>NC_143053.1:251692500-252317500 GCF_052426305.1 Pelodiscus sinensis | reverse complement strand
AACACCGGTATGCCTGGGGGGAGGGGCTGAATCTGTGGGGAAAGGGATGGCCAACTCTCCCAGGTAGGACAGACTGGATGCCGTTTCCTGTAGTGACGTGTGGGCAGGGAGGGAGGCGCGGGCCAGGGGAGCAGAGGTGGTGGCACAGCTGGCCGGAGAGAAGTGGTGCTTTTAAGGGAAAAGTGTCACTTCTCTCTAGCTGCCTGCTGTGCGGCTGCCCCCTATTCAGTCCTCTAGCCCACGAGGGACACTCACACCTGTCTGAAGAGCAGGGGCTGGGCTTTGAGCTGGAGGAGGGGAGTCAGTGGGGCACAGCTGAACCAGCACTGACCCAGTGGGGCAGTTGGGGAATGGGGCAGGGGATAGTCGTACCAGCACTGGGGGCTTGGCCAAACTAGCACTGAGGTGGGTGGGGCAGCTTAGAGATAGGTCAGGGGGTGGCTGGACTGGTGCTGAGGCAGGGAGTGGCCAGGGGGTGGGGCTGGTGGTGGGTGAACCAGTATAGAGCTAGGGGCAGACGGTCAAGGGATAGGGCAGAAGGCGGCCAGAAGCCAAAGTCACCATGAATCTGCATAAGGCAACATGAAATTTTGGTCAATTTGGTGCCCTAGATTTCAAGGTGCCCTATGCAGCTGCGCATTTTGCCTATCGGTAGGGATGGGCCTGTACCAGCTAATCTGAGAGGTTAAAACTGAAATATCTAGGTAGGACTGTGTAGCCAAGCCAGCTCTGCTGTTGTGAAAAGCAGAATTCATTCTCTGACGCTGCTAATCTGGCACTGTCTGTGAGCACTCCCATTTCCTGATACATTTTTAGACCTAGCCCATTCAGGAAATAATAATGCACTTGGTGGGCAATTAAAAAAAATCAAAACTCCGAACAATAAAAAAAATCACTGTTAAATAGCAGACAGGCACCTGCTGATTCTGTTTGAATTTCCACACAAGTCTGATTCTTTTGATTTGGAGCAGGAAGAATCAGAATGCATGACAGCAGGGGGCTCGTCTGCAGAACCTAGACATCTCAGAAGGCGAAATAATAAATTATACATCTTACCTGTTGAAAACCCTCACACACGGCTCTCAGGTTTCCAGGAGGAGAATGCAAAGTGAGCAGCATGACAGATGAGAAAAGGTTTTCATGGGGGCTGCCTTTTTTTTAAAAAAAAAATCTCTGAATGTTTCATTGCATTGGGTCTATTGTCCTAACATCATCCACAGGCTGCATGCGTTGGTTTCTTCCCATCACTTGTTCTCTGCGGCCCATTCCCTTTGGCTATTTTTCTCCCCTTTATGTTGATATAGCACAGAGTGACAACCCACAAACCTTTGACTAGCTCCAAGCTCTCCATCACTCAGACAACAAAAACGGAGTGGGAAATTTCACTCTTTCGCTTTACTTCCATCCAGCAAGGTCAAGCAAATATGTCATTTATAAATACAATCAGTGTCAACTTTGCCTCTTAAAGAACACCATTTCCCATCCCAAGGCAAAGATAAGTCCTGTGATTAGAAATGTCAGCCCTATTTAGCAGCACCTGTTTTTCACTTTGTTTTGAAAATGAGACAGAGATAGCATTTTAATGGAACTTTCCAGCAACCCAGCTGGACAAGTCAGGAAAAACAATACACTTTCTCCTAGCTCCACTACAGGTTGAACTTCTCTAGACCCTCAAGACCTGACTGGTGCCGAGCCAGAGAATTTGCCTGGGGCACGGGGGTTCAATATTGTCTAGCAGCATTACCAACACTTCCACTGCTTACTGGGCTCTTAGAAGATCTTTAGGGGGTAAATTAGAGCTAAAAAACAGCACAGAACACTGACAGCCAAGACTGGTGGCTGTAAACAAACAGCCACACCCATGATAAGTGGACATCCAGCTAAACCATGCTGGGCCACGGATGTTGCCAGACCCATGAGTGCCAGATTACAGAGATTCAACCTGTACCTTGAATGCTAATCTTTTCAGTTCCAAATGTTCATGCATTGAAAATGACTGACCCTGTTTCCTTCAAATGTGGCTTGATTAACTGATTAAGATTCGAGATAAGTGATTATGTGCTTTCACTTTCTGGATGGAAAGTGATGAAATAATTCCAGGTTGTGTTACATCAGCCTTGCAAAGCTAGCATGGAGATTTACTGGGCAGGCATAGTGATTTTACATGCACTCTCACAATGAAGAGGATAATCATTTAAAAATGTAACCAAAGGTCGTAGAGTCTAATGAGTATAGCAGTGGGCTGGGAGCTCAGAGAGATGGCTTCCATTCCTGGCTTTGAGACTGATATACTGTGTGACCTTGGAGCAAGTCTCTGCCCTTTCCCACCCTTTGCAGCCACGAGTGGCAGAAGCACCCTAAAAGTGGAGGGGGGCTCTAGGTGCCTGAACCGTGGCCCCGCCCTTGCATCACACGCCCCAGAGTCCCTGCCCTTCCCCCCCCCACTTCTCCCCAAGTCCCTGCTCACATACTTCCCCTTCCTCAAAAACCAGTTGCTTTCACTGCCTCTTCCCCTGTGCCCTGGGTGCCTGCATTTTTGTCTCTATTCCCTCCCTCTGTCACCCAGTAAAAAGTAGGAGAGCCATGGCCTCCAGGCTTTAACTGAGGCAGGGTCTCTGTTTTGAGTATAACACTGACAGACACAGGTCGTCTGAGGGTGTAATCAAATCTGAGCCCTCTGGAGCTTAGTGCATGAGCTAAATGCCAATTGGCTCTCAACTGAGGCTCCTTATTCTCTCTGCAGGTGGTCTTAGTACCTCTGGGTGGGCCAATCCACCACAACCCGAAGGTGTGTGGGTTACAGAAGACGGAATTGTTTCTCACCGTATGTTGATATGGGTTTCCACGGGGGCCTCTTGGTACTTAATGCAACGTGAATAACAGTATTTGACTCTTCCTTCAAAAACTGTTCTCTGTGCCCGACACATGGATTTCACAATTTTTTGTATATAAAAGACAGAGAAGACCCACATAGAAAAGATTGTTCTCTGCCAGGACTGTTAATAGATTGGGGAGGGTTCAGAGAAGAGCCACAAGAATAGTTAAAGGATTAAAGAGCCTTTTTCTGTGACTCAATCCAGACAGTTTAACAAATAGAAGCTTAAAGAGTGATGTGATTACAGCCTATAAATGTTCACATTAGGAACAAACACTTCATAGTCAGCTCTTTGATCTAGCAGAGAAAGATACAACTGGCTGGGATTGAAACGAGGCACATTTAGACAGGAAATAAGGCATTCATTTTTAACAGTGGGGGGAATTAATCCTGGATCATAGTGGTTGCTCCATCACTGGCAATTTATAAATCACTATTGTTCTTCTAAAAGTATGACCCAGAAATTATTATAAGGGCAGATCTCGGGTCTGTGTTATAGAGCTCAGACGATGGTCACAGGGTGGCCGACAGACTTGCCCGGCCCCGTGGCAAGATGGGTCACTAGCTCCATATTCCTGGAAAAGACGGGGCCTCAGGTGGAAGGGGCGGGGCAGAAGGCTAGCCTTTCCCAGCCAGCTCTGCAGTGCCACCTGAAGTGCACTGCTCGGGGCTCCAGTAGTGTTTTAAACAGACAGAGAGAGCTGCCTCTTTTGTCCCTCTCCCCTCCCCCATTGACAGGCCTGATCACAATGATCTCTTTTGGCCTTAGAATCTATGAATCTGTGAAGAAAGAGTATGAACATTAACATTATTTGTCTCATTTTAAAGTAATTTTTTTTAAATAAAAACTGTCTGACCAGCTCCCTTTGCCACAATTCATTGTCTATACCAGTGTCTTGTGCAGTCTAATTGTATGAGCCACTGGCAGTGGGTCTTTTCAGTTTGTTTGCACACAACACAGTGTTGAAGGAAACAATTTTCTTCTATTCTCTCTAATGTGAATGCATCCCCATGCCTTCTCTTCTCTTTGCTGTTCCCTGCTGCTGCTGCTGCTGCTGCTATTCTCTATCTAAAATGATATAAACAAGTCTGCTTCTGGGGATAATTTGCTTTGGAGGATATTTTTAACGGTTATATTTTCTGGAGGTATTTAATGGTAATTACACAGGTAAATATACATGCAGAGTAACAGTTGGCTTGCTGAGGCTACTCAGGTAAGAATAGAACAACACAAGCACTAGGTGATAAATAGTTATAGATACAAGTTTGATACAAGATACAAACATTGATGTTTGTTGTGAAACTTTCTTGAAATAAGGGATAAGGGATCTTTTGGAAAAGGCTTTATTTTACTGTAGTGTAGACATAGTCTGTCTTAGGTAGCAGATTGGTTTGCCTCTCTCTGTTTTAGAGGTAGGTGTGTTAAGGTTCAGAATTTTAAGATATAAAACAGTGTTAGCCTGCAATCTTCCAGCAAGCGTGTTTTGTTGCCATTTTCTTTTTAATCAAATTTCTTTGTGGTATAGTGCACACACAAAAGAAAGAAAATGATTCCCAAATGATTTCACAAAATGGAATTGTGTCAAAAAGGTCAGATTTTCAGATCAAGGCTTTCTTTCTTGAAATGACTGGATAGTCTACCCAGGACCTCAGAATGTTTCAAGTCAAAAACTTCATCATAGTTGATATTTGGTGGAATGTTTTGATTGTAATAAAAAAGCACTTCTCAGTTAAAAAGATATTTTGTCCAAAATGTCTTGGCCAGCTCTTCTGTTAACACAGGGATTCCCAACCTGGGGTATGCGTACCACCAGGGGGTATGAGGAGCTTCTCAAGGGAGTATGGGTAATATTTGGTAAAAAACTAGATTATCCTAAATGAAATATTCCAAAAGTAGTAGTGTTAGTGAAAAAAGTTGTGGATTCTAGAGTCTAGAATGTATTTCCATTCATATTGAATAGGGGGTACGGAAAGGTTTACTAAAAGCCAAGGAGACACGGGGACCGAAAAAGGTTGGGAACCCCTGTGTTAACACGTGCCTTTCTTTGTTGTTCTGTGTATTTGGCTTCTGATCATATAAACAAGGGGATCCACTGGATAGAATGTACTTGGATTTCCAGAAAGCCTTTGACAAGGTCCCTCACTAAAGGCTCCTAAGCAAAGTAAGCTGTCATGGGATAAAAGGGAAGGTCCTCTCATGGACTAGTAACTGGTTAAAAGACATGAAACAAAGGGTAGGAATAAATGGTCAATTTTCTGAATGGGGAGAGGTAACTAGTGGTGTGTCACAGGGAGTTCATACTAGGATCAATCCTATTCAACATATCCATAAATGATCTGGAGAATGGGGATAACAGTGAGGTGGCAAAGTTTGCAGATGATACTAAGCTGCTTAAGATAACTAAGTCCAAATCAGATTGTGAAGAGTTTCAAAAGGCTCTCAGAAAACTAGGTGACTGGGCAACAAAATGACAGATTAATTTTAATTTTGATAAATGCAAAGTAATGCATATTGGAAAACATAATCCATACTATAGGTATAAAATGATGGGGACTAAATTAGCTGTTACCACCCAAAAGAGGGATCTTGGAGCCATTGCACATAGTTCTCTGAAAACCTCCACCTAATGAGAAGAAGCAGTCAAAAAAGCAAACAGACTGTTAGGAACGTTTAAAAAGGGGATTGAGAATAAGACAGAGAATATCTTATTGCCTCTATATAAAGCCATGGTATGTCCACATCTTGAATATTTTCACCTCATTTCAAAATAGATATCTTAGCATTGGAAAAAGTTCAGAAAAGGTAAAAAAAAAAATGATTAGGGGTATGGAATAGCTGCCATATGAGAAGAGATTAATGAAACTGGGGCTTTTCCGCATAGTAAAGAGAAGACTAAGCAGGGATTTGAAAGATCTATACAATCAAGACTGGTGTGGAGAAAGCTGATAAGGAAAAGTGATTGACTTGCTCCCATAACACAAAAAACTAGGAGTCACCAAAATAAATTAATAGCTTGCAGGTTTAAAACTAACAAAAGGAAATACGTCTTCACGTAACACACAGGATATGTCTACACTACAGTCTTATTGTGCAAGAAGCTTTTTGCAAAAATTTCTTGCCCAAGAAAGTGTCCACACTGCAAAAGTGCATGGAAAAAGCAATGTGCTTTTGTGAAAGAGAACATTCAAACTCCATGGATGCTCTCTTGAAAGGAAACTCTGATTGCTACTTACAGAATGGCCACCAGGGCACCTGGGCTTTTCTCGATTGCTTCTTTTTGCGCAAAAAATCCCTGTTCCCCATCCACACAAACCTTTTTGCACAAGAGCTCTTGAACAAAAAAGTTATTCCTTGTAGAAAGAACATAAGAACATAAGAACGGCCGTACTGAGTCAGACCAAAGGTCCATCTAGCCCAATATCCTGTCTACCGACAGTGGCCAGCACCAGGTGCCCCAGAGAGGGTGGACCGAAGACAATGATCAAGCGATTTGTCTCCTGCCATCCCTCTCCAGCCTCTGACAAATTCCTCTGTAGAAGAATACCTACACTGGAAAAACCCCTCTGTTCTTTTATTTTACTTGCACAGAAACGTGCTTGAGGTGTGGATGCTCCGCAAGTTTTTGTGCAAAAGTGGTCGTTTGGGGGCTAAAACTCTGTAGTGTAGACCTAGCCACAGTTATCCTGTGGAACTCCTTGCCAGAAGATGTGAAGGCCAGGACTTTAACAGGGTTCAAAAAAGAACTAGATACATTCTTGGAGGATAGATGTGTACTAATGGGAAAAATAGTGGAAACTGAACTGATTATGAATGATCACCTGTGAAGACATGAAGCTGAAAAAAATGACTTGGTTGTCTTCTTTTTACGTCATCCATCATATAACTCATCAAATAGTTGGGTTTGTGACATACTTTGTCACAGGACACCAGTGTTCAGGTGGCTTGCAAGTAGAGAACGTAAAGTAGATGCTTCCAACTAATGGTGTCTGAATTCTTTTCAGATGGTTTATAGGTGTAACTCCCAAAAAGAGAGAGAAGGATTTTAAATATGCGCTGTGAATTAATCAAATTAAATTACATTCTCTGCAGTCTCTTTGAGGAAAGAAAATTGCTAGTCTTCCAATCGGCTCTACTTTATTAAAAGCTGCTCTCTCTATTTTTTCCCAAAGCTTTTAAAGCTTAGAGAGCTAAATTAAAATCCAGCCAGCAGTTATATGCTACTTTCCTTTCATTACTGAGATACAGAAAGAGCACTCAGGAAATAGGAACTATTGAAAGTTGAAGGACAAGGAGAGAAACTTAGATGGTGACTCTTGCATCTGGCTACCTAAATACGCAACCACCCTCACCAGAACATGTATTGTGAACATTCTTTTGGCTGCCCAAAATGTATTACAAAATAAAGTGCATGATTAACTTAAACATGTGAGTAGACTATTTCAATTAAACACTTTGTTGGGTTGAGGAAATAAAAGTCTGAGGAAATCATGTAGTGACTGACACCAACCCCTGTCCGTATATCAAACAGTAAGGGGTAATCTACGGGATCTATACCATTACTGTGGGTTACATTCCACTATTGTATGTGTGATGTTCAGCCCCTCACTCAGCCCCGATGCCAGAACCTCCCTCAGCCCCGATGCCAGAACCTCCCTCAGCCCCGATGCCAGAACCTCCCTCAGCCCCTCACTCAGCCCTGATGCCAGAACCTCCCTCAGCCCCTCACTCAGCCCCGATGCCAGAACCTCCCTCAGCCCCTCACTCAGCCCCGATGCCAGAACCTCCCTCAGCCCCTCACTCAGCCCCGATGCCAGAACCTCCCTCAGCCCCTCACTCAGCCCCGATGCCAGAACCTCCCTCAGCCCCTCACTCAGCCCTGATGCCAGAACCTCCCTCAGCCCCTCACTCAGCCCTGATGCCAGAACCTCCCTCAGCCCTGATGCCGGAACCTCCCTCAGCCCCTCACTCAGCCCTGCCACCAGCCCCTCCTACTCCCCTTGCTCAGCCCTACTGCCAGCCCCTCCTTCAGTCCCTCACTCGGCCCTGCCATCAGAATCTCTCTCAGCTGCCGGTCCCTCACTCTGCCCTAGTGCAAGCTGCCCGCATCTCACTCAGCCCCACCATTGGCCCCCTCTCCACACCTCTCTGAGCCCTGGAGGCCCAGCCAGCTGCCCGACCCATTCACAGGGTCTCCACTTCTGGGCCCGGCATGTGGGATCCCACCTGCTGGTCCCAGCTCTAGAGGGGTGGCAAGGGGCGCAGACAGGGGCAAGAGGGGTGTGTGCAACTCAACACCTCCACTCCAGAAACTGTTCCAGAGCCATTGACTACTGGCAATACAGAAGGCTCTTGCAGTGCAGTAAAGAGGTGCCGTATTCCTTTCCCCAAAGTTGCCTGAGCTGGCCCATAGGCAGGACACAGTGGTGCCCAACGGGAGTAGCAAACATTGGTGTATTGTGAAGCTTTAATTCCACTGAGGAGAGCTCTCGGTGGCATGACAATCACTTCAGAGACTTGAGGGAGGCAGAAAAGGAAACAGATTTGCATCCTAGCGTGGAGGATGGAGAGTGGCTTTCACAGGTGCTGGGATTCCTCTGTATTTTGAAACACGCTAGAAGGCTAGTCAAGCAATTCATCCTTCCAAAGAAACATCTTAATTGTTATGTGTCCAGAGAAACTGTCAAAAACAGGAGCAGGTTGCAGATTGAATACCAGGGAGCTAAGGTCTCCGGCTGCCATCTAGTGGGAGAGGTACTTATCGGTTTTGAAGATTCCCCCCCCCCCCATACATAAATAAAGTACAATAATAGTCAACATAATGCATAATGCATTGACAATAGTCAGGGATGATCTGTGCAAAAAGTATATGGACTTTTATAACATAAGATATAAATATTAAAGACCTAATATAGCAAAACAACAATTAAACTGAGCACAGAACTATTCATTTAAGCACCACCCACCTTGAAAAAAAACAACTACAGTAAAACTCCAAATGTCCGGCATCCAGTGGTCCAGCACTCCCTGAGCGGTGCTGCGGGACCAACCCGGCAGCACCCCAGCTGCTCTGCCCCACCGCTTCCCCAAGTCACCGCTGCCGCTTGCAGTTCCAGCTGGCCTGTCACCGGCAGCTACACGGGGCTTCCCCCGTCTCCCTGCAAAATGGCGTAGGGTTTGCCCCATGCTGCACCATTCCCTGCCGCCCCCCCCCCCCCCAGCCCCTGACAGCCCCCTTCCAGAGTACCTCCTGATACTCTGGTATATCCAATAATCTGGCATTCCCTGGGTCCCAAAGGTGCTGGATTATCGGATGTTTACTGTATTTCTCTAGTCATTCTCAGACCCAAAAGGGGGACCTTCCATCTTTAAAAAAAGGGAAGAAGGACGATCCAGGGAACTACAGACCAGTCAGCCTTATCTCAGTCCCCAGAAAAATCATGGAGGGATCCTCAAGGAATCCATTTTGAAGCACTTGGAAGAGGGGAAAGTAATCAGGAATAGTCAACATAGATTCACAAATCTGATCCTGGAACATCCATGATCCTGCCGGACTTGGTTTATAGAGGTGTGATCTATGCCTGTTTCCAGAAAGTACCTGGGCTCTGTGCATAATCACTGTGATGCTGTCATTACTCAATCTCTTTGGCCCATCTACAATTCTCCAACACTAACTACATCCCCCAAATCTACAGAAAAGTAGAGCCGGGAAGATTTTTGTTTGTTTGTTTGCTGATAATTAAAAAAAAAAAGACAGAGTGAAAAATTATTTCTGATCATATTGAAAATATTTTTTTTTAAAAACCCAGTTGGTTAATCACAAAGTAAAAAAAAATGTTTATTGTGAGTCAGTTGAAGCATTTCAGTTCAATAATACTGAAATGTTTCATATGTTTCAACACATTTAAAATGTTTTCTTGGGTTTTAAAAAATAAAACTTTTTAAATAGCAAGTCATTTTGAAATTAAAAAAATAACAAATCACACAAAAAACCCCCACAAATGTTGAAACAAAATGTTGTGATTTTGGTATGTTTTTGTAGGTTTTCCAACTGAAAAAATGGCAAAACTATTAAGAATTAATAAAATATTTGATGTTGCCACATTCACACGTAAAAGGACCCCGTTATAGTATTGAGGAAATTTTTAACGTAGGCATTTTCTTGCTTTGTAATATTGTGTCAAACCCCAGTTGTTTTCCTTTAATGTTGCTTTTTCTCTTTAGAGTTCACTTGTTTTCATTTTCATGCAGGCAAAAGATCAAGTGACCTTCCATTGTCAAAATGGATTGGATTTGTGTTTTCTTTTATTTGTTCTGTCCATTATTATTTTCTGCTCACTGAAGGTTGGTCATTCTCACAGTCAGCACAAAAGCTTACCTGAAAAATGGCCCCAGCCTGTCAAAACAGGAGGCATGTAGTTACATTTTTCTGTTTATATTATAGCAGGCCCTAGGTAGTGAAGTGTCTATTGAGAATAATGTATGTTATAAAAGTTCAGTTAGAAAGAGATGCAGCCAGGAATATAGCTTTGGCTTTCAGTGACTGTGAACTACTTGATTAAAGTTAAGTGAGCACTTGTATATATAATAGATGAGTTGCTAGAACAAACGAGTGATTTTTCCTAAAACACAGTAAACTTGCAGTGGCCATTGAACTATCAGCCTAGCTGCAATGGAAATCAGAAAAAGAACATTCCTTTCTATATAAATCCATACATTTTAAGGACAGAAGGTACTCTTATGTCCAGGTAGCCTCCTATACAAGATAAGCAATAGAACTTCAGCTCAATAAATTGTGGCTGTACAAGAGAAGAGAAGCAAGAGGCATTTACAGCTGAATGTCCAGACATGGCCACTGCTAAAGAGTTCCTTCATTTCAGTGGGTGTTGTGGGTAGTTGTCTCTTCTGAAAATGAGGCCCAAGGGGTGTCAGATTCAGCCACTAAAACGAGTCAAATTTTGCAGAAACAAAAAACAAAGTACAGCAAGAATTTTCAACAACCAAAACATTCATCATCACATAACTCGTATCTCCAGGAGGCTTTGTTTACTGTCTATAGCTGGCACCTGGACCTCCACTGGGCAGATTTGAGCCTGGGACCTCTGAAGCTTAGTTTAGGAGCCTCTATAGCATAAGCTATCAAGCCAGCTGATGCTCAGTCTATGCTATAGGTCTCTTCTGCCTATCTGTCGCTGTCTTTTAGGTGTCTCTGCATGGGACAGCGAACCACAATGTGGGTTACATACTTCCCCAAGGTGAGCAAGGGCATCCTGAGCTTCAGAGACCCCGCTGAGATCCCAGGCACCAGATTTGAACCTGAGACCTTTAGAGGTTCGTATAGGAGCCGCTGCCCTTTGAGCTAAAAGCCAGCTAACTCTCAACCTATACTGTAGTGCTATATCTACACTGGCAGTTTCTTGCGCAAGAACTCTTTTGTGGAAGAGTTCTTGTGCAAAAACTCTTCCACAAAAGAGCGTCTACACTAGCATGTGCTTTTGAGCAAGAGATGTGCTTTTGCGCAAGAGCATCCATGCCAGTGTAGACGCTCTCTTGCGCAAGAAAGCTCTGATGGCTATTTTAACCATAGGGACTTCTTGCGCAAGAAATTTATGTTGCCTGTCTGCACTGGCCTCTTCTGGAAGAGCTCTTGCGCAAGAGGGCTTCTTTCTGAGATGAAGCATCAGAGTTCTCGCGCAAGAAGCCCTGATTTTCTACAGTACAACGTCAGTTTACTTGCAAAAGAATGCATGTCCAGTGTAGACAGGCGGCATGCTTTTGTGCAAGAGCGGCCATTTTCACACAAGAACGTGCCAGGGTAGATCCAGCCTAGAGATCTCTTGTTCTTATCTGTTGCTGTGGTCTAGGTGCAACTGCATGGGACAGTGAACCACTCTAAGGCTACGTCTAAACTGCATCCCGCTTGTGCAATAGCCTATGCAAACAAACCATAGATTAGCATATTGCTATGCTTCATTTGCATAATTCCTTAGGGGTCGTTTTTGCATAAGAGGCTTTTGCACAAAAAGGAGCTGTGGTGATAGGCAGCAATAGGAACCCTAATATAGATAGACTGCGAAATTAATGGAGCTGCCTAAATGAACAAGGAGGCCTCAACGTTTTGAGGTCAGAATGACAGACCCGAGAACAAGGGACAGTACTACCTGGGTATAAAATTTAATGCATAGAAAACAGATTCAACAAGCTATAATAGGACAATTATTCTCAGCTATAAATAGAAAAGGAGTTCTGCAGCTGCACAGCACTCCCAGAACTATTAATTATCTATTGTTATCTATATTGCTATGAACATGAAAGGATTCTATGAAGATAAGAAGATAAAGTCCTTGACTAAAGAGCTTACAGTTTCAGTAGATCTCCCACACCCAATGGGTGCACTGCCACTAAATGTTGCCAGGTCATTGATTCTGTACTGACTGAGGACAGCTCTACACTAAGGAGGATGGTTGACTCAAGATACACAACTCCAGCTATGTTAATTACATAGCTGGACTTGACACAACTTAACTTGAGGTTCCCCACCGTCCCCACAGTAGGAGGCCAATGGGAGCAAACACTCCCATCGGCTTCCCTTACTCCTTGAAGGAGCAGAAGTACTGGCTGCCGTTGTGGGTGCTCTCTGAATTCAATTTAGCAGGTCTTTACTAGACCCACTAAGTCAAACTCTGAAAGATGAATCACGTCAACGTCAATCTTCCCCAGGGTGAAGACATCACCTGAGAGATGTGAATATAACCTACTGTACCACAAGATTAGCCTTGGTTGTATTTTGGAATTTCTCATTTACAGCAGAAAAAAAGCTTGTGAAATCTGATGGATCACAGCTTCAGTGCTAGGACTGTAAAATATGTCTTTAAAGAGGTTTCCCTTCTCTTCCGCCTCCTCCCCCATTAGAAACACAAATAAGAGTGTAAAAGGCTAGACTCACTGGGCCTGAATTGTCACTGTCATAGGCATAGTCTACTTCCAATTTGAGCCACAAAGACAAAATGGTGGTAGTTAGTATAATTAGCTCAAGGAATTCCAGCTCCTTTCACTTTTCATACACATTTTGACTGAACATTGCATTTGAAAGCCAAGAACCTGAAGGAAAATAACTTGGTGTAGTAAGTATGCATATGTAGGAAAACTCTTAATGATAGGCCAACTCAGGGCTATTTGAATTCACTGTAAATTTTACTCCTTTTCCAAAAAATGAAAAATGTAAAACTTGTAAAATGGAAAAATACTTAAAACACAGTAAAATGTAAAAAAAAAATGTAAAAATTGTTTAATTTCTTATTATAGGTAACACCTGTTAATCAAGATTACACTGGCAAACGTTGGGATATAATCCTAAAATATGTAATTTTGTGTTATCACAGACATTCACATTACAATTATAGCATAATAGATTTGTAGCACAACTCTTTTTGGTAAGCGAGAACAGACTCAGGAAAGGCTCTGCTCTTCTATTGACAAATTACCTCAAAGAGATGGAGAGAATTCACACCATAAAATCCCAAAGAAACCATTCAATAATTGACATTTAAAGGAAACAGCAGCAAGAAAATATCTGCTTCTTTTGAGCAAATTCATTCTCTGTTCTGCCTGCTAACAGTTGTGTGCAGAAATGAGCCTCACAGAGAAATTCTTGAAATGAAAGAAAAAATATCAATTTCATTTGTGGATGTTTTTGTAGCCTGGGTATATTGCTTTTCATTATGTTCTCATGAAATGGCTGGTTTTGTAATTCAATTTTTCACTGTTCCCTGTGGAAATAGAGCAACCTTCTGAATTTCAAACATTTCATTTGAATCTTTTTATCCAAAAAGAAACCCAGCTGGAGTAAAAATGCAAAGTCAGGACCTGCCATGCCAGATCAAGCTGGTGATCAATCCAGTTCAAAACGGTAGCTGCAAAAGTGATTCATATTAGATGCTTCAGAGAAAAGTACAAGAAACTATGCAAACATCAATGAGTCAGGCGGTGACTCTGTGGGTGCGCTGGGGCTGGGGCACCCATGGAGAAAAATTAGCGGGTTTTCATCACACGCCAACAACTAAGTTTCCTCTCTCCTCCAGTCCCTCTTGCCCACAGAGGTGGTCTGGACAGCGGTGCTATTTCACGTCTTTTAAACCAGCCCGTTTTTTCAAAATACATTTCAAAATAACAGGCTCACTATTCCTACGTCCCTGTAAACTTCATTCCATGAGGATTAAAGGACATTTTGGAATAGTGGTTTATTTTGAAAAGTGGCACTGTTTAGGCAGCACCAAATTTTGAAATAAGCTGTTTCAAAATACACTTGGAATATGCTACACAAACTGTGTAGCTTAATTTGAGTTACAGATGCAGTGTAGACACAATCTTACAGTCCTGTTGACCAATTCTTCTCCCATCCTCCCAATGCCAGGAAACAGTTGTTTTGCTGCATTCGGGATGCTCCCGGAGGGAGAGAGAAAGTGGGAGTTAGAGGAGAAAGCACCTGTGCAGTGAGTGACAAGAAAAACTGCCCTAAGGGAAAGTTTCTTCCTACGCTCCCATAGAGAGGTTGGCTTATGGTTTCCCATGTTAATTACAAAAAAAAACCAAAAAACAAACAAAAAAAAACCCTGAATTTGGATGTGTATTCTGGTACTGCAGTCATGGGCGACATCCCAAAAACAATACAGTGGAGTGAGAGTGAGGACATTCTAGAACAGTGTTTCTCAACCTTTTTTATAAAGTATCCCTTTAAAAAATATTACAAGTACCCCCAGTACCTATAGTTTTCGGACACACAACATTTGTTTCTACCATTGCAACACATTTGTTTAAACAACTTAATCGTAGCCGGGCAGGCAATGAAATTTTTGGGTGTAAAAAGTACAAAAATAATAAAAAATTCAGTTTTCTGCAAATTTCAGTTGTGTTGACGTACCCTCCAGACTTCTCTTGGGTACCCTTAAGGCTACCTCTACCACTGGTTGAGAAACACTCTTCTAGAAGACAGAAGAGCCTTGCTCAGACCAAAGAACTGGTATGGTGGTGGTAAGGTGAATGATACACCCCATTTCAGAAAACAACGCTTCCTTCGCCACCTGCTTGTTTTAACCTTCATTACACTAATGTTTATTGAGTTGTTTTAGTGCCATCAGACCTTAGTGGCATAATGGTTGAGCCAATGGCCCTTTCTCAATAGACTTCAGTGGCCTTTGACATTACTGGCCTCTGTATTTGGCTCACAGTGCCAGAGGGTATACAGACACAAATAGGCTATGTATTAACATGTTATAAATCTGCCATGTCCTTCTCAGACAGGAGCCAAAAATAATGGACCAGTCGAGACAGAAGGTTCGTGTGAGATAAATATTCTGAAGATTTCCAAGCCAGGATAATAAACCACGTAAAAACGGAGAACAAAAAAAGTCAACGGTTATGTGTCCTAATTACGGAATATCGAATATCACTGGTCATGACATGGGAATAGGCGAAATAAAAACTCACAACCCCAAACAAAGAATGCTCCAATGAGTAAAAGAAGGATACCTATTTGCCATCAGTCTCATTCTCCCTTTTTTCCTCAATGTGGTGACTCTATGAGCTCCACGGAGATATGTTTCCAATGTGAAGATTTTAAAAACTCAAAGGTCTAAAACGCTCTCTACCCGATCATGTGCAAAACTAACAATCTAATTGAGGCTGGACAATTCCTGGTGTCTGGAGTGAAAACTCAATTAATCGCCTCAGGGGTTTAATCTGACAGTACTTTCGATCTAGTTGACATTGACTACACCATTCAATTCTTATAGGTAGTTATATAAGGGCCTACATGCTGGAAAGCCCTCATTTCACCTTGGGTCACATACATGAATTTGATCAACATGATTTCTAGGTACTGCCCATCAAAGTGCCCCAGGTTCTATGCAGACAAGGGAACGGGTTCCATGTAAGACAGATGACAGTGCACAAATGTATTATATTTTCACAGCTGGGAATTGTGCATCTCCCCCCCCCCCCATCTTCATCCTCATTCTTAGTGTAGAAAGCAGGCCTGTGAGTTAGAGGAAGGAGGATGGAGAATGGTGGCAAGGAGGCTAACCCCCATTTCCACATGGGATGTGTGGATAGTCACAAAGCTATATTCTGAAGACACTGGGGGGTGGGGATAAAAGAGCAACTGCCCTAGGGCTGGGTGATTCAAATCACTGGGCCCCACATGGTGCTGAGTGCTCAGGAGGGCACAGCATAGTCTGGGCGGTGCTTAGGCCCTGTCCCTTCTGCCTGAAGCCTCTCCCCTTCCAACTTGCCAAGGGGACTGGCAAGGCAGTCGGCTCTCCTGTATCTGGCCTTTCTGTGGCTGAGACTGAGCCCCACAATTCCTATGTTCCTGTTATTTCGAGTGCTCAGGGACACTACAAAAGGAATCAAGCCTGTGACCCAGATCCTGAAAGGTATTTAAATCTCCTAACTTCTACTGGCAGCCTAAGTAACTGTGAGGATCTGGCCCACCTCACAGGCAAGATGTTCCTCTCAGCGCAGACATTAGTGCAGGGAAATTGGCAGTCATGCTATTATTTGCAGGTGCTAATCGGTAAGAGCCAACTCTTTACAAAAGAAATGAAAATTTTTGTCAAACATGAATTTGTTTTCCAAACAACTGGCAAAAAAGGATTTTTTTTTACAAAAGCCTGAAAAAGCAAGAAAAAATGGCAATTGAATATTTCTTTTATTTTTCCTCAAAAAAATTCACAGGGAAAAACAGTAATTTCCTGACCACCTCTAGCCTCTCCTTCTTACTAATTCATTCTCCCTTTGTTTTTCTAGGGCATCAAATCCATTTTTACTTGCTGTTTATTTCTACTAGTCTCATTGTCTTTCCTTCTCAAGTTAAAATTTACCAGTAGCCCCACAAGCATATTCTCTTTCTCCAAAGAGCAGCTTTATTGGTTTCCCTTCTTGTTTTAGTTACTTAGCTCAATTTCTTTTACCCCCACCCCCATGGGATTTTCTTCCTCCAACAGCTCAGATTCCTACTAGTTAATTCTCAGACATGTCACCTGTAGGCTACCAAGATAGACTCTCTACCTCACTGGTAGTCCAGGGACCATACTTTGTGAAACACCTTTTGCACAATATTGAGAGTCCATTCTACACTTGGGTTTAGCTTCAACTATGAATCTCCATGCTTATGAGGAGACTGATAACATTGTGCTGTAATCTCAAGAAGCATTCTGTTTCTTGCTTGCTAGTCTACTCATTCAGCAGTTTCAGCCCAGTTCCCAAGAGGGTGGTAATGCATTCCAGAACTGGCACTTTTACCGTGTCACTTTCGGATACATGTGGTGACCTTCCAGTTGATGTGCTTTGATGTGTAGTCTATGAAAAAACAGTCCAAAACCTGGGTGAAAGTAGAGGAGGTTGTTGCTATGGTGCTGTTGCTGTGCTGAATACGAAACACATGAAAACGATGAGATGAACAGCCAATCAGTGTTTGATCGAATGCTGTAATGCTTGTTACATTCTATAGAGGTCTGTGGCTGGAATTTCTATGGGACTAGATTAGACTTCTCTAATTCACTCTGGCATTTTAAGTTACAGTCAGATGATTTACATTCAGTTTCCTAAATCACATTCAGGCTCCTACACACCATTGCTGCCAGTCTGGTAGCTCTCCATCCCTAACACACCGAGGTAGTGATTTTCATCCCAGAACTAGATGGCATGGTCCACCTAGTCCTTTTCCTCCACACTGGCATAAATCCATAGCTCTTCCCGTGCCATCTTCGGCCAATCTCTGCTTGCACCTGACAAGGAAAGGAAGTTGTTAGTTGTCCGTTGCATTGATTTCATCTCTAGACCAAATGAGCCCAGGGAGAGGGGATTTGGACATGCACATTCATGGTATGGAGCTTGTGTATGCATTATGGGGAATGTTTGTCACGAGAATGAGTAAACATTTTTCAAAAGTGACAATTTTAATGAAATTTCAAAATAAAAAGGAAAAAAAAATCTCAGTGTGATTTTTACCAAATATTTTCAACCAACTATAATACTAGAAGGCGTTTGAATGCTGAAATTTCAACATTTTTAATTTAAAAAAGCAGCTGGAGGTTTTTTTTCCAAAAATGTTACCATCTGTTTCTGATTTTCAGGGAAAAAAAAGTGGAATTTTAAAGGAGTTTGTGCATTTTCATAACAGCATTTCTAAAATGTTCAGCATTTTCATAACAGCATTTCTTCTCATAGGCAAATAAAGGATTACTAAAACTTCAGTCTTGCTGTTAGAACTATTAATCCAGACTAGCACAAACAGTAGTTATACAATAAGCAGCAACCTAATTTATAATAATACCTTTTACAGCCTCTTACCTTCTACAACATGCACAGTACCATCTAAGAATCATGCAAAGTTAAAAAAAAACTCTCCCCAAGACAGTATGAGTTAGATAAATTAAATATTATTATCCCTGTTACAAAGAGATGAAACCCAGAATCATAACAATATTTACATGCCTTGCTCCCATTGCTTGTAATAGGAGCTAGGACCTCTGAGGATCTGTCCAAAGGCCCCCAACTTGCAACGTGTTTGGTTCTGGGGGAAGCGTCGTAATTCGGGGGCGTTGTAACTTGAACCCTCATTGACGAGAGGAGTAAATGCGGGCCAAGGATGTAAGTTGGAGGTTTTCGGCCCTTCCACACTTACAAAAATGGTTATAAATGTGGGAGGTCAGAACTCGGATGGTCGCAAATCGGGGGCCTCCTGTACTCTAAAATAATAAATCATGATAAACACCTAGGGCACATCTACATTGCAGGCTAAAGTCGAGTTAAGCTACGCAACTTCAGCTACGTTAATTGCATAGCTGAAGTCGAAGTAGCTTAACTCTGCATTAGGTGTTGTCTACACAGCAGAAAGTCAAAGGAAGAACACTCTTCCTTCAGCTTTCCTTACTCCTCATGAAATGAGAGTTACAGAAGTCAGAATAAGAAGCTCATTATTTCAAAATAATAGGCTTGCTGTGTAATAAACGTGTAAATAAGCATGCCGTGAAATAAGCTGTAAAATAAGCATGTAGTGAAGACATAGACCTAGATGGACAGAGATGGGATTAACATTCAGGAGTCATGTCTCCTAGTTCCATGCTCAGACCACTAGCCCATATTGCCCCTAATAAATTCATGGCATATCTATTTGACTGTAGTAATTGCTTCTGATTCTGTGCATTATCTGTCATGGTATCTAACCAGTGAACCAATGACACACCTCTTCCATTTAAAATGAACACCTACATCAAGCCTAGTGGCTAATGTCATGTCAGGGGCTCCAAGGCACTACCCACAAATAATAAACTATGAAAATGGACCTCAGAATGTGAGTATCTGCTGCTTTAGTTAAAACACCAATCCTCAAGAGGGGGGCAGAGAACCACACTATAAGGGTGAATTCCATGCAATATGTACAGCTGTGTCTACACTAACCTAGTCTTTAAATGTTCCCATCCTACCTCTAGCACTGGTGGTAGGAACAGAGGAGTGCTAATATAGCCAACCAGTTCCATCATGCCATAAAAATAATGCCTAGCACTGATGTACTGCTTATTATTAATAGATCTCAAAAACTTTATAAAGAATGTCAGTATCCTTAGCTCCATTTTACAGAGAGCAAAACTGAGGCACAGTTAAGTTGTGAGGCGATTTGCCCAATGACACTTGGCAGGCCAACACTCCATTTTCCTAGCCAAGGCACGAGCTATTGGCTCACATTACCTTCCTCACAATGCTGAGAACAGTGCATAATGAAACCATGGTTTAAAATGCCAACAGTTTAAGATGGTTTAACACAAACACTCCCATCACTACTGCTTCTGTTGGAGATCACACAGTGGTAGAAGCCTAGTACTAAAACTCTAGTTTTAACAAGGCAACTGTGAAAACTGATATTATCTGTTATGTATTTACTGACTTGACATTCTTTTTGATTTTTGACTCCTTTGTTGTAACTAGTTGCTTTTACTGCCGTACAGTTTTAATTAGAATATTTTAAAGCTATTCATGAAACAATAGCACATATTGCCCAACATAGTGTTTCCTATGTGCTTCTGATGATCAGGATAGTGATTTAATTAACACAAACTCTTTCTACTAGAGTGTGTCATTTATTAAGCTCTGATCCTGCGATTTTCAAAGCTTGTGCCAGGGGAGAAGGTGCACCTGTCTGTGTGCATGTGTAAATTGCTCTTGCTTGTTCTTTCCTTCTCATCTTTAGTTTCCACAGAGCAGGCACCCTGCCTCATAGGGGCTAAGCAGATTCCATCACAGAAGTGCCCACATTCCAAAAAAGATGTGGCAGTATTGGAAATAATTCTGAAAAGAGCTACAAGAATGAGCTGAGATCTAAAAACATGGCTTAAAGTGAGAGAATTAAGAATCTCAGTCTACTTCATTTATTTGAGATGGTTAAGTAATGGTTTGATCACATCTACATGTACCTACATGGGGAAAGGAAACTTTGCTAGTAGAGTTTAATCTAGCGGGTTAGAGAGGGGGACAAAACAATGAGATGCAATAGCTGGAATCTGAAACTCGACAAATTCAGACTAGAATGAAGGAACATTTTTTTTTAAACAATGAGGATAATTAACTATCAGAACAGCTTACCTAGAGATGTGTTGGACTCTCCATCTCTGAGAGGTATCAAAGCAACTAAGTTTAAACTCTGATGCAAACTTTCCCAGCGTTGTAGGGGATTCAGAGCCAAACTTCTGGACTAGATCCATTACTGCTGTTGGGGCTCCTTGTCAGTCAATCAAGAGCAGATATGGAAGCAGATTTAGCTGGTGCTGCAGCAGGTTCCAGCAGATCTGAGCGACATCATCTGGATGCTATTTGTGGTTTTCACTCAAGGAGTTCTCTACCCTATGCTGATGGGCTGTTTGCTCCAAACCATGCCCATCTACCCATTCACTAACCACCTCTTTACCTTTGCTTCACTTCTCTCTCTCACCATGTTCTCCTCCTTCCTTCCCCCACCCTCCCAGCTATGCCCCCTCTCCTTTCCATAGTTATCTTATCCTCCAAAATTTCCAAGGAATCTTTGGAAAAGAAATTTGGTATTAATGTGTCATTTGTTGACCACTAACTCTGCTGTTTTGGCTATACTCCAGTCTCCTGCCCTGTGTGTGGCGTGTCTACTTCAATGATAAGCTTATTGGAGAGTGACTATCTTTTTGCTCTATATTTATATAGTGCCTAGCACTACTGGGATCTGATCTTAGTTGGTACTGAATTACTATACAGCTAAAAACTAACAGCAGTACTCATTGGTGAGCTGGAAAAATGGATATGATAGAGATCCTGAATGGTGTGGAGACAGTGAATAAGGAAGTGTTATTTACCACATCACACTGCACTGAAATTAATTGGCAGCAGGTTGAACAAACAAAAGGAAGGACTACTTTACCCACTGTCCAGTCAACCTGTGGAACTCATTGCCATGGGATGTTGCAAAGGCCAAAGTGATAGGTGGGTTTGAAAAGGAGTTAGATAAATTCATGGAGGATAGGTTCCTCCATGGCTATTAGCCAAAGTGATCAGGGTGCAAGTTCATGTTCTGAGATTTCCTGCGGCATTCAAGCTCTGAGAGGGAGAGGGGAAAAGGGAGGACAAGGCATGAAACAGCCAATTCATGGAGCTACAGAAGTGCTGGGAGAGAGGGGGAAGAGCAGGGATGGGACGTGCTTGGGAAAGGAGGCGGGGAAGAAGCCAAGTAGGGATTTCATATTGTAAAGTAAGTGTGAATATTTCTTTTTTATTATTTGAAGTTGATGACCGTTTGGTTAATTTATGAACAATTAAAGCATTTCTGCTTGTTTTTAAATATTCAACATCCCATATATGAATGCATTCAATCTTTTTCTTGGGGTCACAGTTAGTGCACATGACTGATTTCAATCTTGCGGTCCAATGAGACAAAGGAAGGCCATTCATAAGCCTTGGTTATCCATCATTGGTCTGGCATGATCTTCCTTTTGTGAAACAATCTCTAAAGTTGACATTATTTCTAACTTAATAAAAAAATCTGCTGGCTTTTTGGAGCGTGGACTTTCTTTTTATTCTGTGTTTGTAGAGCACCAGTGTATCTGTGTGGTGGTCCACGGTTCAACCTACCCCAGTATAAATAATAAATAATAATAAACAGAGATAGCAGTTTTCAAGTACCTAAAAGGGTGTCACAAGGAGAAGGGAGAAACATTGTTCTCCTTGACCTCTGATGATAGGACAAGAAGCAATGGGCTTAAATTGCAGCAAGGGAGGTTTAGGTTGGACATTTGGAAAAACTTCCTGTCAGGGTGGTTAAACACTGGAATAAATTGCCTAGGGAGGTTGTGGAATCTCCATCACTGGAGAGATTTAAGAGCAGGTTGGACAGACATCTATCAGGGATGATCTAGGTGGGTGTGGTTTTACCGTGAGGGCAGGGGACTGGACTTGATGCCCTCTCAAGGTTCCTTTCAATTCTAGTGTTCTATGATTCTGTGGTAACAACGTCCTATTAAAATTCAGGACAAAATGGCAACAACGTTTCTGCCCACTAGGTGGCTTCATTCTCATGAAGATAATCCAAGGCACTATTCAGCCGCATTAACTCCCATGTCACTAGGCAATGGTGCTGAACTGATAACCTGCCAGTGTGAAATTAGGTATTAACTACATATGGCTTTCATTTCTATCAATAATGAAGAAGGGAATGTAGTTCTCTTACCTCTTGATTAAGGAAACAGTACAAAACGGCTACAATAAATCCCTGAAGAAGCAAAACAGTTAAATGATAACACCATTTTAAAACGCTGTTTCAGCTACATCAGTCTGGGATGACACACATCCATGTTATACATTGGAGTGAGCATAACATATTCTGAGCTGCACCAAGTCAAGTCACACAGTTTGCCAGTTGGATCCTCATCTGTTGTAAAAGTAGTGTCACCCTGTCAAAGTCAGTGAAGCGACTCCAGTTTTCACCAGCTGATAATCTCCTCGACCAGGAGTGAATCTGGCCTTATATCTGTAATGTGGTGCTCAAAATCACAGCTGTTTCTATAGCCCAATATGCTGTCTGCCAGAGGCTCAACAAGTGTATATCAGCAAAGCACCCTGAACACTATTGTAAATCAGCAAAGCACCCTGATATGTTCTGGATCAGGTTGCTTTCCAGTCACTGCTTAGCTTTATTTTCATTGTTTCTCAAAATACCCAATCACAAGCTTTATCTCTATAGCACACTGCCTGGCAGCAATATGAAACACAGTGGGCCTGATCTGGATCTCATATACAGTGGCTTGACACCAAAACTCCAGTGACATCTCTAGACTTATGCCTGGTGTCCAATACCTGAGATCAGAACCAAGCCCTAGAGCGTTTCAGGAAGCATTTTGTGCTAGAGCCTCCATTGGCGCAAATCTGCACAGTACAAACAATGTCAACTGTTCTATGCCTAGTTTACACCAGCTGACGATTTGGCCCTTTTAGCATCTTTTCTTGCATTGCAAGATAATTTAATGATGATGGACAGTCCCCGAGACTGAAATTCAGAGAAGAGACTGAAACCACATAGAGACTTTAGAGAGGAAGAATGGAATTATATGCAGGGGGCGGATGAGAGTGCCGCGGGGCCCAGGGCAGCGCCGCGGGGCCCCGGGCAGCAAAATTTCGTGGGCCCCCCCGCTTTGACACAGCGCAGCCGCCCTGCCCGCCCTGCCCTAAATCCGCCGCTGATTATATGGGCTGGCATTTGACAAGGCCACCATTGTGTACTCTATGTATATCTACGTTGCAAAGGTTTTTTTTTTTTTTTAAACGGCCATTTTTCAAAAAAGCCCTTCACTTATGTCCACACTGCAATCATGTTCTTTCAAAAAAAATCGAAGGAACAGAGGGGTTTTCCCAACATTGGTAAACCCCTTTTTATGAGGAAGAAGCCTTTTTCTGAAAGACGTGTGTGGCCGGAGAAGAGAGAGTTCTTTCAAAAGAAGAGGAAAGAGGAAAAAGTACAGGTGTCCTGGTGGTCACTCTGTCCGTAGTAATCACAGCTTACATGCAAGATAGTCCATTCAGTATGGACGCTATCTTTTGAAAAAGCAGATCGCTTTTTCGACGTGCTTTTGCTGTGTAAATGCTCTTTTTCTGAAGAAGGTTTTTGGAAGATCTCTTCCAGAAAAGCTTCTTCTGAAAGAAGCCTGCAGTCTAGACATAGTGTATGGGTTTACTGCTCATCTGGTGTAAATCAGCACCGCTCATAGGTCTCTGTTGATTTACATGTCTTAGAAGACTGTGGGATCATCATTGACCAGCGGGAAGCAGCATTACAAGTCAAAAGCCAAAGAGGAAGGTGCTCAGTGAGTATAGCTGCTAGACATTGTGGGACAGAGTGTGCAACATATGTCACGGGAAGAGGTAGGACAAAGAGAGGGGCTTTCAATGACCTTTGTGTTGTCCAGACTCTGGACCAAAGCAGGGGATCAAAATAGCCCCTACCATAAACCAGAGCAGCCATGGGGTTGCTCTAACTTATGGCACCTCCCCACTGCCCTGAATGTCCGAGCAGTCAATGCCACTGGGACATTTCCTGTTCTGGGATCTGCTACGGGGGCAGTATAAGGCTGATTCCTGCATTGAAGAATTCTGCCCTGACCTTGTGTGGTTCATCTAAGGACTTACACAGTGCAACAGCAGTCTGTAGGAGATGAGACTGGGGAAACAATTGACTCCTTACTGTTTAGAAATGAAAGATCGATACCCGCTGGGTGTATGTCTAAACTGCAGGCTAAAGTCGAGTTAAGATACACAACTTCAGCTATGTTAATTGAGCAGCTGAAGTCGAAGTAGCTTAACTTGGTTTGCGCTGTCTACACAGCATGAAGTCAAAGGAAGAACACTTTTCCTTTGACTTTTCTTACTCCTTAAGGGCTACATCTAGACTGCAAGCCTCTTTCGAAAGAGGCTTTTTCGAAAGATACTTTCGAAAAAGTCTCTTTTGAAAAAGAGCGTCTAGACTGCAAGCAGTACTTTCAAAAAAGCAAGCCGCTTTTTCGAAAGAGAGCACCCAGGCAGTCTGGATGCTCTCTTTCGAAAAAGCCCTGTTTGTATTCAAGAACGCCTTTTTTCAAAAGAGCACTTTCAAAGAAAGGCGTTCTTCCTCGTGAAATGAGGAGTACCGCCGTCGAAAGAAAAGCCGCGTTCTTTCGATTTAATTTCAAAAGAACGTGGCTGTAGTCTAGACGCAGGTGAAGTTTTTTCGAAAAAAGGCTACTTTTTTCGAAAAAACCCTGCAGTCTAGACACAGCCCTTGTGAAATGAGGGTTACAAAAGGCGAAGTAAGAATCCTGTTATTTCGAAATTATTTCTAAATTCTGGACATGCTGTGTTGACGTGTAGTCTGTTATTTTGAAATAACGTGAGTTATTTTGAAATAAGCGTGCAGAGTAGACATAGGCTGGGTGATTTTCTGGAGGCTTTAAATGTGATGATTTGCGTCACCTCACCACAAGCTGGCCATTGCAACAAAGAGTTTGAAGTTCTGTGCAATTCCACAGACTGAGTCTGAATCGCCATCCCACTTGAATGTGCACACCAATGACATCTGTTCGGGCTAGACAAGCTACCGAAGCATGCGCATTGTTACAACATTTCAATAGACTTACCTGGAAAGATCCAATACAGAGCTCTAAATACAGCCGCAGTCCCAGGTTGATGTATTCAGGGAGAAAGTTGAAGACAATATAATGTGTCCCAAATAATGGAATGAGAAGCAGCGTTGATTTTGAAAGCCGTCTACGGCAAGAAATAAGAAGAGGCAAAAAAAAAAGTCTTTCTTCTGAAGTGTGTAGGACAGGTGAACTAGAAATTCTCTAGTAATGAGCAATGAGAAATAGGTTAAAAAAAGGACCTAGCTCTAAATTTTTCAGTCCTATGAGAACAAGGTGGAGAGAAATTTCCAGTGCTTCTGATTGGTGTGGAGGTACCATATAACCAACCTTTCTTGCTATCTTTTGGTAGCCTTACTTCTTTGTAAGAATAAATAAAAGTTCTGTTCAGAGGGACAACAGAACTGGGGCCAAGCACCCTAAATGCTAATCCTGCTTCTGAAAATGATTCTGTCCTGTGACCTTGGGCATGTCCTTTAATTTCTGACTCAGCTTCTCCATTTGGAAAGTATAACAGACGGAAGCATTGCTCACACTGTGAGTGGCACTGGATTACCTGTACTGACATGAATTATTGAAGTTGATTTGTCTCGGGTCCAGCTTTTTTAGCAAGATTCTGACGATGTTGATAAAAAGGATAAAGTTGACCTGTTTTCATGGTTTTGGGGAAAAAGAAGATTGTGTTACTTTTTACTAACAAACATTCTTGTGAAATTATAGTGACTTAAATAATTACTAGCCATTCCTGCACATACTGTGAAAGCTATACAATAAAACAAACATTATGGTACATAAATAAAAACTTCCTGTCTTAAAAAGACTGCAGCAAAATATCCCTAAGGATATTGCGTATAATTCTACGCTGTCTTCTTTGGAAGACCATATCTATTAAAAACAACAAGTGATAGCACTTTATAGACTAACAAAACATGTAGATGGTACATGAGCTTTCGTGGTACATGAGCTTTCGTGGTACATGAGCTTTTTGTTATTTTTTTTTCTGTAACAGACTAACTCAGCTATTCCGTGAAGCTCATATCTATTAAGCACCTCTATTTTTTACTCCCTGGAGTAATTGATCATTACTTTATAGTATGCAGCATTCTTAATTTTTCTGGTTTGAGGTAATTATAATTGCTGCACTGAGCTATAGGTGATACCTTTAGAGCTGACCAGTCAAATTTTCTGCCCATGTAATGTCACAGCTCCATTGAAACCAAGATTGCTACGTCACTTGCTACTAGCAGTAAATTTGTCCTTGCGTGCCGTGTGTAATGGGCATCCATCAATCCTTCAGGTGATGATGAATGACAGCTTTGGTCTAATGATACCCATGTCTCCCCATACATTGTGATTTCATTTCATTTCATTCACTTATGATGCGTTAATTAGATGGCTGCATGAAAAACATGTCCTTGCTTGCTTGCATGCCATTCACACCTAGCCAGCCAAACATAGTGAGGCAAAAACAGTGGAGGCATAGGGCATTTGAAATCTGACTCACAGCAGAATAAAGCTGATAACGGTCTGGAGTTTTTCAGATATTGCCTTCATACTGCTGTATCCTGCACATAAGCCCCCTTCAACAATCCTTATTATTTATGCACAGCCTGTGCTGCCATCCAATTAAGTAACCCATTTGCAGCAATTTTAATGCTAGCCTAGTGCACCGCACCCATACAATTTTCTGTTATGTATTTCCTTAGGATTAACAACTGGTTGGAAGAAATTGAGCATCCCCGCCCATTAACCACAGCCAGTTATGAATCCCCAGTACATGTGTAACTCCAGGGCCATAACTCCTATTATTAGCTCAAACTGGAAACACAATGCAGTAAGATCTGCCTGGAATTCTCCTTCAGTGCTTTGCTAAATCTGGGGTCTTCACTCACACCCTGGATTTTCAAAGCGTTTCAAAGAGCTTTAGCCACCCAATAACTCCCATTAACGTCAGTGGGAATGTCAAGTCTTTGAAATTTTAGGGAGAAGTGCTTGTTCTGAGATACAGCAGGATTCACCTTTAGCCCAATGGGATGATCCCTTGAGTGGATCAATGCTTGAGTTTCTGCTCCCACTTGGAAGTAGTAGTGCAGGTAAAAGTATTCAAGCTTCAGGCCCTTTTCCACCCTCATAATGGGTTTCTTTTCGATTCACATTTCCAAGATTAGAACATCACACCTACCCCAACAGAAATGATAATAGGTCCTTTGATTAGCCACCAGTAAGGGGAGCCCTGGTTAATATCCCAGCATCTGGAAAAGTAGCAGGTAAATGAACATAGTCACTGGAATACTTGCACGGAAAAAGAAGACATTAGGGTCAATGGAATTATGAAGAGGCTGACTACAGCCTCCTTTTTAAGATGGAATGGGGCTACATTCCATCTGACAACCCAGCTTTGTAGCTACATGCCATCTTAACTTCCACTGACCCTTAACATACTGAGAAAGGGTCCCGGTACTTTGATAGCCAGAAAACTATTGCTCCATGAACAAAAATATGACTGACATTTGGTTATAAGGGCTGATGCTGAGAGCCAAATAAAAAACAACACGGTTGTTTGAAGATTTCTTTTTGACCCTTGAGACATTGTCGCCATGCAAGTACTAGCTCTAATGTCTATATATGAGAAATTTTGTCTGTCTATCTGTCTGTCTGTGAGGGTACGTCTAAACTACACCACTCTGACGGCAGAGGGATGTAAATGAGATGTATCGAAAGTGCAAATAAAGCCGGGATTTAAATATCCCGCACTTCATTTGCATAATGGTGGCTGCCGCTTTTTTAATTCAAAACGGGGCTTTTTGGAAAAAAAAAACCCAGCAGTTTAGATGGGGCATTTTTGACAGAAATGCCCCATTTAGAAAGATCTTGTACTCCTCATTTTTCAGAAAAAAAAGTGGTGGACACAATTATGCAAATGAAGCACGGGATATTTAAATTCCGGCTTCATTTGCACTTTCGGTATATCTAATTTACATCCCTCTGCCAACAGAGGGGGGTAGTGTAGACACACCCTGAGTGAGTGAGTGAGGGGGTGGGGTTTAAGGCAGGGAGGCCACTCACCAGTGGCAGGCAAGATAGGTGGATCCTCATCCCCAGCTGGTCACTCCATTGGTGGTGTGACTGCTCCCAATGGTGACCCTGTGGGACAGTTCTCCCCTGTGCTCACTTACTCCAGTGGTGGCTGTGAGGATCGTGTCCCTCCTCTCTCTTCTCCTTCTCTTTCCATAGTATGGAAAACAATCAAATTCTAGGCACATCCCATTTTACTGGTACAGCCAAATCCTGTCCTTGCTTTAAGTTAGGATAAGAGGAAGCTGCATACCAAATTTGGTGGTGCTAAGTCTTACCATTTAGGAGTTCTTGAACAAATGGACTCACGGAGAGACACACAGACAGATGCACAAATCTCTTTTATATATATCTATGTATAATCTAATTGAAACCCCTTGATTTCCCTGAAGTGTAACATCTCAGGTTTTGACTATAAACTTTGCTATAGTAAAGGTCATGACTCCACTCCCATATTTTCAGTCACTTCTTTAAATAATTTTCCTTTAGCCTTAATCTTTTCATAGTCTCCATGCAAAAGGTGAGTTTGTTTTGGACAGTTTGAAATATATCCCTTAATCCTTTTACCAGACTTGAAAAAAAAAATCAAGTAAAATGTTGAATTCTACTGACCTCAACTGCAAAACTACCAGGGACATCAGTGATACCCAAACACATTTTCATTTTAAACATTTTTTGAGCTCACCATTAATTAAAAAAAAAAAACCACTGGACGGTTAAGGGGCTGATCCACTACTGCCATGTGTTTGTGAAACCATTCACACTTGTGCAAAATGTGTGTAAAGATGTAAGACACTGTCTTCAATAGATTATCACCCCAGCACAGTGAAATTACAGTACTGGGACTAATCATAACATTCAAAATGCAACACAACAGTATGGAATCTAGTAGGAAACTCCTACTTACGCAGTGTCTTCGAAATATAGCTTTGTGAATATCCACACCACAGTAAAAAATGTTGGGAAACCTGTAGGAACAATCAAACACACGCTGTTTTTTTTCTGATTTCATTAACGATCCAAATTCAATTCCATCCTATCTACAACAATCCAAGCATGATAGTATGGGACTCAGTTACTGACCATAGAAAATACCCATGGCAGTGACCATTATGTCTAACAGGAATTGCATTTTCCCCTACGAGGAAAGTAGCTTAAGTCATTAGCCATGAAGTAGCTTAAGTCATTAGCCAGTTAATGTTTGTGCAGTGTTCTAGAGATGCAAAGGGATGTATAAGTGAATATGAAAATAATACAGTAACTCCAGGATGGACCTGACCTTGTAATTTCCTACTCCTGTAAGAAATCCTCAATCCTGTGAACAGCTGTCAGAGCTAACATCCCTAAAATCACAGTGAAAGTTTAAGTGAGGAACTCTTATTTTGGCCTGGGGAGTAGCATTTGTCTATTTCAATATTCCTTGTCAGCATTTCAACACACTAGTCAATACATTCTCATAGTGCTCCTGGAAGATCATACTGATGGGCATGGCATAGATTAGCTAGAGATAAATCCTAATTTCACTGATGGAGATATCAAGGCACGCAGATTAGTGGGGTTTACTCAAGGCCACACAGGTAGCTACTGGCAAGGCCAGGATTAAATACCAGAAGTTCTTGGCTTCCAGTGTGGCACCCAGACCAATAGATGGTGCGTCCACAGTGTCCTCAAAAAATCTCAATCCCAGTTTTGCAAATTCTCGGGGTTTTAGGTTTTTGCAAACCTGAAGCACTTTGAGGTTCATCCTTTTGGTCATATATGGGCATTTACTTTGCAGTTGGGATGTTTCCATGGACTCCAGTGGGTGAGATCAAGCCTTTTAATGAGAACATGATCATTGCTAGTCCCACCTCAGACCTCACTTACCCCATCCAAAGAGAACAAGCCACCAAAAATACCGTCTTCCATGAGGAAAGGATGATAACAGCAGACAGTTCAGATAAAGAGCCTCTACCAGCAGCCACATGAAATTAGTCATCATAAAATAGTGACAGAAAACCACCGATATCTTGCATTCAGTCTAAGGAGCAGGGAAGGCAAAATTTCATTATTGGACATTATGTTGTGACAGACCCAGACGAGGTGACTACTGCAGTCTGGTGGAAGGTAGATATTTTGGTGTCTGGGTGAGCAGTTTTCTCTTCCCTGTGTAACAAGGGCGGGGGCTACTGCAGCACAATCAGGAAGAGCCTGGGGGCAATTAAAGCTTGCCAGAAGCAGCAGGCTAATCAAAACACCTGCAGCCCATTGAGGACCTGCTGAGGCCAGCTTCAAAGCCTTCATTCAAGGAGAGCCGGGAGGCCAAGGACTGGAAGTGAAGAAGTGCCGGGGAAGAGCAGAAGGACGTGATCAGGAGAAAGGTGCTGGGAGGAGTTGGTTGGGGAAGTAGATTGGGGAAAGTTGCAGCTCTGGTGGTGGAGGACTTACTACCTGCTGCTGCTGCCATTATGGACCCTGGGCTGGAATCCAGAGCAGAACGCAGGCCCGGGCTCCTCCATCCCTCCCTGTCCCACTACAGAGGCTGCCCCTGAAGGGGGAGTTTGGAGCTATCGGGGGTTCACCCCAAACATGTTTGACTGACCTATGATGAGGATGGCTCAGTAGGCCATGATCCTTGCCTCTAATAAAGGATCAGAGGCTATATGGAGGGCCACAGCGAGCTTCTGAGGCAAGTACTGTCCACCCTGAGTTAAGGCCGGAGCTCTGCCACAACAAACATGGGAACCACATACAAACCCAAACAGTGGCAAGAGATGAAACAATACGTTAAGGATACCCAAAGACACCAAACAGTATCTCGATCTCCTTTCCACATGCTCACCGTAGAGAAGCTGCAATGGTCAATGTCATCCTCCAGAAACAGGACCGCGTCCTTAATGAAAATGGCGACCGCTTTCAGGATGAAGGTGAGAAAGAGCTGGATGTGGATGTAATTTCTGGGGCAGCGGAGTCTCCTGGAGGCAGGCCAACCAAAGGGAAGGGTAAGAGATGGGTAACTCACCTGTGGCCTAATTCTGCTCGTATTGTACTCAATGGCTGCATGGGCACTGAATTTGGAAAAAAATCACCTTCACTGATGTAACACTGGCTGCTCCGAAGAAATGGAGAGTGGAGCAGCGAGGCCTGTGAGTGTCTAGAGAGCTTTCTTAGCAAATCAGGCAGTGATTCTACAGGTTGCAGCTCTGTAAACTGGGACTCTCTGGTCTGGCAACATCTGTGGTCCAGCAGCACCATGAATGTTCCAGGATCAGAGAGACTTGGTGTGCTGTGGAGGGTGGAGGGGGCAGGGGGCTGGAGTCCTGGCGTCATTTGGAAGGGGGGGATGGGAGCCCAGCGTGATTCAGGGATGGTGGGAGCCTGGTGTGTGTCTCAGCTGGGCTGCCCAGAGGGGCCAGGAGCTGGCACACAGCTCAGCTGAGGGTGGGGGAGCCGAGAAGCCCAGCACATGGCCCACCTGGGCTGTGTGGTGGGATGGGAAGCCCAGTGTACATGACCCAGCTAGGTTACTGGGGGAATCAGGAAGCCGGATGGTGCAGTAGGGCAGAAGGTGAGGCCTGCAGCAGGGGGAGGCAGAAATGACCTCCTCTGGTCTGGAAAAATCCCTCATCCAGGTTCAGTCAGGTCCCAAGGGTGCTGGACCAGGCAGGTCCAACCTGTATTTTGAGGCTGATCTTCAGAAGTGTTCTACAGCTGCAGCTCACCATTTTCAGTGGGACTTGGACTTCAGCAGGACATGGGGCAAACTGTGTTGTCAAACAACAGGTATTTCTGCCCGGCATCAATCTGCAAATCGCTGTGCCCACAGCGTCCAGCACACTGCATTAACCTAATGTCAGTCTATTCTTTTTTTTTTTTCCGGGCCCAGTGCAAATGTTCATAAACTTACCTGAATGCAATAAGAACCGTCACAGCAAGAGTGAGGGAGGAGATGGAGATGCTGTACCCCACCGTGTAGATGATCTTTACAGTAGAGAAATAGGATTGCTATAAGAAGAGAAGGAACATGTCACATCAGATTTAATGAAAAGAAAAGTAAAAGAAGCTGCACAGCATCTGGTGGTTTGGGTTTGCTGAGCATAAAAATCTCTTCTGTGGCTTCAGCTCACACTCCTGACTTCCCCTGTTTTGAGGGTTCATGTGTGCTCTCAAAGCACAACTCAGCTGGAATCATTTGTGTTTGACAAGATTTCATATCCAAACCATGAAGCACTATGTACTCTTCATGGTTGTGGTGGAAAACCACCAGCAGGCCCAGGAATGCTTGAAACTGGGTCCAAATTCACAAAAAAAAGTGCTCAAAATGTAAGTCTTTCCATGACACTGCACTGTCTTTCAAGCTTATACTCTCTGAACCCATGCAGGTATGTCCCAGTTTGGGTTTCTTGTCAAAATTTGACTCTCTTTTGGAATAGATTGTTCAATCATAATTGGTCTATATTCATCCTTCCTGTAAATCCTTCATCCTCACTCATTTACTAAGCCTCAATATTCTCACTATGATAAAAAGTTCAGGTAAGTATGGCAGAATTTCAAGATAGAAGGTCAAGGAAGATGGGTAACAAGCAGGGAAGGATGAATCTCGTGATTTGCAAGGTTTGGTGATTCTCTCAAACTGTATTATGAGGCATCAGGGGGTGGCCGAGTTAGTCTGTACAGAAAAAAATAACAATTGGTCTGGTAGCACTTTATAGACTAACAAAACATGTAGATGGTATCATGAGCTTTCATGGGCACAGCCCACTTCTTCAGATGACCGGATTTTGAGTTTAGGATCTCTCTCCCACCCGCCCCCTCCTGCCCCTTCTCTCCTATTTATTTTGGGTCTGCACATCCTAAACTCAAAACTCCGGTCATCTGAAGAAGTGGGTTGTGCCCACGAAAGCTCATGATACCATCTACATGTGTTGTTAGTCTATAAAGTGCTACCAGACCAATCGTTGTATTACAAGGGGTTTTCAAATGGCAGTTATCTGAGTTCACAAAGCTTTGTCGGCTTCAGTTTAAACCCACTCTTGTTTTGCGAGAACAATTGTAGAGAATCCCTGGGTGAAATCCAGACCCCATTGAAGTAACTGGAAAAAGTCCAGTTGACCTCAAGGGAACTGGATTTAACATCATGCCATCTTAGTTGCTGGCAGACTAATGCCTTGTATTAGAGCTAGAGGTAACTCCTCAATAACTGGACTAATAGCTGTTGTGTTCATGCACAATGTATCATTTTGTCCTATGACTGGGGGGCTTGCAATGGCCAACTTCACCTCAACTGATCCTTTAGAATATGTATTAACTACATATGCTAAACCATCTGTTCCAATTTGTATTTAGCTGAGACACTGTGTACTTTCCTCACACCTGAAGCAGAACTTTGTATAGCTCAAAAGCTTGTCTCTCTCATCAACAGAAGTTAGTTCAATAAAAGACATTGGACCACCTTGTCTCTCTAATATCCTCGGACTGACACAACTATAACAACTCTACAAAAATCAATTTTTTATTATTCTCTCTCACACACTTTAATTCTTTTCCAGCCTTGCTCTAGCTGTATTTCACTGTTTGCTCTTTGTTCTTATTTCCACTCTGTCTACTAGATATTTTCTCCCTCTATCCCCAACATCAACTTTTATGATTCTCAAAAAGAACCTAAAATCCAGCTTTTTCCAGACATAAGTTTTTGAATAGGCAGGAAACTGGACAAACTCACTTGATCCTTCCCTAGAGAAAGCATCAAATAAAATGAGATATGGACCCAAGATGCAGAATTTGGATCTGGAATTGGATCCGAATCCAAACTGTCAGTAAGTCTGGAGGTATCTGTTTCATCAGTCCCAATTTGTTTCTGTTGTATAGTCATTGGTCACCCTGGGCAGCCTTTGGAGGAGCACAGCTCCCCATGTGGGGGAAGAAAGCCAGTTAAAATCTCATGTTCTGATTCCAGCCCATCTCTCAATAACATTTAAGCAATAATAATAGTTTGATATTCAAAATTGTTGTACAGCCCCAAAGCAAGAGGGAGCAGAGGATCCTTTGCCCATAATAGGGTTCATACTGTATCTATCACCTAGGGTACGTCTGGACTACAAGCTTCTTTCGAAAGAAGCTTTTTCAAAAGAGATTTTTCAAAAAAGTTTCTTTTGAAAGAGACTGTCCAGACTACAAAAGCGGATCAAAAAAGCAATCCGCTTTTTCAAAAGAGAGTGTCCAGATTGCTAGGATGCTCTCTCACAAAAAGGGCACCTAGAACCACTTCTGGCAGGTTGTTTTTTTCCAAAAAAACTGCCTCCCCCACATTCAAATATGCCTTTTTTCGAAAAAGCTCTTTCGAAATAGGCGTTCTTCCTCGTAAAAAGAGGTTTACCAATTTGGAAAGAAGTGCCACGTTTTTCGATTTACTTTCAAAGGAACGTAACTGTACTCTGGACGCAGGTGAAGTTTCTTCGAAAAAAGGGCACTTTTTTCGAAAAAACTCTGTAGTCTAGACATTCTAGGGGGGAGGGATAGCTCAGTGGTTTGAGCATTGGCCTGCTAAACCCAGGGTTGTGAGTTCAGTCTTTGAGGGGGCCAGTTAGGGATCTGGGGCAAATCTATCAAGGATGGTACTTGGTCCTGCTGTGAGGGCAGGAGACTTGACTCAATGATCTTTCAAGGTCCCTTCCACTTCTATGACACAGGTATATCTCCATATATATATATATCTATAGTGGTGAAATACTAGATTCCAATTAACTAGTTAACAAAAATCGTGGGAGCAGTTTGTGGTGCATTTGTCTAATTAAAACACAAACATAAGACCCTCAGCAGCAAATTGTCAGGTGAGTCAATGAGGGCCCATCTCCTAAGTAAGAGTGTCAAAGCTGATTTAGGGTCATCACTCCTTGCAAATCAGATAGGAAGGAAAAGCACATAAATCAAGAATCCAATTCTTAAATGGGTGAACAAGCTGGCCAAAGAATCAACCTAGATGAAAGAACAGGGCAACTGCCAAAGGAAACCGAAGTCTCATGGTGTGTGTGTGTGTGTGTGTGGAGGGGGTGCACTAGACATTGAAGGACTAAATAAAAAGAAAGGAAAAGAACATTTCAAGAGGTGCATTTCAGCATTTACAGATCAACCAGCTGGAAAGCAAGTTCCAAGTTAAACAACATGCTAACAAACAAAGAAATAATGTGACGATGACAACAAAAATCCATCCAGCCCATACAGAAGGAATTATTGACTAAGCTCTCTCTCTCTCTGACAGGTGAAATTAATGCCAAGTAAAACAGCATCTTGTTTTCATTCACTCCACTAGCACCATCTGCTGGCACAAACAGAAAGGTCTGATTCCCTGCTGTTTTCTACCACTTTACCCTAGTGGAGAGACTTCTGATTGACTTCAGTGGAGTTAACCCAGATTTACATCTGAGTAAGTGACAGGACAATCAGTCATAAAGCTAAGTTGGCATATTGGTTTCATACCACTACAATTATAACAGGTAGGATTCTGATTTGTTATTGATATTGAGATAACAGTACAACCCTATCCTTTGTGTATTCTTAGGAGTGTGTCTAAACTACACCCCTCTGCCGACAGAGGGATGTAAATTAGGCACATCACTATTGCAAATGGAGAGGGGATTTAAATATCCCGCACTTCATTTGAATAGAAATGGCTGCTGCTTTTTGCCGATGCGGCACTTTGCCGGTAAAAAACAGCAGTCTAGACGGAGATCAGTCGACAAGGAAAGCCTTTCCCGACCAATTCTGTAAACCTCGTTGCACGAGGCATAAGAGATCGGCGGAAAAGGCTTTCCTTGTCAACCGATCCTCGTCTAGACTGCCACTTTTTGCCAGCAAAGTGCCACGGCGGCCATTTCTATTCAAATGAAGCATGGGATATTTAAATCCCCGCTTCATTTGCAAAAGCGAAGTGCCTAATGTACATCCCTCTGTCAGCAGAGGGATGTAGCTTAAACACACCCTAGCAGTGCTTTACCAATATGGGAATACTGGCATATTGTAACAGCAAAACACTCCGGGTATGTCTACATTGCATTCCTCCTTCGAGAGAGGAATGCAAATTCAGACAAACAAAATTGCAAATGAAGCACGGATTTGAATTTCCTGTGCTTCATTTGCATAATGGCGGCTGCCTGCTTTTCCGAAATAGTGTATTTCAAGAAAAAAATGGAGTTATTTCGGAAAGAAACCCCTCCTTCAAAATAACCCTCACTCTGTTTTTTTTCTCGAAATAGGCTATTTCAGAAAAGCAGCCAGCCACCATTATGCAAATGAAGCATGGGAAATTCAAATCCGTGCTTCATTTGCAATTTCGTTTGTCTGCATTTGCATTCCTTTCTCGAAGGAGGAATGCAATGTAGACATACCCTCCTAGTGTGGATGCAGCTTATACCAGCAACAGTATGGTTTGAGCTGATATTGAAACATCACCTCCCGTGAAAGACTAGTCAGAGTACAGCTTTGCTGGTGTGACTATCTGCATTTGGGAGTTCTACCAGATATGGCTTAGATTGTATGCAACGATGCTGTTCTTAAGGTGCCATATACCAGTATAGCTTATTCCCTTTCCTGTACATAAATAGCGATGCCAGTGGAAACACAAGGTATAGTCAAAGTGGGAAACCTTTTCTGAGCAGACAAGATGAAAGGGACAATGGCTTTGGGAATCAAATTGAAAACATGGGCTAAATACTTATCTAACCTACACAGGTGTAAATCCAGACTGACTGCTGAAGTCAATAGATTTGTACGTGTGTAAGAGAGACCAGAATCTAGTCCTGGCATTTTTCTCTGCCCAGATTTCCTCTTGCTTTGTTATGGCTGCTTATTATTTTCTTTAAATGACTTGTTTTCTTTAAACAAGGTGAGGAGCAGGAATCCAGCATCTTCTAGTGATTAAATTATCATTTGTCTGCAATGTTGATGAAAAGAGGATATGTTTGCCTTATCACTGCAGCAAGTGCTATCAACATCTCAGACTGATCACTGAGTACAACTGAAGTATTAATCCCAGGTTTTGCAAACATTTTGGACCAGATCTGTAGCTGGTGTGTGTCCATGCCATTCAGGAGAGCTACAAGAATTTGCAACACCTGAAGATTTGGTCTTATATTATTCTGACACAGCTTTTTACGTGTAGTAGGTGCCTATATCACTGCTCTCTTAACCTGTATTAAAATGTCACCAATATTTTCTCAAAGAGAGTGGACAGAGTAAAAATACAATGGCATTTTATACTTTGTGAGAATGTTGTTGCTTCAACGTAGTTTCCCCTCCACCCCATGAACCTCTGAAACAGAAAGGCATCTGACTAACATCATCCCATTTCTAAATGGTATTTGTTCAAATAGACTTACTTCCTCAATGGGAATCTCATCATTTATTGGACAGGCAATGTGGTAGGATGGAAATGGGTCAGTCCAGCCTTTCACTGTGCAGTTTCTTCTTACCAGGCCTGCAAGAAATGTTTGTTTATTGCTAATCTAAGGCAGACTGTAAACACACCAGGGCAGGAATTGTCCTGTTGCTATGTGTTGATAGAGCACCTCCCACAAAGGGATCCTGATGTCTCACTAGTCCTCCTAGGCACTATAGCAATGCAGGTAAATAATACTATTAATGCATTAGGTCCAGGGCAAAACAGAAAGGAGCAGTAGTTTGCTAATAAGGAGGTGAATGTAATGGGCAGAAGCAACAATCCCCATTAACCAGTCAGGAAGGATTTGCATTCTTGTAACAGAAGACAAACATGGCAGCAGTTCTAGGAAGAACAGTTTGTAAGGTTTTTCTGGGATGCTGAACCTTCTTCATCCTAAATGTGGCTACGTCTAGACTACAGGCTTTTGTCAACAGAGGCTTTGGCGACAGATACTGTTGCCAAAGCCTCTGTCGACAAAGAGTGTCTAGACTACAGCCACTTCTGTCGACAAAGCAAGCCGCTTTTTCAACAGAGAGTCTAGACACTTTCTTTTGAAAAAGCCCAGTGTGGATGCAATAGCACCTTTTGTTGACAGAACTCTATTAACAAAAGGCATTATTCCTCATAGAATGAAGTTTACCACCGTCGACAAAACTGCCACGTTCTGTCGACTTACTGTCGACAGAACTCGGCGGTAGTGTAGACGCAGGTATAGTTTTGTCAACAAAAGTCAACTTTTGTGAGAAAACCCTGTGGTCTAGACACACTCTGCCTGACCACATTGACCAGAAAGAGACCCAGATGTTTTTATCACTTTAACCAGCTCCAGCCGAATCCCAAACGCCACCTGGGAGGTGAGACTTTGTCTTTTTCGTCCCTTCCCCCTCCCTCTTGTATGTTCTTCCTTCCTCATCTCTCCTATCCCTCTCCATTTCTCTTCTATCTACTAAGAGTCTGGCTTAGCCAGCCAAGTCAACAGAGTCTCTTTGCAACACTACTGCAAGTCTCTGACCAGAAAGAGGTAAGGAAAAACCATGCACTAACTAGCCCCGTGCTGGTACAAGATGCTGGTACATGGAGTGGCTGATCAGACCATGTGCTCTGCCTGTGTTTCTCCAACCATGGGGTTGTAAGTGACAGTCAACATCAGAGAGAAAAGCTGCATTTTCTGTCATGGCAGTTCTTTCCTCTTGTGTACCTTTGTCTTGTGTTTGTCTTCTAGGAAATGGGATCAAAATTTAATGACAGCTTCAGCCTATCTCAGTGAAAGGTGGCCCATACTTGTTAATAGCGGAGGGGCAGACAGAACAGCGGCTTCAGCAGATGTTACTAAGCATGCTCAGTCCCTGGGAGCATGCTCAGTAGAAGCCAAGCTGCAACTCATGGCCCTCATGTACACCTTGCCTCTGATCTCAATTAATTTTTCCTGCTCATTTCTCAAAATGACCCATCTTTACCATCTTTAATGCCATCTAAAAGACTGTCAGACAAAGGCTTTTTCCTTCTAAAACCTCTTTCCAACTAAAGGGAAAGAGAACAAAGGATAGTGTTAAAATGAAAATAATTATTCAATATTTTATATTTCAAATAGGGCAGTCAAGTGATCAAAAAAATAGAATAATAGAATCCTAGGGCTAAAGAGACCTCAGGAGGTCATCGAGTCCAGCCCCCTGCCCAAGACAGGACCAACCCCAACTAAATCATCCCAGCCAGGGCTTTGTCAAGCCAAGACTTAAAAACCTCTAGAGATGGAGATTCCACCACCTCCCTAGGGAACCCATCCCAGTGCTTCACCACCCTCCTAGTGAAATAGTTTTTCCTAATATCCAACCTAGACCTCCCACACTGTAACTTGAGACCATTGTTCTTGTTCTGCCATCCGGCACTACTGAGAACAGCCTCTCGCCTTCCTCTCTGGAACTTCCCTTCAGCTTTTAACATTATCGTTAAACAATAATAGCTTTTTGTCTTTGAACGTTGTTTCTGTGGTGAACAATAAGAAGTCCTGTGGCACCGTATAGACTAACAGATACATGCATCTGACAAAGTGGGTCTTTGCCCATGAAAGCTTATGCTCCAATAAATCCGTTAGTCTATAATGTGCCACAGGACTTCTCTTTGTTTATGCAGATTAAGACTACCCCTCTGATCTGTGGTGAATTTACTCATGCAGTTCAGAATCCTTCCAAAACCACTCAGAGCTATGTCAGGTGACATCGGCTCTGGGTGGCACTGAAGGTGACTGTAAGGTCCTTTTGAGATGACTGTCAACTCCTGAGTCAATTTTAAATCCATGAATATTCCATGAATATATTATTTCATTCTCCGGGTAGGCTTTTGTCATCAAAAGTGAAAGATCCCAGAAATGATGGTTCCTGATTGTCTAGAATATAAGCCAACTCTTTGACTGTTTTGGTGTGTCCAGCAGCTGCCCAAAGTCTATTTTTCATGCCTTGATTGCACTGTTCATCGCTGGCTACGTGCATGGGGGTTGTGTCTAGACTGGCAAGATTTTGCGCAAAAGCATCCGTGCCACTCTAGATGCTCTTTTGCTCAAATAGTTTTAACAGAAAAACTTTTCCATTAAAAGTATTTGTGCAAAATCATGCCAGTCTAGACACAGCCATAATGTATTGGGACAGGACCTTTTTCACATCTTGGGCATGTAGGCTGGAATTTGTCCCCTTTACCATGGGAATTCTCTCTCCTTGATTTGGGGTTTTATTATAAAGGCTTTTAATACTCAACTGTCTGAGTAGGATTTCTAATGTAGTGTCAGGTGTTTCATGTTCATCAGAAAAGCCTATACTTCTCTTTTAACATTTTATCTATTGTGAAGCACCTTTGTAAATGATGGGAATTTTATACTTTTATACTTTGAAATTGAAAACTTTATTTGTCGTTTACAAATGATAAAGATGAGAATTATATTTACATTTCTTGTTTGGGGATATTTTTCCATGCAGGGCAATTCAATGAGGCAAAACTTTCCCAAACCTAAGGTATAACAAACAGCCTGAGTCTTGGTTGCAGAATGATTGTTACTTACTTATGGAAATGAAATAACTTAACCACTTCCAGTTTTGGCTTCTCTGGGGTTAATGTATAGATTCAATGTAACAACTTGCTTACCTTATTTTAAGAGGCTGGAATAACAATTGCTTTAAAATGCTTTATTTCAAATTTCAGATTATTTAATTTCAGTCCTATGATTAAAACATTCTTGTGCTGATGATGTTGCAAAAGTTGATTATCTTATTAAAAACAAGGAGAGGTCATCAAAGAATGTTTGTTCACATAAGAGTGAGAGAGGATAAAGTCTCTATTTCTCTCTGTCACACAGTTACAAAGCTATAGATTTTCTTTTTAAATGTTTTCTTTACATTAAAACTCCTCTATAAGTGATGAGGCTATTTAAACTAACCACAAATATCTTCACACTTTACAAATGATAGTCCATTAAAAGTGGTGTTAACAGGATTTATATTAAGAGGTGCTGTGTTAATTAAATGAAATCAGGTAACATAACTGTGTCACATTAAACAGAGTTAAACAAAGTTTGTGCTTTGTTGCACAGAAGCCTGAGTCTACCTTGTGTCATAGCAAACACACTGTTTGAACCTTTACCGTTTTCATTAAAGATACAAAAAAGGAAGGAAACAGGTAAAGGATTTGATATTCGTGCTGTTGATTAATCACACTTAGTTCACGTGATTAACTCAAAAATTAATTGTGATTAAACAAATTAATCATGATTAACTGGACTATTAAACAATAGAATACCAATTGAAAGGTATTAAATATTTTGGATGTTTCTCTACATTTTAAAATATATGGATTTTTATTATAACACAGAATACAAAGTATACAGTGCTCACTTCATACTATTATTTTCATTACAAATATTTGTACTGTAAAAATGGTACGCAAAAGAGGTAATATTTTTCAATTCATCTCCTGCAAGTATTGTAGTGCGATCTCTTTATCATAAAAGTGTAATGGAGAGTACGTCTACACTGCATGCCTATTTCGGAATACCGAAGATATCCCAAATTATCTACCCCATGACTGCACAACCCACTCATTATTTTTAAATATTTTTCGAAATAACGGGTGCGCTATTTCGCCATCCCAGTAAACCTTGTTGCATGAGGGATAAGGGATGACTTGAAATAGCACGTTATTTCAAAATGTGGTGCTGTGTAGATGCACCAAATTTCAAACTAATCTATTTTGAAATAGATTTGAGATAAGATACACAATTTGCATAGCACAAATTGCGTATCTTATTTTGAGTTTAGGGGTGTGGTGTAGATGCACCCTTACAAGTGTACATTGGTTATATGACTGCAGTCAAAAACAAAACATAAATTATTGACGTCTACAAGCCCACTTACTTACATTAGGAGAATTAAAAAAATATGTATTTCGTTTTTAAGAACAATTAAATAATTATTTATTTTGTTTTTTACAGTGTAAATATTTATAACAATAAAAAACTGTACACTTTGTATTAATGGAAATCAACATGAATATGTAGAAAACATCCAAACTATTTAAATAAATACTATTAGATCATTGTTACAAATATCTGTATGTGATCAAAAGGCGACAGAACAACAGCCTTCTTAGCTGCTGCATGCTCGCCAGGATGGGCCTGGTGAGGAAGGTAAAAGAGCTTGTTGGAATATTTGTTGCAACTAGAAGTTAAAAAGGAGATCCTGTGCAAATAAGCTTGAGAGACAATGATGAACTATACAGTATCCATATTCCTGACAAGAATTCTAGCCTATTGTTTCATAAAAAGTAAACTGAGAGAATGGAATGAATTGGCATAATCAAGAAAATCTCTGAGCCAGCAGCATCCCAGTGTTGCCAGCTATAAAGAAAAATGGGAAAATACAAATCTATGTGAGTCTTAAGGGATTTAATGAAGCAGTTGTGAGCGAAAATGATATCCTTCCAACACTGGAGGGCTTTCTCCCCATAGTGAAAAGATATACAATATTATCCAAGATGGACACCTCCACTGGATTCCGCCAAATTCCTTTGTCCAAAGAAAGTGCTAAGTAAGTTTCATTTATTACACCCTTTCAGAAATTTTTCTAAGAAAGTTCACCTTTCGGGAGCACCTGTGAACCTGAAATGTCATAAAGAAAGACAGCCAAACTGTAAATGAACACAAATAGAACTACAGTTTTCACAGACAATATTCTGGTCAATGGATCTTTGGTGGAAGAACACTACAAAACCCTCAACAAACCAAGCACCGCTATTGATGGAAACAAATGGCTAGCCAGAATACCAAGTCGTTGTGTGTTTGGGTCATATAATTAGAAAAACAGCATGCTTCAGAGAAGTGTAACAGGCTGATAATACTGAATTTCACAGACAGCATGACAGCGTAAATATTGTAAACCTTAGGAATGGAGAATTAAAAGAGGGGATTATAATGGAATGTTAACTGTATTTTACTGCTCAGCCGAAATGTGATTTGTCCTTTTCATATGTGTTCATTTTTTTTAATTGTATCCTTTGGTATATATGGTTGTGACTATTTTCTTCCACTATTTGATCTGAGGAAGTGGGTCTGGACCATGAAAGCTCATCATCTAATAAACCATCTTGTTAGTCTTTAAAGTGCTACATTGTCCTGCATTTTGCTTCAGCTACCCCAGACTAACACGGCTACATTTCTATCACTATTCCACTATGTGGCACTGTGTGTAAAATATCTTATTTGAGCTAAACTTAAGCAGGGCTGGCAGGGCATTAAAGAATCTTATGCTGAACACAGCTGGTGCTACAGCCAGAAGTACATGGCAGTCTGATTTGAAAGATTTGCCCACATTAACTGCCTAGCATACAAAAATGCAGCCAAACAAAAACTTCAATTTACAAAAATGGGATCTCTTAGTAGGCTTTTATTCCAGTGTAGAATAAAAATAGATAAATAAAAGACAAAAGCTATACCTTAGTGACTATACAAAGGACAGAGATAAAAGCTGCAGCCTATGATGCTGTTATCTGAAGAAACAACCCCCCACCCCAAACTCCATCCTCCTCCTTTTCTGATAATTTTTTATCTGAAACTGCTAAGTTCTCCATATGCTTCTGCTAAACATCCAAATGAAGCTTTAAAAATAAACTATTAGAAACTTCTATAACTCCCCTCACCTTTTCCTGAGATCTACTCTTTAAATAATACTCTCCTATGCCTTTAATTTCTTCTCTAGTCCCTTTACATTAGGGCTACGTCTAGACTGGCATGATTTTCCACAAATGCTTTTGACGGAAAAGCTTTTCCATTAAAAGCATTTGTGGAAAAGAGCATCTAGATTGGCATGGACGCTTTTCCGCAAAAGCACCAATCTAGACACGGTTTGGCGCAAGAAAGCCCCAATCACCATTTTCGCGATCTGGGCTTTTTTGCGCAAAACAATACCACGTTGTCTACACTGGCCCTCTTGCGCAAAAGCATTTGCGCAAGAGGTCTTTTGCCCGAATGGGAGAAGCACAGTATTTCCGCAAGAACACTGACAATCTTACATGAGATCCTCAGTGTTCTTGCAGAAATTCAAGCGGGCAATGTAGACAGCTGGCAAGCTTTTCCGCAAGAGCAGCTGCTTTTGCGGAAAATCTTGCCAGTCTAGACGCAGCCTAGGGTTTTATCATAAGAATGGCCATACTGGGTCAGACCAAAGGTCCATCTAGACCAGTAGCCTGTCTGCCAACAGTGGCCAGTGCCAGGTGTCCCGGAGGGGTTGGACCGAAGACAATGATCAAGCGATTTGTCTCGTGCCATCCGTCTCCAGCCGCTGACAAACAGAGGCCAGGGACACCATTCCTACCTCCTGGCTAATAGCATTTTTTATGGCCCCAACCTCCATGAATTTATGTAGCTTCTCTTTAAACTCTCTAATAGTTCTAGCCTTCACAGCCTCCTCCGGCAATGCCTCTTTTCAGCACTTTCTCAGGTTGTTGATCTGTCGTGTATTATTCCATGCTGTAAAGTATCAAGGACTGAAACCTATGTTAAAAAAAAGTAAAATGTAAAGTGTTAACTAAGAATAAAAAAAAAATAGGGACCCATCAATGTTAAGATAAATAAACCCTCCAAATTTAATTGTTGCTTTGCAGGTGCTGTTACAAAATAGCTCCATCTATTTTGCAATTCTGACTTAGTTACGATTTCTGGCAGCCTATGAAAAGGGGATTCCAAAAATCGGCACAATGATGGGAGAAATAATGGTAAAGCACATGCTTGCTCATGGCAAAGCATGACAATGAACAGAGGGGCAAAAACATCGTTTTACTAAAATAATATTTCAGTCATATTTCAGTGCTCCCCTAAAAGGCAGGTCCACTCTGTTGTCCCCAGACCCTGTCTCTCATGTTAAACTTTGTTAAAGCTTTATTCAATGTGATTAAAAGCAGCATGCTCAGCAGAGGCATATGGCTGTTTTAGATAAAAAAAATTTCAGGAAGAAAGGAGGAGAAGGGGTGGGGTGTGGCTATATCTTCAGATAAGAATGTCAGAGGCTACAGCACCTCTGTCTTCTGTGCAATTATAAAGCTATGGCTTTTGTTTTTAAAAAATATATTTTTTCACAGTACATTGGATTAAAAAACTTTCTTCACAATTCAGAAGTGCAGAGCCTCTTAAAGAAGCCAATGCCTTCTCTTTTTAAACTGTTTTTAGAGAGGCTTTTGTTGGGTTGGGAGTTGTAATATGCTAGGTGATCCCTCTGGACAATGTTTTCTAAAGAAGCTATCATTGTTTAAAAGTCGGGCTAGTGTATTTTTAACGTTATCCTATGATTTGTATTTTCACTGAACCTCTTCCTCTGGCTTAGACAATAGCAAAATGTATGTGAGTGGTGGGAGGAGGGCAAGAGCCCTACTCAGTGTGGATTTGTATACAAGATTTTATCCTGGATCCGTCTCATAAAGCTTTCAGCTGAAACTTCTTAAAGACCAGTCATGCCAAAGGAACCAGCTGCTAATATCCAAGAAAATTCTAACACAAAAGAGAGAATGGGCACAAGGGATGGAAAAGCGGGACTAAATATAGTTACCAACATTAATTATGTGGGGCCATGTCAGTGTGATGATAAATCAAATGGGGGGAAAAATAAATTGTTTTGCAGGTGGTGTTAGAACAGATTGCTACAAAAGTGACAAGATTGATGCATTTTGATTATACCACAGGGCTCTTTCATCAGTACAGCAAAAATGTTTGTTTGTTTGTTTGTTTGTACTTGTTGTTTTGCATCAATAAATATGCACAGGATAGTCATTGACTTTCCCCCCATCGTTCTTGTAGGTTTCATGGTGTCACAGCTTTTCTGTTAGGGTCCAGAGTGTGACTTCAGGCACTAGCAAATGAGTAACTAGCAACTGCTTTTGAGGTAATTCTATAAAACAGAGGCAGGACAGATAAAGGGTTTGGTTGTATTAGTGCTTTTCGACTCAATCAGAAATGACCACTCTTGGAATTATGTCCCAGTATGAATATTCCTTATTCTGAGGCCTTTGTGTTATTCATTTGCTCTTTCTGACGCTCTACTTACAATCTCCTCCCCACCACACAGATACCCCTGAACCCTTTTGCAACTACTCCCTCCTTCATGTTAGCATCTTTTGGAATATGTCTACACTGTGGGGTTTTCCGGGATACCTGTGGTATTCCGGAAAATCTCCGCCACATCCAGGGAATGCGTTTGCTCTTCCGCTTTTTTTCATGGAAGAGCAGACATGCTCTTTTGCAGAACCCTGTATACCTCGTTCTACAAGGAATAACAGCTCCTCCGAAAGAAAAAGCCTCTTCTGGAAAAGCAATCGGAAAAAGCTATAGTATAGATATAGCCTTGGATGTTAGTACAGGCACTCCCTGAGTTACAAACATCCAATTTAGGAACATCTGCACATGCAAACGAAAGCTCACCTGCAGCCTCAGGGAAGCAGGCAAGAGGTACAGGTGGTGGTGAGCAGCGCAAGTGCTGGTCGGAGGACTCCAGAGGAGCAGAGGATGGTCACGCAGCCAGTGGCTGGAAAGAAGCAGCGTTTTAAACTGGAAACTGCTGCTTTTCTCCAGCCACCAGCAATATGGTCAGCCCTTGTTCCTCCAGAGTCCTCCAGACTGCGCTTGCACCGCTCGCCAGCTCCTGGTGTGTGGGGGCCAGGTACATCCTGCGGTATGGCCAGGAGAGGGGGCTGACCTCCAAATCTTCCTCTAATTAAACCTGCCTTTCCTAAAGCACCAGCATTCAAGGGTTAGGGTTAGGGTTAAAATAGTTTCTACTCTTTTTCATTGCAAATATACAGTATTTCTGCTCCATTGTTAATTAAATAGGCTTTTATGGGCTAGCCTGGGAACCTAACTACCATTTAGAACATTGTTTCTATGGGAAAATGCATTCTGAGTTCCAAACTATCAACTTACAAACGAACCTTTGGAACACGACCTGTTCGTAAGTTGGGGACTTCCTGTAGCTGGTTTCTCTGGCGTGACGGGCTTCTCCTGCCAGTTGTCGAGGGGCGGTTAGCACAAAGTTTTATGAGATGGATCGAGGATAAAGCAAAGAATCCCAGAGCAGGAAATGAAACTGCAGATGAAAGGGATTGGCCTTATCCCTTGTATATAACTAACGTATCAGGCATTGCCAGCAAGGCAAGAGGTTGAGCTGTGCAGATTACCTTTTTCTTTTGGAAAATGCCAAGTCTAGATCCTTCCTGGAAGAGCAATTCCCCCTCCTCTCCCACATATTTGTTTATAGTGAGTTAGTGGGCCAAATTCACCTCTGGAGCGAGTGCCTTTGACTTCCACTAGCTTATTGTGTCTGGTTTTGTCAGTGTTGTGTTTGACCCAGGGCATAGGTCATTTTAATAGGCTTCTCATCTGGACCTTAAACCTAAGGAACAACCACATCACTCATTCCTCATCCTTTCATCTCATCCCACACTATAGCGCAGCTTGAAGCTCTTCCCATCCTGTTCCTGCCTCAGACAGCACTGCGGATGAACTGAACAGTAGTGCTTATCCAATGGGATGAGTCCCAACCCTTTTAAAGCCAGGGGGGATCTGTCTGCAGGTTGAACCTCTCTAGTCCAGAACTCTCTGATCTGGAAACATCCATGGTCCGGAGTGATTTTCATTAGCCAGATGTTCACTTTTCATGGGTGTGGCCAAGTTTCCCACAGTCCCATAAGGTTTGTTTACAGCCACCAATCCTGGCTCTCAGTGTTCTGTGCTATTCTTTGGCTCCAATTTACCCCTAAATGTCCTCGAGCAGCCCAGGAAGCAGTGGAAGTGTTGGTCATGAGGCTAGACAATACTGACCTCCCATGGTCGAGAAAATTCTCTGGTTTGGAACCGGTCAGGTCCTGAGGGTGCCGGACTAGAGAGGTTCAACTTGGACTGACTTCTGGGCTCTTCAGTGCAGGCCTGATGTCAGTACTGCAGAAACCAGCTCTGTCATGGAAACGGTGCAAGGCCTTCCACATGCCGCAGAGCACCCTCAGCGCCTCTTGAAATCAACGGAATGGCATTCGGCTGAGCCCAGCGTGGTCCACACGCCTGTCGACCGCGTCCTCAGTCCCTCGCTTTCATAAGCACAAGGGGCAAAGGGCACAGTCAAAACAGATAAAGTAGCTCCACGAGGGTCCCTCACCTGGCTCCTTGAGGAAGTGGATGAGGACCTTCGGGCAGGGCAATATAAGAGTCTCACCAACCTCTGCATCCGGCCAGCACACTAACCTGTCCCATGTTTGCCGGCAGCCTGCCAGGGAAGGAAAAACATGTTTTAAAGCACGTTTATATCTGCACATGGAGAGGCTAATTTTAGACGGGCTGCGACATGTGAGAGTGCGTCGGACCGGGTGGGGGAGGGAAGCACGAAGAACGTTTCTGCAACCAGCTCGCATTATGGTATCTGTCCAACTTGCTGGTCTCATTCATTTATTTCTTTTTTCCCACTGGCCTCTTGCAAGCAGCACAGAAAGAGTAGGCTTTGGGGAGGGACCAGGATAAGGAGAGGGAGGCATCGCAGTGCACTCGGATGGAGAAATGATTCCACGCCGATGAGGCGGCGTGGCAAAGGGCACAGCATCAGGAGCGAGAGAAGGAAATGAAGGGTGGCGGAATGTGATCAAACAGCTGAACAGTGAGGTGAGGCCTGGGAAAAGGCAGGTGGGATGTCAAGCGAAAGACAAAAATCACTTGAGCTTGAGGCACAAGCCAATGGGAAGCCACAGGAAAGAAGCCAAAGGTCTGAATACAGGTCTAGAACTGAGCGGGGAGGATTCAATTGTTTCTCCGAACTGGATTTTGCAACCCTGATCATTCCCTGTGTGACTCGCCGCCCCCTGGAGCTGCCGCCAACCGTACCTGCAGTTTCATTTCCACGCTCTTCCACTTCCCGCAGACATTCGGTCTCATCTTTCTTCAGCTCAGCTACAAAATCACATTCTGGATGGGTTTGCCCAACCACCTACAACGAGACACGTCCCATGAGAGTGCTTAGCCCTGACTTGGGGCTTAGGAATAAAAATGTCGATGAGTTTGGCCCCATGGACAGCACCATTCTGCTATTTAGCTCCAGCTCGATAGGGCCAGCTCCTCAGCTGGTGTAAATGAGCAGACTTCTGTTGAAGCCAGTGTCACTATTGCTGATTTATACCAAGGACCAAAGGCTCAGCTGGTATAGCCCCATGAACTTCATAGCTGACATTCTGTCCCCAGCTAAACATTGACTTGGAAGGCTGTTCATTGCTGAAGCATCAGCCATAAGTTTTGCCCTCTGCGAGATTGGTGTCTAAGGGTACGTCTAGACTACAGGCTTTTGTTGACAGAGGCTTTGTCGACAGATACTGTCGATAAAGCACCTGTCGACAAAAAGCGTCTAGACTACAGCCAGTTCTGTCGACAAAGCAAGCTGCTTTGTCAACATGAGAGTGTAGATGCAATAAATGCCTTCCGTTGACAGAACTCTGTTGACAAAAGGCATTATTCCTCATAGAATGAGATTTACCGCCGTCAACAAAACTGTTGAGTTCTGTCGACATTATGTTGACAGAATTCAGCGGTAGTGTAGACGCAGGTATAGTTTTGTTGACAAAAGTCCACTTTTGTCGACAGATTCCTGTAGCCTACACACACCCTAACAAGCATCTCCGGAAACTGACTTCTAAGGGAATGGCTCTGTTGTCGTCTCATGCCCTTTGCCTTTCTCCCACACAAATGATGTTATGGGCAGGACATAATCCTCTGTGCTTGGAGGCTCTCACAACCACATCTTCCGATGGACAAGTCCTATCCTTCACTCCTGGTGTGCTGTGGTATAGCGGGAGAGATGTGCATAGAGGATTTTAACCAAAGATCTCTCTTCCCCATGCTACAGCAAAGCCGGATTCCAACCCAGACCTGCAAAGAGTCAAGTAGGACAAGAATGCCAAGGCCACAAATAGGCATAATCTACTGGATTTTCCATGGCACCCAATCAGGTGGCAAGTACATTGTGCCAGTGAGACTATTTGACAATTTCATGTCTTTATTTTCGGTGGGAGAGAAAAATGCCAATTTGTCAAAACCAAAACTTTTGGTAGGAAAGGGTCAGTTTCAACTGTGTTTGACCAGGCGAGGTTTATGGTGTCCTGGATAAAATTTGTAGTCACAGGGAGCCCTGCTGGAGAGTACCCATTAGCCTGATGGCTATGCCACTGACCTTGGATATGGATGACACGGATTGAAGTCCAAATAAAGTAGAGCAGGGACTTGAAGCTACTTCTTATATCCCTGGCAAGTGTCCTAACTACTGGGCTATTGGAACTATTCTCCCTCTCTGTTTTTTCTCCCTCTCTGTTTTTTCTCCCCAAATAAGTCAAAAGATCTCAGTTTTATCCCACTGCAAAAGGAAAACTATTTTGAAATCTCCGTTTCTTTCACAGGAAGGGCAAACCATTTCCCACCCAGCTCTACTGTGTGCTGCAAGCGCTCCTGCCCCCTGAAGGGGACAATGTCATATACCTTGATCTCCTGGCACCATTTTTCTCTGCATCATCCAGAATTCTCATATATCAACATATGGCCCTCTGTGTTCCACCCAGCCTCCACCCATGCTTTTTAGTCAGAGCAGAACTGTTATCTATCCATGCATTCTTTAAAAAAAAACAAAAACCAATCAAAAGAAGATGAAATCTACTAACTGAACAGGTGGCTGACTAAATTCGACTCAGCTCATATTCACTCAGGAAGGATAAATATTCAGCAAGTTTGGGAAATAAATCTCTTGCTTTCAGGTCATTCAGAGGACAGAATGTAACGGTCCTAATACGCCAATGTTCTCCATTCATATTTACATGCTTGTACCAAGCTGATACACTGACCTTTTGAACTGATTGCTTATTAGCTTACCATCTGAGGCTCAGTTCCTGCTCCTAATGAAGACACTGAATGTTTTGCCATTGCATTAGGTCCCATGAGTAACGGGAAAGAAAGAGATTAGTTAGATCCAGGATTCCATGCCAGGGAATTCCATACACAGCCAGGGGTGTTTTGATTTCAGGACTTGAAAATGGACTGGTGACATTGGGCTGCGTGTGACTCTATAAATCCAGAGGAGATATTCTGACACTGTTTTCTATGCCCCCTACCTTTAAATGCAGTCTTCCTTTTTGTCTGTTAGGGTATGTCTAGACTGCATCCCTTTGTCAGCAGAAGGATGCAGGTTAGGCAGGTCGACATTGCAAATGAGGCAGGGATTTAAATATCCCGTACCTAATTTGCATAAAAATGGCTGCTGCGTTTTGCCGACTCAGCAGTTTGTTGGCAAAAAGCAGCAGTCTATAGGGGGATCCATTGAGAAAGAAAGCCTTTTTCAACAGATCCCTTATGCCTCCTTGCAAGGAGGTTTACAGGATCTGTCGAAAAAAGCTTTCTTTCTTGACAGATCCCCCTCTAGACTGTCACTTTTTGTAGACAAAGTGCTGAGTCGGCAAAACGCGGTGGCCATTTTTATGCAAATTAGGCACGGGATATTTAAATCCCTGCCTCATTTGCAATGTCGACCTGCCTAACCTGCATCCTTCTGTGGACAGAGGGATGAAGCCTAGACATACCCTTAGAGAGCAGTCCATGAAGTCAATCTGAGGTGTCTATGAAAGTGACAGTTCAATACTGCACACAGTCCCTTTGTAATTTCTTATGTGGGCTTACATTTGCCCTTCCTTTGTAGTGTTTCTTAATCAGAAATGGAAGTCATTTCTACTGAAAGGCCATGGCTTGGTCCTGCTGTATGAAAACCACAGCAGAAAATAGGCAAGTTAACTACACTGCACGGCTATTTCGGGATAAGTCTACACAAGCCATTTTGAAATGACAGGTGCGCTATTTCAGCATTCCGGTAACCATTATACCACAAGGGTTAAGGGATGTCTTGAAATAGCATGTTCATTCAAAATTTGGCACTGCGTAGATGCACCTATTTCCAAAATAAGGGTATGTTGACACTACAGCACTAATTCAAACTAACTTAATTCGAACTAAGCTAATTCGAACTAGTGCATGTAGACCTAAAAACTAATTCCAATTAGCGTTTTGCTAATTTGAACTAGCATGTCCACATTGAGTGGACCCTGAACCGAAGTTAAGGCTGGCCAGAACCAGTGCCAGCAGGGCATCAGGTTAGGATTTAGAGTGAGGAGCTGCTGCCTCAGACTAGCCGAGGGCTGTGCTTAAAGGGAACCCAACTCCTACCCAAGACAGACAGTTCTCAGGGTTGCCCGCTTGCTTGTCTACCTCGAGGAGGGACAGCAAAGCAGTCCTGTCTTGAAGTGCCCTTAGTGCCCTCATTCGGCATATCACAGCACTCAGCCATCAGCCTGGCTGCACTTGCCACAGGCTGCCATCCGGAGGGGTCAATCGGGGGGCTGTCAGGATCCAGGAGGCCCTGCAGGAGAGCTTTCACCCCGAGCAGCCCGCAGAGCCACCCCAGTCCTCCCCATCGGGGGCTCGTGCCCCATTCCTCCCTCACTTCCTTCCACTTACCCCTCCCTAGCCCCCCTTCCTGATGTAAAAAATAAAGGACACGTGTGTTCAAAAATAGAAACTCTCTTTATTGAACAAAACTGGGGGGAGGGATTAATCTCTGGGGAGACTGGGGAAAGGAGGTGGGAGAGGAGAAGAGAGAGGGTGGGAGAGGGGAGGGGGAAACCTGGGAGGAGGGAGCTGGAAGGGGTAAACCAGGGGAAGAAGGAGGAGGGGAAGTATAAAACTATGGTACGCCATATCTTCAGTACTGTGTACAGATGTGGTCTCCTCATCTCAAAAAAGATGTTTTGGCCTTGGAAAGGGTTCAGAAGAGGGCAACTAAAATGATCAGGGGTTTGGAACAGGTCCCATATGAAGAGAGGCGAAAGAGACTGGGACTTCTCAGCTTAGAAAAGAGGAGACTGAGGGGGGATATGATAGAGGTCTATAAAAGCATGAGTGGGGTGGAGAGGGTGCATACAGAAAAGTTCTTCATTAGTTCCCATAATAGAAGGACTAGAGGACACCAAAGGAAAGGAATGGGTAGCAGGCTTCAGACTAATAACAGAAAGTTCTTCTTCACAAAGCAAAGAGTCAACCTGTGGAACTCCTTGCTGCAGGAGGCTGTGAAGGCTACAACTAGAACAGAGTTTAAAGAGAAGAGAGATCAATTCATGGAGGTTGGGTCCATGGAGTGGTATTAGCTGGGGGTAGGAGTGGTGTCCCTACCCGAAGTTTGTGGAAGGCTGGAGAGGGATGGCATGAGACAAATGGCTTGGTCACTGTCTTTGGTCCATCCCCTCCAGGGTGCCTAGGGTTGGCTGCTGTCAGCAGACAGGTTACTGGGCTAGATGGACCTTTGGTCTGACCCAGTACGGCCATTGTAAGCTCAGGGCTCAGGGTCGGGGGTCTCAGTGGACCACCTTGATTTTCATGCACATCTGCTCCTGGGTGGCCAGGCTGGCAGCTCTCCTGCCCTAGACGGCCGCTTTCCTGTGCCTAGTGCGGAGGTCATGGACGAGGTCCACGATGTCTGCACTGGACCAGGCGGGTGCCCGCCTCTTGCGGTCCCGGGCAAGCTCCCGGGAGCCGCCAGCCTGGTCCCGGGAAGAGGGGGAGGACTGGGGAGCATCGGGTGGCTGGCTCGAGCCGTGCCAGGTGCAGGGTCTGCTGGCTGGGTGCTGGCAGGCTTGCACCTGGCACGGGCACCGTAGCCAGCCCGTGCCCCTTTAAGGGGTCCAGGGCCGGGAGGGGGGCAATAGAGTTTCCCTGGGGGAACCAGGGAAAACTGGGAAGGGCTAGCCTCCCACTAGTTCGAATTAAGGGGCTACACACCCCTTAATTCGAACTAGTAAGTTCGAACTAGGCTTAGTCCTCGTACAATGAGGTTTACCTAGTTCGAACTAAGCGCTCCGCTAGTTCGAATTAAGTTCGAACTAGCGGAGCGCTAGTGTAGCGCCTATCAAAGTTAATTCGAACTAACGTCCGTTAGTTCAATGAACTTTGTAGTGTAGACATACCCTAACATAGTTTAAAGAGAAGTTAGATAAGGTCATGGAGTTTGGGTCCATGGAGTGGTATTAGCCAGGGGGTAGGAATGGTGTCCCTGGCCTCTGTTTGTGGAAGGCTGGAGATGGATGGCATGAGACAAATGGCTTGGTCATTGTCTTTGGTCCATCCCCTCCGGGGTAGCTGGTGTTGATCGCTGTCGGCAGACAGGCTACTTGGCTAGATGGACCTTTGGTCTGACCCAGTATGGCCGTTCTTATGTTCTTATGTTCTAAGCTCAGGGCTCAGGGTTGGGGGTCTCACTGGACCACCCTGATTTTCATGCAAACCTGCTCATGGGTTCACATGTGGCCTTTGGTGGCCAGGCTGGCAGCTATCCTGCCTTAGACGGTCACTTTCCTGTGCCTAGTGTGGAGATCGTGGACATTGGAGGCCTCCCTGCAAACCTGGATGAGGTCCACGATCTCTGCACTAGACCAGCTGGGTGCCCACCTCTTGCAGCCCCAGGCAGGCTCCTGGGAGCCTCCAGCCTGGTCCCGGGAAGAGGCGGAGGGCTGGGTGGCAGCGGGTGGCTGGCTCATGCTGTGCCAGGTTCAGGGTCTGCTGGCTGGGTGCTGGCAGGCTTGCACCTGGCACAAGCACCATAGCCAGCCCATGCCCCTTCAAGGGCTCCGGGGCCGGGAGGGGGGCAGAAGAGTTTCCCTGGTTTGGCCCAGAGTGGCCACCAGGGAAAGCTGGGAAGAGCTAGCCTCCCACTAGTTCAAATTAAGTGGCTACACAGCCCTTAATTCGAACTACTTAATTCGAACTAGGCGTTAGTCCTCATAGAATGAGGTTTACCTAGTTCGAATTAAGCGCTCCGCTAGTTCAAATTAAGTTCGAACTAGCGGTTTGTATGTGTAGTGCCTATGAAAGTTAGTTCGAACTAACGTTCGTTAGTTCGAACTAACTTTGTAGTGTAGACATACCCTATGAAAGTTAATTTGAACTAACGGCTGCTAGTTCGAATTAACTTTGTAGTGAAGACATACCCTAAGCGATTTTGAAATAGATTTGAAATAATTTACACCATTTGTGTAGCACAAATTGCCTATCTTATTTCGAGTTTAGACGCACCCTCAGAGAATGGACATTTTATAGGTTCAGTGAACTCTGTCTAAAAATAACTCAGCAGGGTGTAAATGTATCCATTTGCACGGTCAAAAGAACTTCTGCATGTGAAAACAACATTGGAGTCCACTAAACTATTCCAGGTGAGGACAAAACAATGTTTGACTTTGTCACAGCCTCAGGAAAACACATTTTTAGGGCTTTTTGCTTGTTTAGTCTCCAAAGTTGGAAGAACTTTTACCACATGCCCCTTGGTTAACGTGTAAGTTTAATTTACGGCAGGCCATTTAAAAGTTCTGGTTTCTCCTTGAAAGAGGTCACAAGCATTTGCAACTTCCTCTAATTATAATAAGAGCTGTAGGTTCTCAGCCATGGTATTTTTTATAATGGATAGAAAACTCAGAGAAAATTTCAAACCTGTGTTCAAGTATGTGTCTATGTATCTATTGGCTATCTATCTAAAAGTCCTCGTTGGCAGAATAGGCAGAGGATAGCAAGGATAATGTTACAATGGCTGTGAAGACAGATGAAGGATGGAGTGGACAGGAGATTCCCAATCATTGTAGATTCCATGACATTGGACCCGGACCTTCTATCCATCAAGGATTGTGTGGAGGCTGCAGTGCAACTGTTCTGCCTCTTCATCACCATGACTCTCCATCTCATTAATGGCAAGCTTCCAGATGGTGTGAAGATTGTCTACAGAACGAATGGAATGCTTTTAAGCCTCAGGAGACTGAAGGCAAAAAGCAAGTCCTCCACAACTTTGATCACGGAGCTCCAGTACGCAGTACGCTGCTCTTTCCCTCGTGACTCTTCAGACCATCTTAAGCTCCTTCGCTGAAGCATACGAGAATCTTGGCCTCACACTGAACATCAAAAAGACCAAAGTGCTCCATCAACCCTCACCGACGAGACAATCTCATGTGCCCTCTATTAAAATCAACAGAGAACTGCAGGAAAATGTGGAGCATTTCCCATACCTTGGGAGTCATCTCTCCACCAAAGTTGACATTGATGTGGAAATCCAGCATCTCCTGAGCTGCGCAAGCTCTGCTTTTGACCACCTGAGATGAAGGGTCTTTAAGAACTGGGACATCAGTGCCAAGACAAAGCTCCTTGTGTACCGTGCAGTGGTTATTCCAACACTGTTGTATGCATGTGAAACCTGGACAGCATATAAGCGTCACCTGAAGGCACTTGAACAATACACTTATTCCCAGTGTACCTAGTATAAGTGCAAAAACTCTGCCTTGTAGATGTAGCCCTACTGGGTGTGGTTCACTGTTCCATGTGATGACAGTTAGACCACTTGCAGAGAGATGAATGAGTTTTTGTTTTACAGCTGGCTTTTAGCTCAAAGTTCTAGAGACTCATGCACAAAGCTCCAGAGGTCCCATGTTCAGTTCCACCTGTTGGTGTCATAAGTGGGGGCTCATCTGGTGTTTCAACTGGGTTTCTAAAGCTCAGGATGCATTTCCTCATCTCAGGGAAGTGTGTACCTCACACATCTACCCAATATGGTTCACTGTAGTGGCATTTAGACCACTTACAGAGAGAGAATGGGTGTGCTCTATAATCTGAGAGCCAGCTGGCATTTAACTCACGCTGTAGTGGCTCATGCACTAAGCTCCACAGGTCCCCAGGTTGGTTCTGTCTGTTGGTGTTACACTAACACAAGCTGAAGTCAGGTAATGGAAGGGGATGAATATCCTGCTTTCTGCCAAGGCAGTGTATAGTTGGAGGAACAGGTGAGAAGTGATACCAAATTGGCACAGGACTGGGAAATAGAGCCATACTTGTAGCCACCTCTTACTCCTACAATGCTCTAATCAAAATCGACAGTTGGAACACACATAAATTATGGGAGCATGAACTATGGGACCCCAATTTGAACTTTAAGTCTTGGGCCCATCTCTAGCAATGATCCCTTATCTACTTTTCTTCCCATTTTCTGCTCCTGCGGTCTGATCCATCAGTGATTGACCAGGTGACACAGAACAAGCAGACCTACTAAACTCTGTGGAGTTACACATGGGGTAAGATGGACTGCATGACTTAAGGGGATGTGTACACTTGCACCCCTATTCGAGAGAGGGATGCAAATGCAGCTGAGCAAAACTGCGAATGAAGTGCGAATTTGAATTTCCTGTGCTTCATTTGCATATTTGCATTATGGCGCTATTTCAAAAAAAGAAATGCTGCCTAGATGCGGTTATTTTGAAAGAAAACCCTTCTTCCGAAATAACTGGTAAACCTCATTGTAGGAGGAATACGGGTTATTTCAGAAGAAGGGTTTTCTTTCGAAATAACCGCATCTAGACAGCATTTATTTTTTCGAAATACTGCTATAATATACTGCTATAATATAACAGTGCTATATAACGCAAATATGCAAATGAAGTGTGGGAAATTCAAATCCGTGCTCCATTTACAAATTTCACTCAGCTGCATTTGCATCCCTCTCTCGAAAGAGGGTGCAAGTGTAGACATATCCTTAAGAAAGTCAGGATCAGAAGCTTAGCAGATAACCATTTCATTACCTGTTTCAAGAAGGGGAGGGCACTTGACACCTTACAGCAGGCTCTGAGCCACTCATGGGGTCAAACACACAGTCCTTTCCCTCACAGCTGCATTAGCCCAGTATATATAAGATGAGCTAAGAAGGTGGAGGAGAAAATATTTCACTCCCAGAATTCTTCATGCTGTGTCACTTCACACATTATGGCTTGCAGACAGTCTGTGCCCACTCAGAGCTAGAAATCTTGAAGTTGCCCTAGCTGCTCAAGTTTTAGAGTTGGGTCAGAAAAGATGGCCTCCAAACCAGGTGTGATTATAGTCTCCTGGCCTAATATTTTTAAAGTGAATTGGTGATTCTGGGGACTGTATTTATGTGGGCTAAATCTGAGCTGTTATAAAGGACCTGTTTTTCAGAAACCACAACATAGCTGTCAGGTGGAAAATGACACCTTAAAGTATTTCAAATTGGCTATCCAAAATCACTAGGTACTTATGTAAATTGTGGCCAAGCATATTCAAATGGTTATACAATATATGTACATGATGCCTTCACTGAGATATCAAATACAGCAGAGGCCATTGGTCAATCACTGACAAAGAAACAGGTTGGAATACACAGAGAGTAAAAATATCCTGCAAATGCCAGATCAGTACCAAGTTAAAAAGAAAAAGAATTCTTTCTCCTGGGGTACATCTACACAGCAGCATTATTTCGGAATAACATCCATTATTCTGAAATAATGAGGGGAACATCTACACAGCTAGCCCGTTATTTCAAAATAATTTCAGAATAATGGGCAGTTTATGTCAGTGTTTGTAAACTTTATTCCACGAGGAATAACATCTCTTCTGAGATAGCTATTTTGGCATAGCACTAGTGTGGACACTCCACTGCTACTATTTCGAAATAGCTCCTCCCCAGGCCATTCAAAGTAATTACCTCCCAGTGCTTCCTGGGGCTCTAATTTGAGGTAGCACATCCACATTAGGGGAGCCAGCCGCAGACTAATTGACAGGCTTCCCTGTAGTGTAGATGTGCTATTTTGAAATAAGCTATTTCAGAGTATTTCTTCTGGAATAGCTTATTCTGAAATAATCGTGCAGTGTAGACATAGCCCTGGTCACAAATGAATGTCGATTTAACCAGAACCTGTCCCAGACTCAGGATGCGTCCATCTACACAGCACCCTAAACTCGAAATAAGATACGCAATTTGCGCTATGCAAATTGCGTATCTTATTTTGATTCTATTTTGAAATAACTTATTTTGAAATTTGGCGTGTCGAGACAGTGCCAAATTTCTAAATAAAGCACTATTTTGAGATACTCGTTAATCCTCATGGAACAAGGGTTACAGGGATGCCGTAATAGCATGCCAATTATTTTGAAAAATATTTCAAAATAACGGGCAAGACACCCATTAAGATGTGGGGTTAAGACGTGGGGTAGCTATTTTGAGATACTTCCGTTATCCCAACATAGCCACACAATGTAGATGTACCCTGAGTCTTCTCTCCCATGTTGGAAAGGAGAAGTTTACTGTTCGTACAATAGTAAGACTTCAGCTCATTCAGCTTCTGAGCAGCAAAACTCATGGCCCTGGTTTATACCAGTGCTTGATTTCAAAATAACTCCCTTTGATTGAATTTATACATGAAGTGTCCACATTGCAAAGCCCGCTATTTTGAAAAAGGGGCCACTTATTTCAAAATCTGTACTCCTGCTTTTCTCGGGGAATAACACTAATTTCAAAATAGTTATAGTGAAAAAGCGGTAGTGGGAACACTCCTGTTCCGCTATTTCAGAATAACTACTCCCCAGAGTAATTTGAACTAATTATTCCACAGTGATTTCTGGGGCTCTAAGTCAAGGTAGCACAGCCACATTAACGGAGCCTGCCTCAGACTTATTTTGAGGCTCTCCCATAGTGGGGACATGCTATTTCGATTTTGTAAAATCGGGAGTCATTAAGTCGAATTTAGTTATTTTGAAATAGTTTCCTAGTGTAGAAATGGCCATGATGTTTCTGAAGAGCTGATTTGGGATGCTAGAGGATGAAAACCAATGTTGCTGGTACATTTGAGGTATCCATGCAGGAGCAGAGAGCTTTCAGAATTAAAGGACCAAATTCCAATTCCCTTTGCCCACACTGGACAGAACATTACTCCATATGGTGTCATTGAAATTAATGGGTCTTCTCATGAGGAATAGTTCTACTGAACCTGAAGAAGGGTATCAGAATTGCTCCCAGAGGAAAAAGGAGAATTTTTTTATTTGTCAGAAAGAGCCAGGGTGAGGATAATAAATAAACACAGCAGTGTCAGGTAAATAGTTATCAGGGCTAAGATTGCTTCTCTTTTCCTATTGGTAGATGTAAGCAAGCTATAAGCCCCACTTACAATGGAAAGGAGAAAAAAGTTTCTAATATTCTGTTCTATAAGATCAATGACATTTTTTCCTCAGGGCACAATACAATGTGAATGAAACAAACCAATCTGACCTAAAAAAATAGTTGTATAAAGATCATGATGAATATTTCTGATTAGTTTCCTGCAAGAAGTAAATAAACTATTCATCTTGTTGGCGATGTAAAATTAAACTGCCTGAGTTAAAAAAAAGTAAATTGAGATGTATTCCAAACATCAAGCCTGTTTCCTGAGCTGTTGAGTAATCATAAGTCAAATGGAATTGTGCGCTCCCATCCCCTCTGAAAATCAGGCTGCGATTGTCACCTCTACTCAGGTGAAATAAATGCTCAGGTGAGAAACGAATGCAGGATCTGGCTTGGGAGAGCAACTAAACATGCTACTCACTGGGAATAGAATGTGTCTCATTGTCATTATTTCATATGTTTTTATTGGATCTTGTCCTCCCTTTATTTGAATTTTTGTTTTTCTTGTGATCTATCATTGTTTTCTCTCATGAATTTCATCATTGCTCAATCTCTGGGCTCTTTTTTACACTGTACCATAATACATTACATAGAAGCAACAAATACAAGCCACAAAAACATCTTACATTCACAAACTTTAGAGGTGTTTTGATTATTTTCTTTCAAACCACTCTGGAAAGTTATTCCTAATCATCCAGGTATACTGATGGCTGAGATGGGACGATTAATTTCCAGCTAAGTTAAACTTTTTCATAATTAATCTCAGTTATAATAAAGCAATATTAATGGTCTGTAACAGCCTAATTGTGTCACCTTTACAGAGTCTTGAGTAACATCTTATTTTATGAGTTGGCCCTTGGAAATCGATGTGAAGCACATTGCTACTCTACTTGAGCATTGGTGGCAGACTCCAGCTCAGTAGAACGTACTGTAACACCCAGATCTTTGTGATGCTCTTCAACAATGCTGATTATGACTAATCACTAAGGTCTAAGTTCAGATATATCCTGTCCATGCAGAATAATTACACATCGAGTGCCACTGCAGCACAGAGTTTTGATTACATGGTGCAAGCAGAAACATCTATAAGTGCATACACAGATCAAGTATATGCTCCCAAATCATTCCCCATCGCTGTGTTGGTTCTCTTTCCACACACCAAAAGAAAATACCATGCTGCCCACACAAAAACAACACCGCTGTTTCTCAAAGCCCAGTTTGAAACCTTCACCTCCCCACCCCAGGCTTACGAAAGGCACTGAAATTGTTATTACACTATAAAGTGAAGAAAACCTCATTCAAGGTCTATCTGCCAATCTCCCACACCTCACAGAGGTTCATTGTTATAATTGATACAATTTTTACTCTGACTTGTATTGGAAATGTGAAGAAGGCGCAGTTTTTTAAACCTGAAAATAAGGGGTTGCCACCCTTAAAAGGATGAGAAACTCGGCTCAAAGGAAATTAAATGATACCACCGCAAAACGCAATAAACCACAATATATTTTAATTAAACAATCATACAAAGCACTATTCTTCTCATGTACAGTCATGCAACCTGGCTCACAAGCAATTGGCTGAAGCAAAACATCAGCATGATAGGTCGTATTTTTACATGCATGAAATTATGAAGCCAAATCAAGCCCTGGCAATTACAGATGCAACTACAGTTGATTCAATGAATTTGTTCTTGGCTCCGTTATTATCTACACAGTTCACATTCTAAATTATCTTAAATGTTACCAAGAAAGCAGATGAAATGTCATCTTCTATTAATGCTGTATCTTCCAAAGGCTAAGCAAACATTATGTAAATTCACAGCCTCTACAACATCAACTCTTCTCTCTTCTCTTCCCCATTGCATTTCTCATACTCTCTTTTACTGCTTACATATAAAGTAACGTGTGCTGATAACTGTCCTGTGTCCCTTTCATAGCAATAATGAAAGTGCAGTACTAAAGCAGTGAAATGCACAGGCATACAGTACTTACAGCTTCATGTGCCTTCCTTCTGCTGTAGTCTGCACCTTTCAGAGCATCTTCTACGTGTTAATATGATCAAAGCGAAATAAAGAAAAAGATGTGCATGCAATGAACCGAACCACACTGGACCAGCTGTCCCTGTGCTAACCTGGCTTCTTAGGGAAAACAATGAGGGAAAACCCGCTCAATGCAGTTACTTACAAAAGCTGCAAGACTCAGGGAGTAAAAGGCACAATGGTACAACGAACGGGGGTTCATGTTCCAAAGAAAGCGGTGTCATACTCCACTTCCTCAGCCTCCGGGAGCCCTTTTCCCTTCCTTTCCTCTTCCCCCTCTCCTATCAGCTGCTGATCTGAAGCATTTATCCTTTTGCCCAGGAGTGACGTAAGACTCAAATGACGAGGAAACTAAATATTAACAACTCTCGAGGCTGTGGTTGACGAGGCTGGGAATGACATGTGTTCCACCTTTTGGACCCTGCAGCATGTACTGAGATGGGAAAGGATGGATCGTGTGACAGTCCCTGAGATTATGGTAGCTTGCAGTCCCAGCTGGGATGAGACTCCTCTTTCTGCCTCTTTAATACAGAATGAATGTAGTAGGCATGAATACGTCTATTCCTGTTGAGCATGGTGCATTTAAAGACACGAAATATGTCTGAGACAAACCCTCTAGACACGGTGATTGTTAATGTTCATTCAGGGAAGCCAACAGCTTCTGCAGACACCTGGGTGAGGTGTGTGTTGGGGACAGCTCCATGCCCTGGAAGAGGCAGGACTTCAGGTAATCCGCCCTGAATACAGGCTAGTGCACCATGGCACTGCACCCAGAACAGTTTAGGAAGCTGACTCTGATTTGCTGAGTCACAGTCTGTCTGTTGGTTCTTCTGCTTTTCCAGACAAGGAAGGAAACAGCACTGCGCCTGTCGCTGGTGCAGCATTCACTCCTCAACATACCAGGTGTACACAGAGGTCTTCCATGGAGGGGGGTACCTCAGCCCATTTATCTATTCGCCTGGTTTTACAGTGGGCTACATAAAGAGCACCTGTGAAGCCAGTACAAACTAAAATTTCATACAGACAGTGAGTTGTTTATACAGCTCTATATACAATACACAGAAACCAAGTACAGTATTTATATTCCAATTGATTTATTTTATAATTACATGGCAAAAAGTAGACAGTAAGCAATACACTGTGCTGTGACACTCTGGGAAGGAAGGGGTTATGTCTGATTTGTAAACAAGTAGCTTTTAAGTAAGGGAAGACTGAGTGTGTAAAACAAATCAGATGCCTGCAAGGGATACCGTGGTCTGCAAAGGTTGGAGTACCACTGACTTAAAACATACACAAATCCTATTTGAACTTGAAATGCAGGTCTGGGGAGGAAGTTTGAGGGTTGTGACCATTGACATGGGCTACGAGAGTGAGTCAAACGTCCAGTTTATAAGAAAAAGGGGAAGGTTTCAAATGCAAATTTACATCAGTACAAATAAGTTATACATTGTGATATTTGGAGAGTTATCCTAATAAAATGGCAATTATGGAATTGTATGGATATTTAGGCCATTTTGGCCAGCAGCTGCAGACTCAAAAGCACAGAGCACAGACCAATTGTATTCTGCTAGCTTTTTTTTTTTTTTTTTTTTTGCTAAACAGAGACAGTATAATTGTTTGAAATTATTTTAATTCGATTGTATATGGAATGAGTAGATGGATTTTAATGAGCAGTCACTAGAGTTGCTTCAGGAAACACCAAGTGAAAGGCATTAAATCGTGTTTAAACCTATTAAGCTAAATCCGTTTAAGAGTGTTTACATTGGGGGCTTGTACCAATCCCCTACCAACAATTCTGTTTGGGGCAGGTTTTCTAACGTAGACAAGGTCCAATGCTGCAAAGGCTGATGGAACCTCCAGTCAAAGTCTGCAGAAAGCACATTGGTTTCTGAGTACGGTCCTTAAAAGAAATACTAATGGAAATATGTGAATGCAGAAACAGGACTGCACAAACAGGTGTATGGTCTACATAAGAATAACTCAAGAAGTGGGCTATGCCCACGAAAGCTCATGATACCAACTACATGTTTTGTTAGTCTATAAAGTGCTACCAGACCATTTGCTGTTTTTTTCAAGTTGCTTAGTTAGCTTTCTCGATGGTAGCTTGTTTACTGGTAGTATATACATTTAATTGGGTTTATCATATGGATTTATTTCATTTATGTTTCACATGGCCAAAGACTAAATCAACAACATTTGACTTGATTTGCTTATATATATATGTAAAAATGTTCCCCTTCTGTCCCTATTAAAAATAGCTCAGGTTGGAATTTAATGACAAGGTTGTTAATTTTCATATTAATGAGGTAATGAGAAGCTTTTCCTACTAAAGAGTATCTTAAAGAGTCCCTCATCAGCATATCAAAAAAGGCACACTCCCTACGCTAAGTACAACATCACACATTTACATAGGTCAAAAAATTTCCATGAAACATGTTTTTTTAATAGAAAATGGCTTTCTAATCTAACTGGCAATAGCAGAACTTTCTCATGAACTCAAGGTAGACTTATTTTTAATTCACTCAGTTTAGGGGGTGGGTCCAACATTAGTACCAAAGCACTGGAGTCAAGATTGTAACTATGGGTCTATCAGATGCTTAATTGTAGTATTCAACTCAGTACAGAAAATTGGTCAGTGGCATTTGGCTGAAGCTGAATAACAAATAGCCCAATAAATAATCCAGTTACATATAATATGTATAATCACTTATTGCATCAGGATGTTCCTAATTAAAAACAGCTGTTCATCATCTTCATATCCTTACCCACTTAAGCCATTAGTTAGATATTATTTTCCTTACTATAGTTTAATAAATTGCTACTGTCTTCATCACACAGTATGTGGAATGCACTAGAGAAAGAACATTTGCTTTTAATTAACCAAGAGGATAAGAATTTCATTACTAACCCCCCAATAGCCACTAAAAGTTGTTATTTCTATTTTCTAGGAAGACATTTTAACAACTGAACCTAGTCTGAAGAGAATGACTTGCTCTTTTACAAAATGTTATTTCTTTCTAAATGCTAAGCAGCCTGTTTTTCCCCTGGAAAGATCATAGACCTCCCTCAGGATTAGAACGAGACATAGTTTTTCAGGGGAAGAGCTTATTTGATGGGAAAAATGCCGTTTTCAATCTGACTAAAAGCGTTAATTAATTCAGGACGAATTTGGCAAATAGCTTTTTGGACAGGGAGTCTAAGTGCACATCTACACAGCAGGGCAAAAGTTGAATTCAGATACTCAATGTCAGATATGTCAATTGTGTAGCTAAAGTCGAAATAGCTTAATTCGGCTTTTGGCACTGTCTATGTAGCAGGAAGTCGAAGGCAGAACGCTCTTCCTTTGACTTATAGAATCAAAGAATCATAGAACCATAGAGCTGGAAAAGACCTCAGAAGGTCATCAAGTCCAGCCCCCTGCTCTAGGCAGGATCAATCCCAACTAAGGACTTCCCTTACTCCTTGTGAAATGAGGGTTACAGGAGTCAGAGTAAGACGTCCTTCAGCACGAAATTATTTCAAAATAATGGCTTGCTGTATAGACACACTCTTTGTTACTTCGAAACAACATCAGTTATTCCAAACCAATGCTGCTATGTAAACGTACCCTGGATGCTTTAATATTTTCTATATGAAACACATTAACCTTTCATTTTAAAATGACGTTTCATCTAAAAATGTAGCTAGATTTAAATAAACAAACGTGTACAAGCAAAATCCGAAACCAAAATAGAACTAAAAAAAATTTACATTTGAACAAAATATTTTTTAAAACCCAGAACTCTGGTTTTCTTTGAAATTTTTCATTTTAATGAGAAGTACAAAAAAATCCATTCTGGGTCAACTCAACACTAACTGTTTTCAATTTTATTTTTCAATTTGGTCACTGAACTCAGTTATCCACTCAATTCTCCTCAGCGTGCTCATTTGCTTCTATCAGTGCCTTGGGGTCATGATAATATGTCAGGCCCAGACTCACAAAGACATCTAGGCTATGTCTACACTCGTGGCTTCTTGTGCAAGAACATCTTGTGCAAGGGTTCTTGTGCAAGAAATCTTGCACAAGAAAACGTCCACACTGCCATGTGCATGCTGTGCTTTTGCGCAAGAGCTCCCATGGCTGTGTCGATGCTCTCTTGTGCAAGAAAGCTCCGATGGCCATTTTAGCCATAGGGCTTTCTTGTGCAAGAAATCCCTGCCAATCCTCTTGAGCAAGAGCTCCTGCACAAGAGGGCTTATACCTGTTAAAAAAGAGCATAGCTCTTGCGCAAGAAGCCCTCTCTTACCACGCCGTACTGTAAATTTCCTTGCGCAAGAGCGAGCGGGCAGCATAGACGCTCTGCGGATTCTTGCGCAAGAATGGCCATACTTGCGCAAGAAGCTGCGAGTGTAGACATAGCCTTAGGATTCTAAGTTTCAGTGGTACTTCTGTAAATCTAAGCCTGATCCCCTACTGCTATTGATCAAGATGCCACTTAGGCTACGTCTAGACTACAGGATTTTTGCACAAGAAGTTTTTTTCGGAAGAGATCTTCTGAAAAAACTTCTTGCAAAAGAGCGCGTCCACACACAAAAGCGCATCGAAAAAGAGTCTCATTCGACACTCTCTTGCATAAAAGGCCACCCGGAACCACTTCGGACAGGGCTTTAGGGCATCAGTTGCTTCCGAATGCTGGTGTCGGAGCCTTGCAGAGACATGCACTTACAAGGACCCTTCCTGACAGCAGTGTCTCTGCTTCTGCTGCGTGGTTGCTATCTCTTCGAGGGACAGCAAAGCTCTCACACTGCCTGCTGTGGTTGCCCTGTTCTTTTTGGACACCACTGCTTTTTCCTTTGTGCCATGGAGCCGGAGCTGCCCCTGGGCATGTGATGGCCCCACATGGCCATGCTGCAGGTTTTGCAGCACTTTCTGCCAGATGCCTTCCTAGTCTTGCATGTCCTGGACCCCGAGCTCATTCTGGGGTCCGTCTCCATGGCTCTGGCTGCTCCACTCTGGTAACTGCACCCCACAGTAGAGAGGGGTTTCTGGAAGCTTGACACCAGTTCAGACTGGTGGGACCAGCTGGGCATGGAGTGGTGGGATGACCAGCAGTGGCTCCAAAACTTCCGCATGCGGAAGGCCACCTTTTTGGAGCTGTGCGCCTGGCTCACCCCCTGCCCTCTGGAAATGCGACACCTACCTGCGGCCCGCCATCCCCCGGGAGAAGTGGGTCACTATTGCCCTCTGGAAAGTCACCACCCCAGTCAGCTACCGGTCGGTGGGCAACCAGTTCAGCGTGCGGAAGTCCACCGTCGGGGCCCTCCTCATGGAGGTAGGGAGCTCTCAGACTGCAGTCCCTGAAGGGAGGGTGGGGAGAGACTGTTGCATAAGGGGAACCCTCAGGAAAGGGGGACTAGGGACTGTGAGGGGTGGAGTGTGGGGGGGGAAGCCCCATCCCTGGGGATTTGTGCTGTCCCGCCCTCACACAGCCCTGCTGCTGGGGGGGCACCTCATAGGGGGTGGCTCCTGGGGTATTTCATGGAGGCAGGGGATGGGAGCAGGGCCAGCACCTCCCAAGGACTCAGGCACCCCCTCTCTCATTCTCTATTTTGTGTGTTTCTTTGTTGCCTTCTGCAGGTTGAGAGAGCCATCAACTCAATTCTGTTACGGAGGGACATCTGTCCGGGAGAGCTGGACACGACCGTGGACGGATTTGCTGCTCTGTGGCTCCCAAACTGCGATGGAGCCATAGATGGCACTCACATCCCGATCCGTGCACAGGACCATTGAGCGGCCCAGTATATTAATCAAAAGGGCTACTTTTCAATGGTGCTGCAGGCCCTGGTCGACCACCGGGGACACTTTGCAGACATTTTTGTCAGGTGGTCGAGCAGGGCACACGATGCCTGTGTCTTCAGGAACTCCAGCCTGTACAGGAAGCTGGAGGTGGGCACATTCTTCCCTCGCCATGACTTTGTGGTTAGGGATGTACAGATGCCATTGTGCATCATGGGGGATGCGGCTTACCTCCGATGCCATGGCTGATGAAGCCATACACCAGCCACCTGGATCCCAACAGGGACCAATTCAATGCCCACCTGAACTGGGCCCAGATCCAGGTACATTGCAACTTCGGCTGCCTCAAGGCACGTTTCTGGTGCCTGCTGACCCGCCTCGAGGTAGGGGAACAGAACCTCCCTGAGGTGGTGGCTGCATGTTTTGTCCTCCACAACATTGTGGAGAGGAAGAGGGAGGCCTTCCTCCTGGGGGAGAGGGGAAAGACGCCACTTGATGAGTGGCAAGCCTTCCAGCAGCCACGGGCAGCTGCCATCCGCCAGGCCCAACAGGCCAGGGTGCACATCCAGGAGGCCCTGAAGGAGAGGTTCTCTCAAGGACCCCAGTAACTCTCCCCAGGGTCTCCTCCCCACTGGGCCTCTGCCTTGCAGCCCTATCCCTTCCCCACCACAACCCCTCCCTTCGCCCTTTCCCTGACCTCCCAATAAACACATCAGGTTTTTTTTTTTAAATGCAGTCTGCATTAATGAAAGATTCTGAAAAGGTGGGCAGGGAGAGAAGGGCTCATAACTGGGAGGGGCAGAGGGAGGAGGAGGAGAAGGGGGAGGGGGAGGGGGAGGGGGAGAGGAGTGGCTCAATGTGCCACCTCAGGTGCGGGGACCTCGTCCGAGTTGTGGTCGGGTGGGTCTGGGGAGCCCAGGCAGGTGGACAGGAGTGGGGGCTGGAGCGGGGTCAGGGTTGGTAGAGGGGGCAAAGGGAAGGGGACTGGCATTGCTAGGGAAGGAAGCATGGGCATCACCTGGGGAAGGAGCAGTGGCATAGCAGAGGGGGCAGGTGGATGGGGAATGGGCATAGCAGGGGGGCAGGAGAGTGGAAGCCAGGAGCAGCAGCATCAGGCAGGTGTGCTGTCATGCGGGACATGGCGGCACACATGTTGTCACGCTGCTGTATCAACTGTTCCTGGGCACGGTCCCACCACTCCAAGTCTGTGTGGGCCTTGTGTTCCAGGGTCTGGTGGATGTCACAAAGGACACTGATGTTCTGGCGCAACAGGTCCTTGTGCACCCTGGTGCGCTTTTGGGTCCCCCGGGCTCTGGCGGGTGGCTGCGGTGGTGTGTCTTGGCCCTCAGTCCCGGCTGTGGGGAACACACAAGAGGGAGAGGTGGTCAGTCATCCCTGCAGACACTGTCCCTGAGGCCGTGCGCTCCTCTGTGAGCAGAGACCAACAGTCCATAGCCCAGAAGAGGGTTTTGTCCCAGGTGCAAGGCCATGTGGGGCCTGCACAGCAGGCCCTGTCTCACAGGGGCCTCAAGATGCGCAGAGGGCCGTGCTGCCTGCTTCTCACCCCCCACACCTCCAGTCCATGGACAAGCAGCCAAGAGAAGTGTCTGGCCACAGGGGATTTCCTCATGGGCGGCAGAGGAGCTGGGAGCAGCCTTGGCCTCCCTGGGATCTGCACATAAAGGTGCGACTCACTGGGCTGTCTGTGGGAACGGCTGCTGCCTCGCACGTGCAGGCATGCCCGTGTGCTGTGAGCGGCACTCCTAGGTCTGTGGGGGGTCGTGCCTGCGTCCTTGTGGCTAGCCTGCTTCCAGCCGGGGCACCCCCTCCGCCCAAGTGGCAGGATGTGTGTGGCCTCCCCTGAGCCTGGGAGCAGGATCCCACCCGTGCGCAGGGGCTGCCTGCTGCATCCACGTGCCACACAGTCACACAGCACATGGTTGCACGTGCACGCACCGCAGCACGATGTCCAGCCCGAGTGACGCTCACCTCCCGCCCCCTGTGCACCTGTCTTGCCCACCTTGTGTGTGTGACAAAGTGACACCACTCACCTGATGTCCTGGCTCCCTTTCACCGGCTCCAGGGAGACGGTCACGGTGCCGCCGACTCCTCTGCCTCCACTTCCACCTCCGGCTGTCCCTGGTCCTCCGGCTCCTCCGAGTCGACGAGAGTGGGCGGGGAAGACATTTCCCCATCCCCCAGGATCTGGTGCAGCTCCTGGTAATAGGGGCAGGTGTGGGGTCTTGCCCCTGAGCGTGACCTGCGCTCTCTGGCCTGGCCATATCCCTGATGGAGCAATTTTACCTTACTCTGGACCTGTTCCAAGGTCCAGGGTGGGTGTCCGCACTCTGCCAGGAACTCGGCCATCCGGCCATAAATGTCCTCATTGAGGCGCTTTGCCTGAGAATCCTTCAAGGCCTCCTCCTCGCCCCACAGTTTGAGAAAGGGCTGGACCTCTAGGCCTGACAAGGACAGGGCACGCCTCTTGCTCCACCTGGGTGGGTCCTGGGATCCCTGGGACTGCTCCCGGCGAGGGCCGGGGCATCACAGGAGGCTAGAGACTCAGCCATCTGAGCAAGCCTGTAGCAGGGAGAGCTGCACAGTGAAGGGTGCTCTCTGGCCAGCTTCCTGCCACAAGGCTTGTCCAGGATGCCTGCAGCTATAAGAGGGGCCAGGAGTCAAGAACTATAGAGTTGTGATTACTTTGTACAGAGTGGCCACCAGAGTACCTGTGCTTTTTCCTGGAGGCCTCTTCTTCTGCAAAAAAATCCCTCCTCCCCATCCACACACACCTTTTTGCAAAAGATCTCTTTCGCAAAAAGGATTCCTCCTCCTAGAATGAGGATTACCAGTCCTAGAAAAACCCCTCTGTTCTTTCAATTTACTTGCGAAAGAACATGATTGCAGTGTGGACGTTCCTCAAGTTCTGTAGGAAAAATGGACATTTCTCCAACAAAACTCTGTAGTGTAGACATACCCTAAGTTATGGTCTGGAGTCAATAGTCATGGAATGGACTGCTGACCATAACCGCTGGTCAGAAATTTTCCATGGAAACATTTATTCAACAGAAAATGACCTTTTTGTGAAACAGAAGTTTGGGAAGACAATTGATAGAGGCTACACTAGCGCTCCGCTAGTTCGAAATTAATTTGAACTAGCGGAGCGCTTAGTTCGAACTAGGTAAACCTCATTCCAAGAGGACTAAGCCTAGTTCGAATTAACTAGTTCGAATTAAGGGGTGTGTAGCCCCTTAATTCGAACTAGTGGGAGGCTAGCCCTCCCCAGCTTTCCCTGGTGGCCACTCTGGCCAACACCAGGGAAACTCTATTGCCCCCCTGCCGGCCCCAGACCCCTTAAAGGGGCACGGGCTGGCTACGGTGCCCGTGCCAGGTGCAAGCCTGCCAGCACCCAGCCAGCAGACCCTGCACCTGGCACGGCTCGAGCCAGCCACCCGATGCCCCCCAGCCCTCCCCCTCTTCCCGGGACCAGGCATGGCGGCTCCCGGGAGCTTGCCCAGAGCCGCAAGAGGCGGGCACCCGCCTGGTCCAGTGCAGACATCGTGGACCTCATCCACGACCTCCACACTAGGCACAGGAAAGTGGTCGTCTAGGGCAGGATAGCTGCCAGCCTGGTCACCCAGGAGCAGGTTTGCATGAAAATCAGGGTGGTCCACTAAGACCCCCGACCCTGAGCCCTGAGCTTAGAATGGCCATACTGGGTCAGACCAAAGGTCCATCTAGCCCAGTAGCCTGTCTGCCGACAGCGGCCAACCCTAGGGACCCTGGAGGGGATGGACCAAAGACAGTGACCAAGCCATTTGTCTCGTGCCATCCCTCTCCAGCCTTCCACAAACTTCGGCCAGGGACACCATTCCTACCCCCTGGATAATAGCACTCCATGGACCCAACCTCCATTAATTGATCTCACTTCTCTTTAAACTCTGTTCTAGTTCTAGCCTTCACAGCCTCCTGCAGCAAGGAGTTCCACAGGTTGACTATTTGCTTTCTGAAGAATAACTTTCTGTTACTAGTTTGAAGCCTGCTACCCATTCCTTTCCTTTGGTGTCCTCTAGTCCTTCTATTATGGGAACTAATGGAGAACTTTTCTTTATGCACCCTCTCCACACCACTCATACTTTTAGAGACCTCTACCATATCCCCCCTCCGTCTCCTCTTCTCTAAGCTGAGAAGTCCCAGTCTCTTTAGCCTCTCTTCATATGGGACCTGTTCCAAACCCCTGATCATTTTAGTTGCCCTCCCCTCTCCCAGCCTCTCTCTTCGCCTCTCCCACCTCCTTTTCCCAGTCTCCCCCAGTTTTGTTCAATAAAGAGAGATTCTATTTTTGAACACACATGTCCTTTATTTTGTATATCAGGAAGGGGGTCTAGGGAGGGGTAAGTGGAAGGAGGTGAGGGAGGAATGGGGTACGAGCCCCCGATGGGGAGGACTGGGCTGGCTCTGCGGGCTTCTGGGGGTGGAACCTCTCCTGCAGCCCTCCAATTGCCCCCTCTCTCCAGATGGCAGCCTGCGGCAAGTGCAGCCGGGCTGATGGCCGAGAGCTGTGATGTGCCCAGTGTGGGTACTCTGGGCAATCCAAGCCAGGTCTGCTTTGCAAGTGGGGCACCCCTGAGAACTGTCTGTCTGGGGTGGGGGTCGGGTCCCTTTAAGCACAGCCCTCAGCTAGCCTGAGGCAGCAGCTCCACACTCTAAGTCCTCATCTGATGCCCTGCCGGCACTGCTTCCGGCCATCCTTAACCTTAGTTCAGGGTCCACTCAGTGTGGACATGCTAGTTCGAATTAGCAAAATGCTAATTCGAACTAATTTTTAAGTCTAGATGCACTAGTTCAAATTAGCTTAGTTCAAATTAACTAATTCGAACTAAGTTAGTTCGAATTAGTGCTGTAGTGTAGACATACCCATAGTTACATCTCTGAGGGTATGTCTACACTACCCCGCTAGTTCGAACTAGCGGGGTAATGTATGCATACCGAACTTGCTAATGAAGCCCGGGATTTGAATTTCCCGGGCTTTATTAGCATAAAGCCGGCACCGCCATTTTTAAAAGCCGGCTAGTGAGGAGTACAGATAGTTCGGAATGGCTACGTAGTTCGAACTATCTAGCCCGTGCCGCGTGTAGCCGCGCGGCACGGGGTTCGCACTAGCCGGCTTTTAAAAATGGCGGCACCGGCTTTATGCTAATGAAGCCCGGGAAATTCAAATCCCGGGCTTCATTAGCAAGTGCGGTATGCATACATTACCCCGCTAGTTCGAACTAGCGGGGTAGTGTAGACATACCCTGAGGGATGTAAAAAAGCCACATTCCTGGGAGATGCAGCTATTCCAACCTAACACCTTTCCCCTCCCCAGCGTATATAGCACTAGGTCAATGGAAGAACTCATCAGTATACCTAGTTACCACTTCCTGGGAAGGGGGATTATCTATAGCAATGGAAAAACCCTTCCCACTGCTGTAGCAAGTGTCTACACAGAAGTACTCCTGCACAACTAGTATGCATTTTTAAGTGTAGACATATAAAAGCAGGCCCACCAACAGGAGGGGGGGCCAAAGGGGACAGCTACCCCAGGACCCAGCAATTTAAAAGGTCCCGGGGCTCCCAGCCGCTGTCACTGCTAGAGTGGCAATGGCAGCAGCTGGAGTGCCAAGTCCCTTAAATTGCTGCCAGAGCTCCGGGAGGCATGGGCCAGGTGGGAGGTTTGCCCTTAGCCCTGCCCCCTCCACCAAGGCCCTGCCCATTCCGGGCCCCACCTAGCTGAGGACCCAGTGAAGTCGGTCGGCCACCCTGTAGGCCACGACTACCCTAACAAGTTAGGTTGCGATGACTACGTTGTGAGAAATCCACACCCATGACCGACACAGTTAAGCTGACCTAACCTCTAGTGTAAACAGTGCTAGGCTGAGATGACAATTCTCTGACTGACCCATCTACCCCTTCTCTGGATGGGAGACTGCTGACAGGAGGGGCAAAGAGAGCAGCTGCCCCGGGGCCTGGTGATTTAAAAAGGCCTGGGGGCTCCTGAATGTTGCCACTGTTGCTACCTCAGTTGTGGCAGTGGCTGGAGGCCCAGGCTCTTTAAATGACTCATGGTGCCCCGGCAGCATGTGCCCTTCAGCTCCAGTAGCATTGAAGGGCTGGCTGAGGGAGATCAGCCCCTAGTGCAGCCTCTTCTGCCTGAGACCCCACCCCAGTCTCCCCTAGTGTCAACGCTGAATTGCTATAGCAGCAATTGTAAATAACTGAAACCAGATTGCCTCTGAGTCTCAGTCCAGGGCCATGGCCTCGAAACTATTTCTTTGTGTGGTTCCAGGAGAACCTCCTTGGCAAGAAATGGTTGCAAAAGTCTAAAGTAATGTGCACGAACATTTTTATTTGCAGGACTCTTACAATTCAGCACATCAGCCATCGGGCCCTGGTGCTTTACCGTTTCACAGGCCTTTTCTATTCTATTTTCACAGCCGAATGTGATGATTCAGACGCCAACTGAGAGGTAACCGTTGACAAATGCTATAATGATGACCAGAATCACCAAACGGTGAGGGATGCACAAGGTACGGAACCCATAATGATCTGTGTTTGCCATCCACTACCCGCTATCAGCTAGGTCGTGAGATGCCTACCTGGTGCTTCCAGTGGTGGAGAAGCAGGTTGAAGGAACACTGACCTTCTAATGGTGCTAACTTGTGACTCTGGGTAGCTTATTGGTAGCTACTGACTTGCTAGCAGGACCTCCGGAGACATGGCATAACCCAGTAACTATCAAGTTAAGTTACTAGTCCTTCTGGCAACTATTTCCTCAAGCCTCACACTAGCCAAATTTCTAAGAAACATCAGCTAGGTCATTTAACCCATTTCTTGGCTTTGTGGCAGGCCTGATTTCATCATTCTTTAACAGATGGCTGTCTAGCATTGAATATCTGGTCTGATGCTGATTCACATCCTCCCTTGGCTGCTAGCTCCATTGCCTAATTTTTCTTATGAAGTTTTCCCTTCATATTTAATTTAATTTCCCCCTGCTGTCTTGGAAACTCACTTCTTATTCTGCCCCTAACAAGAGGGAATAATTGATTCCTGTCTCCTTTATAACATCTGTAACCATTCCCAGTTAATTGCCATCTCAGTTTTTCCCCAGATGCAGACACACGGTTCTTTTAGGTTTCAGCTCATAAACCTTATTTTCCAAGGCTTCTATTCTTGTCATTCTCCACTGAACTCTCTCCAGCCTGTCTGTCTTTTTTAAAGGCACAATGACATTTTTAAAAAAGCATCACAGATAATAATAGGCTGTAAGGTCCCCAGAGAAGAAGAAAGCATAAAGCTATTTGTCTAGGAAGAAGTACAGCAGAAAGGGATCTAGGCGTTATAGTGGACCACAAGCTGAATATGAATCAGCAGTGTGATGCTGTTGCAAAAAAAGCAAACATGATTCTGGGATGTATTAACAGATGTGTTGTGAGCAAGACACGAGAAGTCATTCTTCCACTCTACTCTGCGCTGGTTAGGCCTTAGTTGGAGTATTGTGTCCAGTTCTGGGCACCGCATTTCAAGAAGGATGTGGAGAAATTGGAGAGGGTCCAGAGAAGAGCAACAAGAATGATTAAAGGTCTAGAGAACATGACCTATGAAGGAAGACTGAAAGAACTGGGTTTGTTTAGTTAAAAAAGAGAAGATTGAGGTGGGACATGATAGTGGTTTTCAGGTATCTAAAAGGGTGTCATAAGGAGGAGGGAGAAAACTTGTTCATATTGGCCTCTGAGGATAGAACAAGAAGCAATGGGCTTAAACTGCAGCAAGGGAGGTTTAGGTTGGACATTAGGAAAAAGTTCCTAACTTTCAGGGTGGTCAAACACTGGAATAAATTGACCAGGGAGGTTCTGGGATCTCCATCTCTGGAGATATTTAAGAGTAGGTTAGATAAATGTCTATCAGGGATGGTCTAGACAGTATTTGGTCCTGCCATGGGGGCAGGGGACTGGAGTCGATGACCTCTCGAGGTCCCTTCCAGTCCTAGTATTCTATTATTCTATTTGAAAAGTAATTAGTTAAAATCTGACAAATCCCTTGATGAGACTATAAAGTATCTGAGCAGACAAGAGAAGCATCCAGGTTTTCAAGGAAACTTTTCACAGCAGCCTTATAGGGACCCTTTAAATATGACTCGAACTCCTGAGGTCTCTTCCAATCCTATGATTCTATGGTGACCATAGATAAATCCTATTCTGTTCCAGAGACCTAAACCAGTACCAAGAGGCATTGTGTACTCCACTCATTAATGTAGTGGATAGATGTTGATGCATTGTAACAGGGATCGCATACTCAACATGAAAATCCTACAATGCTGCTCTACCTAAGGGAGACATGAGGGCTACGTCTACACTGGCACCCTTTTCCGGAAATGCTTAAAACAGAACAGTTTTCCGTTATAAGTATTTCCGGAAAAAGAGCGTCTACATTGGCAGGATGCTTTTCCAGAAAAGCCCTTTTTCCAGAGAAGCGTTCGTGGCCAATGTAGACGCGCTTTTCCGGAAAAAAGCCCTGATCATCATTTTGACGATCGGGGCTTTTTTCCGGAAAAGACTACTGTGCTGTCTACATTGGCCCTTTTCCGGAACAGTTTTCCGGAAAAAGGACTTTTGCCCGAGTGGGAGCAGCATAGTTTTTCTGGAAAAGCAGCTGATTTCTTACAGTAGATCGTCAGTGCTTTTCCGGAAATTCAAGGGGCCAGTGTAAACAGCTCGTAGCTTATTCCGGAAAAGCGGTGTAGACACAGCCGAGCTGTATGAGGCGTGTGTCTCTCGTGGCTCTGAGTAGCATGGGAAAATATACTAGATACATTTCCTTTGAGGTTGCACTTCCTAAGTGTGGGTGAGAAATAGCGAAACCTATGGATTAGGTGCATCTAAACTGGGCTGTGTGCTTCCAAAAAGAACAAGGAAAAGTGGCCTGCCTATTTTATGCTTTGTCATCCTTTGATCAGGGGGAGAGATTCTAACATCAACACAGCAATGCTAGCAGTCTGCTCTGAGCTTGTGTAACTACCACTGGGCAGATTTGAACCTGGGATCTCAGTGTAGGAGCCTCGACGGTTTGAGCTGTAAAGCCAATTAGCACTAAGCTTAGGCTGTAGAGGTCCCTTGTTCTTATCTCTTGCTGTAAGTGGTCTACGTGCCACTATGTGGGACACTGAACTACACTAGGTATGTGGGTTACACTTGGCACTCACTTTCTTGAGTCATTTGAGAAAGTATGACAGACTCAAAGCGAAAGCCCACTCCTCCATGCAAAGCCTGGGAATGTAGGCCTCATATGGAGGAGGAGTGCAGGGCCTAGAGGGAGCAACCCAGTTTTTTCACCACAACTCAAAGGCCCTGAACCCTCCCCTCCCCAACAACATGTCTGGGAATTGGGGCCGGTGGATACATTATGTCTGCCAGTCAACTAGTCAGACATCTACCACTCTTGGGGCATGTCTACATTACGGGGAAGATCGACCTTCTGGAGGTCAATCTTCTAGCATTTGATTTAGTGGGTCTAGTGTAGATCCCCAAATGAAACATTGAGAGCAGCCCCTACTGATGTCCTCATTTTGTGTGATGTAAGGGAAGCCGACGGAAGTGGGTTCTCCCATCAGCTTTCCACAGTGAAGATGCTGTGGCAGCTTAGCTTAAGGTAAGCCAACTCTGGATTGCCTACCCTAAGCCGCCCTACCTAGGCTTGTGTAGACCAGGCCTTGCAGATCTTAGTTCCTCCCCAGGCAGGGAACTTTGAGGTCTCTCAGGACAGACCCTCTGTCTTCCTTGTTCATAGAAACCACAGCAGTTCATTTGGGGGCTTCTAGAGTTAGTGAGGTGATTGGGAGGATGACACCATTAGGCCTGAAGGAGGGGAAGTGAGACTGATGACTCCTGAGTAATGCCATGTTTCTCTCACTGACCCAGACTCAGCAGTGAAGCCTGCAGAGAATGAGGTTGTGGGTGTTATCTTGGTTTTGTGGTTTCCCCTTTCAGGCTTGCCCTGATCTTCCTCACAAAGATTATAAATGGACTGTAAGGTGGATAGAAAGCTGGCTAGGTTGTCAGGCCCAGTGGGTAGTCATCAATGGTTCAATGTCTGGCTGGCACTTGGTTTCAAGCAGAGTGCCCCCAAGGATCAGTTCTAGGGCTGTTTTTGTTCAACTTCTTTATTAATGACCTGGATGAGGGGATGGATTGCACCTCAGCAGATTTGCAGATGACACTAAGCTAGGGGGAGAGGTAGATATGTTGGAGGGCAGGGATAGGGTCCAGACAAATTGGAGGATTGGGCCAATAGGCTAAGTAGCAGCTCAGCAGAAAAGGACCTGGGGTATGTCTACACTACCCTCCTAGTTCGAACTAGGAGGGTAATGTAGGCATACCGCACTTGCAAATGAAGCCCGGGATTTGAATTTCCCGGGCTTCATTTGCATAAGCGGGGAGCCGCCATTTTTAAAACCCAGCTGGTTCGAACCCCGTGCAGCGCGGCTACACGGGGCTCGAACTAGGGTAGTTCGGACTAGGGTGCCTATTCCGAACTACCGGTACACCTCATTTCACGAGGAGTAACGGTAGTTCGGAATAGGAACCTAGTCCGAACTACCTAGTTCGAGCCCCGTGTAGCCACACTACACGGGGTTCGAACCAGCGGGGATTTAAAAATGGCGGCTCCCCGCTTATGCAAATGAAGCCCGGGAAATTCAAATCCCGGGCTTCATTTGCAAGTGCGGTATGCCTACATTACCCTCCTAGTTCGAACTAGGAGGGTAGTGTAGACATACCCTTGGGGATTACAGTGGCTAAGAAGCTGGGTATGAGTCAACAGTGTGCCCTTGTAGCCAAGAAGGCTAATGGCATATTAGGGTGCATTAGGAGGAGCATTGCCAGCAGATCTAGAGAAGTGATTATTCCCCTTTATTTGGCACTGGTAAGGCCACATCTGTAGTATTGCATCCAGTTCTGGGCCCCATACTACAGAAAGGATGTGGACACATTGGAGAAGGTCCAGCAGAAGGCAACCAAAATGATGAGGGGGCTGGAGCACGTGACCTATGAGGAGAGGCTAAAGGATTTGGGCGTATTTAGTCTGCAAAAGAGAAGAGTAAGAGGGGATTTGATAGCAGCTTTCAACTTCCTGAAGGGAGGTTCCAAAGAGGATGGAGAGAGGCTGTTCTCAGTGCTGGAAGATGGCAGAACAAGGAGCAATGGTCTCAAGTTACAGTGGAGGAGGTGTAGGTTGGATATTAGGAAAAACTATTTCACTAGAGGTATGTCTAGACTACATGGCTCCGTCGACGGAGCCATGTAGATTTGTCTGTTCAGCAAAGGGAAATGAAGCCATGATTTAAATAATCGCGGTTTCATTTAAATTTAAATGGCTGCCCTGCTCTGACGATCAGCTGTTTGTCGGCAGATTGGGGCAGTCTGGACGCTCCCCTGTCGACATCAAAGTCCTTTATCGATGTCCCCGGTAAACCTCATCCTACGAGGCATAACGGGGAGGTCGATAAAGGGCTTTCCGGTCGGCACGGGAGCGTCCAGACTAGCGCGCTGAGCCGACAAACAGCTGATTAGCTGTTTGTCATCTCAGCGCGGCAGCAATTTAAATTTAAATGAAGCTACGATTATTTAAATCGCGGCTTCATTTCCCTCTGCTGATCAGTCTAATCTACATGGCTCCATCGATGGAGCCATGTAGTTTAGACACACCCTAGGAGGGTGGTGAAGCACTGGGATGGGGTCCCTAGGGAGGTGGTGGAATCTCCATCCCTGAAGGTTTTTAAGTTCCGGCTTGGCAAAGGCCTGGCTGGGTTGATTTAGTTGGGATTGGTCCTGTTTTGGGCAGGGAGCTGGACTCGGTGACTCCCAAGGTCTCTTCCAGTCCTCAGATTCTATGGTTCTAGGAGTGAGGAACAAGCTGTGCCGATGGGGACTTCACTGAGAAATGCAGCAAAGGGAGAGGAAAGAGAAGGAGGGAGGGAGGGAGCCTGCTGATTCATTCTCTTATCAGGAACAGGGAAAGGCAGTGGAAAGAGGTAAAAGCCTCTTTTCCCCAGTCACCGCTTAGCACACAAGCACACAAGTTCCCAACAGAACAACATCAGCAATACCAATCCTGGGTGGAGACAGAAACTTGTTGCGGTGGGGCGGGGGAGAGAATAAAGTACAAACGAAGCAGACTTCTAACCTCATCAGTCAAGCCACATCAGAGCCAGGAAACCTTTTAGAAATCCTGCCCGTTGTTGGGAAGTCGGTGTTATATGGCATCAAGAAGGCAGCACTTGTGTGTCTCTTGGCCAGGCCGAGCTCTCTGCTTGCACGTCCTTAGCATAGGAGCCAATGGGCTGGTAAACACCACCACACATCTACCTAATGCACAACACATTTTCACGCGGCATGTTCAGAAACGTGAGATGTCCATATGCCGCACTGTTGCATGGCAACATACCGCATGTGGGATGGCTGAGAGTGGTGCAGCAGAGATGCATTGTTCTGTATTGAATTATACAGAGAAAATTATGTCTTGTTCACTTGACTCCATAGATGCTACTAGAGAACAGGCTTCATCTCCCAGATTGATTCTCCCATTTCTGGCAATGCCATTATCTCAGTCCCTCCTGGCATTTCAGATAGTGAAATTGTTCTACACTGCCTCCCCAAAAATCTACTATGTAATATTGCTCTCCACCCCAGAGATGACTGTAGTAGGATGAGTGGTGTGGAACTGGAGAAAGAGAGGCAAGTTTCATGCCATGAGGGCAGAGGACTGGACTCGATGTCCTCTCGAGGTCCCTTCCAGTCCTAGTATTCTATGTATTCTATGATTGATTCAGGAGGGACGTAGTTCCGTGTGAAAGAGCTCATGGGGCATGGGGAAGGCGGGCTGTCTGATCTAACATAAATGCACCCAGCCATAAGAGAGTAGGGGCTTGGACATGCAGGCTGGAGCAAGACTGTTACAAAACTATAGATGATGAGCAGATTATACAGGCCTCTCAGCATATCTGTTTCCCACAGTTCTGCCTGCTTGTCCCTAGTTGCTAATGAAATAGAGACCATGTATGAGAAGTGTAGAGCAGTGGAGAACAGAGTTCAAAATGGCCATCCTTAAAAGGGCAATGCCTGAGTGTGTTTTTTTCTCAACCCTTTGATGTTCCTCAATCTTAAAAAGTTTAAGAAACCCTGTAGAGATGATGCATGCACAGCTTGCAATTCACAGTCTAAATGCTTCAAGAACCGTTTTGGGGAAGGATTTGCGAGAAGTAAAAAAACAACGAGGTGTCCCGTGGCACCTTAAGGACTAACAGATTTATTTGGGACTTATGCCCAAATAAATCTGTTAGGGTATGTTCCCGTCCGGTCCTCATTCCATGAGGAGTAACAGTTAATTCGAACTAAGGACTTAGTTCAAATTATCGTTTCACTGCAGGCAGTTACTTCGGACTAGTGGAATTTAAAAATGGCGACTGGATGGGAACATTCAAATAAATCCCGGGATATTTAAATCCTGGGCTTCATTTGCAACTTCGAATGCCTACATTAGCCTCCCTAGTTCAAACTAGAGGGCTAGTGTAGACATACCCATAGTCTTTAAGGTGTCACAAGACTCCTGATTTATTTATTTTTTTAAAGTACTCAGGGCACCCCTGCTCTGAGTCACCCCGGTACATATCAGTTCCGCACTAATGTCATTGACGCTTGTTGTAATTGAGGCATTATAAGTCCTCCCATTCCTCGCTCTTAGGTCATGCAAAACCCCCCCTCTTAGGTCTGCACAAATGGAAGTCAGTCGTGGGAAAAAAAATCCGTTTTATGTTGTTTCACTATACATCCACGTTTGTAATATCATTTATTTACTGTACCAGGAAATCCCACATTTTCACTCAAGTGCTTTAAAATGACACGATGGCATTGCTTCTGCTTATGCTCCTTATGGGCATTACCCTAGCGAAAATAATACATACGCCCTGATTGCTCCGTGGGCCACCTACCACAGCACATATAGCCCTGCATTGCTACATTCTGGTGGGCGATCAGGGAGTCATGTGCTGACCTCTCAGGTACTGCCCTGGCTGAGATGGAGCTATAGAATACTCTAAAACAGGGCTACTCAACATGAGGCCTGCAGCCTGTTTGTTTGCAGCCCGTGGTGAGATTTGGGTTCATGCTGGGTGTGGCGGGCCCCTGCCTCCTGAGTCCCCAACACTGCTACGATACAGTTTATAGCTGGCTCTTTAAGCAAGGGCTAGGCCCTCTGGCCTGAGTCCACAATGTAGTTCAGGGGTTATAGCGGGGCACACCTCCGGGTAGGGGGACCCGGGCGCACTCTACTCCACTGGGTCCCAGCCCAGGGCCCTGTGAGCGACCTGGTAACGGGTCACTCCCTCGGTGGGGCAGTCCGGCCGAAAAGCACCGAGGTTCTCTGGGCGGGAGAGGCGGCTCCCGCTCCTGCCCTGGGCCACTTCCGACCCAGTCCCCAAGGGTGCCTTCCCCTGTACCTGCCGAGCTGGCTGTGAGCTCCGTGCCGGCGTCCCCTCAGTCGGTAGTCCTGGGGTTGCCCCAACTCGCCTCCGCGTCCCTTTCCGCCTCTCCTGGTGTCCCTGGCAACAGCTGAGTGGGAGCTCCCTGCCCCGGTCCTTCTCCTCCGGCTGTCTCTCCAGACTGAGTCTTTCCCCAGGCTTTTATAGCCCTGCTGCAGCCCGGGCATGCTCGGTAGGGCTGTGGGGGAGGGGCCTCTGTAGCCAGGTAACCCTGGCTTGGCCCTGTAGGTTCAGTGCGGGGCTGCCTCGCCCTGTCACACAGGGCTCAACATGTGGCCTGCAGGTGAGATCTTTTGAACATGGCCTCCGCAATGGCGAGGCGTTTCCCAGGTGGGGTGAGCATTGAAAGACGCAAGCAGACAGGCTGGCTGGAACAGATTGGTACAGGGTGTTGGCATTTCTAGCTCCCAGGGAGAAGGTGCTGGGAGCACCGGGGCATTGTGGGAAGTACTTTGCATCATGCCCGTCCGTGTGAAAGAAGCTATTTGCATATATTTGCATATGTATTTGCATGTATATGCAACCACACTTAAGTTGCAGCCCTCGGCACGTGCTGCATGTATCGTTGTGGCCGGGGCTTCCAAAGTTGAGTAGCCCTGCCGTAAAACTTTCTGAAACATGGGGCCAGATTTCTCAATATCCTAGCACCTTAATGGGGCCAGAATGCTTGCACCGCTGAGAGGTACCACTCCCCTATGTAAGGGGATACCTTGCTAGCACAAGACTGCTTAAATGGCTCTAGGCTTCAACCACTAGGGGTGGGTAGGGAAGAGAGGGTGGTGGCGTGGTACTCTGTGCTCTGGCTGTTCTCAGCCTTGATGGTGCCATGAGCAGCTCGCCTATAAGTATGACCAGCTCTAAGACTACTCTAGTTTTTCCAGAGTTCCTGGAAGGGTTAGGAATGTGGAATGCAAAGGTCATGTAAAGCCACTTCCACTTTGTTCCTGCAGTAGTTAAGGCCACATCTGGAGTATTGCATCCAGTTCTGGGCCCCCCACTACAGAAAGGATGTGGACGCATTAGAGAGGGTCCAGCAAAGGGCGACCAAAAAGATTAAGGGGCTGGAGCACATGACCTACGAAGAGAGGCTGAGGGATTTGGGCTTATTTAGTCTGCAGAAGAGAAGAGTAAGGAGGGATTTGATAGCAACTTTCAACTTCCTGAAGGGAGGTTCCAAAGAGGATGGAGATGCTGTTCTCAGGGGTGACAGATGACAGAACAAGGAGCAAACGGCTCAACTTACAGTAGGGGAGGTCTATGTTGGATATAAGGAAAAACTATGTCACTAGGTAGGAAGTGTGGTGAAGTACTAGAATGGGTTATCTAGGGAGGAGGTGGAATCTCCATCCCTAGAGGTTTTTAAGTCTCAGCTTGACAAAGCCTTGGCTGGGTTGATTGAGTTGGGGTTGGTCCTGCCTTGGACCGGGGGCTGGACTCGATGACCTCCTGGGGTCTCTTCCAGCCCTCAGATTCTATGATTCTAGATGGGGCACAGAATTAACTGAACCTCTTTCCAACTGCTAGTTCTTTACCCATCAGCAGCCCACTCTGGCTGGACCGAGACAGCGAGAAGGAGGAGTCGGAAGAACGTGTTGCCGTAGAAGAGAGGTGAGTCAGCAGGAATGGGAGCGAAAGGGAAGAGCTGTGAGGAAAAGGGATTGAACTGTTCACACCTTAAGGCTTACTATGGACATTCATTCAGATCACACCGCTGCCAGTTCAGTCTTAAATGGACCCCGTCAGGTTAAAAATTGTATTGAAAAGATACCACATTCTCATCAATTTCAGTAATAAATCCTGAGGTTACTAAGAGGAACAAATGTAAAGGGGGAAGGGAGTGAGGCCATCCACCCCTGCTGACTTTCACTGCAAATTAGACACATAAATTATCTTCATGTCTTTGAAAAATCTTATTTATGTCCCACTGCTTTGTATGTTTATTCGCCCTTTGTCTTCCCCAAGTCTGGACACTGAAAACAGCCTAGTCAGTTTCACTTTTCTCTGTCACCAGTTTTAACCCATTTTCCCTTTCATGTTCTCATACACTAATATAACTCACTGGTACTATAACTCACTATAACGTACTAACCAGGGTGTCCTCCTAGAATGGTGCTGTGGTATTTGGTTTACAAACAGATGGGGAGATTGGGATTGTTTCGGGGTTTTGGGGGGAGAGGAGAGGAGAAGAAGGGGTTACCATTTTTTCCACTGGGCTTATTAAAAAACAAACAAATAAAAAAGAAAACTAAAGTTGGGGCAAATCTGACCCAAAAGTGTCCCTTTAATAGGATCAGCAGTGTCTTAGGTTGTTGTAAACTCCCATAAGTTGTTGACCTGAATAGCAACCCATAATGTTAAAAACATCCCTGTTTAAAACAAAACAAAACAAAACAAAAAAAGGAAATTTGTAGATTAAAAATAAACTCTAAGTAAACAGGCAACACTAAAGTACATCAGGGAACTCATTTCAATCCATAAAAGCGATGCGATCCAAAATAAAGATTGAATCTGCATCCTTAACCCTTCCTGTGCACCAATAGAGTCACTGAAATAATAATAAAACCCCACACTAAGTCCATTAGCAACATTAATTACTGCTCATAGCACTCCTGTGGTACAGGCAAGGAATCTCGTTGCCACTTGAATGCTTCAATTTTTGTGCAGAGGTAGCTATGAATGGTCTAATTGGTGTACCACTGAACCACAGTGAGGGAGACATTAGCTCCGTTTCTCATATGGGGAAGCTGAGACATGAAGGGTGGGGCTTTTAAAAGTGCCTAAGTGAATTGGGAGCACAATTCATTCGGATTGATGTTCCTAATTCCCAGAGGTGCTTTTGGAAATCCCACCCTAATGCCAAAAGTTGCAAACTCAGCTACTTAGTGGTATTTAGGCTTCATATTCATTATCTGGAAAGATCTGAGCTCTGAAAATTGTATCATTTGTATTTAGCTACCCACATGTTGCCTAGCCTGAAATGTAGCTGGGGTGGACAATGTTGGCCTAAGTGACTTGCCCAGGGTCACACACACACAGAGTTAGTGACTGAGTCAGAAACAGAACTTAAGAATCCTTATTCCAGTCCCATATTACAGCCATTAGCTCACACTGGCTCCTTGAAAGCTACCTTACCTGCAATGCCAACCATGCTGCAATATTGTAGCTACACACAGCTCCTGCTCAGCAGAATATTTTGGCTTTGACTCTGGATGACTCAGCTTTTGTTGTGTTTAACTTAAACTCTTATCGTAAACGGAATGTGGTGCTTGACATATGTTTTGCCACAGTGAGATAACGTTTGGCTTGACAGCATGTGTGCACTTTGCCTCTGTGTTCCCTATCCTGTCAGGAACTGTATTTATATACAACTTACAGCACTGAGATAGGGCATAAACCCAGAGGATGGGGAAATGACTGGAGGGTAAACAAAAGGGGCAAAAAAACTTGAGAGGCACAAAGTACCCTATGCCTACCACCTGCTGAAATAACCTTAGGACACTGATTTGTTCTTCCGGATCTTTGAAAATTAAAATATACATACTTCTAAAATCCAGCTTCTTTGCCAGGACAACTCCCTTCCTCCTCCTCAGTCTCTGCTGTTTAAATGGATGCATCTCTGCTTTCCCAGTGTGGCACCGGGGAGCAGGTTTGGGGAAAGGACAAAATATGAGAACACTCCATTGTAATATTCTAGAAAGTTGCTTGAGTCTCTTTCTCTCTCTCTCTCGCCTCATTGTGTTGTCCCCACTTGTTTGTGAGGCATTTTGAAAAGGCAAACCTCACCCTCTTTACTGGTGAGGGATGAGCAGCATTTCTGAGTTCCAAACGGGAGTCAAAGAAAGCTTAAAAAGACGTAGGTTGGCTCCTGTTCCAATGTAGGTGGGGGAAGGGCCAAACAGGCAGCTCCATGTGTACGGCACACACAGGGTATCGTGTGGATAGGTCCTCTTTCAGGCTCAAGTTCTAAAAGAAGAAACAAGGGGGAGAACTGAAGGGGAATCCTTTTTTTTTCTAAGAATCTCTGTGAGATTCCCACATTAGGGCAATGTCTATACGACAGAGCTTTTGTGGAAAAATGGCCATTTTTTCCCAAAAAACTCATGGAGTGTCCTCACCTCAAGCATGTTTTTGCCCCCCAAAATTGAAAGAGCAGAGGAGGTTTTGTGCAATAGGTATTCCTCTTATTAACAGGAATAACTCCTTTTTGCTCCTGTGCAAAACGGTGCGTGTGGATGGGGAGCAGGGTTTTTTTCCACAAAAAGAGGCAATCGGAAAAAGCCCAGGTACCCTGGTGGCCATTTTGTGAATAGCAATCAGAGTTTTCTTTCAAGAGAGCATCCGTGCAGTGTGGATGCTCTCTTGCGCAAGAAGCCTGTAGTGTAGACACATAGCCTAGGAGATTTAAACCTGCATTTCACCCTCAGTAAAATTTGGGGCCCAATTTTTCTGCAGGAAAAACTCCACTGACTTCAATGGAGTTTTGCCAGATGAGGATTTGGCCCTGGGCTGGGTGATTTTCTTTTGGCCTGGCATGACTTACCATGCACTTTCCAAGCCTGAGTAACCGACACAAACAGAACTGTACATTTCACTGTCTTAAAAGAGCATTTCTCCTGCATCAGGGCACAGTGTGCTTGGCTCATCTCCTCTCTCCCTCACAGAGATGGGACACACTGCTAGGAGCAGCTCGGGGACTCAGAGGGAATGGAAACACCCTCTTGTCATGAAGAAGAAGGAAAGTCTCCTGTTGCGTCAGTGCACTGAAATTGCAAATGGCAATTACAGTTACAGAGAACTTCTGCTCAGAGCAAAGTCGCAGGGTGAAACACCTGATTTAATGGTGTGAGCCAGTTACCCCCATGTCTCCTACTGATCTCATTTTTCATGTCCCTTCCCCTTATCATACTGGAGGCATATTTCAGGGGTTGTCATTGCCATTGCTCTGGATTGCTATGGCCCCGATTCAGCAACGCACTTGGCCACGTGTTTAATGATGCTCAGTTGCGGCCTGATTGGCAATGCCTGGAGATGTTCAAACCAAGGGTATGTCTACACTACAGTGCTAATTCGAACTAACTTAATTCGAATTAGTTAATTCAAACTAAGCTAATTCAAACTAGTGCATCTAGACCTAAAAACTAGTTTGAATTAGCATTTTGCTAATTCGAACCAGCATGTCCACATTGAGTGGATCCTGAACCAAAGTTAAGGCTGGCCGGAAGCAGTGCTGGCAGGGCATCAGGTTAGGACTTAGAGCGTGGAGCTGCTGCCGCAGGCTAGCCGAGGGCTGTGCTTAAAGGGACCCGACCCCCACCCCGGACAGACAGTTCTCAGGGTTCCCCGCTTGCTTGCCTACCTCGATGAGGGACAGCAAAGCAGTCCTGGCTTGGAGTGCCCTGAATGCCTGCACTCGGCACATCACAGCACTTGGCCATCAGCCCAGCTGCACTTGCTGCAGGCTGCCATCCGGGGGGGGGGGGGGGTCAATCGGAGGGCTGCAGGCGAGCTTCCACCCCAAGGAGCCCGCAGAGTCACCCCAGTCCTCCCCATCAGGGGCTCGTACCCCATTCCTCCCTCACCTCTTTCCACTTACCCCTGCCTAGCCCCCCTTCCTGATGTACAAAATAAAGGACACGTGTGTTCAAAAATAGAAACTCTCTTTATTTAATAAAATTGGGGGGGGGGAATTAACCTCTGGGGAGACTGGGAAAAGGAGATGGGCGAGGGTAAGAGAGAGGGTGGGAGAGGGGAGGGGGAAACCTGGGATGAGGGAGCTGGAAGGGGGAAGCCAGGGGAAGAAGGATGAGGGGAAGTATCAAACTATAGTACGCCATATCTTCAGTACTGTGTACAGATGTGATCTCCTCACCCCAGAAAAGATATTTTGGCTTGGAAAGGGTTCAGAAAAGGGCAACTAAAATGATGAGAGGTTTGGAACAGGTCCCATATGAAGAGAGGCTAAAGAGACTGGGACTTTTCAGCTTAGAAAAGAGAAGGATATGATAGAGGTCTATAAAAGCATGAGTGGTGTGGAGAGGATGCATAAAGAAAAGTTCTTCATTAGTTCCCATAATAGGAGGACTAGAGGACACCAAGGAAAGGAATGGGTAGCAGGCTTCAAACTAATAACAGAAAGTTCTTCTTCACAAAGCAAATAGTCAACCTGTGGAACTCCTTGCCACAGGAGGCTGTGAAGGCTAGAACTATAACAGAGTTTAAAGAGAAGTTAGATAAAGTCATGGAGGTTGGGTCCATGGAGTGCTATTAGCCAGGGGGTAGGAACAGTGTCCCTGGTCTCTGTTTGTGGAAGGCTGGAGATGGATGGCACCAGAAAAATGGCTTGATCATTGTCTTTGGTCCATCCTCTCTGGGGTAGCTGGTGTTGGCCGCTGTCGGCAGACAGGCTACTGGGCTAGATGGACCTTTGGTCTGACTCAGTACGGTCGTTCTTATGTTCTTATGTTCTAAGCATAGGTCTCAGGGTCGGGGGGTCTCATTGGACCACCTTGATTTTCATGCAAACCTGCTCCTGAGTTCGCATGAAGCCTTTGGTGGCCAGGCTGGCAGCTATCCTGCCCTAGATGGCCGCTTTCCTGTGCCTAGTGTGGAGGCTGTGGACGTTGGAGGGCTTCCCCCAAACCTGGATGAGGTCCACGATCTCCGCACTAGACTAGATGGGCCCCCGCCTCTTGTGGCCCCGGGCAGGCTCCTGTGAGCCGCCTGCCTGGTCCCAGGAAGAGGTAGAGGGCTGGGTGGCAGCGGGTGGCTGGCTTGTGCCGTGCCAGGTGCAGGGTTTGCTGGCTGGGTGCTGGCAGGCTTGCACCTGGCACTGGCACCATAGCCAGACCGTACCCCTTTAAGGGCTCCGGGGCTGGGAGGGGGGCAGACAAGTTTCCCTGGTTGTGCCCAGAGTGGCCACCAGGGCAAGCTGGGGAGGGCTAGCCTCCCACTAGTTTGAGTTAAGTGGCTACACAGCCCTTAATTCGAACTGTTTAATTCCAACTAGACGTTAGTCCTCGTGGAATGAGGTTTACCTAGTTCGAATTAAGCGCTCCGCTAGTTCGAATTAAATTTGAACTAGCTGTTTGCATGTGTAGCGCCTATGAAAGTTAATTCGAACTAACGGCTGTTAATTCGAATTAACTTTGTAGTGTAGACATACCCCAAGAGAGGGAAATATGGGTTTCACTGCAGAGGGAGCACACATTCCATCCACATTTATCCTCACAGTCACTGTGGTATGCAACCAGCATGCACTTCACTTCACGTGTCCTGGCTTTACGTGTGTGGCCCTTTAGTAATACCGGTAGGAAAAAACCCGACAAAGTCAGAAACCAGCCGATTCTGGCAACTCTGCTTGTGGGCAACAGTAAACAAAACAGAACATACATGGAACCCTGAAAGGCCATGGGCCTCAGGTTGCCCACTACCAGTAGAACAAGACACTGACTGGATCTAGAACATTAATCCCACTGCCTCCTATTGCCAACTGCTGCCTTTTCATACCCTGACAGAATCCAGCTGGAGATTCCCCCTTTCCCAATTGCTGCTTCTGTCCTCTGCTGAGCAGCCCTTAACTCCTCACTGGACCCCCATCCCGTGCTGCTGCTTCCCTCCACATTTGTCCTCAAGACTGGACTCCAACCTCCTCCTGAATCCCAGACTGAGGTCTCCATTCTGCAACGTTCATCGCAGGCCATAGTTCAAGCAAAGCGTATGCTCAAATGCTTCCCTGCCTCGGGTTGCAATGGCTCAGGAGCCAGAGGAGGACTCTGAAAGTGAAGGTTGAAGGGCCACACTTTTCTGCCCACGTGAACTTCAGTGATCGCTCTGTGCAATAATGAAAGGAGTTGCAATAATGAATAGTAGAGGGAACCAGGCCTGCCGACGGGGGAAGGACAGAGAGGGCCAAATGGGGCAGGCCTGGGGCTTGAAAAGGGACCAGGACTCCTAGCTGGTGGCGGTGGCTGGAGTTCAGGGCCCATTAAATCACTGCCAGCGCCCTCCATGACATGCTTTAGGCAGCGCTAAGAGTTGGCTGGCAGCAGGACTGTGAGCAGCACACTCCAGATGATGCTCCTGTCAACAAATTGAATTTTCCAGTGCCTTAGTAGCCCGAGAAAGAGGTGATATGTGTGTGGGGGGAGAGCAAATGGAATCAGTTCTCTCTGTCCCCCATTTGCTGCTTGGCTTGTACTGAGCATGCTCAGTAACATTGCTGACCCGCTGTCCTCATTCCCCTCCCCCATGCTCTCATTCTCTCCCCCCCCCCCAATCAGGGAATGTACAGCTTCACCCCCACACATACACCAAAATCTGAAATGGCACCCCTGCTTGAAAAGGGCACATTCCCCAACGTTGCCCCTAAAAGGCACCAAGATTAGAAGGAAAAAAGGAAAAAGAACCCTAAAATAATTAACTAGCGTAGATATCTAGTGAGTAAGAGTTGTGTTCCACCAGATCCGGATCCAAGACGGGTGTAAGTCTTAGTTAGCAGAGCAGGAGGATCAGAGAAAGTTTTCTCCCATCTGTACTGAGAAAGACAAGGGCACAGTCTGTCCCGGAGACCAGTGTTCCCCCTAAGCTGCGCGGAAGCACAGCTGATTAATCAACACCACCCAGTCAGTCAGCTCTGTGCAAGGAGCCCTGAGCCTCTGACTGGGTGGGGCAACGTAATCACCTGTGAAGCTGTGCTGAAGCCCACCTTAGAAGGAACACTGCCCGAGACCACAGTTGCTAATTTCATACAGTTCTGACCAAAGTTGAGTCCTCAGATACATATTTACACACACACACACACACACACACACACACACACACACACACACACACACACAGAGTTCAGTGCAAGTTTCATGGGCATCTCTCCAGGCAATTTGGACCTCTATGCACAACATTTTGACAATGACAGGATGTGTTTGCACCTTGTCTACCATGCCGCACCCATTGGTTATTCACAGAAATTGCTCATTCCTTTAAATATTCCAGACATTGCAACACTTCATTTCAGATGCCTGTTCATTACCCAGGCAAAACTCCCACTGAAGGCAATGGGAATTCTACTTCTGGCAGGAATTGGCCTCTTGGTGGCAAAATCGTATCACATGGGTTAGATTTGGAATAAATGTGTGCCATTGCATGTTGACAGTGCTGAAATATAACAATGATTTCACTGTTTAAACTGAGACAGGAAACAACGATTATTATCATGAAACCAAAGTCAAGGCTTTTTAACAATATAAGACATAAATGATTAATAGGACAAACAACTCCTTTAGGAAAGAAAAGGTTATCGTTAATACCAAGAAAATTCTATCATAATAATTAACCAAAATAAAGATTTTGACTGGGACATTTGAAATCTTCTCCTATTACCCCAGATATATAATTTAGGACTTGAGCCATTGGTGGGTTTTTTCACCTTATTGAGTAGTCATCTCAGTTTTGCAATATTCATAATTTACCTGGAAAGCCTTGGTTTGTTTCAATTAATGAGATTAAACAGTACCTTGCATATGTTGCCTTAGATGGGTTGTTACAGAATAATTAAATTAGACATCCAAGCAATCAGAAATATGCAAAGTTCAACAAATAAGGCATGGATTTGCAAGCTGAATACATATTAGTTATCACTTCATTGAGAAGGATGTTCTATCTCTAATGGGACTGCAGCAAAAAGGCCTAGAACAATATGATCACCACTTGTTTGTATTAATGTATAGAATTCTCTATGGTGTTCATTCCTGTAGTGTCCCATGACCTCATAATGATTATTGAATTAATTTTCATAGCACCCTTGTGAAGTAGCATTATTCCTGATCTTACAGCCCAGGAAATTAAATCAAGGAGTACATTGAGTGGCATGTCCAGTGCTATCTTGGAAATCAGTAGCAGAGCTAAGTGTAGAATACAAGTACACGTTGAACCTCTCGAGTCCAGCACCCTCATGACCTGACCGGCGCTGAACCAGAAAATTTGCCAGACTACGGGAGGTCAATATTGTCTAGCAGCATTGCCAGCACTTCCACTGCTTGCTGGGCTCTGAGAAGATATTTAAGGATAAATGAGAGATATTTAACAGCACAGAACACTGAGACCCAGAATTGGTGGCTGTAAACAAACATTGTGGGGCTGTGAGGAATTTGGCCACACCCATGATAAGTGAATCCAGTTTACTAAAATGCTGGCCAATAGATATTGCCAGACCAGAGAGTGCCGGATGGGAGAGGTTCAACCTCTGTTCTGAATGCCAGTCCACTGCCTTCGCTTTCAGATTAGCCTTAATTGATAGGATTTTCTATTGCATCTGTGTTATGTTGATTTATTTTAAACCAATAGCAAACGAGTCCTTGAGATTTCACAGGGCATAGCACTTTGACTAGTCTTTGGCTAATACCACTGCTCCTCAGTGACATGCTGAAATGATAACAGGTTTTCACAAGACTGAAGAGGTTCTCAAGTACAGTGGTGGCCTTTAGAAGCACAACAGTTTTATTTCATACAAATCCCACATATAAAAGCATCTATTCAGGATTCCTAAAGCACTTGCCACTTTTAAAAATACAGAGGCAAAAAGGAGTAAATCCATCTGCCTCTTCAAAGCCATAGAATAAATTTTTAAAATTACCCCAGTCCCAAAATACCAGCCCTTCATACATAAATTCCAGCCCTCAACATACCCCTTCCTCTTCAAAAGCCAAGGTGAAGAGAGAAGCTTTGCAGCATGCATTGCTGGTTTACAGAAATGGCTGCTTTTCACCACTACAGGGAGAGAATTCCAACACTGGAGGGGCCTGTCACATCCTGGATGCAGCACAAACTAGTGTGTGATTGTGTCACTGCCTCGCCTGTAACACTGGGTACTTTAAATACTGAATTGTTGTTTCTCACAATGTGGAGCCCAATAGCTGACAGACAAGCACGTGTGAGGTTGACAGGCAGAACCAAACCTGGGACCTCTAGAGCTTAGTACATGAGTTTCTATAGACTGAGCTAAAAGCCAGCTGCTGCTCAGCTAAAACTTTAGAGCAGACTCATTCTCTCTCTCTGGAAGTAGTCCAAGTGCCACTGTATGGGATAGTGAACCACGCCCAGATGGAGTGTGGATTATGTATGTTCTGAGTATCAGCATCTTAAGTAGCTTGGTCTTAGCATGCTGATCCAATGGCCTGCTTCTTACATCCCAGAAGCACACTGTTATCCACCAGCACGGGATACTACTCCCCAAGCAGTCCTAACAGGCTCCCAGCTCTGAATTTTCACAAAATGTCTGTCTTCTGTAAAATCCAGCCCTTTCCTGAACCATGCAGAGGAGTAATAATGTCTGTAGCCTCTTTTAAGTTGGACTAAGGTCAATACCGGTAGTCACTTTAATCATTCAGAAACAGTCATGCATTGGTTTAGATTAAAAGTAAAGCAAATTTCTCAACGAAAGGAGATCAGATTTTAAGAGATTTCCAAGTATCAAGTGTTAGAAACAGTAACAAGCAAATAAAAGTGAAAAATACTTTTGAGAAACTAAGATTTAAGGTTCTTATCACATTTCCTTCCAGCAAGATGGCTGCCCAATACCCTGGTCAGGATCTCTCCCCACAGACAAAGTGCTTGGCTCTTTTCAGGTGAAAGCTTACTTGAGGTACTTTACCCCTTTCTTTGATAATCCAGTGACACTTTGACACAGCTTCCTCTGCTGGCAGCTCCCCAAAGTAAAGTCCCCATGACAGCCGTGAGGAAGGAGACTGGAGGGGAAGGTGTTTGCTAAAATGTAAATTGAGCTATGCCTGCCCTCACCCTCTTCCATGCCTGTGAGTCTCTTCCTCTCTTGCACTGGGATGTCGCTAGGGTCACATGCTCCCAGGCAGATATCTACACTGAGACATAACATGGGGACTTTAAGGCTCTTTTGGTTGCCAGGGCAGTGGTAAGGGGCATTAGTATAGGCATGAATCGGGCCTCAAGCAATAAAATATCGGCATGGGGCAAGCAGCCTCTCTTGCACACGGTGATGATACGAAGCTTCCACAGCTTGGGATCAGGCGCAAACCACATTGCGTTCTTGTGATACAAATGTCCCCTTGTTTTCCATAGGGTGGAGAAATGGTGAAATTCATTCCCTTCCCACCACTCATTAAGATCTCACACACAGCTGAAAACCCGTGAAACGGCACAATATGGCAAAGTCAAGGCTGCCCTAAAGGCAAGCGATTGTCTGCTGCAGCCTGTTTAGAGGCACGTCAGCCCAGGGATCAGCCTGCTACTGCTAAGGTCCCAGATGCTTTTCAGGGGGGAAAAAAGCATTAACATTTCCAGCCATGGGTCTTAACCTGAGCCTATCTGCCCGACTCCTGGATTATGAAGAAACATTTTTTTGTGTCTGTTTTCAATGGCAAAAGCACATGAATCAATTCTCTGGGGCCTCTGCCTGGTAGCCTGTGAGGGCTCACACACCCCTAGTACAGGGAGCTCATTACAGATAAGGAGGGGGCAAAATTTGTGGGAGTCTCTTTTTTAGATAAACTTAAAAAACAACAAATGGTCTGGTAGCACTTTATAAACTAACAAAACATAGATGGTATCATGAACTAGCTTGGGACAGGATCCACAAAGGAAGGAGTATGGAAAAAGAAGGGAACAGAAGACGATGCCTGAGCAAGATGCGAGATCAAAGAAGACAGATGGGGGGCGGTCCCATTGCTGAGCAGTTTTCATGTGCCTCTTGACTCCTGCTTTCCCGCTGAAGCTGTAGCGGCCATGGAGAGGTGCTTCTCACCTGGCCCCGATCAGCTGCAGTGAGAGAGAGCTGCGGTTGTCCTCTCCCCGGGGCAGCCTGCAGACTGAACCCCTCCTTCCCAGCCCCACCCCAGAGCAATGATTTAAATGAAGAAAAATAAAAATATGAAAATAAAAACTAAATGAGTTAAGGACCCAAACAACACCAGGTAAATCCTCTAGTCCCTTATATTTTTTTAAAAGGAAAGTGCAGGGCAGTTCAATAATGGCCTGCTCCAGATTAAATTGAGGTCAATGAGAATATCTATTGGCCTCACTGATCTGGAACAGCCCTCAGAACTCCCAGAGATTGAGAATTTGTGTTTCAATTTTTTTCTGTTCAAGCTATTACAGTGTTCCGTATATACATGTAGAAACAGGCAGTTCTCCTCGTAGAGATTCCATTTTACAGATGAGAAACTGAGGCATAGAGAGTGAAATCTTTTCCTCAGTGAAGCAAATAAACTCCCATGGGCTTCCGGTAGGCCAAGACTGCACACAGGGAGAGTGAGGCCATGTCTTCACTCTACGGAAGATCGGCACAGCCACAATCGATCATCCGGAGTTTGATTTAGTGAGTCTAGTTAAGATTTGCTAAATCGAACTCAGAGGTTGCCCCTGCTGGCTGCTGGGACTGTTGCTGATGCAAGGAGTAAGGGAAGCCAACGCAAAATTTTGCTCCCTTCGGCCTCCTGCTATGGAGACTACAGGACAATGCAAAACAAAGTATGTCGACTTCAGCGACTTAATTAACATAGCTAGAATTGCATATCTCCTAGAAATTTGTGACAAAGGCAATAACCGAACCCACCCTTCGTGAGTCTTAGTTAATGCTTTCACTATGTCACCATCCTCCTTAGATTTTGGACACAGCCAAATAAATAAGCACACAGCCTCAAGTGGTATGATTCAGATTCAGTGGCCATGCAATCTGTCAAAATATGGGTTGCATTTTACAATATGCCATTTGTATATTTGTGAAATACCTAATTCGTCCCTATCAAGGAGCATTTATATGTGGCATAGGTTCTTTCCATAACACAAATCAATTTATGAATAAATAGGGCTAGGTCAAAAAGCACAGATGAAACAATACTCAATTCGAATCTTCGTTGAAAACTTGAACCCGACCCAATTTTTTTTGAAGTCCAAAAGTTTGGGCTTTTATTGTCATATTCCCATGTGTCTCTGTGCACTTCCCAGTTTCAGTTGGGACTGGAAGTGAAAATGCCAAGCTAATTTGGGAGCTGATTACTAGTTTCGTTGTGGGTTTTTTTACCTAAAAAAAATACGAATCCATGAATTGTAGTTATTGGACAGTGGGTACAGTTTGTATATATGTGAATACAATAGCAACTTCCTGTCCTGCTGGCTCTCTTCATACCATTTTCCAATTGCCTTTCTTTCTTGTTTTAAGGATTTGTGAACCCAACTGAATAAAAATCTAAAATTAACTTGCTGTAAGATGTAACAATGAGACACATATATGGAAGCAATAAGTTGCTGTCTCCACTTGCCATGCTGGAGATGGATCTTCTGGCATTTGATTTAGTGGGGCTAGTCAAGACCTGCTTAAATGAATGCTGAGGGTGGCAGTTGCAAGGAGTAAGGGAAACTGACAGGAGCATTTGCTCCTGTTAGTCGCCCTCTGTGAAGACGGCACTAAGCTCCACTTAAGGTAAGCCAACTCCAGTTACATATTTTACATAGCTGGAATTGCGTACCTCAAGCCAATCTTCCAGGTCTAGTGTAGACCTGACCTCATAGCCTAAGGAAAAATCATTTCTATTCCAAGTTTTAGTAGAGCATGCCTTTTAGGGTGTGTCTAGACTACAGGGTTTTGTTGACAAAAGTGGACTTTTGTCGACAAAACTAAACCTGTGTCTACACTACCGCTGAGTTCTGTCGACATAACGTCAACAGAACTCAGCAGTTTTGTCGACGCTGGTAAACCTCATTTTACGAGGAATAACGCCTTTTGTCAACAGAGTTCTGTTGACAGAAGGCATTATTGCATCTAAACTGTCCTTTGCGTCTACACTGCCATGTCGACAAAGCAGCTTGCTTTGTCGACAGAACTGAATGTAGTCTAGACACTCTTTGTCGACAGAAGCTTTGTCGACAGTATCTGTCAACAAAACTTCTGTCGACAAAAGCCTGTAGTCTAGACGTACCCTTGGAGACCCAGTGATAGAGTCCCACCAGGCTGGGTCTGGACATAGTTCATGCAGAATGACCTCTAAGCAATCTGTAGTGAAGATCTATTTATTGGAACAAACTGGGTTGTACCTCTGAAGGTGGCCATGTCTACACAAGAAAGTTACACCAGTTTAATTGAAGTCAGTTTTCAATCTGATTTAATTAAATGCTGCAAACCCCTTGTGAGGATGCTCTATTTTTGGTTCATTGTGAATTAGTTTTAACTTTTTCCCGCATTGACTTATGATAAACTGCAAATGCTACTTTTAAACTGAAATAACAATGTCCACACAAGGGATTGCATGTTCCTTTAAATTCACTTCTTAGGTTAAAGTAGTGCAATATTCTCATGCAGACAAAGCCCACATTAGTTGTCTCTGTGTCCAAGACCAACCTGGGGATTTCACACTGGCTCTGCCACGGATATTCCCTCTAGCCTTAGGCAAGACAGTTAATAAAGAGATGCCTCTAGTTTACCATTTTATAAAATGGGGATAATAATATTTACCTCCATGATAAGGCTGTTGTATGATGTAAATAGTTAAGACTTATAAAGCACTTTGAGCATAAAGAGATATAAAGGAAGTAAATTTGGAAGCTAGTATTGAGTAGAGCCCTGCAAATCCATGAATATCCACAGCTCATTTCTGTGAATATACATGCGGAACCCTGCACATTTAATAGAATCATAGAGCTGGAAGAGAACTTAGGAGGTCGTTGAGTCCCTCCCCCTGCCCAAAGCAGGACCAACCCCAACTAAATCAACCCATCCAGGGCTTTGTCAAGCCAGGACTTAAAAACCTCCAGAGATGGAGAATCTACCACCTCCCTAGGGAACCCATTCTAGTGCTTTCCCACTCTCCTAGTGCAATAGATTTTCCTAATATCCAACCTACACCTCTCCCACTGTAACTTGAGACCATTGCTCCTTGTTCTACCATCTGTCACTACTGAGAAGAGCCTCTCTCCATCCTCTTTGGAACATCCCTCCAGGTAGACGAAGGCTGCTATCAAATCCCCCCTCATTTTTTTCTTCTGCATACTGAATACCCCCAAATCCCTCAGCCTTTTCCTCATAGGCTCCAGCCCCCTCATCATTTTGGTTGCTTTCCTCTGACTCTCTCCAATGCGTCCACATCCTTTCTGCAGTGGGGGCCCAGAATTGGACACAATACTCCAGATGTGGCCTTACCAGTGCCAAATAAAGTGGAATAATCACTTCTCTGGATCTGCTGGAAATGGTCCTCCTAATGCAACCTAATATGCCATTAGCCTTCTTGGCTACAAGGGCACACTGTTGACTCCTATCCAGCTTCTCATCCACTGTAATCCCCAGGTCCTTTTCTGTAGAACTGCTGCTGAGCCAGTCAGTCCCCATTTGTGGATATTTACATTATATCTGCAAATCTATCTATGGATGTAGATGCAAATTTCTTCAGATCATTTTTGCACATGTGGATACCAAGGTTATATCTATGCAGGGCTCTGGAAATAGGAGTACCTAGACCATACAAAGAATGGCAGCTGTTTCTTTGATAGGTGAGTAATAGAAAGGCATCATTTTCTGGGAGTGATGGAACAGCTCTCTAAAAAGATCACACATGTTCTTGATTCTGATACAGCATAACAATGGCAACCAGGAGTAATGGAGAATTCTCAAACACTAGGCTAATGGTCCAGTTTTGGTGATTGTCAACCATTAGGTCACTACCTCCAGAGGCTATGAAAGGCCATTGGGAGGGTTGTGAAGTGTTGAACATGTTGTTAAAATGTAAAGCAAAAAATAGCTCACTCTACCACTCCCCACATGCCCTTAACATTCCAAGTCAAATTTTCTCCATCAACCTCTTGACCTACACATGCACATCAGTTACATGGGCTTTTTTAACTCTTAGGGTTGGCCTACACTGGGAACTTATATCATCATAGCTATGCTGCACAGAGATGAGAAACCTGCACACTCTTCAGCAGAGTAAAGTGGGCCTAGTCCCTGCTGCAGACAGTACTAAGTTGAGAGAAGAATTATTCCGTCGACCTAGCTACCAGTTCTCCAGAAAGTGGATTTTAACTATAACAATGGGAGACCCCCTCCCATCAGCTTAGCTAATATCTAAACTGAAGCACCACCACTGCTGTAGACAAGCCCTTACTTTGAGAGTAAATGCAAAGAAGTTGCAAAACCATTTGTCTTCAAAAAAGGGGTCACCAATTTTAAGAGATTGAGAAACGCTGGTTTAGTTGGCTTCTCATATGGGGACTGACAGATGCTTTTTGTGGGTCAGGTATACCCTGCATTCCTAATCATAATGGGAGGTTTTTAAACTTGTCCAATTCATTTCTATGGCTATGTCTACACTACAGAGTTTTTTTTTCGGAAAAACGGCCATTTTTCAGAAAAAACTCACAGCATGTCCACACCTCAAGCATATTTTTGCACAAAAAAATTGAAAGAACCGAGGGGTTTTTCTGGCAAAGGTATTCCTCATTCTATGAGGAAGAACGCCTTTTTGCGAAAGAGCTCTTTCGCAAAAAAGTGTGTGTGGACGGGGAAGAGGGTTTTTTTTGAGCAAAAAGAGGAAAGAAGGAAAAAAGCACAGGTGTCCCGGTAGCCATTCTGTGCCTAGAAATCAGAGCTTACTTTTGAGAGACCATCCATGCCATGTGGATGCTCTCTTTCGCAAAAGCGCATGGCTTTTTCAAAGCGCTTTTGCAGTGCGGATGCGCTCTTGCACAAGAAGTTTTTGCGGAAGATCTCTTCCAATAAAAGCTTCTTGTGCAAGATGCCTGCAGTCTAGATGTAGCCTATTTGAGACCTGTTACATGCAGAGCAGAAAGATGGTTTATCAACTGCCCCTCTGTCAGGACTGGAGCCACCAGCAACCAAAAGATTTCATTGACTTCAATGGGTGCCGATATCCTCATGCCTGTGTGTGTGGTGTATCTGATGTTTGTCCTTGTACCAGTACCTACTACTGCATGGCAGACTTTGAATTTGTTTATGGTGCATCCCCCTACTATGTTATTTTATTTGGAAACTGAATACTATAAGGGCCTTTGTCCAGCGCAGTCCAAACGACTTGTAGTATGAATGGAAAAGGAAATTATTAGTAATTATGGTCTTGACTTGTATTGTTTAGAAACTGACGTTCCCAGTGCATGATCCAAGTACTTTGAATACATCATTAAGCTTTTCCTTTTCAGCACCATGGAACTTGGGCGCTTTATTTAGCTATATAGAGCCACAAATAGCCCTGGTCATGGCAGTGCTTAGTGTCACCCCACCTAAATTCTAGGCGCCTAGAAAACTAGGTCTGAGTTCTGCACCTAGGCTTCCTGTGCAATTAATAGTGGGGGAGACAGACGCCTCACAATGGGATCCACAAAAGCCAGCACTCTAGGCAGCTCCATGCCTGAGCTAGCCAATGGGGGATGCCAAGGAGACAAGTGGGCCCGAAGCCCTGCCCTTCTCACAGAGAGAGGCGCCAAGCTCCCAGCTGCAGGAAGGCGCCTCCCTCCGCTTGGAATTCCCAGCTGCAAAGTCTCTCGTGTGAGGTGCCAGTGCCATTTTTGCGGGAAGGGGGAGGAGGCAGAGCAGCTGCCTCAGAACTTTCTGCCTAGTGGTTAGAGCCTTTAGTTAGGGCTTAGGAGATCCCTGGTTCAAGTGTCCCCTCCATCTGGGCAGGAGACGAGAAGGGATGTGCATTGGGCTCTTCCACTTTGCAGGTGTATGCCCCATTGCTGGGTTTGGGGAGACTCAGCTCTCTCATTGTGTCTTGCTGAAGCTGTCGCATTGAGGGGTAAACCATTGAACAAGAGAGTGAGAATGATTGTATAGCTGGACAGGGATAGCACTCCTGGCAGCATCTGGGTTTGCTCCACGGTGGCAGTGACTTTTAAAAAGTATTTCCCCACAAATTAAAAGCTTCAACAGGAGAGCCAAAGGGAGCCTCTCCTCCCCCAACATGGATCCACAGTCCATCGGCCAGGGCCAGAACCCTCCTTACTCATACACAGAATGCGCAGCTGCATAGGGCGACTGAAAATTTGGGGTGCCACTGTCCAACCACCAATCTCTGTTCCTGTCCCTGGTCTGTGACTCTGCTTCCTCCAGAGAGGATCTACTGAACTTAAAAGTGAAAAAGCCTGCCAGGCCTATTAGCAGGACATGGAACCTGTGACAGAGCCATTCCAGTGGTAATGAAGCCATTGAACAGGCATTTCCCAATCCTGTCGGTTTCCGAATTTACCGTGTTAGTTCACAGGACATTCATTTAAAATTTGCTTTAAAATATTTCAAGAGTGTGTTGCTGAAGATTATAAAATCAGATCTCTACAAAAGTCATCCTGCTGCTGTTCTGGGCTGCCAATGGGCACAGGGGCACCCGTTTAATAGTTTTGTCTAGGGCCCCCTCAGTCTTAAGGTTGGCCTTAGTCAGGGCACTCACCCAAGAGACATCAAATCCCTCCTCAAATCCCGTTTCCCCTCACAGTGGAGATTTGAACCTGGGGCTTCCTACATCCCAGCAGAGTACCCTGATCACTGAGCTAAAAGTCCTAACCCAGGGCTCCTCCTGTTGTCCTTTTGTGCCATGGGGCCCCAGGCCAGGAGGTGAGGTCTGATCATGCTCACTGGATCAGGCAGAGATTGCTCCCTCTTTTGTGCATCCCTCTGGGGCTTAGTAGTGTTGCCTTCTCTGAGAAGCAGAAAAAGCAGCCGTTGTATCCCCACCAGCGGCAGCGGCAGCAGCAGCCTGCTCTTTCTTCCTCTCCTAGCTGTCCCCCAGCAGACTCTACCCCGCACCCCAGCAGCATAACCAACCCTCCATCATAAACAGCACATGAGGAGCTGGGGTATCTGTAGGCCTCTTTGCCTGTTACCTCCTGCTACTCACCACTGCACCCTGGGGCCCTGTCAAACTCATCAACTGCTGGCAATGCGGGTGGCCCAGTCACAAAAAACTCACCCACCTGCTGCCAACACAGGGACAAGAAGGCCTACCTGACCCCAGAGCATGCTGGGAGGGAGGGGAAAGCAGCCAGGCCTTCCCAAGCAGGCTGGGGTCTTGGAAGTTTCTCTTCCCACTTCACCCTCAGGGAGGCACAGGGCAGAACATCCCTTGTGTGTTAATCTGTTAACTAAAAAGGGAGTACAAAACCCAGCCAGGTGGCAACCCTCGCCATACCATGCAAGGGGCTGTTCTGAGGATTTGCAATACATGCAAAATCTGTTGCATGGAATGAAGACATTCATAACACTAGTAACAATAAAGAACAGAAGGAAAAACTATGTAGCACTTTAAAGACTAACAAGATGGTTTAATAGGTGACGGGCTTTTGTGGGCCAGACCCACTTCCTCAGATCATAGAACACAGATTCATGTACACTGATGTGCCAGCAATGAACCCTATGCCAGGAAACTCATCAGGAGAAGGTGCCAAGATTTGCATTGGTGAAATGGGTATTTTTCCTACTAAAAAGTCTTGTATTCATATGATAATATTAGGAATCCTTCCCAAGATCTGGCACCCAATGTGTGCTAGGCACGCTGTACACCAAATAGAAAGAGAAAGTCCTTGTCTCAAAGTGGAGAAGGCCAATGGGAGTAAATATCTGCAGGGATGTGGGCTTTGCAGCCTAGTTTTATATATTCAGGGCCCAGGCAGTACTTTGCATCCTGTGCTAAGCAACCAGCAGACCAGAAAACAAATTGTGACTCATGGAGTTAGAATTCATCCTCAGCTACCCCTTGCTCTGAGTCATGAATAAGTTTCTTCAGTCCTGTTTGAACAGCTTATCCCACCTCTGTGCATCTACCCGGCTAATCTGGCCAATGAATCCTGGAGGTTAAAGGTGATATTGATCTAACTTCCTGCTTTTCTCTGTCTCGTTTCCCACAGATGCCTCTAGCAATTAATGCCTCTGTCCCTCTGACACGACATATGAAACTTTATAATGTTTTACTCTGATACATTATTAATTATTATTATTTATTATTCTGTAGCATGTAAGGCCCCAATCCAACTCAAGTCTCCACTGTCTTATGTGCAGTGCAAACTCTGACTATGAGACAATTCCTCCAAGAATTGGCAAACATAACTATCACCACACTTTAGAACATAAGAACAGCCGTACTGGGCCAGACCAAAGGTCCATTTAGCCCAGGAGCCTGTCTGCCGACAGTGGCCAGCACCAGGTTCCCCAGAGGGGGTGGACCGAAGACAATGATCAAGCAGTTTGTCTCATGCCATCCGTCTCTAGCCTCTGACAAACAGAGGCCAGGGACACCATTTCTATCCCCAGGCTAATAGCCTTTTATGGACCTCCATGAAATTATCTAGCTTCTCTTTAAACTCTGTTATAGTCCTAGCCTTCACAGCCTCCTCTGGCAAAGAGTTCCACAGGTTGACTACATGCTGTGTGAAGCAGAACTTTCACTTATTAGTTTTAAACCTGCTACCCATTCATTTCATTTGGTGTCCTCTAGTCTTTATATTATGGGAACTAACAAAGAACTTTTCTTTATTCACCCTCTCCACACCACTCATGATTTTATAGACCTCTATCATATCCCCCCTCAGTCTCCTCTTTTCTAAACTGAAAAGTCCCAGATGCTTTAGCCTCTCCTCATATGGGATCTGTTCCAAACCCCTGATCATTTTAGTTGCCCTTTTCTGAACCCTTTCCAAGGCCAAAATATCTTTTTTGAGGTGAGGAGACCACATCTTTACAAAGTACTCAAGATGTGGGCGTACCATAGTTTTATACAGGGTCAGTAAGATATTCTGGGTCTTATTTTCTATCCCTTTCTTAATAATTCCTAATATTCTATTTGCCTTTTTGACCGCCGCAGCACAGTGTGTGGACGTTTTCAGAGAACTATCCACGATAACTCCAAGATCTCTTTCCTGATTTGTCGTAGCCAAATTAGCCCCCATCATATTATATGTATAGTTGGGGTTACTTTTTCCAACGTGCATTACTTTACACTTATCCACATTAAACAGTAAAACTCCGATGGTCTGGCATCTGATTGTCTGGCACCATCAGGAACCCGGAAGTGCTCTGGGCAGCCGGACCATTGGAGCTGCTCTGCCCCCAGCTTCCCTGATTCAGCCGCTGCTAAAACTGACCAGTGGCTGAATCGGGGAAGCCTGGGGCAGAGCAGCTGGAGTGCTGCTGGGTAGGTACCGTAGCGCTGCCCCTCGGGGCTGTGGGACCAACCGGGCAGCACCCCAGCTGTCCCCGATTCAGCCGCTGCTGAAACTGACCAGCAGCTGACTCCAGGAAGCCCGGGACAGAGCTGCTCTGCCCTGGCTTCCTGGAATCAGCCGCTGATCAGTTTCAGCAGCAGCTGACTTGGGTACACCTGGGACAGAGCAGCTGGGGTGCTGCTGGATTGGTCCAGTAGCGCCGAGGTGCGGCACTGTGGGGACCAACCCCTCAGCGCCCCAGCTGCTCTGTCCCAGGCATCCCGATTCAGCTGCTGTTGAAATTGACCAGCGGCTGACTCCAGGAAGCCCGGGGCAGATCAGCTCTGCTTCGGGCTTCCTGGAGTCAGCCGCTGATCAGTATCAGCAGCAGCTGACTTGGGGACACCTGGGGCAGAGCAGCTGGGGTGCTGTCGGGATGGTCCAGTAGCGGAGAGGGTCGGCGCTATTGGACCAACCCAGCAGCACTCCAGCTGCTATGCTGCAGGGATTCAGCCGTTGCTGAAACTGACCAGCAGCGGCTGAATCAGGAATGCCTGGGGCAGAGCTGGACTATCAGAAGGGGGGGCTATGAGGGGTCTGGCGTCAGACCCCTCATAGCCCCCACCTTCCGATAGTCCGGCATATCTGATATTCCGGAACCCCCTGGGTCCTAAAGGTGCCGGATTATCGGAAGTTTACTGAACTTCATTTGCGATTTTGTTGCCCAATCACTCAGTTTTGTGAGATCTTTTTGAAGTTCTTCAGAGTCTGTTTCTGTCTTGACTATCTTAAATAGTTTAGTGTCATCCACAAACTTTACTACCTCATTGCTTGTCCCTTTCTCTAGACCATTTATGAATAAGTTGAATAGTATTGGTCCTAGGACAGCACTAGTTACCCCTGTCAATTCTGAAAATTTACCATTTATTCCTACCCTTTGTTTCCTGTCTTTTAACCAGTTCTCAATCCAAGAAAGGACCTTCCCTCTTTCCCTCTTCCCACTTTCCAGGGGGAAAATGGAGGGTACTGAATATTGGACTACAAACTGAAGTTACACTGCAGTGCATAGCAGGTTAAAAATCAAGAGTCATGATCAGTTAGTGTATCAATACAACTGATTTCATTTATTTCTAAACTGGTCCAAAATCCAACCATGCCATATTTACGTAGATAATACATGGGATAATATACCAAATGTGAATGCAAGAAAGGAGAATGTATTCCAAATTTTCTTGGCATTTTTAGTTTTATGTGCTGTACGTGAAATGAATTGCCTGCAATTTCCTATCAATTGCAATCCTGTTTTGGCTGCCTACCCAATCAATGCTGTTTCATTGACATGAAAATAGATCCATAGCAATATCAATTGATGGGCTGGGTGAATTCAAAGTGTGCAATCTTTTATATAGATACCCCCAGGGCTAATGTCTTATTTAAAGGTGATAATCTAAGTGAAGAAAGGTATATTAAAATGTATCTGCTTTGAATATAGTCTGCAGTTAGTACACACAACCATCTACAACTGGGTATTACTTAGGCAATAATAAGTAGCACAAAAATAAAAACAGAAAATAGTCTTATAGATTTTTGTGTTAGTTTTCCCTGCATGTCCAGTGTCATTTATTTTGCATAACATTTTACCACAATCCTTTTCCTGTTTTCTTCTCTTATTTTCTTACAAAACAGTTTATTAGTCTTTTAATATAAAACATATATATATATATATATAAAGAGGAAATAACCCCAAAATGTATTTAGGTTCAAAAAATATTTATTTGTTCCCACTTAGAATATACTCATACCTTGTGTTACATTGTCCCTGAATTTCCCAGTATAAGCTACTAAAACAAAGTGGGGTGGGTTTTATTTTTTTCTGTTTTATTTAAGATGCACAGTTATCAATGCAAGATTAACAAAAGCAGACTAGCCACAGGAATAGGCAAATCCTGATTTCATATTGGCAATTTGTTGTTCTGGTGGCCATTGTAATTTTTCTCCAATTTGACTTGTTGTTATTAGTTCCCTGGAATCAGAAAATTCAGATTTTGTTTTAAATCTGCTGGCTGCAGTTGAGATTGTGCAGGGAGAATATAAGATTGAAAGATGTAACGTTTCTGGCCCTTGCAAATTTGACGTTTGCTGAGAGCAGGTGTGGTACAGTGTTTTAGAGATTGCATGAAGTCTAGCAAGCTCAGTCACGTTCCATATAACTAATAACTCATTTAGATGCATTTATTTCTAAATGATTCTTTTGGACCCACAGTTGGAGAGAATTTTTTCTTGTGCTTATTATGCCTCATACTTTATGGTAAAGCGTTCTGTCTAGTAAAAATCCCATTATGGGCAGAGCAAGATCATGTGTTTTAGCATTCCACTGTCACAGGATTTACACTGGTCATTTGAACTTTAGCATCATAACTGTAGACATTGGGGGACCGATTCCTTTCAATACAGTGCCATAAATCTGGGGATTCAGAATTTTAACTTCACCCACTAGCTCACACGCACGTGTCTAATGATTTTGGCTTCATCTCCTTTGTACTTAAAAGCCAGATAGAAAAGGCTAGCATGAAAGGGGGCAAGGAAATGGAAAACCCTAGTGAATTAAAAACCTCCCGGAAGTACTGCTTATTTGTTTACAAAGAGTCTATAATAGTGATAACATCTCCAGAAACACTTGTTCCATTCCCTGCATTCTTCTTTATTTTGGCTTCATCTCCACCCTTGTGTTAATGTCATCGCCATCCAGTTCATATTCTTCCACTTGGCCACTGGTCCAGACCTTCATACGATCAGTCAGGTCACTGCTTCTAGGAGCCAGGATGAAGTCGTAGATCAAGGAGGCACTTGCACCTCCCAGGATTGGGCCCACCCAAAAGATCTGAAATACAACATGCAAGGCGGGTAATTCTTTCAGTGCTTCCCAAAATACCCATTTGCTCTAGAGGGCCATTCTTGGAAATAAATTAATGGAGATTGCCTATCTCTGGAAGGGACCTTGAAAGGTCAGTAAGTCTAGACCTCTGCATTCACAGCAGAACCAAGTACCATCCCTAACAAATGTTTGTCTCAAATTCCTTCAGTGTCCTCCATAAGGATTGAACTCAGAGGCTGGGGTTTAGCAGGCTAATGCTCAACCCACTGAACTATCCCTCCTCCCTGTGGTTGGAAACAACCTGTGTTTGGATTAGACCTAGAAATAGTCATATAATGGATTTTGTGGGGGACCCAGGAACCAGGAACTCCAGAGTTTTAATCTTGGTTCTGATGATGACTTGCTGTGCATTTTGAGCAGTCATTTAGGGTAATATTGCCAGGGTGGTTGAATATCTAAAATTAGGCACATTCTGGTAAAACATTTTGGATGTTTCTCAGTAAGGGTGTGTCTAGACTACTTTTTTTAAAAAAAAACTTCACCTGCATCTAGACTGATTCCACGTTCTTTTGAAAATAAATCGAAAGTACGTGGCAGTTTTTTCGATCGCGATAAACCTCATTTTACGAAAAAAGGTGCTATTGAATGCAAACTATGATTTTTCGAAAGAGAACGTCTAGACCAGTGGTTTCCAAACTTTTTGGCATCATACCACCCTTTTTGATTTTTGAGAAACCCTCACTCCCAAATAGCAGCAAAACTTGTTGAGCCAAAAAAAAAAAAAAAAAAAAAAAAAGAGGGGACAAAAAACAAAAGTAACAAAAATAGCAGCACAACTTGGGGAGGTGGGCTGGGTTGCCTCATGCCTCCCCTGGAATTTCTTCATGCCCCCCAGTTTGGGAACCCATGGAAATTCAAATCCCGGGCTTCATTTGCAAGTGCGGTATGCCTACATTACCCCGCTAGTTCAAACTAGCGGGGTAGTGTAGACATACCCTAACAGCTTATCCTGTGCCTTAAAATGGACATACTTAGAGCATATCTACACTAGGAAATTATTTCAAAATAATTTATTTTGAAATAATAACTCCCAGAATAACTATTTCAAAATAGCCTGTCCCAACTACAGAGAAGCCTCAAAATTAGTCCAAGCCAGGCTTCCTTATGTGGATGCATTGCCTTGAATTAGAGACCCAGGAAGCACTGGGGAGTAATTACTCTGAATGACTCTGGGGAGTAGTTATTTCAAAATAGCAGCAACGGAGCTTCCACACTACCTCTATTTCGAAATAACTATTTTCAAAGGGTATGTCTACATTTCATTCCTCTCTCAAGGAATGCAAATGCAGACACCCGAAACTGCAAATGAAGCGGGGATTTAAATATCCTGCACTTCACTTGCATAATCGCGTTATGACACTAATTCGAAATAGCTCTATTTTGAGAGAAAAAAATGGGGTTATTTCAAGATAAAACCCTTCCCTCAAAATAACCCTTACTCTCCAATACCCTGATCCAGGACAGCATGTAAGTAGATGCTTAACCTGGACCACATGAATAGTCCCATTGACTTCAAAACAACTACTCATGTGCTTAAAGTTATTCATGAGCTTAAAGTGCTTTCCTGAATGGGGTCAAAGCCTTCATGTATTCATAGGTATTTAGATGACTGGTTGCCATTTTTTTCAATGGGATTTAGGTGCATAAATACCTTGAAGGATCTACTAAGTCTAGGGGTGCTCCTACTGTGGTTGACCAATCACAGCTCAGAAACACAACTTGACTATTGAGTACTTGGCCAGAACTTTGCAACAAGTCAGTTCAAATCTAAAAGAATGTTCAGAGTAAGATAAATGGGATAATACTGAATAAGGGATAATATTGAGAAGTTTGTGATTTGCATGCAATTATTTCATGCACTGAAACAATGCTATGTTTATTGAATGATGTATTATATTATTGGCTCAATAGCTTTTAAAGTTTGTATGTTTGTGCTGCAAACATACTTTTACAATACTTCTTGTCCAAAAATCTTAGCTATAGGTATACACATCGATGCTTAATAATCCTTATTAACTTCATCTTCAGTTTTTGTCCCTAGAATAAATTCCTGTGGAACAAATGATTTGGACTTACCCAGTGATTAGTAAAGTTTCTGGCAACCAAAGCTGAACCTAAAGACCTGGCAGGATTAATTCCACAACCAGTGTAATCAATCTAGAAGAGAGAAAGAGAATAAAAGTGATTTGGAATGTAAGGAGTTGCACAACAACAAAATATATGTCTCTTAAATGCAGTAAAATCTATCCTTACTTATCACCTAGGAGGTTTGTGACCAACCCAATTTGATTCTTAATGGAGACATCTATGGAGCATTATAGGGAATGGAATGGAAAATAATAAGAAGGGAGCTTCTGTGGGGGGTGAACAGAATTGTCTTCAATGAGCCCCACCCATTGAAGTTAACGGAAACGTTGCCATTGTTTTAATGGGACCAAGATTTCACCTAAGGTTCATAACTGTTGTGAATCAATGTAGCTTCACTTTTAATAGAGTTATGCCAGTATTCATCCTAGTGCATCAACTTGGTGCATCTGTATATGCTTTAAAATCATCTCTTAAAATCGGAGGTTGTGTAGTTTCAGTAATCTCTCTTACTGTCAATATTTGTGTATATCCCATGAGTCCATGCTACCTTACAAAGGCCACAATAGGCACGGTTCATATCCCCAAGAACTTAACATTGAGCTTATATGAGACACATGAGACCAAGCTGGAGAATGGGGAGGCATTCATCAAACAAGGTGATGAAGTTCCTTATCTTCAAAAAAAGCTAATTCTTTGTTTTATCTTATTTTGTTATAATTCTTTTCAAAATGTAGAATATTGAGCATTGATGACTCAAGCCAAGTCATTGTGGAGCAAGGTTTTGAAGGAACAAAGGGCTGCATAGAATGCAGGAACTGGGAAGATATTTCAGGAGCAGCAGGGGAGGAGTATGCAGTTCATGGGAAAAGGAAAGAAATTTGTCTGGAGAGCAGCAGAGCTGGTGTAATTCAGTTCTTGGTGGGCATACTGTGACATTCACCTCTGCTGGTTCTAGGGTCAGTCCTTGGTGAGTCTAGAGCTGTGTCTAGACTGGCCACTTTTTCTGGAAAATCAGCCACTTTTCTGGAAAAACTTGCCAGCTGTCTACACTGGCCGCTTGAATTTCCACAAAAGCACTGACGATCTCATGTATGCTGCTCCCATTCGGGCAAAAGTCCTTTTGCGCAAAACTTTTGCACAAAAGGGCCAGTGTAGACAGCCCAGATTGGTTTTGCGCAAAAAAGCCCCGATCGCGAAAATGGTGATTGGAGCTTTTTTGCAGAAAAGTACATCTAGATTGGCACAGACGCTTTTCCGCAAAAAGTGCTTTTGCGGAAAAGCGTCTGTGCCAAACTAGATGCTCTTTTCCGAAAATGCTTTTAACGGAAAACTTTTCCATTAAAAGCATTTCCGGAAAATCATGCCATTCTAGACATAGCCTAGGTGAAGGCTGTTGCACTGGGAAATAAAGGTATTGTGTGATCCATATCATTATCATTGTATAACAATGTCCCTAAGGTGTGACAAGGTCAGATCAGAGGGCTGCAATAGAGTGGGAGAAAGGCAGCCCCAGGAGGGAGAAAAAAAGCCAACTCCCTTGTTAACAAGGAGTGGGCAAATTAGGAGCAGCTGACAAAGAGCTGTTTCAGGCAGATTAGGGGTCAGCTGAGACAGAGCTACCTTGAATCAATTAGGGCCAGCTGACTCCACTTCAGGCATGCTAGAGATCTTTTAAAAGCCCCTCCTGTTAGGTAGTGAGGAAAGAAAGAAAGATACATACAGCCATGATCATAGTTACAGAGCAAGAAACAGGAGTAAGGTGCTTCTGAGGGAAAGGCTCCTTTCCCCGACACAACAGACAGGGGGTCCTTTGCCTGAAGCCCTTCTCGCCAAAGGGAGAAGGGCTGAATCTGGCACGGGTAAGAAGGGCCTTTGCCACAGTGGGTGCAAAGATCAGCCATTCAGTTTTCAATTGGCAGGGCTTGTGAGCATTGCAGGGTGATGGACCAGCAAGATAATGGCTGTTTAAGGGAAGATAGGGTGATGGCAAGCAAAGGTATTTTGGTAGGCAGGCTGGAATTTCTGGCTTTCTGGTTATGAACAGAGTAAGCTCGCACTTAGAAAATCCTTCCAAGTACCATTCCGTGGGAAAGGGCAAAGTATCTACAATGAGAGTGAAAACTTACAGCAAGAAGATGCCCTAAGGCAACAGAGAGCCCAATAGCCAGGGGTGCTGATCCCGAGATATCATTTCTTCTCCTGTCTGTGGTGGCCAGGACACACAGCACCAGCTGGAAGGTGGCGATGATTTCAATGCCCAGCCCTTGGCCTAAATTGATTCCCTCTGCAAGCTGTAGGGAGACAAGAAGAAGAATTTCATGAGACATTCTGAACCACATTCATTTCAAATGTAAAGTTAAAAACTCACATGATATTAGTTCCTCAGTGAAAATCTCTAGGCCAGTCAGGCAATAGGATTCCTCATATTATTTTTAATTGACCAAAAAGAGAAAATGTACAGTTGAAATACCAGCTGCTGTACTCAAATGCCCCTGTTATAAGCTCTGTAGGTTTAAAGTTATACATATCCTACTCATTGAACTGAATTGTTTTCCCCAAAGTTAGACACTGTAGAAACAGATGACACGTGGCTCTGTTGTCAGACAGCACCAAATCTTCAATAAATACCATGGAAAGAAATATAGGAAGAAAGAGAAGCGGTGAGGTCTATTGGGTAACAGCACAGGTCTGGAAGGCAGCAGACCTAAGTTCTGTTCTTTATTCTGACACTGATTTACTGTGGGAAATTTGGCAAGTGCCATAATTTCTCTCTGCTTTTCTTTCCCCTCTTTTTATCTCATCTGCTTAAATTAATTCTGTAGGACAAGGGCTATCTATTTCTACCAGTTTGTAAAATGTCTGGCTTTGTGGAGGCCCCTGATCTCTGTTGGGGGGGGGGAGGAACAGAATTCTTGCAAGACAAAACTGCCACACAATTGTTGCTGAATCCTTAATCTAAAGCGAAGCAAGTTGTAGGGATGGACCAGCAAAGACAGCCATAGACACAGCAATCTTGTTTCCATGCCAATAAGCAGAACCAACTATTGACATCAATGGTGTTACAGCCCCCACAAAGTTGGCATGTATCAGATCAGGCCCACAATAGCTAGAACATCCCTGAGCAGCAAAATTTGTAGGTTTGTTTAAAGAAAAAACAAAAGAAAGTTGCTCATTAGTTGTGAGAAAACTTGTGCTTAGCACACACATGTGTCATGCAGAATACGTGTAGGATCTTTGTCCTAGTTCTGCTCATTGCTTGCTAAAATGGGCCTGTTTCTGGTCTCTGCTACACTGGTTTAACGCAGGAGTAACTCCACTGAACTCACTGTAAAATGACACTGAAATTGGAATCAGGCCAATGTAAATGAGAAACAAGCCCGCTTTGCGAAGATTAAATCCAATGTCACTATTATCCATAGGTTATCCCATCTGTCATAGTATCTGGATTAAAAAGTGCAAGGCCATACATGACAATAACATATGATGATGACACTGTGACCCATCTGGAACAAGGAAAGAACAGGAAATCATATTTGAAAATCTGTTCTCATGAGATTTCCAGCCTAATTTCCTTAAGAGAAACATTTGGATAACTTCAGACAAGTACCCAGACTTTTGGATGCTTAACAAAATCCTTTGATGTTCACTCCTCACTGGAAACTTTCCTAGTTTTGCCTTGGCTATAGGGCTTTCTCCATTTCTCCAGAGAAACAGTAAAATGACTAGGCAGGAGCCTCAGCTGGCAAAAACCAGCACACAACTCCATGAAAGTCAATGGAATTACCTCAGTTTACACTAGTTGAGGCTTATTAACACAGTTTTACATGTTCCTCATGAAAAGAGTTGGATTGAAAGCCCTACAGTTAGAAATATCTGTGTATTCACAGCAGGCTATTCACACCTGCTGAGTAATGTCGGTTTCAATGACATTATTGCATGATGTGGACACCAGTTCTCTGGGAAATGGATGGAGACAACCAAACATCCATATGAACATTAATATCATTTGGGAGCTACTCATCTTAAATTGGTAAGAACTGATGGCTCAGAAATGAAAACCTACATTTCCCAAGCATCCATACTAAACCTTTAAGTGACACAATCTGGATAATGATACATAGGTCCCCAACTACAGCTGTGGGGACAAATTCTTTGCTGGTGTAAGATCACTGAAGTCATTAATGTCATAGCCACAACTAGATATGACCTTCACATCAAAAGATATTTTTAAATAAATGGCACCTTGAAAAACATCTTTAATCGTTATCTGTGGGAGGCGGAAATAATATTCTTCCTTTCCCCCCCCCTTCCGCAGAACAAAAGAGGGCCCGTGTTCAAAGCGATGTTGAGGTCATTCTCCATGTTAATCAACACTTATTGATGGGCTCTGTGTAATCAAAGAAAACCTGGAAATGTCATAGGAAACCTTTGGCTTTTCCTTTAGCATGTGTTTGTCAGATGCAGTTACATATGGTCTGAGAGGGACATAAATTTTCATTGGAATAGCAAGGTGTGCAGGGCCATGTGCCCAAAGCTTTGCACACCAGAACCAAACATTGGCTGGTCTGCCCTGTTTTTGCTCTGCTCTGTGGGTCAGATGTCAGTAAATATGGTGCAATGGAGATCTGTCTGCCATTTCCTGACGAGTCATTGCAGTCATAGACAAAGCTGTGGTAAGGCAAACTCGGGCCCTGTGGGCACCACGACATGAAGCAATCGGTGGTTGCATCCTAAAAGCCACATTGCACCTTTAGAGCAGACACAAAAGACAGGACTATGCAGCACTTTAAAGACTAACAAGATGGTTTATTAGCACTCATCACCTAATAAACCATCTTGTTAGTCTTTAAAGTGCTGTATAGTCTTGTCTTTTGTTTCAGCAAGACCAGACTAACACGACTACATCTCTATTACTTTGGAGCAGAGACAGCAAGTCACCCTTCTTGGGCTTACCTCCAGGGACCAGCGATAGGGGTGGGTGTGCAAGGCTGGTGGCAAGGCGAAAATGCAGCATACAAGGCCAGGCACTCCCCCTACCGGTCCATCGGTGCAGCCCATTTGTGTGCTGGATCTGGGCCAGCAGGGCCACCCCCCTCCATCCCGTTTCCAGCTGCTATTGGCTGTGCACTCTGGGCTAAGATGGCTGATGATGACAGGCAGGCACCAGTGGCAGCCAAGTTACATGTCGCTTCTGCTGCCCACCCATCAGCCCTTTACTTGCTCCCTTTCTCTGTCCCCTCTGCTTTTCCCCTTCACTTCCCCCCAGTCTGCCTTGCTCCCCCAGTGGGGTACATCCCACTCCCAACGCTCTGCAAAGAACCAATCCCTGGCTGGTGCACTGAGCTCACCAACATTCTGGCCAGCAGGCCCCTTCCTTCCTGCACTGCCTTTTGCTGGGCTGGGGTCCCAGGAAAGCCCGAGATCTTCTGGCCTAAAGGACTGGCCAGGAGGAGCCAAGCCCTGCCTGTGCCAAAGCCCCTTGCTGTGCTGGCTTGGGAAAGACTCTTTGCCCCTAATTTAAACTCTGGAGTGGGGTAGGGAGGTGATTTCCAGCCTGATTCCCCCTCCCTCCCCAACCCTGTAAATGCCACAGAAGTCCCCTGGACAGGGATTTATCATCCTCTTCACCTGCTACCTCCCAGAATCCTGGAACTGCTCTGTCTCCTAGGCAACCTCCCCTGCTGAGACACCGCTCTGTCCAGGCTCCATGAAACCCCTCTGAAACTCCTGCAGTCAGGTTCCCTGGGCCCTGTGACACTGTGAATCTTTAGGGCTTAAGGAGATAGGCTATGTTGGTTGCCTGAAGCAGTCTGGGGATATTAGCTGCCATTCGATACTGCATGGGAAGGAAGGGATGTGTTCTGCAAAGATACAGGCCATATCTTCCTCTTTCCCTGTTGCTAGGAACAGCTCCCTTCCTATCCCTTCCCTCCTGCTCAGTGCCAAAAGGCCGCTGCTGGCCACATTCTGCTCTGAAGCCTGGCAGAAATCTGGGGGAGGGACATGTGACCCTGATTGCCACCCCTGATGTTGTCTCAGGAAGTCAGGGCGCCAGGTACTGTGGGTGTCAGGTCTGTCCCTGGGGTCCCAATTGGGCATGGAGGGCAGAGAGCAGCAGACAGGGAGAGTTGAGTCAATCACACACACACACACACACACACACACACACACACACACACGCTGATGAGGGAGATGTATGGGAACATATGTCTGTGTGCCCTATCCCCATGTGAACCCGAAAGCCTTACAGATAATGAAAAGAATCCAACTACACAGTCGTTCCTTTTACCAGGGGCACAGCGACCTTGATGTTCATTTGAACATTTGCACCTCATAGTTCTGATTGCCATTGAACTTGCTTGAAAGAAAGTAATTTTACTAAGTGTCAGATATTCAGCATAAGGAAAAAGGGTCACCCCAGATTTAACCATCAGGACGCATGCAATGAGAAACATCATTGTTTTCATAGGAACATAGGGTTGTGACATTCAATTACGCATGTCTGCTATCCCACAGCCAGCGTCACCCACCACACACCTGACCCGAGTGTTGATATTGTGGTTGGACTGCATGGGATTTCTACAGCATCAGAGCCCACGTATGACATGCTTTTATTATGAAGTATTCCTTCCTGGACTTTGTAGTGGTCAGCTTATGCTCTGAAATATGATAATCTCTGTGGTGAGGAGAAGAACAGCCCATGTGTCCCCTTTAGCTAAGGCTTTTTGTGGTTTCTACTCAGACCCTTGACAGTTTTTGGCAGGTAAGTTTCCTTTGGTCTTTTAAGCTAATATGCTACAAAGAAAATTAGGAAGAAAGGGAGCTGGATGGGTCTGAGGAGGTGGTAACAATGTGAAGAGCTTGTGGCATCTTAAGCTGAACGTCGAACTTCTTGGAACTCAGCAAAGGCAGTTCCACATCATAAATACCACCCACACGGTCCCACATACAGACTGGCAGTCTCAGCAGAGAGGCCAAGAACTGGGAGAAGATGGAAATTCAGCGAGCCCCTTTTGCTGGCAGGTAGCTCCTCAAAGTTGGGATAAGTCATCAGGGGGCTTGTGGTGCCATTGCTTATGCTGTACATGGCAGGATGTCTTTGGCTTCGATGGATTCTGGGCCTATAGACATTCTGAGCACTATGCTGCACTTGTTAAAAGAAACAAAAAACAGGACTATGTAGCACTTTAAAGACTAACAAGATGGATAGTCCTGTTTTTTGTTTCAGCTACACCAGACTAACATGGCTACATTTCTATCACTATTGTTATAAGAATAAACTCAATCTTCTGAGCAGGTGGGGAGAGGCAAAGGATGTTCTGAGCCCCCTTTTCACCTCACACTGCCCTGAACTGGCCTGTGGCACAAGTTGTAGCAGCCACAGACCTGTTCTAACTTACAGTGACTAGAACAGTCCTCTAGGGGGCACCTTCCATATCCCAGGGATGGCTCCAACACAGCTCCTCCGGGACAGGGGTGCAGGATTCCCCCACATTCAGAGAGCCCTCCATTGCCACGTTAGGGCAGCGTTAAGGTCACTTGGTGCCATTCCAGGAGCATGAATTGACCATTCTGGGGACAAGCATCACTCCCAAAAAACATACAGTAAGCGGTTAATAATTTTAGCTCTTTAAAACTGAAGTCATACAGAGGAAGTGGTAGCCTCACGTTACAGCCCTCTTGTTTTCATTAGGGAGTGATATCCAGGGGAAGGAGCAATATTGTTCAGACACAACACACTTACCTCTTCCTACCAAAACCTTCGACCCTATAAGCCTCACCATTACCCATTGACACAATGGCTTTGCTGAATGCCCTGAACTTTGTTTCTTGAGCATTATTATGTGTTGCTCAGGGACAACACACCTCTCCCTTTCTGATCTATATCATGATCTCTATAATACTGACAACCCTTCATTTACTCCCTGGCCGGGTAGGAGAGGGTGGACTCTAAATAAATCCGTCTTGGCATTCACATGCAGAGCTACAGGCAGCTCTGGGCACTCCCAGCTTAATGTAGATAATGTCCAGAGACAGCTGTTTGTTTTTGCAGATCTATTTTAATATACACTTGGGATTACCTCCCCCACCGTTCAGTTCACAAAGCCCATATTAAGCCTTGGTAAAGGCCAGCAGGTGATGTAATCCGACAGGTTGGTTAAACAGCCCTGCAAAGTTCAATGCACATTTATTGTTCAAACCATGATTACTAGAACTGCTAGTGGAGCGAGCAGAATTCCCTCCCTATGTATGTGTGGGAAATGTACGACAGCCACTTCGCTCATAGTGATGAGAGGTGTCAAAATGTTTGCTCTTTGATTGGCCCCAAACGGAGTTACGGAAGCAGACTTCTTGCTGTTCCTCTTGATGGGCATATTTACCTGATCCATTTCTCTTTCACTTTGAGCAGGAATGTGGGCAATTAATGGCATGTTTTCTTTTGTTCTGTTCTATCGGGGTCTGATATTTATTAGGAGTCTGACTTCAAAACAGAAACAGGTAACAGGAAATTAAACTTTCCCAAGGTAAACCTGACTGTACTTTTCTGGGGGCTTCATATTTCTTGCATTAGGAGCAAAAGTACATCAGGTCAAAACATGATTGCAATGACATGGACAAGACAATAGAAAGGAAATGATCATTTGTTACCTAAGGTGGTTTTATCATGTGGAAATATGTCCCATATTATCCAGTGCCCTTCCAGCTATGCAATGAATTTTATGGGGTTCAATACACTTTTATATAACAGGGGATTGGTTAATTTCTCCTATTCCTTAAAAATATGCAATTTTTTTCAAATGTGCAAATGACCTCTTGCAGAGGGGCTTATCTTCATCTTCCAAGCCTTCTCTTTGTGCCATATTTATGTGTTTTCTCTTAGAGCAGTAATGGGCAACCTAGGTCTGGGAGTGGGCTGCATGAGTGGGCTTCCATCATTGTAGTGGGCCCCAAGATTGTTGTAACCAAGATGGACTCCCAGGATAGGGTAGCTGTGCTAACTATGCTTGTGTACCTAGAATTTGTGGGGGGTGACAAATAAATTGTAGTAGCAATTTGATTGGATGCAGAGGGAACACACGGCTCTCACTGTCAATGTTGTGTGCAATCAGCCCTTCATGTCAGTGCAATGTTGTGTTCTTGCTTTACGTACATGTCACTTTAGCAATACTAGTAATTCCTCCAGCGGAATCTGGCAACCCTGTACATGGGCAATGCTAAACAAAATGTCTCACGGGGGACACACAGACCCCTCGATCAGCAGTTTGCCCACCACTGTCCTACAGTGAAAATTAAGCAATATGGATGGTAGAATTTCATTGACAATATCACTTTTAGTGTCATTCAGTTCTAGAAATTACACATAGCAAAGACCTGTGAGATCTTCCCATAAGCAGTACTTGAATTTTTCTGACAGCATGACTTATCTTGTCTGCTTTTAAGGAATGGGATTTCCATAATTTCTGTAAGGAACTGTTGCATAGTTTCATAGGGTATGTCTACACATCAAAGTTAATTCAGAATAACAGCAGTTATTCCGAATTAACTTCCATAGTGTCTACACAAGCAAACTGCCCCAAAACATGAGCCAGCAAGCCACTGGCAGCCAGCCCTCCACTGCACCCCAGAAGCAGTCTGCCAGCTCCCAGAGAAGGTGACTGCCTACCTGGTCCAGGGCAGAGATCAGGGTGGACCGAACTCAGGTTTGAGGGGATGCCCCCAACGTCCATGATCTCAGCACTAGACAGGGGAATGCAGCCGTCTATGGCAGAAAGCTGCCAGCCTGGCTACCAAAGGCCACATGAGAACCCAGGAGCAGGTTTTCATGAAAATCAAGTTGGTCTGGCAAGACCCACAACCCTGAGCTTCTCCTCCCGCTTCCTCCCCTTGCTTCCCGCTTCCAGCTCCCTTCTCCCAGGTTTCCCCCTCCCCTCTCCCAACCTCATTTCTACCCCAGTTTCGGTCAATAAAGAGAGTTTGTTTTTTACAAGAAATGTGTTTTTATTTTACATCAGGAAGGGGGGTTAGGGAAGGGTAAGTGGAAGGAGGGAGGAATGAGGCCCAAGCCCCCACCAGGGAGGCTCTTAGTGCTCCTCAGGGTGAAAGCTCTCCCGCAGGGCCTCCTGGATACTGACAGCCGCCCGATGGACCTCCCAGATGGCAGCCTGCAGAAAGTGCAGCCAAGCTCACAGCAACACGTCCATGAGAAGCACCAGCGTGCCCAGGGGCAGCTCTGGCTCTGTGTTGCAGAGTGCGGGGAACCAGAGCACGTAGAGACACAAATGCTTTTCTGTCCCTCATCAAGGCAAGCAAGCAAGCAGGGACACCTGAGAACCGGCTGCCCTCAGGGGTGGGGCGGTTGTCCCTTTAAGCACAGGCAGCAGCCACACAGAGACACTCCTGACCTGATGCCCAGCCTGACCTGGTTCTGGCTGGCCTTAAATCCAATTCTGTGTCCAGTCAGTGTGGATGCAGTATTTTGAATTAGCAAAATGCTAATTCGAACTGCATTTTGTGTGTAGACGCGTTAATTTGCGCAAAAGCACCTGTGGCCAATATAGACACACTTTTGCGCAAGAAAGCCCCGATCACCATTTTCTCCATCGGGGCTTTTTTGTGCAAAACACTTTTTTACCTGTCTACACTGGCCCCCTTCAACAAAAGCATTTGCGCAAGAGGGCTTTTTCCTGAGCGGGAGCATCATAGTATTTGCGCAAGAACACCGACAATCTTACATTAGATCGTCAGTGTTCTTGAGCAAATTCAAGCAGCCAGTGTAGACAGCTGGCAAGTTTTTGCGCAAAAGCAAGTGCTTTTGCACAAAATCTTGCCAGTCTAGACACAGCCATAGAGTTTAAGGCTTGAAGTCATCTTAGATGTTACAGTCTGACCTTCCTTGTATCACAGGTAATTAATTTTTCTCTATTTACTCCTATCTTAAGCCCAAAGTCTTTAGTTAGGCCAAAGCACTGTAGTCTTAAGAGACTAACCTGTGTACCACGACTTATTTTCCTATTCTCCCATCTTCACTGCTAGACCCCCCTAGACCATCCTTAACAATTATTTATCCCTTCTTCCACTTACACATAATGAATGTTTATTCTTAAATCCTCAAGTACCCCACATAAAATATAGCTTGCAAAATAACTATATAGGACTATGAGAGTTACTATATTCTTCTATTGTGCTGGGTTTGCTGAAATCCTTAATAATTCTCCCAAACTTTCTTTTAATATGTTTTAGACTGTAAGTTCTGTGTGCCCAGAACCTAGTGCCTTTGCGGCAGTACTACAGCAAATTCATAAATAATAATTCATAGTTTCTTTGCCCTACAGTGAATTCATTCTTTAGTAAGTTAAGTTCAAGAAGCTTCTGGTAACTAGCAGTACACATCCCCATGTTTGTCACCATACACATTAGCTCACCCCATTCCTCTCCCTCCCACTGTAGGTCTGTTCCCTAGTGAACCTTTTCTGCTGCTTTCTCCAGCCTTGTTTGAAATATTCCAAGTGACATAGAGCTCTCTCTACTTCTCTCAGGAGACTGTTTCACAGACATTAACTCTCTCTGGGTATGTCTACACTACCCCGCTAGTTCGAACTAGCGGGGTAATGTATGCATACCGCACTTGCTAATGAAGCCCGGGATTTGAATTTCCCGGGCTTCATTAGCATAAGCGGGGAGCCGCCATTTTTAAATCCCCGCTGCTTCGAACCCCGTGTAGCGCGGCTACACGGGGCTCGAACTAGGTAGTTCGGACTAGGGTCCTATTCCGAACTACCGGTACTCCTCGTGAAACGAGGTGTACCGGTAGTTCGGAATAGGCACCCTAGTCCGAACTACCTAGTTCGAGCCCCGTGTAGCCGCGCTACACGGGGTTCGAAGCAGCGGGGATTTAAAAATGGCGGCTCCCCGCTTATGCTAATGAAGCCCGGGAAATTCAAATCCCGGGCTTCATTAGCAAGTGCGGTATGCATACATTACCCCGCTAGTTCGAACTAGCGGGGTAGTGTAGACATACCCTGTGAGTGTCCTTTACTATGGAGACTAGACACATCCCTCCATAATCTTAACCAGTTCTTTCTACTGATAACCCTTTGTGCCACCACCTTTTGGTGGTGGTGATTCATCTCCCTCCTTTTTATTCATGCCCTTCAAATATCAATACACTGTTAGCGTTGTTAGTCATTATTTAGCCAACCAACTACGTGAACTACGTATAAACTACGTGAAGCTCTATAAATCAATCACTACTGTTCCCCTGCACAACCATTTCTGTTGCTCTTCTCCAAAGCCCCTCAGTTATTTTGCTGATAGAGGATAATTTTCCTCAGAGTGGCACATCTGTTTTCTCCACTAACTCAGGTAACTATGTCCCAACTACAACAATTCATGTTGCTGTTCCAATTGGATATCAGCAGCACTACTCCCTGTCTTAGACTGTACTTAGGGTTTCTATGCACTGTGAAACTATGACAGCATTTTATCCCGGTAGTGTTGGCAGTTTAGGGCATGGGTTGTGGATTAATCAATCCCTCTGTGTGAGACTTATTTTTAAGACTCTGGGATACTGCGGAATCACAGCTCTGAATTCAATGGGGCTGCTCACATGACTGAAGTTAAGGATGTGCTTTGTTGCCTAGTGCTTTGCTGAGTCGGGATTGAAGTGCATTAGTGCCACAATCCAGCAAAACACCTATGTATGTGCACAACTTCAGGCCCATTGAAATCAGTGGGATGAGTTGCATGCATAAAATTGAATGTGCTTAAATGCTTTATAAATCAAACACGGTAAGTTGTTAAAAAGTTATTCATATTATAAAGTTGTCCTTTACATAACAATTCACATTTAGCTTTGTTTGATAAACAACAGAAAAAGTGAAAAAAATGAGTAGTCCTGTAGCACTTTAGAGACAAACATTATATATATCTATAGATAGACAGAGATAGTATCATGAGCTTTCATGGGCAAAACCCACTTCCTCAGATGAGACAAAATATATATATATATATATATATAGTATCATGAGTTTTCAATCTGAGAGTGGATTTTGCTCACAAAAGCTCATGATACTGTATAGATATAGATATTGTTAGTCTCTACAGTGCTACAGAACTACTTGCTGGGTTGTTTTTTTTTAAATTACAGACTTGCACGGCTCCCCTCTGAGATTTTAAACAGAAAAAGTGGTGAGTCACCATGAGTTGAGTATTTAATGATATTAAATCCCAAGCAGTTGGATAATTATGTTAATAATTGGCTTCTCTATGCACTTCTGGGAAAGAGCTCAAACCACTTGACAAGCACAAATTCATTTACAGCATCCCTGGGAGACACCCATTACATGGCTGGATTTGGTTTATCTAGTGCACGTTGTTACAAATCTATGGGTAAAGTGAGACATAGATGGCTGTGTCTAGACTGGTGTGATTTTGCGGAAATACTTTTAACGGAAAAGTTTTTCAATTAAAAGTATTTCCGCAAAAGAGCATCTAGATTGGCATGGATGCTTTTGTGCAAAAAGTGCTTTTGTGCAAAAGCATCCGTGGCCAGTCTAGATGCGATTTTGCGCAAGAAAGCTCCAGCAGCCATTTTCGCCATTGGGACTTTCTTACACAAAAAAATCCTTCCCTGTCTACACTGGCCCTCTTGCTCAAGAACACTTGTGCAAGAGGGCTTTTTCCTGAGCGGGAGCGTCAAAGTATTTGTGCAAGAAGCACTGATTTTGTACATTACAAAGTCAGTGCTCTTGCGCAAATTCAAGCAGCCAGTATAGTCAGCTGGCAAGTTTTTGCGCAAAAGTAGCTGCTTTTACGCAATATCTTGCCAGTCTAGGTGCACCCAGATGGGTTTAAGTGGGTTTTTTGTCTAACTCCACACAACTGGAATATGCACCAAAGACCACTAAAGTCAATCAAAGCCGTTGCAGAGACTTCATTTGGCTTGGGATCAGGGTGTCATTCAGTGATGGAACCTGGAGAAGAATTTGAGGGCATAACTTTCTGTCCTCTGCCAGACCCTCTCTCCCACTAAATACAGATGAAAGAATTCTAGACACTAGCCTAGGTGGTTCTCTAAGCAAAACAGCCATCTTCCATTCTTTGGCTAATAGACAACTTCAGCTAATAAAACCCAATCACCCTCTCCACGCTATGGTGAGAAACTAGCCACTCCTTTTGTGTTACAGGGCCAGACATGCTATAAAGAAAAGAATGATGGCTATGTTTATATTAACCAACGTATATAAATCTAATGTATGTGGCCAGTGACAGACAGTAAATGTCAATGTATCCACAGGTCTTTCATTAAGCATCACCAGATGGAGGCAAAGCATCTCATTTACATTTAACCTTTGTATAGTCCCTGTGGGAAAGTTTCCTTGTGAAATGATTTTTGATTTTGTATTTGGAAATAAATGAGGAGGGTTGTCTTTTTTTTTAACTGAATTAAACCTGAGTAAACAAATCCTTTTTAGAAACACGTTTGGAGCACTTAATCATACAGATACATTATTTGTTACCTCTTTCATAGGCAACCATGGGAGAGATTGACTTGAAATGAGAATTGGGTCTCAACGTACTCTTTGTGCCTGTGACGATCTCCTCCTGTATGTTGACCCTAGAATAATGATCTAGCTTTGTACAAACACCACAGTGTGGTTACTTGAGGATTGCCTTGACGTACCAGCAGTTTTACATTTCTAAACCCAAACTCCAATGAAACGGTGAAAACTTTCACAGAACTAAGGGGTTCTTCAGAGACTTTTCAAGCCTGAAGTAGTTTATACATTTAAACTGCACTTTCTGAAGGTAAAAAGTGTCCATCAACATTCAGACTAGGCCTCTGGAGTGAAGGCAGTAACTTCTGCTCTCTCTGACTGATCATCAAGAGAGAAGTGACACCAGACAAAAGGGCTAAGGACCAAATGCTTTCTCCATTACCGCCATGCCATCCCTGGCTATTCTATTCAGGTTCTCATTTGGCCCTCATCCCTGTATATTATCTTTAGATTAATCAGAAAGGGATCAGGAAGGGAGCATGGGAGGGAAGATGAGCAGCAGCAGTAATAAGGTAGCTGTGTTGCTAGTTGGGGGAATCCAGGAGGCTGGGTGTCTGAGGTGTAAACCAGTGATTCCTGCAGGCATACATTATTTTCCTGGTAGGATTTCTAGGCCACATCCCCCAACCCAAGTGGTAGAGCAGAGACCATCACCTCTTTCAGGAAGTATAACTTTGTTGAGTTTTTCCCCTCCCACTCACTGTACTGACTTGTCTATTCGTTTTCCTGTTGGAGATAGAGGACAGGCTCTATGTATTTGATTTAATGGAATCATAGGTTGTCCTCAACTCACATTTGATTGTCTTCAGTGAATGCCACCCACTTACCATCAGCTCAGTTCTGAATTTCAATGTGATGATTTATTTTTTGTTAGGATTTTCTTTTTAAAAGACCTGGTACTAAAGTTTTGCTCCCATTCCCACTTGTGTAAACCCAGAGGGGATCTTCTGAGTTCTTGTTGCTCTTGCTGTCATATTATTATTCCTGTTCGTGTGGTGGCAGCACCTTGGTGTGCTTGTCACAGACCCAGATCCTATTGTGCTAGGGGCTGTACAAACACAGAACCTCAATTATGAAACCAATCCCAGGGAGCTTATAATCAAGATGGAAAGCAAGAGAAACAGGTAGAGATAGTCCAATAGGGCAGCACAAAGAAACAAAGAGTCAATTTTGAATTTTTAAAATAAATGTCCTTGATCAAAAATGAAATTCGTACCATGACTTTTTAAAAAAAAAAATTCTGGCATGACAGATTCCTAAAATGGCTAGTGAAGATCACTTTTACATTTTGGATTTTTTTTCAGCTTTTTATCAGCCTCTCGGTATGGCCTATTGTTATCTAGTGTTTCCAGTTATGCTAGAAAGTGGGAATGCAAACACTCATTCATTATGAATCACTGTGAAAAAAAATCAGGAAGCTTCTAGATGAGAACAGGAAATTTTCTAGAGCTGTTTTTTCCTTCTTTAAAATTTGTGAACTAATTCAGTGCTTCAGGGGAGGGTAAGGCTGGGAAGAGAGATTGCCATAGTTTTGTTCTTCTACAACTCTGATTCACTCAGGATCGATACCGACAGCCACTTTTCATGCCTAGTGAAAGATGCCAAACCAAGAATTCTAGAAAGGGACATTAATTCCTTATTGACAAAATGGGAAGGGTAGTGGCAGAGACATTTTCCTTACGAATCCTATCGGACCCATCTCAACTTTAGAATAAAAAACTAGAACAGAAAACAAATTCCACCAAAATGTTAATGATGGAGATTGGGGTCAAGAGGAGAAAGTCCTGGTTTTTCACTGAGGGCAAATAATCATCAACTATGTGCTAGACAATTCTACTCACTCTTAACTTGCAGTGACTTCTTCAAGGGCTTAAAAAGATTATATATTTCCTCTTAATAGCCTGAAAAAACTCCGCTCCACTGCTGCTATTTCTAAATAGCTCCTCCCCAGGGCCATTCAAACTAATTACTCCCTAGAGTTTTCTGGACTCTAATTGAGGTAGCACATCCACATTAGGAGAGCCTGCCTCAGACTAATTTTGAGGCTTCCCTGTAGTGTAGATGTGCTATTTCAAAATAAGGTATTTCAGAGTATTTTTTTCAGCATAGCTTATTCTGAAATAAGTGGATTCAAAAAAGGGTTCAAAAAAGAGTTAGATTTATGAAGGTTAGGTCCATCAATGGCTATTAGCCAGGATGGGTAGGAATGGTGTTCCTAGCCTCTGTTTATCAGGAAATGGGTGACAGGAGAGGGATCACGTGAGGCTTGCCTGTGGTGTTCCCTCCCTCTGGGGCATCTGGCATTGGCCACTGTCGGCAGACAGGATACTGGGCTAGATGGACCTTTAGTCTGACCCAGTATGGCCGTTCTTATGTTCTTAAATGTGCAGTATAGATGTAGTGATAAGACTATTTCATAAGTAAGGTAGAGAGAAAAGCTAGGTGAGGTAACAACTTTTATTGAACCAACTTCTGTCAGTGAAAGAGGCAAGCTTTCAATCTAACTCGGAGCTCTTCTGCAGATCTGGGAAAGAAATTCAGATGCTAGAATATATTCTGTTCCATCTTGTATTTAGTTGTGACACTCCGCACATCTTTTCCACACTTGAAAAAGAGCTCTCTGTAATCTCTACATCTTGCCTCTTTCACCAACAGAAGTTAGTCCCAATAAAGATATTCCCTCACCCACTATGTTTCTCTAACATCTGGGACCAACACAGCTATAACATCACTCCAAAAAATTATAAGTGTAGTGTCTTTTACCAAAAGGGGTTTCAAAATACATATACTGAGTGTGACTGGAGAAATGGTCTGAGGTAAATAGGATGAAGTTCAATAAGGACAAATGCAAAGTGCTCCACATACAGAATGGGAAGTGACTGTCTAGGAAGGAGTACTGCATAAAGGGATCTAGGGATTACAGGGGACCACAAGAAAAATATGAGTCAATAGTGTGACCCTGTGTCAGAAAAAGGAAACATGATTCTGGGATGTGTTAACAGGAGTGTTGTGAGCAAGACACAAGAAATCTTTCTTCCCCTCTATTCTGCATTGATTAGGCCTCAGCTGGAGTATTGTGTCCAGTTCTGGGCACCACATTACAGGAAAGATGTGGAAAAATTGGAGAAGGTCCAGAGAAGACCAACAAAAATTATTCTCCCATGATCTGTGTTGTTATATTACAGAGCCCTTCCAGTTCTAGTATTCTGTGATTCTGTGATTCTATGACTTGCCCATCACAGAGAGTACATGACTTTTGTGTCAGGAGGGAGCAGTTCTGTTGATTCAGAAACACTCATCAATAATTTTTAGGTGGGGAAGAAAAAAATAACTTCTCCAAGTGGAGCTACAACTGGACTCCAAAAAAGTAACATAGCCAGGAAATAATGGCTCATTTTTGTGTTCTTCCTAAATTAACTATAACATTTACCCCGGTTGTATGTCTCGTTCAAAATATGGCTCTTTTCTCACTATGGAAACAAATTACCAACATAGCAACAGTATAGTTTTAAAACAAATAATTGTTCTTGTTCTCTATCTTAAAGTCACCCCCACCTCTTGGATGGAATGCTTTTAGCTACTATTCTAGTATAAAGGTCAATTAAAAGACTGAGGGTATGTCTAGACTACATCCCTCTGTAGCCAGAGGGATGTAAATTAGACATACCGACATTGCAAATGAAGCGGGGATTTAAATCTCCCACGCTTCATTTGAATAAAAAGGGCTGCTGCGTTTTGCCGAGTCAGCAGTTTGTCAGCAAAAAGGGGCTGTCAAGATGGGGATTGGGCAACAAAGAAAGCTTTTGTCGGCCGATCCCTTATGCCTGAATGCGAAGGATGAGTCCATAGTTCTCTTCATCCCCCTGTAAATCTCAAAGAGCTCTACAAATGATATATTGAATGTAAGGATCATTTTGTCCTTCACTGAAACACAGCTACCTCTGGAGCGCAATACAGAAACTACAGTGTATGTTTAATAGTTATATTAAATGAATATAACTATTAATATAATATAACAACACAGCAGGCTAGGGCAGCAAGAGGAAAAGAACACTGTGTGAAACCACTGGGGGAATTTAATAGGCAGAATGTAATGACTTATCTTGAAATTTGACCAGGGCCAAAAGACTAAAGTCTTTGTCTTATAAACAGTGTTATGCCCTCTATAATACCTGTAAGAAGTCAAGACCTTAGACGAATGTGTTATTTCTCCCATTGGCATGTCTAGGAGTCCAATATTCCATAATATGATGCTAGCTCAGCGGAAAAAGTGTTGCCTATTTAATCATATTCATCAACTTTCAAAAACACTGGGGGTTTTTTTGTTAGTCCCACCAACCCAATTTTTGACCCAGTCTGATTTTATTTCTTTTCAGATTGGATGAGATCACAGTCTGAGGGTGCGGTTATAATGAAAGAGGGAAACAGGAAAAACTGAATCACCACAGCAAAACATATGAATCTTTCTACTATACACAGAAGCCACTCTTGGCACATTGGTTATAGCATAGCTCTGATCTTTCTGAGGCTTTCTCAAATCTATGGTTAGAGCTGTGTGAATGCTATTAGATTGGGGTTTTGTTTTGGGGGGGTTTGGTGATAGAACCCCCCCAAAAATTGTTTCTGGTCCACCAAAAATAAATATTTTTGATGAAGAAAAATGCAACTAAAGTTTGGTGCAAATCAAACCATTTCATTTCATTTTCAAGGAAGTGTATTTTTTAAAACTCTTCAAAAAAGACAAGTGAAGTAAAATTCAACCCAAAAAGTCATTTGACATTGAAAAACTGGAACAATTTGTTTAGAAAAAGTCAAAACAACTGTCAGCCTCGGCAAATCAGTGTAGCATCAAGACACCACCATTTATTCCCATCTGAGAGTTACTTGCACCGAGCATGTGTGGATAGATTTGTTCTGTAATGCCAAAGTCCTGGGGAGGGTATGAAAACAGTGGTTACTGTCAAACACAGATCTTGCTGTGGTGAAGAGCTAATGTTGTGGTGAAGCACCCGCCTTCCTTTTTTGGGCAGGTTTTGTATTCATTTCTAAGCCTAGTTAACCAGACAATATCGAGCATTTTTGCATCCTACTTTGTACATTTGTGCTTCTGCTATTGCTGATTCTTCTGTGGAGCATGGCTTACTTGTCTAGGGGTGTGGCAGAGGGACTACCCATTAGAGGAAAAAGTCCAAGGCTCATTCCAGGATCACCAAGCAGTGAAGTCCACACAAAAGAACATCTTTATTAATGTGCTCCACAATATCTCCAAATACATTGAATCCAATTCTGTTCTGGCTTTGGAAAAAAATTGCCTTTATATAGTCAATTTGTGTCAGTCTACTGCATGCTCCCTTAAACCATTGTACTTACTGTACTTATTGTTCTTGTTTTTTCTCCTCCACTAGATTCATCTCCTCTAGTACTCATGTTTGTTTTCCTTGCTTTAAATTCTTTTTTTCCCCCATTTACTTTAAGGCAGAATTATCTCTAGTTTTCCAAACTTGATGAAAGGTCTTTCAGAACAAGCAAGGAGCTTGCTTGCTAAGCTTCACAGTGGTGTTTTCAGAAGCTGTGCTAAGTATATAGAGCCACATAAAGGGGAGTAAATTATGAATTCTCGAAGCAGTGCACAATCTTATAATTTCAGCAATAGGGGAAATGGGCCTAAAATGGGTTTAACATATTTTACTACAATCTGATAGAAGTGTTGAGATAATCACTGCAAGGCAGAAAATATCTTTGCTTCAGCAGTCATCTTACCACATATCAGTTGCCTCTTGCCTGCTTTCCATTAACTCAAGCACGTTATTGGCCATGAATATCTGTTTAGTGGAACTAAATTACATGTTAACAATCTACACATCTGCTTCAAACAGCATAGTCAGGTACATTCGAAGGCCAAGCCGTTGACTCAACTCTTACAGTTTTACTATGTGGAAACTACTACGGAGTAAAAATCAGAAATTATCCAATAAAAAAAGAAGCAATATGATGGGAAAAGAAGCCTCCTTCCAATTGCAAGCTGTTACATTTCCTGTGTTAGCACTGTGTCCTGGTTAAGGACTGACACGGGTGGGCCTGATATTTAGAATTGCACACACACCTTTTCTCTTACTGTCTCTCAGCATTAGTGTCTGGGTGAATTCCTGAAAAATGAAATACATGTATTTCCCTTGAGGTCAGTGGCTTTTGTATTAGGTCTTTTTAATGTGGTTATGATGTTGGTTCCCTTTAACGCCATGCAGTCCCTAAGGGCATGTCTACACAAGGAAATTATTTCAAAATAACTTTTTTCAAAATAACTCCTGAAATAACTATTTCGAAATAAGTTTATTCCCTGAGGAAAGAACATAAGAACATAAGAATGGCCATATTGGGTCAGACCAAAGGTCCATTTAGCCCAGTAGCCTGTTTGCTGACAGTGGCCAGGGCCAGGTGCCTGGAGAGGGTGGACCGAAGACAATGATCAAGCGATTTTTCTCCTGCCATCCTTCTCCAGCCTCTGAAAAACAGAGGCCAGGGACACCATTCCTACCCCCTGGCTAATAGCCTTTTATGGACCTAACCTCCACGAATTTATCTAGCTTCTCTTTAAATTCTGTTATAGTTCTAGCCTTCATAGCCTCCTCTGTCAAGGAGTTCCACAGGTTGACTAAGGAGGAGTACAGATTTCAAAATAACCAGCCTGTTATTTCAAAATAAGCAGCTTGGTAGTGTGGATGCTTATTATTTTGAAATAAGGGGTGGCTATTTTGAAATAACTCCCTAATGTAGACCAGGGCTAAAAGTAAGGCTTTTCAAAGAAGGTCAATACTTTCCCCTGCACTCTCCACTCACTTTCTCTGTACCCTTGTATTGCTCTTGGGATATTTTGTTACAGTTGTTACCCACTTGGGTATGTCTACACTGTACGTTTATTTCAGAATAAGATATTTTGGAATAAAAACTCCCAAAATAACTATTTTGAAATAACACGTCCACACTATAGGGAAGCTACAAAATTAGTCGGAGGCAGGCTCCCCTAATGTGGATGCTCTATTTTGATCTAGAGTCCCAGGAAGCACTGGGAAGTAGTTACTTCCAATGGCCCTGGGGAGGAGCTATTTTCAAATAGCAGCAGGGGAGCATCTACACTACTGCTATTTCGAAATAGCAATTTTGAAATAGGTGTTATTCCTTGTGAAATGAGGATTTATTATTCTGGCATAAGAAGCCTGTTATTTTGAAATAATTTTGAAATAACGGGCTTGCTGTGTGGATGCTACCCTTCCTATTTCAAAATAGCGCTGTAGTGCAGACATGCCCTTAGAGAGAGAAGAATAAGTCTGCTCTACAACCTTATCTAATAGCCAGTTGGCTTTTAGTTTCTACATTAGAGGCTCAGACACTGAGCTCCAGTGATCCCAGGTTCAATTCCACCTGTTGGTGTTACATCTGTGCTTTTTTTAGAGGAGGCTCATAAAAAATGAAAATTTGACCCTAATATAATGTGATGAGGTTACAACAAAAACGACTCCTCCTGAAACTGCAGCCCTAAAAGTCCCGTCTCTTGTTTCTACACAGTCACATTCATGTGCTCTTTCTTTCCCTCTGAAAGCTGGGTATATTATGAGTTCTGTCCCTTCCCTATTGTACTGCAGTTAAAGGGGACAGGACTGTACAGAAGCAGATGTATACTGTTTCCTATTATTACTCTGAGGTTTGAGGTATGTTTTTCCCATGTGACCGGTTCTGAAAACCTTCTGGTCAGGGCAGCTGCTGTGTTCTTTTTCCCTGCACAGAATTTCGCTGCCCAGCCAATCTGGGCTTGCCAGTGGGAAGTGAATAAACCCTTTTTCCTTTCTATTTCTTTCACAGGGAAAACAACAGCTGCTGCTCTCCCCCATCTCCAGGGAGATGCCTCCACTGAAACTCTGGCCAAAACATTTAGCACCGAATGAAAAAAATCATTTTTTTTCTGAGCATTTGACAATGAAGACCACTGATACCCATGTTTGGGATGATACTCGGGCATCATCTTACGGAAGTCCACTAACTGCAGAATGCGGGTGTTGACCAATGTCCTGGGGGACATGGTCATATACGAGTCTAGAGACATGAAATATCATTGTTTCCCCTAAAAGCACAAATTCCATTGAATTCCACTGAGTTCCTGTAAAGTTTCAAAAGACTTCCTTCCTGCTGGCCAGATGGAATTTTTAAGGCTCTTGGGATAAAAGCAACTCCCAAGGAAGCCAATGGCAAAACTACCATTGATTCCACCTGGGTACTTTACATATGTAATTAGATTTGGCTGGCTGGGAGAGCTATAGGAGTAAAATATTGGCTTATGTAGGAAAAATATATACCGTATTTTCCGGCGTATAAGACGACTTTTTACACTAAAAAACATCCCCCAAAAATCGGGGGTCGTCTTATACGCCGGGTATAGAACGTACCTGTGCTGATACTGGTCCCCAACACGGTGCTCGGGGCTGGCCCCGGGCACATGGCGCACGGTGAGCACCGGCGGGGGGAGCGCCGGCCCCGGGCGCGCTGCGCTTGGCGGGGGGAGCGCCGGCCCCGGGCGCACAGCGTTTGGCGGGGGGAGCGTCGGTGCTTGGCACGGGGAGCACCGGCCCTGGGCGCGTGGCGCTTGGCGGGGGGAGCGCTGGCCCTGGGCGCGTGGCACTAGCGGGTGGGGGCACCGGCCCCGGGCGTGCAGCCCTCGGAGGGGGCACCGGCCTCGGGCGCATGGCTATGGGGGGGGCCGCCCCCGGGCGTGCAAGTACGATAAATCAAATCTGATGTTATTAAATGGTGTTGCCTCGGAAGGGGGGTAGTCTTACACGGCGAGTATAGGCCAAAACCTATGTTTTAACTGGAAAATTAGGGGGTCGTCTTATACGCCCAGTCATCTTATACGCCGGAAAATACAGTAGTTCCTGATTTTGTGGTCTGTTTAAAAGCTGAGGCCACATGCCCAAGTGGAGGACACACTTTTTCTAAAGGGATGGTTGCTTTCCCAGACAGCCCGTATTTGCTTTATTAGCCCTGTATGATTTTCTTCCCTGCCTTCTTGTCATTTCTGCACCATCTTCTGAATTTCCCCCCGCCTCCCTGACACCTTCTCTTCAAGGTCCATAGACCCCTTGCCTGCACCCAGTGTATATAATCCTTGTAACTTGGAGGTAGTCAAAGAAACAAGAGGGGTTTTGACTAGTGTCACGTACCCACTCTACAGAAGTCCAGATTCAGGGCTCTGAATTTTAGGGTGAACCAATGTGCAAGAGTTTTATGGCTGCCCAGTGTGCAGATGAGGAAATCCAAATTCTAAAACTCTGGGAAACAGACCACCCGCATTTAATGGCAGCTGGCAGCTAGGTGTTTGCAGGAGCCTTCTTTGGTTACTTCATGTCCCATGTGTTTCACTCCTGCATGGTCTAGTTCCCCCTGGCACTGGTTTCACAGGGAATGAGTACATACCATTTTTTAAATCCTGATCCAAAGCCCACTGAAGTCCATGGAAAGACTCTCATTGTTTCCCCTGGGCTTTGAGTCAGACCCATAATTATTATCCAAATTTAGAAGCTGAGTGGATAGATGGATTATCAAATTCCTGTATCCACAGATTCCAGAAAGGTAAACAAGCAACCTATATTGGAATAGAACATGAAGACTGACGACACCCAATTTTAGTCTGGAGTAATGAATTAAATATCAACGTTCACTATATTTTTCATAATATTAATTGTAGTTGCCTATGACTCCACAGTATGTTAAACCACTCTACATTGTTTGTTCATTTCATACTCCCTGACTTTTTTGTTTGTTTCTCTTTCTTCTAAAGGAGTTACTTATAGTAAAATCACATTCTGATCAAACTCTTCACTTGCAAATATGCTCCCTCAATTAAACTGGATGCTGAATATTAATGTCACAAACTGCAGCTTAATTTTTTTATATGGGCGGGAACAGCCAGAAGATGTGAAATAAATGCACTTTATACAACCAGATCGAGTAACTAGCCATAAGGGAAATCCCAGCTTTAATATTCTTATAGGTAGCACTAACAAGGTATTTGTGGTTATGTGACTGAAACTGAAAATAGGTTCCTTCTAAGCCAGACAAATGCTTAAAGATATGTGTATCCATTTAGATGCCACTCTGGCCAAATGCCAACCTTTTAAGGAGGAACAGCTGCATTTAAATGATCGGAGCAGCTTTAATGAAATGCCTGTCCACAGTCACACAGCCAAAAAAACATCTGGTTGTAAAAGTGTTGAATCCAGGGTGCCTTCATAGACAGTTGCCTCCCCGCCTCACGAACAGTGCAATTCACAATTCGACATTTCCATATGTCTGTTTATGAATAAACAAAAACACAAGTGGCAGCTATGACTCTATATCAGAGAGCAAATCTGCACCAAGAGCATTTCATTGTAGAGTTTTGACCACAGGGTTTCATTTGCTACCGATCTCTCCTGCCCCTACCCCTTTTCCCTCTTTTTCTCTCTGTGGTTACTTAGATTTGTACCAATGTTCTTACACAGCATCCTAGCTGGCCTTATCTGAACCCCTAATCTGACAGCCTCCCAGAGTAACCTGAACACAATACAAATGTACATCCATCACCAGAACCAGGCACGTAGCCTGAGATTTTCAAAGTCTGCTAAGGAATTCGAACACCCAGTTACCAATCATTCTAAATGAGAATCGGGCATCTAAAAATCATTAGGTAGCATTGATTATCTCATGCTTGACACAGAAAAGCAAACACAAACATAATGTGATTCCAGTAATCACAAACACACAACCTTGATTCAGGGGAAAGAGGACCATTCTTTGATCTCTGTCTTACAGAAGATGCTAACTAACCGAGTTAGTCTGTACAGGATAAACAGAAAAACAACACATGGTCTGGTAGCACTTTATAGACTAACAAAACATATAGATGGTATCATCAGCTTTTGTGGGCACAGCCCACTTCTTCAGATGACTGGAGTTTATAGAAGATGGTTTAGCTATCCTTAGGATTATAGGAGTAGCTGTGCTACCAAGTGACCGTATAAGCCTTAAACAGTTGATCCTATGGCAACTGAAGTCAAGGCAAAGGTGTCCATTGACTTCAGTGGGTTTTGGATTAAACCTCTTTTAAACACAGTTTTTTGCACTTCTTGAAAGTGAAAGAGAAAAGCTTATCTGCTTACCGCATTGAGTCCAAGGGAGTTGTTTGGAAGAGACGAAGTGACTCCCGAAAGAATCGCCGTGGCCACCACGGCCCCTAGGCACTGTGCAACAATGTACATGAAAGCCTTAAAGAGGCTGATCTGACAGCTCAGCAGAAGACCCAGGGTCACCGCCGGGTTCAGGTGCGCACCGCTGATGTGACCCACACTTTGTGCCATGGTGGCAATAGCGATCCCAAAAGCCAGAGAGACTTTTACATTGTCTTGAGTGGCTGTTGCTGTTTTGTTGCCGACTACAGGAAAATTGAAGCCCAGTGCTGAGCCGATGCTGATAAAAATAAAGAGGCTCATGGCTAAGAACTCAGCCACTACTGCCCTCCAAAACATTTTCTTTTTGAATTCACTAGCCATCTTCTCTCTCTCTCTCACACACCCTCCCTTCCCCTGCTTGATATTTTTCTTTTGAGGTCTGAGGAGAAAGCTGAAGAAAAAACAGAGTGCTTGGATTATTTATAGGGCTTTGGGTGGTCTGTAGGAGGAAAGGGGTGTTACACAAAAGGAGGAAAGAACATCTACATAGATTGATGTAAGGCAGTACATGCGTGCCAAAGTTTTTTCTTCTCTACTTTTTTTTTCCTCTTTTCCCCTCCCCTCAGAAACTCCGATCTCTGCTGCTGTTTTTAAGAGGCTTTTTAAAATCCTTATAAAAGAATGTGTAGGGGGTGCCCCAGAAGTTTTACCATCATTTGGTTACCCTCTATGTGGTCATTGAGCATGCAGATTGGGCTTCAAGGTTTTACAGGATTTCTCTCTCTCTTTGGACTCAACCAAAAGGTATCTGTGCAGGATTGTGTTTTAATTGCTCTCAGTTACAGCAGAGGCAGGCTGCGAAAGTGGATAAATAATAAAACTGACAGCTAAAAGTGCTCTCTAGAGACTGTAAAGATCACACTGTATTTCATTTTAAATCAGGCACTGGTGTCAATCTATAAAGACTCTATAGTTTGTTTCAGATCCCAAGGGGGTTTTATGGTGTCAATCTGGAAGAACTTCACTGAAGTAATTTGGAGGCTTTATACATGTCTAATTATGATCAGAAAGTCTCAGAGGGATAGCTGCGTTAGTCTGTAACTTTAAAAACAACGAGTAGTCCTGTGGCACCCTAAAAACTAACAAAGATATATATAGTATCACGAGCTTTCATGGGCAAAATCCACTTCATCAGGTGAGCTGGAGAGGAATAATAGAAACCCAGATATTACACATTTATGTATATATTTATATATATTATAAATTGTAGAATTTATAATGCATAACTATATGATCAGAAATAATTCTACTGCAGACAGTGGAGCTATTCTGGTTTTTACCGGTGTAATTGAGATTAGAATCTGGCCCCAAATAAAATATGTGTGTGTGTGTGTTGCACTTGTCATTTATGTGCATGTGCCATTCATATATATTTACAAATAGCCTATATACTATGCACCCATTTTATTATGTTCTTGTAACAACTATTAGGGTCTCTCAAGTCTTCCCCTGTTAACACCCCTATTCTCAGTAAATAAGCACAACGCTGGAGTACTTGCCCAAATCCTGCAGTGAAAGTTGTATGCAAACTTTTCTTTAACCTCCGTCTTCCAGAGGGCAGCTGTGCTGGTTGTCACCACGGCGACTGGCTTCTGCTGTTGCAGATAAACAGTACTGGCCAGAGAGGAAGATGAAAACGATGTGCTTTATTTTGCATGCAAAATTAATCTTGCAAAGGTGCCAAAACATCTTTAAGTGCCAAAGGTCTAAGAGCCTCAGTTGTTGCCGCCTTAAAACCCGTGCAATTTCATTGGCTTACCTCCCCTGTGTTATCAGATCTGTGTGCACTTTAAAGGCTGGCAATTCATTGTTCTCTAAGTCAAAGTATCTTCATTTTTCAAACACTGGCTTCAAAGTTCCTATGTGAGCTGATCCAAATTCAGGGGTGGGGAAACAGTTCTTAGAGCATGAATAAATTTAAAATCAGCCTGATTTTTTCCTTCTTCTTGGAGACGAAAAAAAAAGTTTACCATTATTATTATGTATTGCTATGAATTTATAATTCTACCTACTTGCCATTTGAGATTTTAAATTCACACAGCATGTACTATGGGTATGAAAAAAGAAAAAAAATCTGACAGATACACACAGAGCTAATGTTATGAAGTCACGGAGATTTTTATAAAGATATTCAGTTCTTTTCAATTTAATTTCATGTAAAATCAAAATCCAGGTGCTAACCTGTTTGCAATCTATTGTGCTATGTTCTTATACTTTCCGTTCAGCAGATGTGCTTGGTTTTCTTTACGACAGGCTTTATACACCTACAAAATATATCTGCACCAGTGAAACAAAACAGCAACAACAAAGAAAAAGGACTGCTACCACAATGGAGGCCAGAACCCCGAGATCTTTAAATGGCCCTCAAAACACTGCATGCCCCAACTCCACCCTTTCTGCCCAAAGCCCTGCCCTTTCCAGGAGCAAAGAGCCAGGCACTCCCCACCTTGCTCAGGGGCAATTCTGTCAGTCCCCTCAGTATAATAATAATACAGAGGTAGAGTAGAAAAACTGGTGGCAATCAGAGAAAGAATGCATGAGATACAGGCAGAAATCTATGTTTGCCAATGATCCCTCTGTAATACTATGATATATCATCCTATCTTATCTGCATCAGCTTCCATGTGCATAAAAGTCACAGGCTACATCTAGACGGGCATGATTTTCCGCAAATGCTTTTAACGGAAAATTTTCCATTAAAAGCATTTGAGGAAAAGAGCGTCTAGATTGGCACGGACACTTTTCCACAAAAGCACTTTTTGCGGAAAAGCATCCGTGCCAATCTAGACGCGCTTTTCCGCAAAAAAAGCCCCGATCGCCATTTTCGCCATCGGGGCTTTTTTGCGCAAAGCAAATCTGAGCTGTTTACACTGGCCCTTTTGTGCAAAAGCTTTGTGCAAAAGGACTTTTGCCCAAACGGGAGCAGCATAGTATTTCCGCAAGAAGCACTGATTTCAGACAGTAGGAAGTCAGTGTTCTTGTGGAAATTCAAGCGGCCGGTCTAGACACAGCCATACGGTTTAAGGCTAAAAGGGACCAGCACATCAGTCAGACTTCCTCTACACAACAGGCTACTGAATGTCCCTCACCACCCCAGCAGCAAACCCAACCAGCTGAATTAGACTCAAGTATTAGAGCCCTCACAGGACTAAAATAGTGTGTGCCACAAGCAGAGATCTTCAGGTTCTCTGGTGTACCAGGGCCCCAGCCCTCTGCAATGGCAGGGAATTGATTTGCTGAGATATCTTCAGATCACCCTAGCAAGCAACCCTATGTCTCATGCCAAATGATTAATGCAGTATGCTGTTAGAGCTCACTGGGGTACGTCCACACAGCAGGGCTAAAGCCAAAATAAGCTACACAACTTGAGCTACGTCAATTGCATAGCTTGAGTCAGAGTAGCTTAACTCGGCTTTTGGCACGTCTACACGGCAGGAAGTTGGAGGAAGAGTGCTTTTCCTTTGACTTCCCTTACTCCTCATGAAATGAGGGTTACCAAGAGTCAGAGTAAGAAGTCCTCCAGCTTGTTATTATTTTGAAATAATGGCTTGCAGTGTAGATATGCTCTTTGTTATTTCACTCAAACCCAGGGTTGTGAGTTCAATCCTTGAGGGAGCCATTTAGGGATCTGGGGCAAATCTGTAAGGGATGCCACTTGGTCCTACATGAGGGCAGGGGTCTGGACTAGATGATCTTTCAAGGTCCCTTCCAGTTCTATGAGATAGGTATATCTCCGTATATTTTTTAAATTTTAAAGACTAACGTTAGTTATTCCAAAATAACGCTGCTGTGTAGACATAGCCCAGGTCACCTTCAGAGTGCACCAGCAGGGTCCACAGGCTGATCAGTGTGCAACATGTCAGTATGCTTTAGAAATCACAACCCACAGTCAGCATTAATGCATCAAGTGGACAAACCCTCATAAAATACTTTAGTTCATTAGCTTTATGCAAGGAGTTTATTCTACCCTTCCTGATATGCCTAATTGCTCAGATTTCCCTACCATTTGAATGAGACACACAATACTGGGTTCTCCTTTGAAATGTGTTTTCTGCTGTCAACAGAGCAAACATCTCATCTCCGGGAGTTTTCCACTGATGTGAAGGGAGTTTAAAAGTCAAAGGATAAGAGATGTGCGCTATCCTGGGAGTCTAAGTATGTCTACACTACAGAGTTAATTCAAAATAACAGACTTTATTTCGAATTAACTTTAATAGCTGTCTACACATACAAACTGCTATTTCAAAATAAATTCGAAAGAGCGGAGCCCTTATTTTGAATTAGGTAAACCTCATTCTACGACGAAGAACACCTAATTCGAAATAGCTAATTCAAAATAAGTGTTGTGTAGACACTTATTTCGAATTAGGGGGCCTCCAGCCCTTCCCAGTTCCCCCTGATGCCACTCTGGGTCAAACCAGGCAAACTTTTCTGCTCCCGCCCTAGCCACAGAGCCCTTAAAGGGGCAGACTCTGGCCACAGTGCCTGTGCCAGTTGCCAGCCTGACAGCACACAGCCAGCAGACCGTGCACCTGGCACAGCATGAGCCAGCCACCCGCTGACACCCAGCCCTACACCGCTCCCCAGGACCAGGCTGGCAGCTTCCAAGAACCTGTCAGGGGCCGCAAAAGGCAGGTGCCTTTCTGGTCAAGTGCGGAGATCGTGGGCCTCATTGAGATTTGGGGGAGGCCTCCAATGCCCACGATCTCCACATTAGGTACAGGAATGTGGCCGTCCACAGCTGCATGGCTGCCAGCTTGGCCACCAGAGGCCACATGCGCAGCCAGGAGCAGGTGCACAGCAAAATCAAGGAGCTGCAGCAGGCCTATTCCAGGGCCTCCCAACCAGGGGCTGACCCGGAGGCCTGCCCCTACTATGAGGCCCTGGACCGCATCCTGGGGGGTCAGACAGTCCGTGCCCCCCTGGTCATCATAGACCCTGGGGCAGAGGGCCCTGCCCCTGACACAGGGGAAGAGGAGGAGGAGGACAACGGCAGCCAGGAGCCCGCAGGGAGCCTGCCCTGCACTCAGGAATCCCGAGCCATCCCAGAGAGCCCGTCAGCAGCCTCATCCGAGGCCGGGGAGGACTCCACATGTGAGTGACATCACGGTCCCCTTGCGGGGGGAAGCCCAGGGACCTTACCCCGGAGAGAGACACTGCACACTGCCCTCCCTCCAGACACCCCCTCTAAACAGAGGCAGGGCACATCTTCTCTCCCCCTCCCTCACACACACCACACTGTAGGCAGCACAGGGGCTGGGGTGCAGTCCTGGGCCAGCTCACAGTCCCGGGGATAGCAGGGGCGGAGACCTGCCGTCCTCACTTTGCAGAGGAGGGCTGGGTTTCACCCACTGTGTCCCCAGGGAGAACTGACCACTTCTCTTGTTTCACCGCAGCTGCAGCACCTGCGAGTGCAGGACCCACCACCCTGCCTGGACCATCCACCCAAACCTGGGCCGGCAGGCGCACCCGCAACCTGGAGGAGTTCCAGAGGCAGCAGCTGCAGTTGTAGGGACGGCAGCTCCACAGCCAGGAGCGGTGGGTGCAAGAGGACCTGCAGCTACGGCGGGAGAGCTTGAGGAAGCTACAGGAGCAGGGCCATGCACTCCGCGAGCACCTGCAGGCCCTGGTGGAATGATTGCTGCCTCCTGCTGCTCCAGCCCTTGTGGCCACCCCACCTATTGCTCCTCCTCCCACCCCTGCTCCCCCTCTTGCTTCTTCCGCACCCCCCGTCCCTCCTGCCCCACCCTCCACACCCACTCCCCCCGACGCTTCTGCACCCACAGTGCTGCAAGACGGGAGAGCCAGCAAGACCCCCCAACCCTGAGCTTCCCCTCTCTTCCTCCCCTTCCTCCCCCTTCCAGCTCCCTCCTCCCAGGTTTCCCCCTCCCCTCTCCAACCCTCATTTTTACTCTCCCTCACCCCAGTATTGTGAAATAAAGAGAGTTTTTTGTGGCGACACAGGTGTTTTTATTGTAGATCAGGAAGGGGGGCTAGGGAGGGGAAAGGGGAAGGCGGTAGGGGAGGAATGTAAGGCCCCAGGCCCCAGTGGGGCATGCCAGGGGACTTCAGTCCTCGTCCTCCTGGAAGCTCTCCCGCAGGGATTCCTGGATGCGGCCAGCACGCCAAAGGGCCTCCTGGCTGGCAGCCATGTGGGGCTGTGTGTACTGGCCAGCCCAGCGGGCAGCCTCTGCCATCCAGGCTGACAGGAAAGCCTCCCCCTTCCTCTCACACAAATTGTGCAGCACACAACATGCTGCCACCACGTGTGGAATATTTTGCTGGGAGAGGTCGAGGCAGGTGAGGAGGCACCTAAACTGTGCTTTCTGTCAGCCAAAGGTCCCCTCAACCACAATGCGGGCCCTGCTGAGCCTGGCATTGAAGGCCTGCCAGGAGGTGTTGAGATGTCCCCGTGTAGGGCTTCATCAACCAGGGTTGTAGCAGGTAGGCTGCATCCCCCAGCAGGCACACTGGCATGTCCACGTCCCTTACCCTGATGTGGTGGTTGGGAAAGAAAGTCCCGGTGTGCAGCCTCTGGCACACAGAGGAGTTATAGTACACCCGCGTGTTGTGTGCCTTGCTGGACCAGCTCACATTGATGTCCGTGAACTGGCCCTGGTGGTCAGACACAGACTGCAGGATCACGGAGAAATACCCCTTGCGGTTAATGTAGAGGGAGGACTGGTGGTCCGGGGCACGGATGGGGATGTGCGTCCCATCGATTGTCCCCCCACAGTTGGGGAAGCCGCGGGTGCTGAACCTCTGGATGACCACATCCATGTCGGTGAGGTGGACGACTCTGCGGCCACTGTTGATGGCCTTCACCACCTGCAGAGAAACACACAAAACCGAGGGTCACTGGGATGCCCATATGATTGGGAATATTCTTTGCCCACCACTGCCCCGTGCCCCACTCACAGGAGCAACCCCCGATGCAATCCTGGCCACCGCTGGTGGTCTGTAGCGTGGCCGGGATGGACAGACCCCACCCAGTGAGGGCACTTACACCACCTCCCCCCCGTTTTGGGGCAGCCCACGTCCTCCTTGCAGCCCCCCCATCCTGGCCAAGTGACCGGTGAATGCTGTACCTGCATGAGCACTGCTCCAATGGTGGATCTCCCCACACTGAATTGGTTCCTGATGGATCGGTAGCCATCCGGAATGGAGAGCTTCCAGAGGGCGATGGCCACCCGCTTGTGAAGGGGAATGGTGGGCCTCACGCGTGTGTCCCATTGCCGCAGAGCAGGAGCAAGCCACTCGCAGAGCTCCGGGAAGGTGTCCTTCTTCATCCTGAAGTTCTGGGTCCACTCTTAGGGTCCACTAGGCCCCACGCAATGGTGTTTCCTGGCAAATGAAAGCATGTGTTTGGGAAGCTCTTGGGGAGAAACTGAGCCCACTTTCCCCCCCACCCCCACCCCCCGACCTGACAGGGACTGCTACTGTGATTAACTGGCAATTGCTCTGGCGATTTTACTCCACAGAGCATTGGAGCCACTGTTGACTCCTCCCTTCTGTCCTAAGTCAGTGGACGCAGAGTTGGTCTTCAGTCTGGGAGTTCACCATGTGTTTTTTCGTATAAACGCAAGCTGTGCTTTGGAACAGGCACTCCAAATATTCAGTTACCCCAGTGTTTAGCTGCAGCTTATCCACTGGTTTCAAGTGTAAATCCAGATTTACACCCCTCTGAATGAGATCGGGTTGCTGGCCCTGTGTCCCTCTCCCATTGATTAACCACACATATATGCAGTAACTATGGCCGTTTATTGATGCCCTGCAATTTCTGCACAAGAGAGATCTGTGGACCTTTCATGTAAGGTCATGCACACAGAGAGCCTGACCTTTGCTATACCTCTTTCTTCATGCTACTTTGGCACCCACAGAGGCAGTATTTAGAGTTCAAGAGGTTCCACTTCTGGTGCCACATAAGCCGATGGCTGCCAAGAACAATTTCAGGAACTTGCTCAGCTCCTGACCCTCTCCTTTTCCAGATGGAGCATATCCGGTACACAGAGAGTTCTCTAAGCATTTAGCTACCAAACTCTGGTGCATCTCTACTGAACGTAGGCAAACTATGAGTTTTTTTCAAAGGCTTTTAGTATGGCCAGAGTTGGCAGGCTGATTTTTCACAGGGACGGCAAAGGCTGATTGACGGATTAGAGTGTTCCCCCATCTCTTTGCCAAATGTCAAGACACTGCCCTAAAGCACAGAGATGCTGAAGAGTCTCTGTGAAACAGCCATTGTCTTGTTTCTCAGAAAGGGCAAAACCATTTTATGCTGTACATTTTTGGGGAAAAAACAGCCTGGGTCAGACATCCAGCATGGAGAATTTCAGCCCCAATGATTCAGCTGGCAAAGTCGTAGAATGCAGTATTATGCTGGAAAGCATCAGGCATCCTTAATCGGTGCTAATAGCTTTGCTTGTAATATTTTATGTATTTGAGAGAGTTTGTCTCTCTCTCTCTCTCTCTCTTTCTGTGTCCATCTGTCTGTGAGTCCATTTGTTCAAGAACTCCTCCTCAACGGTAAGAGCTAGAACCGCCAAATTTGCTGTGCCACTTCCACTTCTCCTAACGTGAAGCAAGGTCAGGGTTTGGTGTTGCTATGATATGCCTGGAATGTGATTGTTTCTCATAAAATGGAAAGGGAGGGGTGGTGGCATGTCTCTTGGACCCCCCTAAACTGAGTAAGGAGCTATGCTGGAGCTGGGGTCAGCAATGAAAGCTTCAGCACTCAGCCAGTCCTCCTGACAGACACCTCTCCACCTGAGGAAATGGGGTAGAAAGGGCATAGTGGCCTGTACAGTGCCTGGATATCCGTCCTTTGTCTGGAGGCAGATCCTTGCCTCTATTCAGGAAAACTCAAGGAGTGGACAAGCCCAGGGGAGACACAAGATGTCCTACGCCACCTCATGCAGTGTGGAAAGTGGACCACATGACCTGTTGCTTGCATGGAGACTACAGGAAACTGACAAGAACGCCTATGTCCTGACTGATATCCATTGTTACGTTCACTGCCAGGATTAACAAAAGACATGGGGGCAGGCTTCCGTGGTGAGCAGTTCTGGCAAGAGACAGAGAATGGGAACAAGAACCTATTGGAAACAGCCCAATTCTCCTTTCTAAAGCTCCCCCTCCACCTTGAAATTTTATTTTTCTTTATTGTAGTAACACCTACAAGTCCCAGTCATGGACTGGGTGTGTCAGGTGCTCTACATAACACAGGCAGTTCCTGCGCGTATGTGCATTACTTATAAAGAGATGTCTTTCAAAGCTTTCAGTTTCTTCAGCAAGCTGGAAGAGGCCAGCATTCAAAGGGTCACACACACACACACACACACACACACACACACACACACACACACACACTGCCCTAAAAGCAATTGTATTTTAACAACAATTATCCTTGTGAATTTCCTGTGTGCAGTGCATTATAAGGAAGCTGACCAATTTCTCACACACATTGTAATGTGTAAGGTGACACATTTCAGCCAGGAATGCCGGGCATGACACACCAGTGACCGTACTAATGAAATCCTAGTTCATTCATTGTAAAAAGAAAACCAGGAGGTGAATAAGCCATTGTTATTTTCTTTAGGAAAGTTTTAAATAGGGATTTAATTTTTTTGGACCCATATGCCCCATGAACAGATGAAGGGCTGGTCCTTGCCACTTGTAAATCCTCAATACCTCCACTGAGAACATTAGAGCTATGCTGATTTCTACAGGTTTTCTCACCCAGTTTGACACAGGCCTGACTAGGAGCACTTATTTGGGACTCAATGTCCAAAGTGTGGTCAGGATCTCAACTCATACCATTGAGTTTCCTCTAAAATTCAAGTGATTGGCCAATGCTGGAATTCATACCAATATCAAAATAAAGTTGATGCCACAAAATTCAGCCTTTGATTTCCATTTTCCAGTGCAACTCCTGTGTGGTACTAGAAAGTGGCAGCATTCTTTGAAGTCTCAATTTGACATGGCAGGTATGTAGAGTAGCATTGATTTTGATCCACCAACCTCGTCCATGCAGCAACAATGAAGTAGGGATGTACAAGGTTAACCAGTTGGCCGGTAAGCATTAGACTTACCAGAATGCTTACTTGGTAACCAGTTAACCAGCCAAGTAGGCTGGAGTCACCCTGGTGAGTAGAGAGGCTACAAGCAGAAGCAGCCCCGTTCCCATCCATGGTAGGCAGGCTGTCCTGGAGATGCTCCCGACGCACCTGACTGGTGGAAACCCAACCCCACAGTCTCGGTGCAACCCCAGCACTGGCTGCTCTGTGCTGGCCCATCAGAACGACCTCAGTTAATGGTTAACTGGTTAAATAATATAATTTTAATCATATAACCAATTAACTATTTTACCTGATATTTACATACCTACAATGAAGAGGTTAAAAAAAGATCCCAATTAAATAGCTGAAGAAAACAAACAATCCCAGTACAGTGATTCTTATGCGTTGTTTACTGTTATAATAGCTGGGCCTACAAATTTACCTTAATTGTGAGTTCACTTGTACAAAGTAAATGAAAGTTCATATAATGTCACAGTAACCCACAACAGCACATGCTGATGGGGAAAAGTCGCAAAAGGGAGAATGAAAGATTGAATTCATCCAAATGGGGCCTCCTAATATAACTCAAGGATTGTGTGGAGATCATGCTTGGTAAGCGAGAGAAAAGTGTGCATCTAGGAATCAGTTCTGGCCAATTGTGTCAGAAACTACTCCTCACTGGTGGAGAAAATAATGAAAGGCTAGGCTTCCCCCTCCCCCACTCCTTTTGTGGGTCCTTAAAGAAAGAGTTTTGGGGAGAAAAAATGACTGCTGGTATGAAGCTGCTTACCCCACCATCTCATGTGATCCCAAGCCTTTCTCATCCTAATCTGGAAAGGATGTCCTAACCAGACTGAATCAGAGGTGAAGTCTACTCTACCAGAGAACACTGACCTTACGTACACAAGTTCAGCTATGAGAATAATTTAGCTGGGGTCAATATATCAGAGGTTGAATCCCCACTGTAGAAGATTGATTGGAGAAACTCTCCCATCAACTTTCCTTACTCTTTGCAACCCAATGGAATACTGGGGATTGACAGGGCACTATAAGCGGTCAATTTAGAGCAAGGGTGGGAAATCATTTTTGACCTGGGGCTACTTGAGAAATTTTTGACGTGGTCCTGGGCCACCCCAGAAGGGGCAGGGCATCAGGCAGAAGAGGTGGGGCTCTCCCTGCCCCCAAGCCCTGATTGATCTGGAGGCAAGAGGCTCACACACAGTCTCCTCCCACCCTGACACCATCCTGCAAGGAGTGTGCAGCACTTAGAAGCATCGCGCCCCTCACAGGACAGGAGGAAACTTCACGCATTCCCCCCCGCCCACCCCTAGGCAAATTAGGGCTTGGGGGCAGGGAGAGAGTGCAAAGTCAGACCTGCTAAATCAAACCCAGAGAGTTCAATCTCCAGAGCATCCATCTCCGGGTAAGTGAAGATGAGCCCAGTGAGAAACAACTGAAAGCAGTGCCCTAAACAACCCAATGCTGGTAAAAGTTTGTCAGATCTCAGAGTGGCTGATAAGATGGTGTCTTGTTCTGTGGTTCTCAATCAATGCAGCTGCAAGTGAAAGTCAACACCAGAGCCAAAAACAGTATTTTCTCTTTGCTTTTTTTCCTCTTTTGTGTGTGTGTTTCTCTTCCAGACAATGAGATCTGACTTTAAAAAGAGCAACAACCACTGCTTCAGCCCACCTCCAATAATTTCTTTTCTTTTCCCCCAAAAGGACAGGTGTTACAATACTATCTCGGGCATTATTTAAATGACTTTAGACATTTTTTTTCCTTCCAAAAACTCTTTCCAGTTAAATGAAAAGGAAAGTTGTTAAAATAAAACCTTTAACTAATAGTTTACATTTCAAATGCTTTAATTTATCCCCCCTCTTTTCCGTATCTTTAATACAAGGTTAAAAGGGATTTTTAAAGTTGTGTTTGCCATGGTGCTTTGCAGGCAGAAGTGTCTGTATATAAAATGCCAAACCTTGTTTAAAACTGTTTAATGTTGAACAATGATGTAGTTATGTTAATGTCTTTGACTCTTTGGTAGGGTTGCCTGGTGTCCGGTTTTGAACCGAACAGTCCAGTATTTGAGTTTTCTGTCTGGGAAACAAATTGAGAAAATACCAGACATATAAATGTCCGGTATTTTCTAATTAAGTAAGTTTTATTATTATCATGAGTCTCAGTACGTACATGCGTACTGCCTGGCTGGTAGACACGCTCACACTGCATGAGTGTGTCTACCAGCCAGGCAGTACACAATGACACAGTAGAGAAGAGGAGGGTGGGGGCAGGGCTGTGGTGGGATGAAATCCCTGGGGCTGGACTCGTCTGTGCATCCCGCCGGGACCGTGCACCCCGGGATCTATGTGCACCTGGGCCAGCCCTGCTCTTTGCCGGCCAGTTCCCTCCCAGCCAGCCCCGATCCCCCAAACCCACTCCTGTCCAGCCCTGCTTCCCACCGGCCGGTTCCTTCCCCTGTTCTACCTGGGCCAGCCCCGCTTCCCCCAATCCCCTCCAGGCCAGCTCTGCTTTCTACCGGCCGTTCTCCCCCTCCCTGCCTCCGATCTCCCCTGGTCAGCCCTACTCCTCCCGACCTCCTCCCACCCAGCCCTGCTCCCCTCCGGCTGGCCCCACCCCCATCTGTGATCAAGCGTGTCCGGTATTTTTTTGACCCTACTCTTTGGACCCATTTAAATGAATACACCCGAGCTCTTAGGACAAGCAGGCACTAAGGCCTACGGATGCCACTAAGGCCTATGCCGGGAGCTATAGTGACTTACATCAATGACAGATTGGTGTATTTAGGTAGCATAATGGCACATTCCAAGTGATGCTTAAACTAGGCCTTTGAACACGTATGTGATGTGAAAGATTGGTAAAACCTTGTCATATTTCCCTTGGCACAGACGGAACTGGGTGTGGGCAGGGAGAGGGGAAGTGGTAACTAGGCGAGCCAGCATTGCACTCTGCGGGTTTGACAGAGGCCGATGTTGCAATTGGTTACTGTCTTGTGGCTATGTGCTATTACCCGGTTGAATCAGTTTCCTGGCAACCACATGTCAATAGCAAGCACTGTGCTTAGCCACAGGAGTAATCAAAATGTGCATGCACAAACGCACACGCACGCACACACACACACACACACACACACATCTGGTGTGGACTGGATTGGTCCACTGCAAGCCCAGGACAAATGAAGAGAAAGCTGCTGCCTTTGACAAAGCCAGGCAAGATACACCTTGGGCTGTGGTTCCAAGGATGCAAAAAGAGCTGCACACCAGCAGCTTTGCAGGATGCATGGCTTCAGCAAAAAGGGGCATGGCCTTTTGCCAAGCATCTTACATCCTCTGATTTCCTCACATTGTGCCTGTGTGCAACAGTGCCCTGAGGGCTCAGGTGGCAGGGTGGGGACCGTGTTACAACAGATGTAGAATAGGACAAGCAACTTGTAATGCAGAGATGCATGCAGCCCTGTACAGGGGCCCCTGTCTCTGTGGCTCCCTCTAATGCAACAGCCCTGAGGCTTTATGCAGGAGATGTAAGCCACAGAACCTCATCGGTAGCACCTTCTGTAAGGACAAAAATGCCCTGATCTTCAAGGGATAGGGTGGCCTGGGAAGGGAAAATAAAGAGTATGGTGTAATGATAAAGACAAAAGACGTGCACTGTGGTTAACATTACTTTGGGGCAGAGGTGCGATTGAAAAGGGTGGTGCTACTGTCCCAAGCTCCCCCTGCAAAATAAAATTCACCTACCTGACTCACCGATCACAGCAGATCATACAGATGTTCAAAATATAACCATGTGTGCTCTCTTTGGGTCTGAATACACACTTGGGCTCTGGTGATACCCCCTTATAGGGCTCATCTGTCCTGTTGGGCTCCTTGAGCTTGGCTTGCACAGGGACGTTCAAATGTCCAGCTTGGCTCTACCGAGCTCCTTAAGTTCGTCTCTGCCTTGACTGGGGAGAGGACGCGCAGGAGAAAAATGTGGCAGGTCATCCAGAAGCACAAAATGAGCTGTCCCTCACCGCAAGGTATGGAGGTCTTCACAACACCCCTTCCTCTTGCCTATCTGATGTGCATCAATGGGCGAGTGAAACTCATGTGGACATTCGAAGTGTTGTGATCAGGCCTCTGACCTAGCCCTCCCTGACGTGAATAGAGGTTGCCACCCTCAGAGCGACTGTTTCAAGGTTCCGCAAGCCAGAAGAACCAGTTCACTGGAACCAGTTATGAACAATTTATTATTGGTTATGAACAATCACCGGCACCAGTTGTGGGCAAGTAATTATTGGTTATTTCTTACGTCTAGTAAAATGGAAGTCCCAACCAAAAGCAGGCTCTGTTGTGCTAGAAGCTGTACAAAGGCATAACTAGATCTTGCCTGAAGGAACTTGCCATCTCAGTGGACAAGACAGATAAAGGGCAGAAGCTTTTGGACTGGTACTACAAACTGGGAACTGAATTGAAGCACAGAGAGGCTAAGTGACTTGCCAAGTAGCACACGGTAAGTATGTAGCAGAGCTGGGAACTGAACCCGGCCCTGTTGAGTCATAGTTCAGGGTTCTCCTGCTCTAGGCAGAGTGAAAGGGAGAGCCATGGTATGGCCATCACACGATATCACCCATGCCAGCTGCTCCTTGTGACCACTTCCATGATCTGCCCTAGTTCACCAGTTCTTCTGTGTTCTTTCTGTCTTCCCACACTGTCTATTCAGGGGAAGGAATCCTGAACTGCCTGGTTGCTTCCCTTCCCTTTTCATCTTGCCTGTGCAGCGTGGCTGTGAACATACAACAGTCCCAGTCACAGGTATTTTGTGGCCTCGGCAGACTGTCTCGACAGTGTGTGGTAGAGGGAGCTCTGTTGGGAGACACACGGCTTGCTGCAGTTCCCATACCATTTGGGATTTTTTCATTCACTTTGAACACAATCCTGCAAAAGTCTCAATCTCAATTTCTTTCAGCTTCCTTGGGCGCTTCCAGCCCCTTGCAGGACCGGGCCCTTTTGTTGCCATTCCTACAGTTCCCCAAATCCCTTTTCCTGTCTCTTTCCCTCTCATCCCTCAGTCCCTGTCTTCTTCTTTTGCCTCTGACAGCTCCTCTCTCTCTCTCTTTCAATCCCCTTCATGTCTTCAGAGTCCTATTCATTACAAGCCAATAGCACATTCCACAAGAGGGGGGCCACTTTAATATTGTTTTTCTGTGTCTCATAATGAGAATGCGATGACACCAGGAAAGCCATCAGCATAGAAGCCAATTCATTAAATGTGTGATAAACACTGTAACCAGCTCCCCCTAACTAGATGACACCAGTCAACAAAAACTTTCTAGAAGTCACTGGAGCTTGAGGGTATATCTACACTGCAGAGTTTTTTGGAAAAATGGCTGTTTTTCTGAAAAAACTTCACTTACATCCACACTGCAGAGTAATGTACAATGGAAAAAACAATTCCAACTATACAGGCAGTCCCCGGGTTACATGGATCCGACTTACATCGGATCCCTACTTACAAACGGGGTGAGGCAACCCCACACTAGCTGCTTCCCCCCAGCAGACCAGGGAGACGCGAAGCTAGCGCCCCCTCAGCAGACCAGGGAGATGCGGAGCGGCTTTTCTCAGCAGACACCTCAGCTTGAGAATAAAGGACTGAGGGAAGTGAGGTGTGGGAGAATAAAACTGAGCTCTGGAGAAAAGTTTGGCTAGAGTTTCCCCTACAATATGTACCAGTTCCGACTTACATACAAATTCAACTTAAGAACAAACCTACAGTCCCTATCTTGTAAGTAACCCGGGGACTGCCTGTACATACAAAATGGTGATGTCTATTACTACGCCAAAAAAAAGATCCTGGATAGTTCCTTAAAAACATCTACTCAATAGCCAGTGGCAATAAAACAAGCTGACAGAATATTAGGAGCCATTAAGAAAGGGATAGATAATAAAATAGAAAATGCTGCAACGCCACTCTGTAAAGCCATGGTATGCCAACACCTTGAATACTGAATGCAGGTTTGGTCACCTCATCTCAAAAAAAGATATAATAAAATTGGAAAAGATGCAAAAGGGGGTAATAAAAATGGTGAGAGGTACGGAGCAGCTTTCATAGGAGAGATTTAAAAAATTGGGACTTAAAGGAGACATGAGTAAAGAGGGATATGACAGAGGTCCACACTAAGGGTGTGTCTAGACTACTGAGTTTTGTCAGCAAAAGTGGACTTTTGTCGACAAAACTATACCAGCGTCTACACTACCGCTGAGTTCTGTCAACATAACGTCGACAGAACTCAGCAGTTTTGTCAACGCTGGTATACCTCATTTTACGAGGCATAACACCTTCTGTCGACAGAGTTCTGTCTGTCGACAGACACTACCACTGAGTTCTGTCGACAGAAGGTGTTATTGCCTGTAGGGTTGCATCTAGACTACAGGGTTCTGTCGACAAAGCAGCTTGCTTTGTCGACAGAACTCAATGTGTCTGGACGCTCTTTGTCGACAGATAACCCGGTAGTCTAGACGTACCCTAACATGCCTCATGTGGAGGAAGTGAATACAGAAGTGTTCTTTATCACTTCAAATTAAACTATTAGGGTATGTCTAGACTATAGGGTTTTGTCGACAGAAGCTTTGTCGACAGAGAGCATCTAGACTACATCCAGTTCTGTCGACAAAGCAAGCCGCTTTGTCGACATAACAGTGTGGACACAAAGGACAGTGTAGATGCAATAATGCCTTCTGTCGACAGAACTCTGTCGATAAAAGGCGTTATTCCTCGTAGAATGAGGTTTACATACGTCGACAAAACTGCTGAGTTTTGTCGACGTTATGTCGACATAACTCAAAGACAGTGTGGACGCAGGTATAGTTTTGTCGACAAAAGTCCACTTTTGTTGACAAAACCCTGTAGTCTAGACACAGCCTTAGAGATCACCTGATGCATTTAATAGGCAGCAGGTTTAAAACAAGTATAAGAAAATTCTTCTTCACACAATCCACAGTCAATCCACAGTACTTGTTGCCTGTGGTGTTATGAAGGTCAGAAGTATAAATGAGTTCATAGAAAGTACTAGATAAATGAATGGAGGATAGATCTTTCAGTGCCTATTAGGATAGTCAGGGATGCACCCCATATTCTAAGTGTTCCTAAACTTCTAACTGCCAGATGCTGGGACTGAACAACAGGGATGAATTACTCTATAATTTCCATGTTGTGTTCATTCCTTCTGAAGCTTCTGGCACTGGACTCTTTTGGGAGACAGGATACTGAGCTAGATGGACCATTGGCCTGCCTCAGTATGGCCATTCTTATATTCACTCTTCTGTCTTAACCTCACCACTAAGAAAGGTTTTCCTACACAGTCCCTTCCATTTTTCCCTGTCTCCCTCATCTTGATGAGGAGATCCAATGCAAGTGGGCAAGACACATAAGTTAGCCTTCTAAAAGGGCCATGATGTAATCTACACTGACCCTAGTGATGCGATTCACGCGTACCTAAATCTAGGGGGTTTAGTATTCTGATTGATAGGAGGAGTGGTGGCCAGCACCCGGTGACTAAGGGGTTAAACTTAGGTAGCTAGCAAGGCTGTTGGCAGGGGGCCAAAAGAACCAAGGAGGATACAGCACTGAAATTTGAATTAGATAGAGATACCTGGTCTGCTCTTCCTTGGTGGGGATTTCTAAGAAAAGGGCTGGAGAGAGCAGGTTTCCGAGTTACCATGCCAAGAAATATTGGACATGGAGTGAACTGAACCTTGAAGTATAGATCAGCATGTATTGTGACTAGACTAAAGAGTGTATCTAGTCATGATTAGGGTATTTTTTCTTTATTTTGGTTTTTTGGTTTAAACTTCTCTGTGTGAATCCATGCCTTCCTTCTCTCATTTACTGCCTTAGAGTATGTCTGCACTGCCACCCTAGTTCAAACTAGGGTGGCTAATGTAGTCATTCGAACTTGCAAATGAAGCCCGGGATTTAAATATCCCAAGCTTCATTTGCATGTTCCTGGGTGGGCGCCATTTTTAAATGTCGTAGTTCGAACTACCTGCTCACAGCTACGTGCGGCAGGGTCTAGGTAGTTCGAATTAAAGCTCCTAATTCAAACTACTGTTAAACCTCCTTGCAGGAGGAATAACGGTAGTTCGAATTAGGAGCTTTAATTCGAACTCCCTAGTCCGTGCCGCGTGTAGTTGCGGGCAGGTAGTTCGACCTATGGGCATTTAAAAATGGCAACCGCCTGAGAACATGCAAATGAAGCCCGGGATATTTAAATTCCGGGCTTCATTTGCAAGTTCGAATGCCTACATTAGCCACCCTAGGTCGAACTAGGGTGGCAGTGTAGACATACCCTAAGAGACTTTCTCTGTGTTTTAATTTGTTTTACTTAGTTGCTATGTACACCTAGCAGCCAAGTATGCTTTATCAAGTATGTTTTTTGTTTGTTAATAAAAATCACTTTTTTTAAGGTGATGATTTGATTCTTGTGTCCTGGAAAGCAACAGGGGGTCTGTGATTAATAAGGATAGATCCTAAGACTGGGCGGTCAGCCACAAGAGACCGCAGCTTGTTTCTCTCTTCTCTTTTTTCAAGCTCTTTGGGGGCAAAAGAGCTTCGGGTCCCCCTGGGGAAGGAATTCAAGTGTTCCCTCCTGGGTTTTAGGGTGAAATCACTTACTGGTAGCAGCTTTGTGGGGTTTTTTAAGTGAAACAAGTATCTTAAAGAAGGCGAATCCATCCGGAAAAGCAAGCCTACGCAGAACAAACCTGAGGTAAAATCAACGCACAGCAATGCAAGTTTCATTGGGATATCATTATCTGGAGCAGTGGTGGGGTAAGTACAGGAGAAGGAGCCAGGGAGTTGTGTAATCTAGGCCCAGCCCTGCCTCTGAGACCTGCCATATACATTCAAGTACATTGAGTAACATTGTGGGGGTGATCTAAATGAGAGGGGTCCCCAAAAGAGTTTCCTGCTCAAATGTTATAGAAAAAACGAACAATGAAGCAAATCACTGATGGCAGAACCTGGCATTAGTATACAAATTGGCCTCAGGATGGGCCCTTCCCTTGTCCTCATTAGACACACCAGCTGCTGACAAGATCGTTGCCGTGTGTATGGGACCCATAGGACACTAAGCGAAGAAAGAGGGGTGTACCAACAGGGCTTGCTCTTGACCCCATTGGAGAAAATGAAGAGGCTGCCAATGGCTTCCATGAGGGAGGGATCAGGCCCACAAGGAACAGTATGACCCATGATGCACTCCAGCAGGCCACTACTGAATCTGTCCCCAACTGCCACAGCTAGTGAGGAACAGGGCCGGCTTTAGGAAGCGTGGGGCCCAATTCGCAGGGGCGGGGCCATGCATGCGCCGTGCACCTGGGGCCCCACGCATGCACCACACGCCCGGGAGCGGGGCCCTCTTAGGTGCGGGGACCTCCTCTTAAGCGCAGGGCCCGATTCAGGGGAATCAGCCTAAAGCCGGCCCTGGTGAGGAATCAGGGAAATCTCCATGACCCCCCTCTGTTGGCCTGTGTGCAGGGGATTGGGAAGGTCTCCAGGGGTGGGGTAGCAGAGCAGGGGATGGGGGCAGAGAGAGGTAGTTCCCCTGCCCTCTCCCTTTGGGAGGAGAAAAAGGAAGGAGCTAGCAGAGGTGATCTTACAGGCGCTGAGTTCTGTAAGCAAATGCTTCAGGCTTTGGTTCTGTAAGCAAATGCTCTACTTTAGCTAGGCCGGTTGTCTGAGACGCAGCTCACCATCCAGGATTAACCTGTGCTCTGCAAACACCCAGAATAATGGAGTCTGTCCCACTAAGTGATGGGCCTCACCATAATGCCTGGATTGTCCATGGGAAGAGCCGATGAAATGCTCGCTGGCTGACTGGCTGTATTTGGAAAGATGATCCAGATAATAGGATTGAGCCGACTCGCATAAACTCCACCAGATGCCTCAGAGAAAAGAGTCAGCTATCGGAATGCAAATACTGGCCCAGCCTGCTTCTCGGGTTCCTCAGTCGACAGTAGAGTGCATCCCAAGTGGCAAACCTCAGAGTTAGGTGATTATTAATAGAACTATTAGATAACAGCTTGTTTAGCATATTGCCCAGGCAGGGTCCCGGCTCATTGTGTTGTGCATGACACAAACGCAGATAAGGACACAGGGCCCCTGTCCTCCTTTAGGCATCTCATTCACAGTGGGGAGGTGAGCTAGCTATATGCTTTGGTGTTGCTGATGTTGGGATAGGAAAAGGCCCACTGACGGGTAGGGAGAAGCAAAGGAAAAAGTTGCCCAGGAGCCTGGCAATTTAAAAGGACCTGGGCCCTTTAAATTGCCTCCGGAGTGCTCTGCAGCACACTGCAGGCAGTACTGAGGGCTGGAGGGGTGCACAATGGTCCAGGTGGCGCTGAGATCTGGCTTCCCCTGCCATGCCTCTTCTGCCTGATGCTCAGTCCCTTCTGGAGTGCAGAGCTGCCCCTCCCCTTTTCTAGAGACCCGAGAAGGCTGTCGGCTCCCCTGGATAAGAACAATGAGGGGAGGAATGGGGGGCATGAGGGGTAACGTGGTAAGAGAAAGGAAATTTGAAGGAAAGAAGAACCATCAGAGCTTAGCATCTGCTTTGTCACTGATCAGCAGCCTCGGTTTTGCTTGGGACAAACATTTACTGGACCTCTGTGTTCACTTTTGCCTCATGTTTTCATTATCTGACGGTCCCTTTGCTGAGTTCTCAACATTAACTGGGAGACTGTGGTGGGGCGGACTGGCCGACCACTGATGCCAAGGGGGAAGAGCCCCTCCCTGAGCCCACTGGGCTACAGAGACCTACCCTGAAAAGGGGGAAGAAACCAAAGGTTTGACTTAGAACCACTGGAATAGGTTGCAAAGGGGTGTGGTAAATGAATTGTCCAACACGTGAAGCCTTTAAACTGTCTAACAGCTGCATTTTAGCTTAACCACAATTATGTGGCTTGAAGCAGGAAACACAGAGGGAGATTATAAGGGCTGTGCAGTGCAGGCCTCCAGTTTAGTGATCTGTACTGGCCTTAACAACTATGAAAAAAAAGACAGGTTACAATAGAGGCCAGCTGACTAATAATGTGCACAGTCAATCCGGAGCAACAAAGGCACAATTTGGCCTAAGTTGCATAGCCAGCAATAATGCAGCTTATTCCTAAATTCTCAATATCTTTCTCAGGCGTCCCAGTTAATATCTCCACTGGGATAAAATGTTCTTTTGCCCCCATCATGCCCATTGATATTAAGTGTGGAAGTCTGACACGGCAGCAACTTCTTTTTCCCATTCGCAGTGCTCAATACAAGAAAAAAACATGCTTTTAAGCTCTACTTTGTACCTTTCTCCCCCTTTTACACTGAATCAGGGCTGTGTATGTGGCACAGTAGATAAAGCTGCTGTCTATTCAGTGCCACAGCCAAGGTTTGGGATTTCTGTAGAACAGGTAATTGCCTGCAGGAGATGGCTATCTAAAAAAAGATATCATAATGCAAAGGAAGACAACTCTGGAGTAACCTTGCCCAGCTAATCAAAGGGTATGTCTACACAACAAAGTTATTTCGAAATAACAGCCCTTATTTCAAAATAACTTTCCTAGGCTGTGTCCAGACTCAGGGGTTTTTTCGAAAAAAGTAGTCTTTTTTCGAAAAAACCTCACCTGCATCTAGACTGCAGCCGCGTTCTTTCGAAATTAAATCGAAAGAACGCAGCTTTTCTTTCGATGGCGGTAAACCTCATTTCACGAGGAAGAATGCCTTCTTTCGAAAGTTCCTCTTTCGAAAGAAGGCGTTCTTCAATGTAAATAGGGCTTCTTCAAAAGAGAGCATCCAGACTCACTGGATGCTTTCTTTCGAAAAAGCAAGCCGCTTTTTCGAAAGTTCAACATGCAGTCTAGACGCTCTCTTTCGAAAGAGGCTCTTTCGAAAGAGGCTTGCAGTCTAGACATAGCCCTAGTGTCTACACAGCCAAACCACTATTTTGAAATTAATTTGAAATAGCGGAGCGCTTATTTCAAATTTGGTAAACCCCTTTCTATGAGGAATAACACCAAATTTGAAATAGCTATTTCAAAATAAGTGCTGTGTAGACACTTATTTCGAAATAGGGGGCCTCCAGCCTTCCCAGGGTGCCCTGGTGGCCACTCCAGCCTCAACCAAGAACACTCCTCTCCCTCCGCCCTTCCCCAGAGCCCTTAAAGGAGTGGACTCTGGCCACAGTGCCTGTGCCAGCTCCAAGCCTGCCAGCTCAGAGCCAGCAGTCACTGCCCCTGACTCAGTGACCCCAAAACATGAGCTAGCAAGCCACTGGCAGCCCAGCCCTCCACCGCTCCCCAGGAGCAGTCTGCCAGCTCCCAGGAGCCTGCCAGGGCCTGAAGAAGGTGGGCGCCTTCCTGGTCCAGGGTGGAAATCATGGACCTTATTCAGGTTTGGGGGGGATGCCCCCAACATCCATGATCTCAGGACTAGATTCAGGAACGCGTCCATCTATGGCAGGATAGCTGCCAGCCTGGCCACCAAAGGCCACATGCGAACCCAGGAGCAGTTTCGCATGAAAATCAAGTTGGTCCAGCGAGACCCCCAACCCTGAGCCCTGAGCTTCCCCTCTCACTTCTTCCCCTTGCTTCCCCCTTCCAGCTCCCTCCTCCCAATTTTTCCCCACTCTTCTCCCACCTTCTCTCCTCCTCTCTCCCTCCTCCTTTTCCCAGTCTTGCCAGAGTTTCATTCCACCCACCCTCCAGTTTTGTTAAATAAAGACAGTTTATGTTTATGAAAATAGTGTCTTTTATTTTTAATCAGGAAGGGGGGCTGGCAGGGGTAAGTGGAAGGACGTGAGGGAGGAATGAGGCACAAGCCCCTAGTGGGGAAGACTAGGGAGACTGTTAGTGCTCCTCAGGGTGGAAGCTCTCCTGCAGGGCCTCCTGGATACTGACAGTCCCCGATGGACTTCCCGGATGGCAGCCTGCAGAAAGTGCAGCCAGGCTCGCAGCAACACGTCCATGAGAAGCACCAGAGTGCCCAGGGGCAGCTCTGGCTCCATGTTGCAGAGTTCTGTGGTGTCCCAAGTGAGGGCAACCAGAGCACGCAGTGACAAAATGTTTTGCTGCCCTTCATTGAGGTAGGTAAGCAAGCAGGGAAAGCTGAGAACTGGCTGTCTGGGGGGGTCCCTTTAAGCAGAGGCTTTAGATAGCCTCAGGCAACTGCCACACAAAGTAACTCCTGACCTGATGTCCTGCCGACCTGGTTCCAGCCGACCTTAAATGCTATTCGGCATCCACTCAGTGTGGATGTGCTATTTTGAAATGTATTTTGTGTGTAGATGTGTTATTTCAAAATAAGCTATTTCAAATTAACTATTACAAAATAGCTTATTTTGAAATAACGCTGTAGTGTAGACATACCGAAATTGTGCAGGCGATCTAGCTGCAGACGATATGAAGATAGTAACCGGGAATGGGCAGCATCATGTCAGTGACCCAATATGTCTTATTCTAGGAAGCTCACCCTCTGGCTCCTCCATTAATAGTTGAGGGTGGAATTCAGTCCTGGACAGGAGCCCTATGTATCATTTAAGTTCCATTTGGGACCTTAAAAGGAATTTCAGTAGTGTGTAGGCTTGGACTCATGCTCTGTACACTAGGAGGTGAATTTTGAACTGCAAACCACCTGCAGAGTTTAAAATCTATCCCTTAACTGCTGGTAGGATTTGAGGTTGTCCCTCATGGTTAACGGGGCGCTATCTGCGCAAGGCTGAGGTGCAGGCTCGGTTACTGTGTACAGGGGACAAATATCGCCTATTTTATTTTTACTCAGCTACACATTTGAGAGGGTCAGTGCTGGCACACAACCTGAGGAAAATGAGTCCACTGAGGCACATTAATGTTGATCTGATACGGTATGGGGTGTGGAATATGTTTCCCAGAAAGGGAGTGAGTACAGAGTGGCCATTTGGGGGAAAGGACTAAGAGTACAGTGATTATATGTGAAATTTCACGGCTTCCTTAAGCTGCCTTCTTAATTTATTTCCTTTTGCCCTTGAGAGGTTGTTCTCTTGTGAATAGTGGCGGAGAATATTGCACATTATTCCATCAGAGGGTGGTTTTCTTCCTTTGCTCTCTTAAGTCACTGAAATCTTTGTGTCCCTGAAGAGAACACTAAGGCCTCACCCCCCCACCAAGCCCGCCTCCCAAAGATACACCCTGGGCTGCTGTATTATTCAATCTCCCCTACATGCCCATAAAAACATCTGACCTCAATGTATTTCCAAGGGAGCCCCATCAACCCTACAAAGCTTACTGCATTAATTGGATTCTCAGATTTCTTCAGCGGGGGATATTCTCACAGGGCCTGAGATGACGTGTAAATGAGTTTTTTCCTGTTTTGAGAACTCCAGGAGCAAAATTAGGCTCACCTCCAGTTCTGCTGGCGGTGAGGAGATAAGTACTTTAGGATAGATCTGGACTGAGGTGAAGGTTATGTCAGGAAAGCAGAAGCTCACCAGAATGTTCCTTTTCTCTCAGAGTTGGGGTTCCATGGTTTGATGGGAGACTTGGGAGGGTCATCGTTAGAAAGATCACTGTTTTCTGCAGCATAGACCACCCCCCTTAATACTCCAAAGATAGTTCACCATAAAAATATTTGCTCTGCTAGATTCATGTCCCCTGGTAGGTGGAGTGTGCGGCCACCACTAATAGAAACCCAGTAGAATAATGGTTTTCCATTGGAAAAGACCAATTAGGAAAAAACACATTTCTGTGACTGGCTTGAGAGTCATAGGAAATCCACACAGATTGTAGACCATCAGCCAGTTGGGAGAGCCAAAGTCTTTCCCATTCCACTTGGAATTAAGTGACCTGCCATAGAAAAATCTAGAATATCCCATGAGATCAACCCTATGGAGATTTCTGGCTGGTTTCCCTTGGGAACAGGAAAGTATGTTTCTAGATCCTCTATGCCCCAAAATGACATCTGAATCTTATTATGTTCTATGGTGGGAAACATTTGCAAATCATGACTAAAAAACCAAGATGCTTCTCAAAGTGAACTGGGAAATGCTAACTGTTTGCCTCTCACACTGGTGAAATGAAATTTTATTTTCATCAGAAGAATGGAGGGTTTGGAGACTATCCAAGAGGAAGTGTAATCCACATATGTTAGGATATAGATATTCAGGCCTGACTGTTATGGCCCATATTTTAAGTATTTAATTGCATTCTCACAGGGATAGAAAAACAAAGAATCAAAATCACAGTCCATCTGTGTGTGTGACAGTCTGAGGCCTCGTTCTTAATCTAAAGCCTTTGGCTAAACAGCAGGGGCAGCCATAAACTGCATTTTCAGTCACGTCTAGACACATCGCAAACCAGTCCCATTGAAATAAGATAATTTGGGGCTGCTAGAAAGGAGATCCAATCTGTTGCCTCCAGATAAAGAGAAGAGCCTAGACATTTTAAAGGAAATTTAGGTTGGTAGCTTTAATCTGGCAAGAACCCACTTATCAATACTTGGGGCAATTAAATTTTATTTTTTTTATTCTTTTGTTATTATGCTCTCCATCTCTCTATTGTTTCTCTGTATTGCCACTGGTTCTCTGTTTCTGTCTGCTGTATAATTCATTTTGCTATAAATTAATTAAGGTGGTGGTATATAATCAGTAACGTAGGGAGGGTGTTATGCGTCCGGGGGCAAAGGCAAAGTATGTGCCCCCGACCCCCAGCCAGACCCTCCCCTTGCCTTTCCCGCCGCCATGTGGGGCTCCCTCCAGCGCATGGGGCCATTCCACTTCCAGCCAGATTGACGCGCCCTCTGGCCAATCAGCAGCTGTGGTTTCTTGGAGGGGCAGGCTACAGGCCCAGTGGGCAGCACCTTTGACTGACTAGCAGCAAAGGGGATTATGGGCGTTGTAGTTGTAGACAGGGCTTGTGCACCAGATGCATTCTGCACATGCTCAGCCTAAACCCCCTCCATGTGCGCCACCCCCACCGGGCGCTTCGTATTCAGTTTCAATTTCCTGCAGGTGCGGAAGCAACCGGTGCCTGCGGGGTCCTAGCACCGTCCTTTCCTCCTCTGTCCAGCTGGTGCCCTCGAGGTCCAAGGACTCCAAGCTCCGTCCTTCCTCTGCTGCTAAATTGGCGCCCTTCTAGCGTAGCAACTGCCCTTCCCCGTCCCCTCTCATTATGCCACTGGGTATAATTGGTTAGATAATCCTGTTACAATATGTTAAGATTGATTAGTTTAATTTCAGTACACTGATTGATTAGGATAGACCTGAGAATATTACTGCATACATTGGGGGCAAACAGGAAGTCAAGTGCGAAAAAGCTTGGGAAAAAGGACCGAAAACTGGATTCATGCTTGCTGGAAGCTAATCCCAACAAACATTGAATTGTTTGCACCTCCGGACTCCGGGTTTTGCTATTCTCTATTCATATGAGAAGAACCAGAGAAGAGGGAGGGTGATGGAATAAACATATTTTGCTTTTTGTTTAACAGCCTAATGTTATTCAGGATCATGATTATTTATGAAACTTAATGTAGTTAGAAGAGGGAGAGGATGGTTTGAAGAAGTGCATACATCTGAAAGAGTCTTTGGACAAAAGCATCAAAGAAGTAAATATGTTAGGGAGACAATCGAATGTCTCATTTTTTGAGGAGTAACATTAGTTCGGACTAAGGGCTTTAGTCCGAACTAACGCGTCCCGGCGCGCACTTCCTGGTTCGAATCAGCTGTGATTCGAACTAGCGCGCCGGCGAGATCATGTTAATGGAGCGCGGGATATTTAAATCCCCGCTTCATTAGCTACTTCGATTGTCTCCATTTGCATCCCTAGTTCGAACTAGGGATGCGGTGTAGACATACCCTTAGTTCTAGCTCATATATGCACCCGGTTTACTTGTGTCATTTAAACATTGCAGGGTACTTACCTACAATACATTTCTGAATATTTTGCCCAATCCAATTTCAGTGTCTCAAGTGATAAAATTTCCACTACTTCCCTCAAAAGACTATTCCACAGCTTGATAGATCTAATGTTAAATAGAGTTATCACTCATTGTTAAATTGAAGTTTGTTTCCCCCACAACTTCATTCCATGTTCCTAGTCATACCCTCCCTCCACCTATCTCCACCTCCCTGCATAAGCATATACAAATAGTACATACACTTCCCATTACTTGAAAGTTGGTTGTCATGTCCCATTCTTGGTTGTCTCAGCTGGTGACAGATTCTGCTGGGCCCTGAGCAAGAAGGGGGATTTGGCTCTTGGACACCCTCCCCGAGAAGGGGCAATGGTGGAAATGGCATGGCTAGGGGATTAGCCACTCCTACCCAACCTTCAGCGCCATCCAGACCTCACCACATAGGGTTCCAGCGGCGATTTGAAGGGTCCGGGGTTCTGGATCTAGCTATCACCATGGTAACAGCGATGGCTGCCCAGAACCTCCAGGCTCTTTTAAATCAACAGATCGCAGCACAGCGGCCCCCTTTGCTGCCCTCCCCCTGCATCAGCAGCCCTTTTAGCTGTTATTTAGCTATTTTTCATACAACTGAACATTTATCGTTTGCCTTCATCCTTGATTTTTTGCGCTTCCTCGCTGAACTCCTTCCAGTTTGTCTACATCTTATTGATGCTCTTGCTTTAGAAGCATGAATTTAAAACAGTGGACACGTTCTCTCCCACATGCCATATTTAGACATTAATTCCTTTTCAGCTGAGTCATCAGCCTGCACTCAGACATCACAGCAATTCTGAACTCCTAGAACCACTCCTAAACACAGAAAGCCAAGTGCATCAGCATCAGGTTCTGGCAGCTATAGATTATCAAATGCTTTGTGCTGCAAGGTCCCTGGAAGGGAAATGAGAAGTCCTATATAACGTTTTCATGGTTTTACAGTGCCACTGCTAACGTGGAATTCAAGCTATTCATAGTAATTAAATCTTTGTGAACTCAAAATTCCTATTCTGTTTTTTTTTAATTTTTACCACATGCATTAGAATAAAATAATCAGGCAGAAATAAATGCTATGAACTCCCAGTGCCTACGTGCATTTTTCCCTTGCCATCCACCGAATGAAAATATACTGCTAAATTGTATGGTACTAATGCTAAAACTTAAAAAGTGGCACTTCTGATGTAATCAGCTCTTTTACACCACTGCAAAACTGTTATGAGATTGGAATGAGGCCTCCAATGCAATCAAATTTAATAACATGGAATTTTCCAGCACAATATATGTAAATGGTATAAATAGAAGTGAACAGTGCAGTTGTGAATAGTGTAACCATACATATATACATATATGACACCAACTGGTTTTCAGTGGCTTGAAGAAAGCAGCAGCAGATACAATCATAGGCCAAGTCTACATCACGTGGAGGACAGATGCTACCAGAGTCAATCTTCTGGGGTTCAATGTAGCAGGTCTTGTATAGACCTGCTAAATCGAACTCAGAGGATGCCCCTGTTGGTGCTGGTACTTCTGCTCCTCAACTCCCTGTGGATGGCACAGAAACACGTTTTAAGATACGTCGACTCCAGCTATGTAATTAACATACCTGGAAAGGCATATTTTAAGTTGACCTTCCGCTGTAGTGTAGGCCAGGCCATAGTGTTTAAAGCCAGAAGGGACCATCTGATCAGCTAATCAATTTTCCAATATTTCACAAGCCAGACCAACTCCCCAGCAAGTCCAACAACCATAGTTAAACCAAAGAATTCCCTTGTGTGTCACAGACAAAGAACAGGAGAGAGTAAAGGTATGTCTAGACTACACAGCTTTTAGTGACAAGGCTATGTCAACACAGCCCTTTCTCTAACAGTCAGTGTGTGTAAGCGCTATTTGTCGGCACTTTTCCCTACAAAAGAGTGCTGCTGCTGACAAAGCAACATACAGATGTGCACTTGCCATGGCAAAACTTTTTTGTTCAAGGTCAGAGGTGGGGGAAGAGTTAAGCATGCATGAACGACAAAAGTTTTGTTGAGCAAGTGCAAGGGTAGACACAGTCTGAGATGCCCCAGTGCCCAAGGTCCCAGTCTTGATAAGGATTTGATTAAATGAGCTAACAGTTAAGCGAGTGATAGTGTTGCCTATTGGCTAGAACACTGGACTGCAGTTCAGAAAACAGAGAATTTTAGTCTCACATTGTTGCCAAGTTTAGCCAAGTTACTTGTCCTTTCTGTGCCTCAATTTCCAAAAAGGGAATAATGATACCGACTTTGAAAAATGCTTTGACATCGACAGACATAATATGCTTTCCAATAGCTAAGTGTTGTTATTATTTTATTATATAATCAGGTTGCCTCTCCTGAAAATGTAGTTATTTATGATCCCATTAATAACTGTTCTAACATTACTATTGCATTAATAGATTGCTAGAGAATAACATACATCCATGCCCCATCCTATTGCTACTGTTTCTTATTTTCCTCCATTGCATCAGGTCTAATGTGTACGGCCCACTCCTAGTATTAATTACCCAGCAGACTTCAATGAGCTTCCATCTGAGTGCAGCCCTTCATCCCTGTGTGACAAACTACAGGGCCTTAGTCTGCAATCTGAGATGCAAAGACAATATTTTCTTGTGTGTCCTGTGAAGCACCTTTGTGTGTGTGTGTGTGTGTGTGTGTGTGTGTGTGTGTGTGTGTGTGTGTGTGTGTGTGTGTGTGTGTGTGTGGAGTGGAAGAATTGGTGATGATTGATGCATGGAACAAGAAGAGCATAGAAGAGATACATAAAAGTCCTACAAAATGCAAATGGGAAATTGAGCCGGGAAAGAGGGAAGATGCACCCACGGAGGAGGCAGAGTGAAAACAGATTTGGGTGTGAATGCTCTGAATCCAAAGGGGGAGGGGAGAAGAGACAGACCCTGGGCTATAATTTAACTGACAGTTGGAACACTCACTTCTGCCTTGGACTGGTTCAGCGCCCGTCTCTCTGAAAAGAAACAAATGGCTCAACAACGAATGGAGAGTTTTGGCCCTGCAAATGCTTACTCATCTAAAAAAGAGACCCACACATACTGCAAATACTTGCAGAATTGGCAATCTTTTATCCACTGTGCTGACAAGTGCCTATAAAGCAAACAGACTCTACCAGCTCAGTTTACTAAGCAACACGCATATGGCATAGGAACTATTAACAGAGAATATATTCAGAGATTATAGTCTAGAGTATGTATGCAAATATATCTGACGGGAAATACAATATTTTGCAAGCTGCTCATAAAAAGAAAGTCTGTTTTGGAAAGGCCCTAATTTTCTATTTTAGGAGAGAGCATGATACACAATTTGATACTATTTTTAATCAGTGGCATTACTACCTCAAAAAACCACAGATAGGCTAGTAGCTCTTTAAAGACTAACAAAACATGTGGATGGTATCATGAGCTTTCGTGGGCACAGCCCACTTCTTCAGATGACCAGCTTGTTTAGCAGGATCACAGGAGAGAGGCTTGTAGCATCTGGTGTTGGTGAGTTGTCTGGTCTCCTCCTGTTCATAATCTGTTCATGATGACTACAGCGCTCCCTTTGTGAGCCGCTTCGATTATGATAATAGAATTGTTTTTGAGGGTGTGTATAGCATTGCGTTCTGCAAGACTCAGGTTATATGTTATATGTTGTTTGCTGACAATGTCAGCTCAAGCACGTTTGCGGAAACAGCTGATGTAGAAATCAAGGGCTCTTGTTGCGACCGTTATTAGGGGTCTACATAGAAGCTTTCCTCTTGTGGGATTGGTGGGGGGGAGCAGCAAGGTCAGTGTGTTGTACATCAGTGTGTTGGACATATTCCTTCAGGCGGAAGCGGCAAAAATAGGATTCCAGACATCCACAGAACAGAATCATTTTCGTAGGGGAATTGGGGCAGAAGGAGAGTCCTGGAGATAGGACAGATCCTCATCTGGGCTGAGAGAGTGGTTAGATAGGTTGACAATGTTGCTGGGTGAGTTGAAAGTATCTGGAATGAGGCATGTAGCAGTTGGATAGTTTCAGACGACCTCGGACAGGACATCAATGGTTCTGAACTTTTCCGTACTGCGACACTTATTTGCAACAGAAAAATGGTTTCAGGCCTCTCTACTAGAAGCTTTTGAACCGACTCAGACACATTGAAAGGGAGATTAGCAAACACCGTGTGACTGAGGGGATTGCTGCACTGTGACTAGCCTGCGCCACCTGACTTCAACTTTCAGGGGCCAGGCAAAGTGGATGTAGAATTGCAGTATAGATGTCCTGCAGCCCGAGCTCTGGGACCATTTCCCCTTGCCGGGTCTTTGAGGGCTCTAGCTGAGGCTGAACTTCTCTACTGCATTTAAACATCCCCTTAGCCCAAGCCCTGCAAGCTGAGTCAGCTGGCATGGACCAGCCATGGGTTTTTCTCTCATGAAGTGCAGACACCCCCTCTGACGTGATGTGTTGTAGGCATGCAAAGGAGATGAGAAGGGACCATGTTGCAACACAGGCACCCGAGAGGAATTCTGCCACAACTGGTCTTGGTGACATCCAGATATGGCAGGGCAGGTACACTACCCTTGGAGAGAAGGTGCATTGTCCTGCCCCTTTCAGGCCTGGCCTCCCGTGGAGTTGCTGTTCTCTCTGACACTATTGGAGGAGGGAATTAGGGTCTACACTCTCTTGTGACGTTCTGATTGTCCTTGAGCAGCATCACGGGCATAGGGGAGCTCCGGACACTCCCATGTTGCCCACCCACACGGTGATGGGATGAAGTCTGGCTTCTTTATAGCACCGTGCTGTGCCCTACGATGAGTGATGTCTGTCTCCTCAGAGCCACGAGTGAGAATGCCGGAGAGGTTCATTCTCTCTAACTCTTCCCTGACTCCTTGAGCAAAGCAAAAGAAGCCGAAAGAGGCAAGCAGGAGGTGTAGTCAGAGTTGCTGCTTCCAGCTACAATCACAGGATAAAGTCTGTAAAAAAAGAAAAAGTGTGGCCATCTAAAGTACAGACACTTCATGCACGAGTGAACTCTTTCCTCCTCAAAAAGAAGGCAGGCGATGGAGTTCTTGCTCTCACTTAAACTACTGGAACCAGAGGTGAGATGGGTCAGTGATGCGCTGCAATAATCCTCTTCATAGCGGGTGAGCCCATTTCCATCCGTTGCTCTTTCTTCAGGGTGTCTGAAAATAAAAGTTCAAAATAAGGTAGTAAGTTCAAAAGTCTAGATGCCTGATGAGTTCATGTCTGTGGTTTATCAGGCTAGCCCTGACTAACGGGGCTGTTTTAGCTTGCGGCAGTGTGGAGGGAAAGGAAACATTCCACCTTGTGCTTACTGCACTATTCAGCAGACAAAAGGAGCCACAATTCTTTTTTTTAAGTACTTGCTAATATGGCCTCCTGGAACAATAGTAAAAGAGTAGCAAAATCCAGAGCAGAATTCTAAGACCTGTATTATGCAGGAGGCCAGACTCGATCGTTTAATGATCCCCTCTGGACTTAAAATTGATGACATATTATGGAATTTCACCGACAGCCTTGAAATTCATCAGACACCCCGAGCAAGGGCCATCTTTCACTTGCTAGCCCTGTCTCGTGAGATTGCTCACAAGAAGGTCCATTTTAATGTGCTCATTCATCTAGTTTAGACACCTTTCCACTCGCAGTTATAATGAGATTCCACCCCCATTTTAATAGGAAATCAAATCGCCCATTCATTTGCTAATAACCTGGGTCTGATCTCAAATGATGGCCTATAGCTGAAGCTGTCCATAGCGACAAAATTCCATAGCGCTTTCTCTACTTGTACATCCAGTCCCGCCGGAGCTGCAGGTCTTCATGCACCCAGTAGTCCAGGGTGCAGTGCAACACCGTGACATTTCAGACTTAAATAAATGCAATCATGAAATTTATGATTTTCAAGTTTAAATTTAAATTTTCAAGTCGTATAACATGAAATTAATCAAAATGGACAGTGAATTTGGTAGGGCCCTAGCAATGAGTAATCAAAACTTTGTTTCTTATTTTACCCAGGTTCTTTCTCAAATGGACTGCCATGCAACACACCTTACAGTAAGCACTTGGTCTGTGGCATGTCCTACAGCTGTCCATGGAAAGGCAGCTGCTCTGTTGTACTATCAGGAGTGTGTTTGTAGCTGGCACCCAGTTTGTTTTTCCCTGGGAATCACCTTCAAATGTTTTAGTTCATTTCAGTACATGTATTATTACAAAGAAACATTCTGAGAATGGAACACACATCAGAACAGAGCTTCCTTAGTATGAGAAGCTATAATTTCATGTCAAATTGTTTCTGGATTCATCCCACTGAGGGAACCGCACAGATGAGATATTTTTACACATTATCATCTCCTAAAATAGGAGCACATTTCCACAGGATTTGTGTTTCGCTCCTGGAAATCCTGCAGGGAAGTTCAGACAAACCTTTTCCAAATTAGTTCTCATGTGCCGTGAGACATAAATATGTGGGGTGCTCACATCAGTGCCAATTTTCTATGTGAAATAAATACCTTCCCAGTGCTTCGCTCCAAGCTACTGATGGATCTAGTCTTCATTCAAAGTTGCCACTTGCCTATGGAGGCCATTACAGCTCCTGTTAAAGCCAAATAAAAGTCTCCTGTTGGTTTCAATAAGGACTGAAGGAGGCTCCAGACCAGGGGTTGAAATGGCTGTTGAAGGAGCAGGCATAGAGAAGACTACACCTCTGAGATAGAAATGTCTGATGGCCCGTTACAGGGAAGTTATTTTGCTTGGGTGCTGGGTCTATGTGCATAGGTCAAAACAATGGAGCCCTCAGGAACTCATCGTAATAGCACCAGCTGCACTGGACATGGAGGGTTCCTCCTCTCTTCTAATTCTTCCTCTCTCTATATACAACTGTCTACGATCCTGCTTCATGGTTGAAACCAGCTGAGTCACAGCTCCTTCCAAAGCCTGCACCACCTGGCCTCATGCATTTACCAAAGGGAGTTACTCCAGACGGACAGAGGCCTAGTGCTCCCTTAGCCAGTCACTGATGGTTAAAATAAAGTGCTTAATGCAGGGAGAAGGAAATCTTGCTGCAAGTTGGGCTAAATGACTTTGACTCAAGTGTGGGGTTCATATGGCAGTGGAAGGTGTGTTTGTTTCCAGCATTTCAGCGATAGAAATCTTTGAACGGCCTGAAGCAGCATCCCACAGCACAGATCCAAATTCAGCCCTGGTACACGCTGGTGAACTGACTTCCATGAGAGTGACGCCCACGTATGCCCAGGCTAGATTTGGCCCACCAGGCCTAATTGTGCTGCTGTGGAGCTACATACACTACAGTCCCCGGGGGTGAACATGCAGCTCAATCATGAACCCAAATGGAGATGCTGCAACCCTGGCCAGGTTGACGAGGATGTGATGGTCAAGAAGCCCTTTTGGAACTTTTGCACTAAGTTGTGAGTATTGAGCTCAGGGAAGACGTGTGTGTGTGTGTGTGTGACAGAGACAGAAGCACAGAACAAGATGTGGTTTCATTCCCCAGCATTTTTTGCAATATCCTTTTAGCCAGGCCTACTGGGGCCCCGTCATCTCAAATGACCCACAACAAGAAACCCAAGGAAAAAAAGCCATGCCCCAAAGACAAAAAAGGTGGGATTCATTGCTCTAATGAGAGTAACCTTTGCAAAAACCTCACTTTCCATATTCATCATCTCATATTCTATTTCCTTTTCAAAGCATTTTCCTTACAAAACAAACTGGCAGACCATGGAGAAGCAGAGCTGTTAAAGATATTCCAGACACCGAGGTAGGCCATCATTAAGATTCTTCCATCAGGGCACCACAACCACAAAAGGAGAGCTTGCAAATGCCATTTAAGGCATGGAAGGCTGAGTCACAGTGCATAGAAGCACATTTTCCGAGTTGGAAAATTCACAGTGTGGTTCGAATTTTACTAGCTGGCATTAGCAACCACAGCTAGTAACAGATACCATCCAGTCTGTTCATTCCCCTTAATCTACTCATACAGTTCTGAGCATTTTCCTAAGCTCCCTAAAGGGTCAACACTATTACCACTGAGATCAATAATGTTTTGTCCTTCACTTCCATAGAAGTAAGGTCCAGACACATTGTAGGCATTTCAATCAGAGTGGTCTGATTTTCAGAAGTGATGAGCCACAGCAGCTCCCATTGACAGCACCTCTGGTAAACTGGCTGTGGGAAGCCTCGCTTTAGGTTTGAAATTTTAGGTTATAATCAGAATTGGGGGCTTAGGTTATGATCCAAAACGGGAGGCAATATTATTGTTTGTCATAAGCCTATAATCCCAGTCAAGAACCAGAGTCACATTGTGCCAGGTGCTGTACACATAGGTCACCAAGAACTTTGTTGTTTGTGTGCCAGTTGGAGGACAAAACAGATAGATGGGGCGCGAGGTAGACAGAGTATAAATAATAATATGAAGAGAGCTTTGCAGAGGCGTGGAGATTCCTACATGAATAAATTCCAAGGCCAGAAGGAACCATTGTGATCATCTCGTTTGAACTTCTGTATAATTTCTAGAAGAGACTTGTTTAAAAAAATTCCCATCTGGATTTTAAAACTTACCAGTGATGGAGAATCTCCCCTGGCCCTTGTGACTTGTTCCAGGGGTTTTCTTACTGTCACTGTTAAAATCGTGTGCCCGATTACCAATCTGAGTGGCGACGTCGACATTGGCAAGATTTTGCGCAAATACTTCTAACGCAAGAGTTTTTGTGATAAAGTATTTGCGCAAGAGAGCGTCTACACTAGCATGTGCTTTTGCACAAGAGATGTGCTTTTGTGCAAAAGCATCCGTGCCAGTGTAGACGCTCTCTTGCACAAGAAAGCTTCGATGGCCATTTTAACCAAAGGGCTTTCTTGTGCAAGAAATTCATGTTGTCTGTCTACACTGGCCTCTTGCGCAAGAACAGTTGCACAAGAGGGCTTATGCCTGAGCAGGAGCATCATAGTTCTTGTGCAAGAAGCACTGATTTCACACATTAGAACGTCAGCGTTCTTGTGCAAGAACTCCCTGCCAGTGTAGACAGCCAGCATGTTTTTGTGCAAAAGCGAGTGCTTTTGCGCAAAATCATGCCAATGTAGACACAGCCAGTATGTCTAGCTTCAGATTCAAACAATTGGATCATGTTATGTCTTCCTCTGCTAGGTCAGAGACCATTATTAAATATTTGTTCCCTATGTAGGTTGTTATAGACCATGATCAAGTCATCCCTTAATCTTCTGTTGGTTAAACTAAATAGATTGAGCTCCTTGAGTCTGGCCCTATCGGGCAGATTTTCTAATCCTTTCATCAGTCTTGTGGCTCTTCTGTGACCCTTCTCCACTTTTTCAATATTCTTCTTGAACTGTGAATGCCAGACCCTGCCATTACAGCAGTGGCCCCACCAGTGCCAAACCCAAAAGTAAAAGAACCTCTCTACTCCTACTCAAGGTTCCTCTGCGTATGCATCCTTGGATTACACTGAAGTTATGTCTACACTGCAGAGTTTTTGTGCAAAAACATCCCTTTTTGCACAAAAGCTCACAAACACCTCAAGCGTGTTTTTGCGCAAGAAAATGTACAGTCAATCGGCAGAACAGAGGGGTTTTTGCAGTATAGGTATTCCTCTTTCTATGAGGAGTAACTCCTTTTTGCGGAAGAGTTATTGCGCAAAAAGATGTGTGTGGACAGGAAACGGGGGGGGGGGGGGGGAGATTGCACAAAAACAGCCTATCGAAAGAAGCACAAAGTGTCCTGGTGGCCATTCTGTTAATGGCAATCAGAGCTTTCTTGTGCGAGAGCATCCAAGCAGTCTGGACGCTCTCTTGCACAAAAGCGCATGGCTTTTCCAATGCGCTTTTGCTGTGTGGACGCCCTCTTGCGCAAGAAGTTTTTGAGGAAAATCTCATCCGCAAACAGCTTCTTGTGCAAGAAGCCTGCAGTCTAGATATAGCCTGAGAGTTCATGTTGAGCTGATTATCCACCATGATACCAAACTTTATGGTTTCTGTTCCTGGCTGTGCTATCCATTCCACTTGAGACCTTAAAGAATAGAAAGTAGGATCTGGTTTTCAGAGGTTTTGGCAACCTACACACTCATTTTTAAACTCTTTTTGGTTCCACTAGAGTAGTGTATACTCCAGCTCTCTGCAAATCAGGTTTTTACTTGCCCCATGCTTTACCTTCCCTCTCACCTGTGTAAGAGGTGAAAAAAACTACTGAAAGTAATGTAGCAAGGATTCATTCAGTCATTTCTGTAAAATGGACATGAAATTTACAGACGTATAAATCCATTTTGGATGGATTGAAATAAGAAACTGCAAAATATTATTATTTTTAATAGTGCTCAGCATTTACATCTTTGGATGAAAGGTGAACATCAGCCAGATAGATATGTAGGAGTAGGTTAGACAGACACCTGTCAACGATGATTAGATGGTGCTTGGTCCTGCCGTGAGGGCAGGGGACTAGACCTGATGACCTCTCAAGGTCCCTTCTAGTTCTAGTGTTCTATGCTTTCATGATTCTAAGTCAATCTTTGGAGTTTTCAGACAATGACTGGGTTAAGTGAATTACACCTGTTCAGCTTGCATTTTCTTTACAAATAATAAAGATGCTTCTAAATTGCAAGTTACCAGCAATTATACCTGGCTTTCCAATGTGTTTGCTCGAGATGTCTTATGTTTAGTATGTTGTAAACACTGTTACAAGGCCTGTGGTTAAATTATTTTTACCTATGTAGATAAATATGTTGATGCTGATGACTTTTTACTAAAATTGTGTTAATATAATCACACCTGGATGAATGGTTTCCATCAGATAGAGGGTCTGCAGTTGTTTTCAGAGGCTTTCAGCACTTCCACAGTAAAAATGTTTCCACAGCCCCAACCATGCACAGTGCAACCTGGAATTTATCCTATATCCATTTGTTTAAACAACGAGGTTTATTCTTGAGATATTTTGCAATCTGTGAGTCTTCACAGCTACTTGGAAACTCTTTACTTTACCACATAATGTATACCTGTCATATATACCTTTCACGGACCTTCTCCCTCCACCTTTGAAAACTTGCATAAGAATTGTTGGTTTCAAGCTTGCTGAAATCAAAGTCACTGTGCTGATGATACAAAGCAAAGATACGGAATGTTATTATACAGCATTTTGGCTGGGAACAAAGCATTCCCTCTTTCCAAGCCAGGTTGACTTTTTTTTTAGGATTTAGGATCTTGGGATGTGGTTAGAAGGATAGGAAACGAGGCTATGTCTACACTGCAACATTATTTTGAAATAACATAGTCTGTGTCTACATAGCTGGCAGTTATTTTGACATAATGTCAGACTACTGTCAAGCTGGAGGACTTCTTACTCCAACTCCTATAACTCTCAATTTATGAGGCGTAAGGGAAGTCAGAAGGAGAGGGTTTTTCGAAATAAGTACTGTGTAGACAGCACCAAAACTCGAAATAAGCTATTTTAAAATAAGCTATGCAATTGACATAGCTCAATTTGTTTAAATTATTTCGAGTTAAGCCCTGCTGTGTAGACGCACCCTAAAGGTGTCTACACAACACCCTTACCTCAAAATAAGCTACGCAATTTGTGTTATTCAAATTGCTTAGCTTATTTCAAGTTCATTTCGAAATAGCTTATTTTGAAATTTGGTGATGACTTTTTACTAAAATTGTGTTAATATGATCACACCTGGATGAATGGTTTCCATCAGATACAGGGTCTGCCGTTGTTTTCAGAGGTTTTCAGCACTTCCATAATAAAAATGTTTACACAACACCAAATTTCGAAATAAAGCGCTATTTGGAAAGGTCCCTTAACCCTCGTGGATGTTGGAATAAGCCATACCTTATTTCAAAATCTATTTCAAAAAAACAGGATGCTTCAATAGACAGAGAATAGCTATTTTGGGATACTTCCGGTATCCTGAAATAACTCCGCAGTGTAGACATAGCCTGAGTGTCCAGGACAGAGTCCAAAGGCTGAAGAGATTGTGTCTAGGGTAGGGGTCCCTCCGCCTGTACAGGCAGTCCCCGGGTTACGTACAAGATAGGGACTGTAGGTTTGTTCTTAAGTTGAATCTGTATGCAAGTCAGAACTGGCGTCCAGATTCAGACACTGCTGAAACTGACCGCCAGTTCTGACTTACATACAGAATCAACTTAAGAACCCCAGGCGTCCCCAAGTCAGCTGCTGCTGAAACTGATCAGCAGCTGATTCCAGGAAGCCTGGGGCAGAGCAACTCTGCCTGGGGCTTCCTGTAGTCAGCGCTGGTCAGTTTCAGCAGCGGCTGACTTGGGGACGCCTGGGGCAGAGCAACTGGGGTGCTGCTGGGTTACTCCAGCAGCACCGCTCCTCGGCACTACTGGACCAACCCAGCAGCACCCCAGCTGCTCTGCCCCAGGCGTCCTGATTCAGCCACTGCTGAAACTGACCAGCAGCGGCTGAATCAGGACCTGGGGCAGAGCAGCTGGGGTGCTGCCGGGTTGGTCCAGTAGTGCCCAGAGGGGCGCTGCAGGACCAATCGGGAGCGCCCCAGCTGCTCTGCTTCAGGGTCCAAAACAAAAGCCTGGTCTACTGGGGGGGGCACACTAGCCGCGCCCCCCCCCCCCAGCAGACCAGGGACACGGGGAGCAGAGCCGCAGCGGCAGTGGGTGCCGCGCCTCTGAGGCTTTGCTCTGGCAAAATCTCAGAGGCGCGGGACCCCCCCGCGGCTGCGGCTTCAGTCCCGGTGCCTGTGGTCTGCTGGGGACGGTCCCCAGCAGACCACAGGCACCTGGACTGAAGTGGCAGCAGCGGCGGGTTCCCGCGCTTCTGAGGCTTTGCTCTGGCGGTCTCCAGCAGACCAGGGGCACCAGAGCAGCTTACGAACGGGGCTTTCTGGCCCCGGAGCTCGCAGGTAGCAATCTGCTACCTCGACCTCCGGGGCGAGAAAGCCCCGTTCGTAAGTGCGGATCCGACATAAGTCGGATCCACGTAAGTCGGGGACTGCCTGTATTCTCACTGCAAACAGCACCCATGCTCACCTTGATAAGTTCAACAACCTGGTGTTGATTTACAATGTGCTTTATGAATGTTTGTTCCCATCAGCATACAATTTTTTCTCCAAGTTGTTACCTACTCTCAGGACTCTAGGGGTGTGTCTAGACTACAGGGTTTTGTCAACAAAAGCGGACTTTTGTCGACAAAACTATACCTGCGTCCACACTGCCTTTGAGTTATGTCGACATAACGTCGACAAAACTCAGCAGTTTTGTCGACGTATGTAAACCTCATTCTACGAGGAATAACGCCTTTTATCGACAGAGTTCTGTTGATAGAAGGTATTATTGCATCTACACTGTCCTTTGCGTCCACACTGTTATGTCAACAAAGCGGCTTGCTTTGTTGACAGAACTGGATGTAGTCTAGACACTCTTTGTCGACAGAAGCTTTGTCGACAGTATCTGTAGACAAAACTTCTGTCGACAAAACCCTGTAGTCTAGACATACCCTAGGAGGGCAGGCAGGAGAGCATTGCCTGAGCTCTTGGGAGTCTCTAGACCATGGGTTCCCAAACTGGGGGGGACATGAAGAAATTCCAGGGGGGGCACAAGGCAACCCAACCCCCTCCCCCGATAAATCCCCTCTCCCAAGTTTTGCTGCTATTTTTGTTTTTCGGCCCCAATCAGTTCCCACTTTTTTTTTTTTTTTTTTGCTCAACAAGTTTTGCTGGGAGTGGGGAGGCGTGAGGGTTTCTCAAAAATCAAAAAGCGGGCATGATGCCAAAAAGCTTAGGAACCACTGCTCTAGACCTTCCTTATAGCTCCCTCCCTCCCCATTGATTCTATCTTTCTGCCTCTCTTTTATCTGTTTCCAGGTGAGAAGCTGAGTCACTCAGGTAGTTAATCATTTAGTAATTAAACTATGACCTCACCAGTTGACCCCAGATAGGGAAACTTCCGAGCTCTTGAGTCAGCGTTAGGCTACTCCCAGTCTGCCAAAGGAGATCACCCTCCTCCTCATCTTTTAGGTTGGACATTCCAAGGACTTGTTATTTATAAATTCTTCGTGCTTCTGCGCCTCTTAAGACTGATCTCGATCTGTGTGCTCTAGTGCAGGGGCTTTTAACCTTCTCCATAATGAGACCAGCCTAGAACCTCCCCTGCCATCTAACCAAGATTCTCCTCACATTTAGGAATATGTGAAGGGCAGCGGACCCTGGACATTTGTGTGACCATCTCAGGGGTCACAATCCCTGACTGAGAATCCCACGTGTTAGCTCACTCTTGCACTTCATGTAGGAATTCCTGGATTCAGTTCTATGACCTGAGTCATGCAGGAGATCAGTCTAGCTGATCAAAATGATCCTTTGGGGCTTTGAAAAGGAATATATCTTTTGTGTAGCTATATAACTAGTGTTATATAACAGTGCTGCCATGTCTCACCATCTCTTGTGTTTTTTCTTAAAGCTCTAGCTCCTGCAATAGTGATTTTTTGACACACTCAGCTTCCTTTTTATAAACAAAGTAAGCTTATAGCCCTCGTGTTTACAGAGCAAAGCTTGAAACCTAAAGATTAAACAAATGAAAGGCAGATTAAAAGAACCTCAAATGTATCATTTTCAGTGTGTGTAAGCCAATCTCGTTATTGTTTTGCATCCAATCACTTGGGGTTAGCACTCCTGTTTCCCTCCATCTCTTTCAGGATTATGCACTTTGCTTAGCACTGTAGTTTCTGGACATGCACTGATGGATCTGGGGGAAACTTACCTAACAATAAAGTGAATAAATTTAAACCTTTAAAAATGTTCTTTGTAAGACAAAAACAGATACCTCATCAGGCTTCACTGATAAGTGTTTTTGTTTCATTATGATTCTTATATCGGAGAAGACAGTGAATTGTTGAACACCCGTAGTGACATTGCAAAAATACAGAAGTAAACATTACAGTTACGTCTACACTGGCACCCTTTTCCGGAAATGCTTAAAACGGAACAGTTTTCCGTTATAAGTATTTCCGGAAAAAGCGCGTCTACATTGGCAGGATGCTTTTTCCGGAAAAGCGTCCATGGCCAATCTAGACGCGCTTTTCCACAAAAAAGCCCCGATCGTCATTTTCGCGATCTGGGCTTTTTTTGCGGAAAACACTACTGTGCTGTCTACACTGGCCCTTTTCTGGAACAATTTTCTGGAAAAAGGACTTTTGCCTGAACGGGAGCAGCATAGTATTTCCGGAAAAGCGGCTGATTTCTTACAGTAGATCGTCAGTGCTTTTCCGGAAATTCAAGGGACCAGTGTAGACAGCTGGCAAGTTATTCCGGAAAAGCGGCTGATTTTCCAGAATAAGTGGCCAGTGTAGACACAGCCTACCTGTAATTTCAGAGCTGTTTTGTGAGGATCTCTTAAAGTAAAAAGAAACTGGCTTACTCTAAAAGCATTGTCCATATCCCCCTCCTTATCAATTACCAATCCGTGTAGTCCAAATAACACAAGAAATAAGAGTTTTGCAGTGTGAGCAAAATTTTCTAATGTGTCCACAGATTTTTTGTCTCTGTATGATTTATGCCTGCAAAATGCCCATGACAATTTTGAAAAATGGCGAGTAGGATGCTGCACAAATGCTATTTGCCCGTGTGCACTGGATATTGTGCATGAAAATATGCACATGGTATAAACTGCAAATCTATGTGAATTTATATATGCGTATTGACTAAAAATATCTGAGAGAATGTGATAATACATTGTTACAATTAATGTCCCATTCTGCACTGGCAGCCAGGTATGTCACCTAGAAACAAAGTCCACACTGGAAAAGCAGCATGGTTCGTGAAATCAGGGTAGAGCACTTCTTTGAATATATCGTGTTGAATAAAATTTGCTAGCCTTCTTAAGGCAATCCAAATGAACTTTTTGTGATCCTTCAGTCTATCATGCCCTTCTATCTCTGTGCCAGGGAAAACACACTGAATATAAACTATGAGGGTGGCACAAAGCAGTGGGTTTTCAGACTGAACAGTTCCTGCCTTTGTTGCTGCTCTCCCACACAAATACGTAGAGTCCAAGGTCAGAGGTTGGACCGTGGCGGGATCGCCAGATGGTTTATTTACCTGTGTGTCCACAGGTATGGCTGCCCACAGCTCCCATTGGCCACAGTTCACCATTTCCAGCCAATGGAAGATGCGGGAAGTGGTGGTCCGGCCCTCACCACTTCCAACATCTCCCATTGGCTGGGAGTGGTGAACCGCAGCCAACAAGAGCGGTGAGTGGCCATACCTGGAAACGCTCAGTTAAATAAAATGTCTGGCATCTCATTGAACCCTGGAGAAGTGCATCCAGCCCATGGGCCATTTATTGCCCGCCCCAATCTAGTCTGATCTCCAGGGCCGACTTATCCAATAGGCACAGTAGGCACAGTGCCTAGGGCCCACGATACTTTTAGGGACCCACAAAAATGTTTTAATTTCTTTTAAAATCAGAAGGAAAAAAAATGAACTTTTAGGGTAGAAGAAAATGTTTTCATTTTTTTCTCAGATCAGAAAAAAATTAAACTTTTAGAGCCCACAAAAATCTATTAAATTTTGCCTAAAACAGAAAAAAAAATGAAATATTTAAAGTTATATCAAAAATAATTTTTAATATTGACATTATTATGGTGGGAGGGGCCCATGAAGGCAAAAGTGCCTAGGGCCCACGAAAGGCATAATGCAGCCCTGCTGATCTCCTGTACAATATAGGTCATAAAGCTTCCCCAATATAATTCCTCTTTCAGTTACAGCCTATCTTTAAAAAAAATCATGATTTTAAAACTGCCAGCAATGGAAATGTCTACCTTATTTCTGGTCTGAATTTGTCTAGGCTCCGCTTGCAGCCAAGTTGCCAAGAGTCATGTTGTTTACCAATGTAAATACATTGCATTCTGCCCTGAACCTAGAAACTGACTTGATCACAAAATAAAGCTTTAACCAGAGCCTTTAAACATACCACCCCACCACAAACATGCACACAGCTCTCGCCAGTGCTTCTAGTGATCTGAAAAAGTGGAGCTGGGGAGCAGAAGAGCGGTCAAGTGTAATCTAGGAGCAGCAGCAGCTTTGGTAAATCGGTGCTTAAAGTGTTCCCCTCAGGGACTGCCTTGGTTATATTTTTGACATGCCGGTGACCCCTTGTGACTCCCACCGCCATCTAATGATAAGCACCGCCTAGAACAAGGATGGGGAACCTACAGCCTGTGAGTCAGAGCTGGTCCCTGGCTTACCTTGACCCGGCCAGCAGCAAGGAGCTGGGGACACTCTGACACTCGTGTTCCAGTGCAGCAGCAAGTCTCTGAGCCTCAGTGCTCCCCTCTGAGCTGGACTATGAGCGCTGGCTCCCCTCTGAGCCTCGGCACCCTCCCCCCCCCACACCCTGTGAGGGTAGCCCCGAGCCTCTGCACCCCTCCCCCCCCGGGGCTAGAGGACAAATGGAGCCCCAGCAGCCCGAGTTGAGTGTGAGTGACATGAGTGTCTCTTTCTCTCTTTTGGCGAGTGAGGAGTTGTTTTTTTCTCACTTGTGTGTGGCCCATGACTGATTTTTCTGTGGGTCAGTGGCCTCCGATGGGAAAAAGGTTCCCCGCCCCAGGCTAGACCTCTGACAGCAGTCAGACTGGTGCTGCTTGTAACAAAGGCCTGTCGGTCATGGGGTTCTGCCCTTTAAAGGCCAGAGACGCTGAGAGTTGTGGCCCTCCCATGGACTGATTGCTCTGTTCCCTTACACAGGGTTGTACAATCTGGGTCTGGACAATAAAAGGTAACTGCACTACAAGGACTCTGTCTCCATAACCCCAACAAGGCTGGGCTCAGGATCTCTGGGGTCCCCCCCCCCCCCAGCTAGGGCAGGGAATAGGGTGTTTTCACTCTGGGCTGCTCTCTCCAAACGGCATGCTTCTCTGACCCACTGATCATTACATACCGTTCAAAGCAAATACAATTTCTTACACAGCAATCAATTAAAAATCATGAGGAAATAACGGGAAAAGTTCAACGCGATCACCCCACTCTGTGGCACAGGGACATCACACTCCATGCCCCTGATTGTGAGGTCAGTTCGCAATCTGTTCCTCGTGGGTCCCAGGCCCCTTTCACAGGCCCTGGCTGTGCTGCAGGGATGCTGTGGGTCAGACACTTGCTTCAGGCTCAAGGTGGCAGCACTCATCTCCCCAGCATCAACACCCTTGCTCGGGTCACAATCCCCCTCCAAATCTGGCCTGCAAGGCCCCTTGGCTGGGGGCATCTTCCTGCACTGAGCCCACTGCTCAGAGTCCCTCCTCGCTGTCCCCAGATACTCACTGCACCCAGCTTCAGACTGCTCAAGCCCCAGCTCCACGCTCTCCAGCTCCTGGTCTGCTTTGCTGGTCCCCTCTAGCTCTGTGGCTGCAGCCCTGCTCCCCCGCACAGGGTCTGTTCTCTGCACTGTGTTTCTGGTTCTCTCTGGCTGGCCCGGCTCTGCTCCCAGGCTCAGATTGGGCCCCTGCTCTCTCCTTAGCTAGCCCCCCTCCTGTCTGATCCAGGCAAATCCAATTCGCACGGAGGACGGGACCCTCCAGCCTCCTGACTCCCTCAATAGCTTCCCCCCCCCCACCCCATCAATCAGTCTGACCTGGAGCACAGAAGTCTTCCCGTTGTTCCTGGGGATTGTCAGTCTCCAGGTCCTGATTTTTTTCATTGACCCATCCCCTTCCTTTTGGTACCTGGAGCTAGCCAGCCAAAAACCCCTCCACTGGGTTTTAGTAAGGAGCCAACAGACCCCTTTCTTTGACCCAAAATACCCGGGCCTAACCCATGCATATATTCAACATATATTCCTACAAACAGTAAAGAGGCACAGTACCATTCCTGCCTGTTTATTTTTCTTGTGTTCCTCCATCGACATTACAAAATGCGGATGGACATAAGTTCAAAATCAATCGCTCCGTCTTTTCGCTTCCAGACATAACGGCCAATATCCAGTGGCTTTTCGGCTGCATTTCGCTGCACCTGCTTTGCCAGAACAGGCTGGGAAGGAGGAATAAGTATCAGCATTCCGCTGGAACACACCCGTTCGATCAGGTACATTCCGCGCCGTCTACATAGTCTACGGAGCAATACTGAAGCACTCAAATGGCTCTTCAGTATATTCTAACCAAAACATTCGCTGGAGAGCCCTGTAACGTTATGTCAGAGCTGTGCCTCTGCCAGTGGGTGTTGCTAAATAGTAGCCCTGAGCAAAATTGTTAAAAAAAAATGGCTACAGAGCCTGAATATTAAAAATAACTTTGTAGAGCTGTTTTTTTTTTTGGCTCTGAGCCTTGATTTGAATCCTGCCTTTGGTCAAACAATTGTAGTGAGATCAGAATCAAGTGTAAGGTACTCCTTAATGACTGCCTGGCCTTATGCTTGCAGGGAATAGCTAGATTTAGGTCCGGATGGGATGGAAAACAATTCTCTCTGAAATATCCCGCACAGTCCCTAGTGGCGGTGGCATGTTTCTTTAGGCACTTCCTATGGCATTGGCCGTGGCACAGTTAGAGAACACCAGCCAGGCGACTCTCTCAACTCCACCTAGTGTTTATATATAAACAACCAGCTCCCCTGTGACTGTTCCATCGTGTGTAGCTTAACTTTCCCAAGAACACCTCAAAGGGCTAATTTTAAAGACACAAAAGCTTTAGAGAGCAGGGGCAGGGGAAATTTGTTGCAGAAGGAAAGAGAGGGTAGAAATAGACTCCTTCCTTTTTCCTTTCTCTTGTCTGAGATAAGCAATCCTCACACGCTAAAAGCAAGTTAAAACCAAGATGAAAGGTGGATAAATATAGTCACGCGTGTGCGCCGTTGAGGGAAAAGTGTGCCAGGAGTGCTGGGTGACAGAGGGTGAGGGCAAATATTTGTTCATGGCCATTTTTGAGAAGACTCAAAGGGTGTGTCTAGACTACACCTCTCTGTCGATAGAGAGATGTAGATTAGACACATCGAAATTGCTAATGAAGCAAGGATTTAAATATCCCATGCCTCATTAGCATAAACATGGCCGCCGCGTTTTTTGAAACGGAGTTTTTTTGAAAAAAAAAAGAGCATTCTAGATGCGGATCTGTCGAAACTAAAGCCTTTTTCGACAGATCCTGTAAACTTTATTTTTTGAGGAATACAGGATCTGTCAAAAAAGGCTTTATTTTCGACAGAGCCATGTCTAGACTGCCATTTTTTTCGGAAAAACTCCGTTTCGAAAAAAAACAGTGGCCATGTTTATGCTAATGAGGCACGGGATATTTAAATCCCAGCTTCACTAGCAATTTCAACATGCCTAATCTACATCTCTCTGTCGACAGAAGGATGCAGTCTAGACGTAGCCAAAGTGCTCATGGCGAAAAGAGTAAAAGTCAAAGGAAATGCAGTAAATAACTGGCACTTTTACAGGACCAGGTTGTGAATCCCATACTCAGCAGAGGAAGGATTGCCCAATGGTTAGGGCTTGGGGAGCTAGGATCTGAGTTCCTGCTCTACTGCAGATTTCCTGTGGGATCTTGGGCAGATCACTTTCTCCCTCTGTGCCTTAAGTTTCCCACCTGTAAAATGGGGATAACAGGCAGCTCTAACGCAGGAATTCTCAAACATCCTTGCATTATGACCCCTTCTAACAACAAAAATTACACCAGGAAGGGGCACTGAAGTCTGAGCCACATTGAGCACCATGGCCTAGGGTGAAGGGGCCAAAGCCTGAGCCCCACTGTCCTATGGGGAGAGGCCAAAACTGAAACCCAAGGGTTTCAGCTTCAGGCCGAGGGCCTGTAACCTGATCCCCATGTCCCAGTCTTGTGCTTCATGTATGGCCCCAGGCCCCACCAAGTCTAAGCCAGCCCTAGCAACCCTATTAAAATGGGGTCCTAGCCCACTGTAGGGTCCCACCCGACCTTTCAGAACCACTGCTCTAAGAGGGTGAATACATTACAGACTGAGAGGTGCTCAGGTAAGGCAGGCCAGAGGAGTGCCTACACGAGACAGTGTGACGAGAGCAGCTACTCCGATGAATAGTCCCATTGGGATCAATAGGTGAGTCATGTGGGATCAATAGGTGAGTCGTGAATGGGGGCAGTAGCCCCTTTTACTTTCAAAATGCCGGATAGCCACTGGCTGTCTTAGCCCCCCTAGGGAATGGGGCAGGTTTATTATCCCCTTTTTATAGAGGAGAGAACTGCAACACAGAATGGCTAAAGTTCTGGTATGAAGGGTTCGTGCATATCCATGGCATTGGGCATCCTGCATTGCTTCTCTCACAATGACCCCCAGGTGAAATGGGCTTTGCTTTAGTCTCACTGCTGACCCTGTAAATGTGTGGGCCACACTCTTGGCCAGCTCATTATGGAGTCAACCAGGGACCTGATGAGCTACAAGCATGAGCTGCTACAGCTTGAGCAAAAGAACCAAGTGTCCTTAGCTGGGGTTTTCACAGACAGATCCCCTAGTGTATGTCTACACTTGCAGCCTATTTCGGAATAGGGCTGCAAATGTAGGCATTTGGAATTGCAAATCAAGCCCGGGATTTAAATATCCTGCGCTTGATTTGCATCTTCCTGGCCGGGTGCCATTTTTTGAAATTTACAAGCCTGGAATAACTACACACGGCAGTGAAACAGGCGTTTGAAATAAAGCCCTCGTCCGAACTACCTGTTATTCCTCCTGCAATGAGGTTTAACAGGTAATTCAAAAGAGGGCTTTATTTCGAATGCCCGTTTCACTGCCGCGTGTAGATGCGGGCAGTTATTCCAGGCTTATAAAATTCAAAAAATGGCACCCGGCTGAGAAGATGCAAATCAAGAACAGGATATTTAAATCCCAGGCTTGATTTGCAATTCCGAATGCCTACATTTGCAGCCCTATTCCGAAATAGGCTGCAAGTGTAGGCATAGCCCTACAGACTGGTTGCATAGGGAAACCTTTCATACACACGTTCAGCCTGGACCTTGACAGTCGTGTGGAGGCTTTCCCATCCATCTTGAGTATCATCATGCATACGACAGGTTCCACAAGTCAAGTGAGACCCTCACTCCATTTTTGCAACACCATTGCTTTCCGGTGATGTCCTCTCTGCAATGCTGTAATCCTCGGTGCCTTTCCACAGATCCCATTGAATTGCAGGTTAGTCAATAGTTGTGTTGATGTTGCACCAGAAGGGATAGAATCCAGTTGGCTACCCCATTGCAGTTTTGGCTCCTGCGGAGCTGAGAGCAGCGAAAAGCAGCACATGCTCATTAGCAGCACATGTTCAGTAGACACCTCTTTGAATCAACAAAAATAACTCTGTTAAATAAGAACAACAGCTCTGTTGAATAGAGTCTATAAAGTCATGACTGGTGTGGAAAAAGTGAATAAGGAAAAATTATTTACTTGTTCCCACAATAAAAGAACTAGGGGTCACCAAATGAAATTAATAGCTAGCAGGTTTAAACCAAACAAAGGAAGCTTTTCTTCACTCAGCACATAGTGCAGCTTGTGGAACTCCTTGCCAGAAGATGTGGTGAAGACTAGAACTGTAACAGGGTTCAAAAAAGTGATAGAAATGTAGCCATGTTAGTCTGGTGTAGCTGAAACAAAAAACAAAAAAAGAGCTAGATAGATTCATGGAAGGTAGTTCCATCAATGGCTATTAGCCAGGATGGATAGGAATGGTGTCCCTAGCCTCTGTTTTTTTGGAAATGGATGATAGGAGGGGGATCGCGTGAGGATTATCTGTTGTGTTCTTTCCCTCTGGGGCATCTGGCATTGGCCACTGTGGGCAGACAAGATACTGGGCTAGATGGACCTTTGGTCTGACCCAGTATGGCCATTCTTATGTTCATTCATGTCCATGCCTTGTTCCTCTATTAAGCCCAGCCAGGTTGGTCATGTCTCTGTGGACAATTTCATCCATTCAGTGGTTGGCCTCAAAACTAGATTGACCTTGGCCATGATTAAGAACATAAGAACACAAGAACGGCCATACTGGGTGAGATCAATGGTCCATCTAGCCCAGTATTCTGTGTGCCGACAGTGGCCAATACCAGATGCCCCGGAGGGAGGGAACACAACAGGTTATCCTCATGTGATCCCTCGCCTGTCACTCATATGCCTCATTTAGCATTACATGTGTCTTCTGCAGTGTCCCCACCACTGTAATCTCTTCAATTATAGCCAATCCAACAGCTGGAGCTCACATCCTGTTTGTCTTCTACTCTCTTCATTTGTCTTAAAATCATTCCACTTTGCACTTGCCAGCCTTTAAAGAACTCTCACCTCTACTGGCCTCCTGCCTTCTGACTAGTTTGGAAAAGAGGATACTAAGGGGTAGAAGGAGACGTGGCAGCTCTCTTGAAATTCTCTAAAGGCCGTCATAAAAAAGACAAAGAAAAATTGTCCTGTCTTGCCACAGAGGGCAGGACAAGAGGCAATGGGTTCAAACTGCAGCAAAGAGGGTTTAAATTAAATTTCAGGAAAAAGCCCTACCTATAAGAACAGTAAGACAATGGAACAGACTGTCTAGAGAAGTGATGGAATCTCCTTCACTGGAGGTTTTCAAAATACAGCTGGACAGTCATCTGTCTTGGGTGGTTTAGATACAACAACTGCTGCATCGTGACAAGGGGGTGATAGATTGTCTCACACTTTGTGTCACTTCTCACCCTATGATCTTCTGTCTCTTTCACAAAGTGCAGCTGCTTCCAGATCACAGAGTAATGCTGCTATTACATTGGTATTACAAATTTTAACTTTGGTACCAACCAATGCTTTTATCCATCCATAAGTCCAACAACTTCAGTGCAGCCCTTGAGGCTAAAGCATTTGAACATCCACACTACTCAACAATGAATTTTCCAGTCAAAATCTTTACAGGTGATTGAATCAATGTAGATATCAACGTGTTTTGTTGCCTCCTTGAATTACCTGATTGTCGGTCAGTCTGATGAAGGTGGCCATGCCCAGTGGTTAGAGGGGGAGGTAACAAACTATGTCAGAGACCAAACACTACAGGGAAAGCTAAAGATCAGAGCTGAGGGCCAGAGACAATTTACCTGGGACCACAAGTGAATGCTTCCAGCAGCTGCTGCTCTGTTGCTGCTCTGTGTTCAAGAACCAGTCTGCTGTCTCTGACAACAAATCAGAGACTGTCGCCAATGAGGCAAATCCACCACAAGCTCTCTCACTGTGCGACCTTGGTTAACCACTTAATCGCTCTGTATCCTTTGCAATTCATGTTTCCTTTCTCCCCTCCTTTTATCTGTTATTTCTATCTAGATTGTAAGTCCTTCAAGGCAGGGATTACTCCTTGTAATATACCTGTGCAACCCGTAGCACAAAGGAGCCCTCATCTTCGCTGGAGCTAGGTATCCCCATAATGACAATGTCGGAGGCCTTTTCTGCTGCTCTTTTTTGCTTGCTAGTTTGTTTCACTGTCTAGGCATGGAGATTATTGCCTGAGGAAAAATCCTTTACTGCTTCTCTGTTTTTTTCCCTACTGAATCATGTCAGCAGCATGCATTCCCAGAACAGGTTAATAGCCCACTTTCTTTCCTCCAGTGGTTCAGCTAGAGAAAATGAATACAATATGTTAGCCCAATGCTTGAGAAGGAAAATGCCTTTCGTGGACCCAACTCTCCTGACACAGTATTAGGAGTGAAGTTATGTGCGGTGTTTTGATTGGCCATAGTGCATTGCAGGAGCATGTGAGAAATGTACGGCTGTGTCAGGAGAAGTAGTGAAAAGGCTTTCCCACAGCTTAGGGAGGGAAATATCAGGCTTCATAGACAAAGGAAAGATTTTCATCATTTAATTTTTATGTTCTGACTTTGTAAAGAAAATGTAACTGCTCATCATGAGCTATGAGGGAAGACGGAAAGAACTGGGCGTGTTTAGTTTAGAAAGGAAAAGATGGAGGGGGGACAAGTACCTAAAAGGGTGTTACAAGAAGGAAGGAGAAAAAATATTCTCTTTGGCCTCTAAGGAAAAGACAAGAAGCAATGGGCTTAAACTGCAGCAAGGGAGGTTTAGTTTGGACATTAGGAAAAACTTGCTGCCTGACAGGGTTGTTAAATACTGGAATAAGGAGCCTAGGGAGGTTGTGGAATCTCCATCTCTGCAGATATTTAAGAGCAGGTTAGATAGACATCTATCAGGGATGGTCTAGACAGTACTGGGTCCTGTTGTGAGGGCAGGGGACTGGACACGATGACCTCTCGAGGTCCCTTCCAGTTCTAGTGTTCTATGATTCTATTATCAGAGTTCATTTTTTTTTGTGCCATACACAATCTCCAGAAATAAGATATTCTGAACAGGATGAGATGCATCTTCAAGGTTCAAGAAGGACAAACAGGTGGTGACAGAAAGATATTTTGTTTGGTATGAATTCACGAGGCCTTGGTATACATGTTACTAAGAAGAACCTAAAAATACTCCTCGATCCTGCTGCTTTTGAAGTTAAAGGGACTTTTGCTCCCAATATAATTGGAAACAGATTGCAGCCCAGGATGTATTAATTAAAATACACTTGTATTCAAAATAGGATCATTAACAACCTTCTCACATGTGTTCTATGGAGAGCAGAATGCTGGAGAAAGGGGCTGATTTTCAGGAGGGACCTCAGGAATGCAAAAAGAGGCCAATGTGGTTTTCCTCAAACTGCAGAACTCAGCATGTAACACAGACCACTAAGCATCCTTAATAAAGAGCTTTCCTACAGCTCTGCAAAACTGCCTGCCGCACCAGTAATTACTAATGAAACAACTTTAACCCCTTTAACTTAAAGTGCCTTATATAGGTAAACCCACATATCTGCAGGGCATACCCAGAGAACTGAGTCCCCAAATCTGGTCTGGTTTTGGCTGACACCCGACTCAGATGTCTAAGAGCTGTGGTCTTAAGAGATGGGTTCAGGCATTTGTTCATGCGAAAGTCATGCTTCGGCAGGAGTTAAAACTCACTTGGATACAGAGCACTGTCACTTGAATACAGAAATGTGTGCAAGAGTTATGTTATGTTACATCTCTAGCTAAATCTTACAATCAGCCTTTTCTTTTTCCTACCTATTTCTGCCCTACATTTTATTATACTTCATAAAGGACTATCATGAGTATTTTGAAACCCTCTTAATAATACATTTATATGCTGACAGATGCCAGCAATTACGCACAGATAACACCTGCTGCAACATGAATATAGTGAAAACTTAATAAACCCCACTGACAAAACCATCACTGGAATCCCTCTCCAACTCATTCAAAATTCTATATAAATAATATGTTTATACACAGTATCATAAATTGTACTCTTTCTTTATCAACCGATTTCTGTCTAAAAATGGAACATAACCTGTTTCTGAAGTCCAGAATTTCTTGGTCTCTGCTAAACGGGGACACAACATTTGATTATCCTTAAAACAGACCAGAAGCTACAGGGAACTTTGTATTCACAAGACATGCATTCAAATTGGGGGGGGGGGGAGGGCGGTATTTGCAAATATCACAAGCAGAGGTGGACACCCAGGTAAACTACTTTTGATAAAATTTAAACATAACCTTTAACTTTTTTAGAAAAAATAGTTAACTCATTTTGATTTGTGTTCTTTTTCATATTTACTGCCTTGGTACATCATCCTGATATTTCCAGTTCAGCCAGCACCATGAATATGGCCCTTTCTCTTTTGGCTTCATACACCATGCCCATCCCTCTGGTGAATGTGGGCCAGAAATGTCAAGTTGAAATTTTTTTTCATGAGTGTTCCAGCCTGAGATGAAGATGAAATTCTTCCAGATGAAGAAGTTCAGATAAACACATGGCTTTTTGCATAATCATGTGTACTGAGCATCTGAGAACATGAGATTCACCTATCATGAATAATCAGACATTTCCTCTACAAGAGATCAGATTGATCCAGAATCTTGGTTAATTTTAGGTCATACTGACATATCTTCCTTTTCTATGAAAGGAAACAAACAAAAAAGCCCCTTTATTTACTGCTTTTCATCAGCAGATTTCAGACTGCTTTACAGAGGAGGTCAATATCCTCCCCTCAAGGCAGGACCAAGCTCCGTCTACACCATCCCTGATGGATGTCTATCTAACCTGTTCTTAAATATCTCCAGAGAGGGAGATTCCACCACCTCCCTCGGCAATTTATTCCAATATTTGACCACCCTGACAGTTAGGAATTTTTTCCTAATGTTCAATCTAAACCTCCCCTGCTGCACTTTAAGCCCATTACTTCTTGGCCTGTCCTCAGAAACCAAGAGGAACAAATTTTCTCCTTCCTCCTTGTGACACCCTTTTAGATATTTGAAAACCGCTATCATGTCCCCCCTTAATCTTCTTTTTTCCAAACTAAACAAGCCCAGTTCATGAAGCCTGGCTTCATAGGTCATGTTCTCTAGACCTTTAATCATTCTTGTCACTCTTCTCTCTACCCTTTCCAATTTCTCCACATCTTTCTTGAAATGTGGCGCCCAGAACTGGACACAGTACTCCAGCTGAGGCCTAACTAGTGCAGAGTAGAGCGGCAGAATGACTTCACGAGTTTTGCTTACAACACACCTGTTGATACAACCTAGAATCATATTTGCTTTTTTTGCAACAGCATCACACTGTTGACTCATATTCAACTTGTGGTCCACTATGACACCTAGATCCCTTTCCGCCATGCTCCTTCCTAGACAGTCGCTTCCCATCTTGTATGTATGGAACTGATTGTTCCTTCCTAAGTGGAGCACTTTGCATTTCTCTTTTTTAAACTTCATCCTGTTTACCTCTGACCATTTCTGACCTGATGTACCAGGATTTATCCATGGGAGTGAATGCAAGGTGGGTCTGAATATTACCAGATGCAAACAAAATCTAATACGCATGAAATGTTGTATGGAATTATGTGCATTTTAGTATCTCAGGGTATGTTTACACTACAGCACTAATTTGAACTAACTTAATTCGAATTAGTTAATTCGAACTAAGCTAATTCGAACTAGTGCATCTAGACCTAAAACCTAGTTCGAATTAGCATTTTGCTAATTCGAACTAGCATGTCCACATTGAGTGGATCCTGAACCAAGGTTAAGGATGGCCGGAAGCAGTGCCGGCAGGGCAACAGACTAGGACTTAGAGCATGGAGCTGCTGTCTCAGGCTAGCCGAGGGCTGTGCTTAAAGGGTCCCGCCCTCGCCCCGGACAGACAGTTCTCAGGGGTTCCCCGCTTGCAAAGTAGTCCTGGCATGGAGTGCCCAGAGTGCCCACACTCAGCACGCCACAGCACTCAGCCATCAGCCTAGCTGCACTTGCCGCAGGCTGCTATCCGGGGGGGGGTGTCAATCAGGGGGCTGCAGGAGAGCTTCCACCCCGAGGAGCCCGCAGAGCCACCCCAGTCCTCCCCATCGGGGGCTCTGACCCCATTCCTCCCTCACCTCCTCCTCCCTAGACCCCCTTCCTGATGTACAAAATAAAGGACACGTGTGTTCAAAAATAGAAACTCTCTTTATTGAACAAAACTCGGGAGACTGGGAAAAGGAGGTGGGACTGGGGAAGAGAGAGGGTGGGAGAGGGGAGGGCAACTAAAATGATCAGAGGTTTGGAACAGGTCCCATATGAAGAGAAGCTAAAGAGACTGGGACTTCTCAGCTTAGAAAAGAGGAGACTGAGGGGGGATATGATAGAGGTCTATAAAAGCATGAGTGGTGTGGAGAGAGTGCATAAAGAAAAGTTCTTCATTAGTTCCCATAATAGAAGGACTAGAGGACACCAAATGAAATGAATGGGTAGTAGGCTTCAAACTAATAACAGAAAGTTCCTCTTCACAAAGCAAATAATCAACCTGCAGAACTCCTTGCTGCAGGAGGCTGTGAACGCTAGAACTAGAACAGAGTTTAAAGAGAAGTTAGATAAAGTCATGGAGGTTGGATCCATGAAGTGCTATTAGCCAGGGGGTAGAAATGGTGTCCCTGGCCTCTGTTTGTGGAAGGCTGGAGATGGATGGCATGAGACAAATGGCTTGGTCATTGTCTTCGGTCCATCCCCTCCAGGGTCCCTAGTGTTGGCCGCTGTCGGCAGACAGACTACTGGGCTAGATGGACCTTTGGTCTGACCCAGTATGGCCATTGTAAGCTCATGGCTCAGGGTCAGGGGTCTCAGTGGACCACCCCGATTTTCATGAACACCTGCTCCTGGGTGGCCAGGCTGGCAGCTATCCTGCCCTAGACGGCCACTTTCCTGTGCCTAGTGCGGACGTTGTGGATGAGGTCCACAATGTCTGCACTAGACCAGGTGGGCACCCACCTCTTGCGGACCTGGGCAGGCTCCCGGGAGCAGCCAGCCTGTTCCCGGGAAGAGGCAGAGGGCTGGGTGGCAGCGGGTCACTGGTTCGTGCCGTGCCAGGTGCAGGGTCTGCTGGCTGGGTGCTGGCAGGCTTGCACCTGGCACAGGCAGCGTAGCCAGCCCGTGCCCCTTTAAGGGGTCCGGGGCCGGGAGGGGGGCATACGAGTTTCCCTGGTGGTGCCCAGAGTGGCCACCAGGGAAAGCGGGGGAGGGCTAGCCTCCCACTGGTTCGAATTAAATGGCCACACAGCCCTTAATTCGAACTGCTTAATTCGAACTAGGCGTTAGTCCTCGTAGAATGAGGTTTACCTAGTTCGAACTAAGCGCTCCGCTAGTTCGAATTAAGTTCGAACTAGCGGTTTGTATGTGTAGCGCCTATCAAAGTTAATTCGAACTAACGTTTGTTAGTTCAAATTAACTTTGTAGTGTAGACATACCCTCAGTTCTATCTTGGGGTGTGTCTAGACTACAGGGTTTTGTTGACAAAAGTGGACTTTTGTCGACAAAACTATACCTGCGTCCACACTGCCTTTGAGTTATGTTGACATAACGTCGACAAAACTCAGTTTTGTCGATGTATGTAAACCTCATTCTACAAGGAATAACGCCTTTTGTTGACAGAGTTCTGTCGATAGAAGGCTTTATTGCATCTACACTGTCCTTTGCGTCCACACTGCTATGTCGACAAAGCGGCTTGCTTTGTCAACAGAACTGGATGTAGTCTAGACGCTCTTTGTCGACAGAAGCTTTGTTGACAGTATCTGTCGACAAAACTTCTGTCGACAAAGCCCTGTAGTCTAGATATACCCTTGTTGTTCTCGGGCAATGCTATGACTCACTGATAAAGGAATTTAAATTAGGAACAAAGAAGAAGAAAAAAAGGAAGTAATTTGTACATTATCGCTATAAATGTTGAATCAACAGTGATAAGAATTTAAGTCAGGTACATCGTTAATACCCATTGGATGTGGTGTTTCAATTTTATGATAATTAGACAAAAATGTGTAGGATAGATGATGTGGCATCACTTCGATGTGCACAGTCTTACCTGCTGGTTAGAGCGGGATTTGGGAAGCCAGGCCAGATCAGATGGCCGGTGGTCAGGTTCTGAGACAGACCTGAAGGTAAACTAAGAATCAGGTGGCAGGCTGGGAGTGATGTTGTATGAGTAGAACATGACCAGTAAGAATGGCCATACTGGGTTAGACCAAAGGTCCATCCAGCCCAGTATCTTGTCTGCCGACAGTGGCCAATGCCAGATGCCCCAGAGGGAGGGGACACAACAGGTAATCCTCAAGTGATCCCTCCCCTGTCACCCACCTCCAGAGAAACAGAGACTAGGGACACCATTCCTACCCATCCTGGCTAATAAGTGTTGATGGACCTAACCTCCATGAATTTATCTAGTTCTTTTTTAATCTTCACAACAACCTCTGGCATGAAGAAAAACGTCCTTGTGTTTCTTTTAAACCTGCTACCTATTAGAAAAAAGAAAGGACAGAGCTTCTCCAGGATTTAATCCCAACATCTCTCATACTCAAAGTGAGAATCATGCCCCTAGACCAACAAGCCAATTGTATCAATAATATCACCACAGTTTAACAATTGTGACAAAACTTGTACAATGTATGTCATGTAAGGCATTAATGAAAAAGTTACAATATACCAAATATGATTATCCTGTTATATGCATGTACTGGCTTTGTATCTAACATTATGAATATTGAGGATGTACCAGTATTTCAAATGTGTTTGCTTCCCGAGTAAGACCCACAAGGTGGTTTACATCCACGGCAGCCTGCACATTGTAAATGGACCATTCAATTTGCTGGCCCATTAAAGAATATTAGTGGGTCATAAAAAAATCTTGTCCCTACCTGATGAGCCATCGTGTGGCCTCTAGACAAAATGGTTGCTCCTGTGAGTCATCAAAGCATGCAAGAGCATGTGACTTGCTCATGTGACCCTGGATTCCATCCTGTGTCTGTAATTTTCCACAAACTAAGGGCAAGTCTACACTGCAGGCTAAAGTCGAGTCAAGATATGCAACTTCAACTAATTGTGTAGCTCAAGTCAAAGTAGCGTAGTTCGGCTTTTGGTGCTGTTGGAAGCAGGAAGTTGAAGGAAGAACATTCTTCCTTCGACTTCTCTTACTCCTCATTAAATGAGGGTTACAGAAGTTGGAGTAAGCAGCCCGTTATTTTGAAGTTATTTTGAAATAATGGGCTTGATGTGTCGACATGCACTCTGTTATTTTAAATAAAGTGAGTTATTTCAAAATAAGTGTGCAGTATAGACATAGCCTAAGACTGCTAGAATTCCCTCCATTTGGGAGAAACTATAAAGGGCCTTGGAAGCTTCTTAATTTTGTCTCTTTCTTGCTCTGACTTCTGGACTTTGAACTTACACTAAAAGGAGCATTCAAAGCAACAGACTCAGGACCTTCCAATTTTTTGAAATCTATCAGAGACTTTAAAAGCCAACAGTCTGGTATTTCATTGCTACAAAGCCAGTCCAAGAACTTTGCAATGACTGTATGTATATAACTTCCTTAACCATTTTAACATTCTCCTCTCTCTTATAAATTTACCTTTAGATATTAGATAAGGGCAACAGTGTGATTATTAGGTCCAATATGAGTTACATATTAACCTGGCTATGTATCTAGTCTCTTTGAAGTAGAAAGACTCTTTGTTAGATTAAATTGATTTTCCATAACCACTCTTCATAAAATCCAGTGTGTGGGTGACGTAATCGATACCAGAACGCCTAAAGAGATTGCAGTTTGGATTTCTTGTTAACTAGTGTGGTAAGACAGAAGTTTACTTTTGGTTCTGTCTTGGTATAACAGATGATAAAATAACCACCAGTTCTGGAGTGACTCTGTCCTGTTTTTTAGCAGTTTGTCCACAGTCTGGTATTTTCGGCTGTGCACGAGGGCAGGATGCCAGATCAGAGACCAAGACAGACCAGAGGGCAAACCAGGAGTGAAGTTATCAGGCAATCAGGAGCAGATGTTACAAGGGAAGCTGTCCTAAGCAGCAGGAATATAGTTATATGAATAATTTCCTGTTCCTTGTGCTTGGTTTAAGTAAAAGCATGGAACTAAACAAGTCCTCCAGTGTTTCACCACTTGGATCCCATGATTTGAGGCCTCTGTCAGAGGTCAACTTCTAGCCTGTTGGGATATGTCTACACTGCAGCGCTATTTCAGGATACCAGAAGTACCCTGAAATAACTATATCATGTCTTCACAGCAAGCCCATTATTTCAAAATATAACAGGCTTGCTATTCTGATGTCCCTGTAAACCTCATTCCACAAGGAGTAAGGGATGTTTCGGAATAGCAGGTTATTTCTAAATTTGGCACTGAGTAGACAGTGCCAAATTACAGAACAAGCTATTTCAAAATTGACTCAAAATAAGCTATGCAATTTCCATAGTTCAAATTATGTAGCTTATTTCAAGCTACAGGTGCAGTGTAGACACACCCTTAGTAGGCTATTAGTTGGCCTGTCAGAAGTGCCTACCCCTATATGCCCAGTAGGTAAGGTTTCAAGACTGTGATGTCAACATATGTACTGGGGTTTGCTGTTCTCTAGACTTTCATTGGGGTTGCCTTAGCCCCATATATATGATTCGACTACTTTTTACATTTAAAGATGCTAAGGAAATGTAAGTTCACATTTTCACACTTGGGTGTTTAATGTGAGGGGCCTAAATCCATATTCAGGAACCTCTTTATAGGCACCCAGTGCCTTTAAAAATCAGGTCATAGGTGCCTGACCCATTGAATTCTGGAATATTTTGGTGGGGGGGGTCTCCCTCAATCAATCCTCTTGCAGCTGTTCTACTTTAATTCAGCACACAAATAGTTAAATATTTACTGGGCCAGGGAAAGAGTGAGAATGACTCAATAGAATCCACTGGTTATAGCTCATACCTGAAGGAGCAAGAATCTCTGTGTTCATCAGGTAAAAGGAGGACTCAAACTTGTGGCATTCCAGAGCAGGGATTAGTGCTCTAACCAGGGGGATAGGGTAAAGACACCTGCAGCCACACACACCTACTTGTTTTGTGTGAAGTTAGTTAGGCAGCTTCGGAGCATGCCTACCAGACTGGCTCCCACATGTGGGTTAGGCAGTGGAGCATCTGTCTTCCTCTGCTTAAAGACTCACTTGAGGCATAAACAGGACATGAGCATCCTGACACCTAGAATGAGACAACCAGGCACTTGCTCAGTAGGAGAAACATAGGTATCTAGAGAAACATTAGTGGAGGAATGTAGGCAGTGAGGGAATGCTGGCACCTACCAGGTTAGGCGGCAACCATGCAGGGGGTCAAACACAGTGATGTTCAAAAATGGGACTTATGTTCCTAAATACTTTTGTGACTCCCGCCCTAATTCATTAAGTGCTAGCAGTAGCAGATTCTTATCCTTCCTATGCCCAACACTGGGCAGAGAGAGCACCCCCTTCTGTAATGGATTAAAACCAAAGATTTCAACATTCTTCACTGATTGGTGAATAGGTGTAACCCCTGTTGATATCAGTGGATTTATACCCATTTTGCTGAGTGCTAAATCTTGCCCTTCATGCCTTTGCAAACATTAATGTTTCTAGTGATGAAGGCAACATACAGAGCGGGGGAGTCGTATCATTGTGAAACCAGAACCAATCTCCGTAATTACCTTGACAGCTGTAAAATGTTGAACAGCCTTCAGAATTGTTATTAATTCTCCTGGAACGCTGTCAGGTTCTAATGTGCTTTCTTCTGCCTCCAAAGCTCTCAGGCAAACGTGAACATGACCAGGAATTCTTTGTGCCTGGTTTATATTCTGTGCTTCTCAGAATTCATCCTAACACAGTCTTAAGTAGAGAATATGGTCAGGGAAGTAGGTTACTTAAATAGAGCATATGCAAAATTGTGACTCTTCTTGCTCCTTGGTTTCAAAATGCCAAAGAATTATCCAGTCCACCTTGTTCCTTTAAAAGAAAAGCAACCGGGGTAGTGTATGAATTGTTCCCCAGGGGATTCTAACAGTGAGCAGCTATCTAGTAATGACTCACATCTTTTTGTGTAGAAAAAGGTCTCTCTTGGTCTGGCCTGTTCTAATTTTCCAGCTACTCAGCTTTGATAATGGTAGTTTTGTCACTCCCCTATTTTCTTTTCAATCAGTGGGTTGGTTGTTTTGGTTCCAGATTTCTCCATTTCATCTATTCTTTTACTATGACTATTTGGTAAATAGGTCTCTTGTTTTGTACTCTGTAGTTAGGACACAACCAATCACTTTCACAAAAGCAACCAGACTGTTTCCTGACAATCGCTTGAATCTTCCCAGGATTTCCCTGTCTCCAAGAAAACCAACAGAGACTCCATTACCAGTTTATTCACAAATCCAAAAGTTTTAAAAGTTTTCAACCAAATGCACTTCAAACTCAGTTATTCTTCACTAGGTGGGACTGATTATGAAAGACATGAACTGAATCAATTTTCTTATATTTTGGAAAAGGAATCTATATGTTCATGGTGACGTATAACACAATGTAGTCTTAAAATATATATTTAAGGGTCTAGATGTAACAGCTGTGATGGTAGATATAAACCCCACTTCTTTGGATTTGATACAATTAGATATCACTCCATAGGTTTGATTGTGAGATTGGGGTCTCAGAGTGTAAACTTTTTGGAGCACAGAACATGGGACAAATTTGGAGGTAAACCTAAAGGCATGTAAGATACTGTAATTTACACCTTTTTCCAACTCTATCAGCATTAGACCCCTTGGTATTTGCTTTGACCTCCTTAAGCTAAATTATGCTTTCTTATATTCATTCCTCAAGGTGTAAGATGTATCCTTTCATCCCTCTGTATTTGGATCTGATTGTCCATGTTTACTCACCATTTTGCTGGGTACCTAATAATCTCTAAATGCTAATTCTGTCTGGTGCCTAAATACCATGTAATGGGAAGCTTTTCAAATACAGGGTTCTATCCATGGTTCTAAATATTCAACAGTAAATTCTCTGGGTGGCATTCTGACCCTATTAAATCAATGATAAAACTCTCCTTTAAAATATTAACTATTCTTAAATATTCTTTTGCATCTATTTAAAGGGCTAGTTTCCTTCATTCTATATCGCAAAACAATTTCTTCTGGATTCATGAGGGAGTAGCACAACCAGTAATCATAGAATCATAGAACACTAGAACTGGAAGGGACCTCGAGAGGTCTTCGAGTCCAGTCCCCTGCCCTTATAGCAGGACCCAGTACTGTCTAGACCATCCCTGATAGATGTCTATCTAACCTGCTCTTAAATATCTTAAATGTCTCCCTACGCAACTTATTCCAGTGTTTAACCACCCTGACAAGCAGGAAGTTTTTCCTAATGTCCAACCTAAACCTCTCTTGCTGCAGTTTAAGCCCATTGCTTCTTGTCCTATCCTCAGAAGCTAAGGAGAACAATTTTTCTCCCTCCTCCTTGTGACACATGTTTAGATACCTGAAAACTGCTATCATGTCCCCTCTCAGTCTTCTCCTTTCCAAACTATAAACAAGCCCAAATCTTTCAGTCTTCCTTCATAGGTCATATTCTCTAGACCTTTAATCATTCTTGTTGCTCTTCTGTAATAATGAAAACAACTGTATCGGAGCTGATTTATACAAATACTTTGATCATTTTTAAAAGGCAATACTGGCTTTGATCATTTTTAAAAGGCATGTCATTTGCAGTAAGGAACCATGGACTTCAAGCATGGTGTTCTGACTGTAAACATGAATATATTTCCTAAACTAAAAAAATCTACACAAACTCTCACAAGTCTGGTTTCCACGATTTAACACTTTGTGGCAGTAGATTTGACAGAAATATAACTTGCTTGATTTTGATTATTCTGCATCTTTTTAACTGTTTTATTACACAAAAGCAGAAATAAAATAATTCAATGGCAATAATGGGATTGTGTCCACATTCTGTTGTCCTTGGATTTCATTTTGCTTTCAAGCTACCATCTGTACCGCGGCCTTTGCTTTAAAACTTGTTTGCCTTTCGGACAAAATGAAGAATAAATAGATGATCTTGATTCTTTGACTTTTAATGTTAAAAAACAAACCAACCAACTGTGAGTAGGGTTCTCAAAAGGGCTCAATGTTAGCTCCTCCTGTTCACGTCAGTGTGAATGTCACTGTTGGATTTAGTAGGAACAGACTTAGGTGAGCACTGGAGGTGAGAAAATTGCACCCTTTTTGAAAACTGGGAGGCTATCTGATACATTACTATGAAACTCTCTTTCTCTCTGTGCAATTGCACTGCAGTCGTGATCAGCAGAGGTGCCCACACCAGAGCACCCTTAATATAAATGAGTCCAGGCTGCTGAGAGACCATTTTCCATGATGGAAATTTGTGACTACATCCTTTAATGGGCCACACCTAAGCTGTGTCTTCATTGGCGCGATCTTGCACCAAAGCAGCCGCTTTTGCGCAAAAACATGCTGCCTGTCTACACTGGCGGGGAGTTCTTGCACAAGAAAACTGACGTTTTTATGTGTGAAATCAGTGCTTCTTGTGCAAGAACTATGATGCTCCCGCTCAGGAAAAAGCCCTCTTGCGCAACTGTTCTTGCACAAGAGGCCAGTGTAGACAGGCAACATGAATTTCCTGTGCAAGAAAGCCCGATGGCTAAAATGGCCATCGAAGCTTTCTTGCGCAAGAGAGCGTCTACACTGGCACGGATACTCTTGTGCAAAAGCACATCTCTTGCGCAAAGGCACATGCCAGTGTAGATGCTCTCTTGCACAAATAATTTAATGCAAGAACTCTTGGGTTAAAGAGTCTTTGTGCAAGATCATGCCAATGTAGACATAGCCCCTACAGATTTGGTACAGCAGGGAGATAGGACCGGAATGCACCTCATCAGTCAAGTTCAGAGCCCTGGTTCCTTGTGCAGCCAATCCATTCTATAATCCTGTTTATTAAATTATTAAGCTCCATGTTCAAACTCGTTACCCTTCCAGGCATCTTAAAAAGACCACCAACTCTCTTGGGTTCTTAAGGTGAGGATGGGCTAAAGTTTAGGAGGTTTATTATGTGTATTTATTGTATTACTGTAATTTCTGAGTGGTAATTATTTATGGCATTAAGGTGGGATGTTTTAATTTCAGATCCTCTTCTACGTTTCCTTTCAACGTGGGTTCAAGCAGCAAAACCTGTTCAGTGCATATCAATAGTGAGTGAATAATGCATCGCGTCAGAGTTTACACACACTCCGAACACCGGGGCAGCACACACAGTCCCTGCTGGATAAAGAGGCGATTTAATGATTTGGGGGGAGGGCTGTGGAATTTTTGGAGCATTCAAATTCCACATGCCTTGTTGACAAAGGGGAACGGGAATGAGGCTCCGTTTAGTTTTTATGGTAGTCGTTCTCTGGGCACATTCCAGCGCTGCCATTGAAAGCAGAATAATGTCACCAGGGGCCGTTTCCTACACACTGAACTGGGAGTGCTCAAAAATCTCAGCAGGAAGGCAACCGACTGAGGCCTGGGATCATACTGTGCTTCTTCGGCCTCATTGACACTTGTCCCAATGCTGGAACAAACAGTTACCAACCCTCTGCGAACACAGAGCAGCAACCGGAAAAAAGCCTGCCCAGCTAGGTTTGAATGTTACCATTATTGCCCTGCATAGATTTATTATCTGCGCCCAGGTATCATCGCCTGGCCTGACACTAACGCTGCAGCGCTGTCCCCACGGCCACTCCCAGGGCTCCTGGAGAAGCCGTCGTGTTCCCAGCTATTTGGCCAATGCTGAGGAAAGCATCAGCCAACTGCCACAGGACCTCGTGATGTCTGAGTAAACAAAGAAAACAGGCAGCACTATTCACACGAGGAGAGGTTGGCAGGATCCATCCTTTGGACTAGAGACAGGAGAAGAAAACTGTACAGGGCCAAATCCTGCCAGCTTTAACTCGCTTGCATTTGGGGCCGCGTGGAAACAGGCCATCCCGAGCATGATCTATACAAAGGCAACAAAAGCAGCACTGTACTTCAAGCACTCTGCAGCCTTGTGTGGATGAGAGGGGGAGACTGTGGTTTGCTCTCCTCCCAGTACTATAGGGCAGTACTATCCTTTTAAAATTAGTCATGTGTCATCCTTTAAATGCTTCCCCATGTGAGGGGTCGCTCATGCGATTCAGGCAGAGTCAGGGTTGTCTTGCTTGGAGTCTGTACAAGCTATCTCAGCATGAATCTACCAAAGACAATTGGGGGATAGACTGTGTATGCCTGGTCTCACTCTGGGTTCCAGAAATGCAGGGGCTGCAGCGTTGTCACAAAGAAGATACTCTCAGATGCCTGACTGTGGCAGAAAGCAAAATATTCCCTGCCCCTTTAGGGCACTGTGCAGCCCTGGTCTGTGAAGGGGATGGAGAGAGGTAGAGACAACGGCTACATCTAGACTGGCATGATTTTCCGGAAATGCTTTTAACGGAAAAGTTTTCCATTAAAAGCATTTTCGGAAAAGGGCGTCGGCACAGACGCTTTTCTGTAAAAGCACTTTTTGCGGAAAAGCGTCTGTGCCAATCTAGACGTGCTTTTCTGCAAAAAAGCCCCAATCGCCATTTTTGCGATCGGGGCTTTTTTGCGCAAAACAAATCTGAGCTGTCTACACTGGCCCTTTTGCACAAAAGGACTTTTGCCTGAACGGGACCAGCATAGTATTTCCGCAAAAAGCACTGATTTCTTACAGAAGGAAGTCAGTGCTTTTGCGGAAATTCAAGCGGCCAGTGTAGACAGTTGGCAAGTTTTTCTGGAAAAGCGGCTGATTTTACGGAAAAACTGGCCAGTCTAGACACAGCCAAGGGGTATGACTACACCACAAGGGGATTTCAAAATTAGTTATTTCGGAATAATAACAATTCCCGAAATAACTATTTTGAAATAGCACACCCACACTATGAGGTAGCCTCAAAATTAGTCCAAGGCAGGCTCTCCTAATGTGGACGTGCTACCTCGACTTAGAGTCCCCGGCAGCACTGGGAAGTCATTACTTTGAATGGCGCTGGGGAGAAACTATTTCAAAATAACAGCAGTGGAGCGTCCACACTATTGCTATTCCAAAATAGATATTTCAAGTTAGGCGTTATTCCTTCGTGGAATGAGAATTTATTATTCTGGAATAAGAAACCTGTTATTTCAAAATTATTTCAAAATAATGGGCTTGCTGTGTGGACGCTCACCTTGTTATTTTGAAATAATGCTGTAGTGTAGATATGCCCAAGGACACCAAGGGGAGAGAGTCCAGGTGAGAGATGACCAAGGGATGGCCCAGGGACTTAGCCATAGGAAAAGACAAGATGCTCTTGTTTTATGTAAGTAGCTGAGCATGCCCAGTGTAAAGCTTTATTCCAACAAATTGTCTAAGCCAATCTTTGCCTAAGAGGTGTGACAGGCAGAACATGTCTCTTCCCCTAATTTCACTCCCCATTCATGAATCTGAACTGAGAAGTTCTCCCTGGAAAGGCATTCACCTTTCAAAGAGGGCACGATGAGCAGGCACTGCAACAAATATACTGTGCTTATGCAATTACCCAAAGTGAGATTTGTTAAAAAATATAGTATTAGCTGCTTCATTGCTTGGACAGCATAAGCATATCTTAGATGCTGTTTACTCCAATGCTTAGAGATAAATGCTGGGGTAGTATAGATTGTAGCTCATGCCAGCTGAATAGTGAAGACATGAGTGAATGAAGTACATATTAGTAAACACTAGATGGAGAAGACAGAAGACATTAGGAAGAGAATTTACTTTTGACCATTTTTTTAATGGAAAACCATGTCTTATCCTAAGTGTATCTATTTCCCCAAGTTGGAAAAATTCATTTAAAGAAAAGAAATCATTGTGATTTGTTTATATGCAAAAAATTCTCCCTTTACATATATCTACTGTTACTTTGGGTACATCTACACTGTACGGCTATTTCGGGATACCAAAGGTCTACCCTGCCTATTATTTCAACATATTTTTTGAAATAACGGGCATGCTATTTTGTCATCCCCCTCCACCACCAGCCTTCCATCCGAGAAAAACAGAAAATACTGGTATTTTCTGGGTTTTTTTACCGGACAGAGGCGGAGAAAACCGGACTGTCCGGGTGAAAACTGGACACCTGGCAACCCTAGCAGGGTGAAGGAGTGGGGCGGAGGAGGGAAAGAGGAAGGAGGCTTTATTGGCTGCCCCTGCCACCAGCAAAATATCTCAGCTGCTATTGGTTTGGAAACTGGCCAATGGGAGCTGAGAGATGTTGCCGAGGGGTGGGGCAGAGCACAAAGCCTCCTTCCTCGCTCCCAGAACAGAGAAACCACATTTAAAGCAGCTGCTACTGCACTGTGCTTAGGAGTCCTAGCGAGGCAGCCCCGGTGGCTTGGCGGGCCACATCTGGCCCATTGGCAGCCTCTTGCCCATCTCTGCTCCAGAGACTGGTCCACTGGGGTGATCAATGTCCAGATTGCCAAGTGGTTGGTGGTGAGCCATGATGGGAGAGCATCAGATCCTATGACTTGTGGAAAGAAAACATGAACTGCATAAGACTTTCTGAGGCTTGAAAAAGGCACCGCCCAATCCCAGAATCCATCCATAGGTTTTAACTGTAAAATAAAAAATTCCACGTTCATTGATTCCACGGGGCGTAGAGCTGTGCTGAATGGGCATTTCCGCAGTGGCTTTTGAAGAATTCTCACCATACCTGTCTTGTGCTCCCTGCATAACATGGGAGCAGAGAAAGGGTGATCTGAGATAAGATTTCCAAGTGAGAAGGTTAATGATGATAGCCGGGAACTGACAGCGGGTCATAGGAAACCTGGGATCGTGACAATTGCATAATGAAGATTTTTAAAAAAATAGCCTCTAGCGTGTCTTTCCAAGACTGAACATTTGCTTGCAAAATCAGACCCTAAAGAGAATGGCTTCCTGCACGTATCTGTTGTTTTTACTTGCTCTTATAAAATAAATACCCTTCCATTCCTGGGAATTTCCAGGGCTCAATGCAGTAGAGTATAATCCCCTGGATAATCTACACCCTATGGGGAATGTTAAGGATGTGTGCCATATCCTTTGTCGGGTGTAAGTGGAGCCATGCTGACTTATGCCAGCTGAGGATCTGGCCTTGTATTTTACCTGGGCCTTTCTTGTGTGCTTGTTTAATGCAACTCAAGGCCACGAATGAAAATAAATAATAAAATTTAAAAAAACAATTCATGGCTGGCTACATTTGTGCTCGCAGCCCACGCCTGTCCGAACAGGAGTTAGGCAGGACAAAGCACAATGGACTTCCTCGCCTTTATTGCTTTCATTCACTTCATGTCATGCCAAGGAAGGTTGATTATAGGAAATTCTAATAATTAATCGCTGATGTTTTTGACTGCTGTTCCCAAGGGATTTACACAAACCTGCAATGGTTGTTCTGTAGGATGCTCTTTTTGGAACAGTTGTAGATAACATATACCCTCCTCGTGACTGCTTTTGGATGGCCTGGGCTTGATATTGTTTTTGTTTTAAAGCAAAGAACAGTATTTTTTCCCCTTTAAACAACAGTCATCTGTTTCCTCCCGTCCCTTGTAAAACTTTCTTCTTTTATCAGGCACTTGCAGCAAATTTGCTTTGTGTTCGGGGAAGAAATATACTCTCTCAGGCACTGTAACCCTGCAGATAATAAGCTCTGCACAACATAATAAACCTAATAAACCATAATAAAGCATTATTTCAACCTTTAAAGGGTTAAAATTAGTCTTGAAGTTTAGAACACAAGTGGTTTCGAACATGGTGATTTCTTGTGTTCCTATTGGTTTGTTTTATTTTATAGATCAAATGCTCATGATACCGATTTTTTTTTTAAATAAACAGAAAAGAATACAAAGAACAGAACATATGAATAGAGATCTCTAGGCTGAAAATGACAGAAAGACAGACAGATTATCCTTTTATTACCCAGAAAAAAACATAATTTTGTAAGGTCTTCATTTTCTAACTGAGCTATGTATTTCCATATCATGGAAACAGCAGGACTCATTGGAATTATACTGAGAATTAATTTGGCTTTAAGTGTGGTAACCTCCACATTTAAGTTCATTAATAGAAGCAAGAGAGAAGCAAATGCAGGTGGAAGGCTGTTTCTCATTGATTCAAAAAAGGAGAGCATTTATCAAGTCCACATTTTATGATGTGCTGCATTACTAGGATGAAACATTTTGTTCTAGTTTCACTGCCTGGTATTTAAGGTGTATTTGCAATTTTAAACCTAGGATTCTTAACAAGCCTTTGCCATTGCATCTTTTTGCATCTATCGTGGTGCATTGTTTTATGGAATGGCATTTGAACCTCCTTCATCCCCTGGAGAAACTCAGATGAATCATGTCAATAGCACAGTTGAATCCACTGCTGCTCAGTTCCTCCAATTTCCTCATTTGGGTTACCAACTTCTCTTTGAAAGTAACCTTGCAGAAAACCTGCCTGCTCTCAAACAGGTCATGCCCCATACATCTGCACACATGGAGAGCTGGGATCACACGCCTGCCTAACCATAACCTAAAATGTTGCTCATTGACGGCAGTATGCCATATCTATGAGATAGAAGCCACAACAAACCAAATACATCTCCGTGAGAAATCCGTTTGCTGAATGTAACTTTTAACCTGGTAGTTTATGTAGCAGACAAAGGAAAGACTGATGTGGGAAACTTTTCTTCTGCACATTTTTTGCTATTATTCTGTTAACTAACAAATATTTGCTAAATATCACTGTGCTGAATACTTGGCATTTTTTTTCCGGGTGACTCAGAGCTCCATCTCAAATGGGTTTAAGATAATAATTAGGAAATAAACAGAACTCACATGTGAAAGATCACTGAATCTAAAGCTATTTTAGAGGCTTTGGGATTGTATGCAATCTTATTGTGGCAATACAACATAATCTACTCCCTCTACATCATTCTCCCTAAGGCCAGGTCTACACTAGGGGAAAAAGTTGAACCAAGGTATGCAACTCCAGTTACATGAATAGCAAAGCAGGAGTCAATGTACCTTAGTTCAAAATTCCCCATGCCCACTGCCAGGGATCGATGGGAGAAACTCTCCTGTTGACATCCCTTACTCCTCACGGCTCAGTAGAGTACCAGAGTCGATGGGAGTGCTACCAGAGGTTGATTTAGTGGATCCTTATTAGACCTGCTAAATTGACCCCCAGGAGATTGATCTCTGCAGCATCAATCTCCCAGTAAGTGGAGACAAGACCTAAGACAAGGCCCCAGGACTTCCTCTTCATCCCAACCTTGATAAAAGTCCAGTTTCTTGGTCTGAATTATCTAACCTCACTACCAACCCACTCCCAGCACATTAGCAAGTTTTCCCGCTGTCAAAAGTCTCTTGACCTCTTTCCATAAAGCCCCTTAACTAGCTCCTGAACTGACTGGGAGTTTTCTTGGGCTCACTTATGGAAGGCGAATCAGGATACACACAGCAGAGTTGGGAATGGCATACCTACAAGGAGGTTTCTCCCACCAATCAGACTCTCTGTTGATTTCGTCACTTACATGAATCTGTTAACAACTGTACCATTCACTGAGGCTGCGTCTAGACTGGCAAGATTTTGCGCAAATACTTTTAACCGAAAAGTTTTTCCGTTAAAAGTATTTGCGCAAGAGAGTGTCTACACTGGCATGGATGCTTTTGTGCAAATGACATCTTTTGCGCAAAAGCATCCGTGCCAGTGTACACGGTCTCTTGCGCAAGAAAGCTCCGATGCCCATTTTAGCCATCGGGCTTTCTTGAACAAGAAATTAATGTGGCTGTCTACACTGGCCCTCTTGCGCAAGAATACTTGTGCAAGAGGACTTATCCCTGAGCGGGAGCATCGGAGTATTTGCGCAAGAACCACTGATTTTGTACAGTACAATGTCAGTATTCTTGCGCAAATACTTGCAGCCAGTGTAGACAGTCTAGACGCAACCTGAGTTTTCACAGGTGAGAGCAAAGCTCCTGCAGCAGGAAGCCACTTGAGCAGGCTTACTCTTCCACTATGAAATATCCATTTCAGATGAGATCTTCAGAAACAACTAATCAGCATAAGGGCCTCATTTTTGGATGCTCAACTTCAGGCACCTTAAAGGCCCCTGATTTTCATAGCTGGGTGTTGAGAACTTTCTGAAATTCAGCTCCCAGTAAGGTGTCCCAAGTGGGCACCCAAAAACTGAAGCATCAAAAATCATTGGTTGCTCTTGGAAATCTTGGCCTGCAGGCAGGGAGGCTGACAGCTTCCGCAGGTACCCAAGCAAGGGGGCGGTGCTGCACCCTGGAAGGGGAGGGGCCTCAGGAAGAAGGGGCAGGAGCAGAGGCAACCAGCCCTTAGTGCCACCCAGAGCACAGTGCTGGCTCCCCCCCTGCAGCCCTCAGAGCCACACAGAACCTCAGGCTCCTTTGAATCACCAGGCCACAGGGCAACTGCTCTCTTGGCCCTACCCTGTTGGCAGACCTGCCTATATGTAACTAGGCTCTGCCACTTAAATGAATTGGATCACAATGTGGCGTGTTCATTAGCTACAAAGTAATGGAACTGCATGTGGAATGAGCTCCGTTCCTAGGTGAGACCTATGCTTAGGGTCCAGTAATGCTGAATTTACTGGTGCAAGGACATTCTGCTGCTCTTGTGCATAGTTTTGAGTCCTACCTTCAATATCCAATGCACAGTATATTAACCCACACACCCTAGTGTGGTTCACTGAACCATGGAATGGCACTTAGACCACATACAGCAAGAGCTAAGAACAAGGGAGATCTATAGCCTAAGTCAGTGTTTCCCAATTGGTGCTCCGCAGAACTCTGGGGTTCTGTGAAGCAAAAGTAGGGTTCTGCGAGAATGCGGCACTCCCCCCCCCCCCCCTAAAGAGACAAAGTCTATTTTTCAGCTTTTTTTTTTTTTTTTGGCTTGAAAAATTTTACTCTTACAACCCTAGGGGTTCCTTGAAATTCTTTTAAGCTGAAAAGGGTTCCATGACCAAATAAAATTGGGAAACACTGGCCTAAAATATAAGGCAGCTGGCTTAATAGCTCAAGCTGTAGCTGCTCCTATATTAAGCTCCAGAAGTCCCAGGTTCAAATCTGCCTGGTGGTGGTTCCATATACCATTAATAATCAACTTTCCTGAAGCAGTAGGGTTAAGCAAAACATATTAGTTACAACGTAGGGCTGTAATTAATGATCATTCTGTGAAATAAATGAAGCAGGCTGGCAAATGATTCTGGGAATAGGTATCACAAAAGAACTATCCATGAAGTTGCTTACAGTTCTCTTTCTAATACAGCACTTGCTTTCATATTGATTTGGCAGCTTTTTGTTAACTTACAACCTCATTCAAATAAGGTGTAGTCTACAAGAGCTATGATCCCACTCCAGGCTGGTTGAAACAACAAAAAATATTGGAAGTGAAACCTTCTTTTCTCACTTCCCAGTTATAAACTAGGCTGCTAGGGAGAAAACAATTTCCTCAATTCAGCTCTCACAGTTGGGTTTATTATCTTCCAGCCAATGAAAACAAATAAATAAAATGTCCTAATATATAGGAAGTCAATTTAATGGAAGCCTGCTGAGACTAGCTTCCACAATTTACAAAGGAAAGTGAACACTGGCATTATTTAAGAGAGTGGGGCTAATTATTCTCTTGTTGTGTATTAACCTCTTCAGTTCTCAGCCCTTACTAACAAAAACCAAAAATAACAGACAACAGTCATCAGGGTGACTTTGAGGCCCTACATCCTATTGAAAATCAAGAGAGATTTAAGCCACTTAATTGCTTAGGCATTTTTCAAAATTATCCATTTTATTGGTTCAGAAATTAAGGCCAAGGTATTTGACTAGAGATTTAGGGTTTCTCAATTTGGGGATTCCCAACTTGAGATATTTTACAAGGAACTCTCAGTGGCCGTGCACATGCCTCCTTAAAATCAGGCCTCCTTAAAATGTCTCGGTTTAGTCAATCAAACCCTGTAGACACCCAAAAATCACTAGTCGCTTTTGAAAATCTTGATCTAAGGCTGTGTAATTTTTACCACACTACATACCTTCCTGCTTTCTACATGCCTCATCCCAATTACATTGAGCCTATTACGTCCTTTAAAAAATAATTAATTTGAATGGCTCGTTCCTGGAAGATGCTGGTTTGACAACAGGGGAGATGAAAGTTGCCATTATTTGCCTAGAATGGGGACAATGCAAATAGTGCTATAGGACAATCTTCCCCATAGAGTACCTCAACCTGTTCCTAGATATGCCTATCACCTTAGGAGCAGGTCTGCACTAGAAACACTAATACACATATCACAGCAATAGAAAACAATGGAGTAGCTGCACTTGTACTAAGCCATTAACATAGGGTACATCTAGACTACAGGGTTTTGGCGACAGAAGCTTTGTCGACAGATAATGTCGACAAAGCTTCTGTCGACAAAGAGCGTCTAGACTACATTCAGTTCTGTCGACAAAGCAAGCTGCTTTGTCGACATAACAGTGTGGACGCAAAGGACAGTTTAGATGCAATAATGCCTTCTGTCAACAGAACTCTGTCGACAAAAGGAGTTATTCCTCGTAAAATGAGGTTTACCAGCGTCGACAAAACTGCTGAGTTCTGTCGACGTTATATCGACAGAACTCAGCAGTAGTGTAGATGCAGGTTTAGTTTTGTCGACAAAAGTGGACTTTTGTTGACAAAACCCTGTAGTCTAGACACACCCATAGATAGGGCTCCAGTGATTTTACCAGATTTTCATGATGTGAACGAAAAAAACCGGAGACCTATCAACACTATCACTTGTTACTAGTGCTAAGGCAGCAGCTGCACCATTAATGAAAGTTGCACTCATTTTTCTAGTTAGAAAGGCCTGGTTGGGTGAGAAAACAATTTAGTGTCCATGCTTATCCTGGCTGAAACTGCTAACAAGTGGTATCTTTTGTAGTATGGACACCTTTACACTGAAAACAAAATAAAGGCCATCAAATTAATTTCCCAAATGTCTCCAAAGACTTATGAGAAGGTAACTTTCACAGGTCAGGTAGTCTCATGAAATGTTCATTTTCAAATCTCTGTTTAATTCCCATTAATACATTCATTATTCAAAGAGGGCGAGGGATGAAAGATGTTAATATTGCTATTGGTTTGAGTGTTTTATTTATGCAGGACATTCTGTCCAAAGCTAAATTAAATATACATTTGAAAGATATATTTCCCATAAAGGTAACAGAATATATACAACCATTTACACAATCTCTGATCAACTTCTCATCTGAATATGCAATATATCACTTTTGTCATCCACTAAGAGGTCTGTTTTCAGCAGAGGGTACATTTGTAACATTATAGACGCAATGAACACGAAATTAAGGCATACATATACTGCAGTTCAGGAATATTACAGGTTTTTTTATGCAGTTTTGCAAGCAGTTGCTGCTTTGTTAGATTCAGGAAGTCACGTTTGCAGGACAATGAAAACCAAAAGGGAAAACAATGAAAAGGAAAATGTAGTTTAAAAAACAGGCAATTTGCTGGAACAAGATGTGATTCTGCATGGAATTGTGTTTCTATATTGTTACTGAACCCCTAGAACAAGCAACATCTGGGAGCCCTTTCTGCTTGTCTGATACAAAAAAGAGAGAGAGAAGGAGAGAGAGAGAGATTCATCCATTTGCAATGGTCAGTATTCACTTGTAATATTAATGAAATAGAACCACTCAAGTGGGTGGATCATAGCCTAGGGCCTGTGCGTGGTATGATCAGCGATAATGGGAACGCCTTGTAAGGTGCAGAAGAATTAGATCTAAATGTCTCAGCACCTTGGTCCCAGGCTCAAGATAATCCTTCATCAAATTTAGGAGAAGGATTACTTAACATCTTTCATCAGTGATTGCTCTCCCTGGAGAGGTATCTCTAAGCTCTGGAAATTGAACCTTCCAGTGTCTTTTATCCAGGTTGGTGGCTGTTGTGTGAGCCCTGAGGGGGATAGATGGATGTTAACAGTGCCCAGAAACTCAGAGCCTCAGGCAGGTCATGAAGCACCATGCTGTAGGAGTGAAGGTTAATCAATATATACATGCAGCAGCTTTGTGGAATTGTACTTAGCCCATTTATTTCTGGCTTTTTCATTACATTTCATTCATTTGCCTGTCTCTTCTATCTGGATGAACCAGGACTTGGATTTTATTCAGGTAAATGGATTTCAGATAAACAAGGGACTTGTCACAGCAAATGGTACGTGTGGGTGGACATAACAATTACAAATAACAGATCTCCTTGAATCAGAGGGAGTTGGGTCTATAGGATTTTGCTGCAATGAAAAACAAATTTAAGTGAAAATACTTCCCAGTCACAGAAGAGATTCAAAGCGCTGTACAGTCAGGTTTGGAGAAAGACTCAGAAGTTCATATTCTTACCTACATTCCTCAACTGTTCTCCTTTTACCCTTTCAGGCCTAACCAAAACATTCCCTCCTTCCCTGGTTCTAAGCTCCCTTTGTCTTGGATCCCAACTTCCTCTCTCTTACAACCTGAAGATTCCCTACATCTTTCCTGATACTAAATAGCTCTCCGATGTCCAACAGACCTTCTACTTTTATAGAAGGTGTTCTTGGGGTTGACACTCTTTCTACAAGGGTCCAATCAGGTGTTATTTGAAATCTCACATGCATGTGAGGTTTTCCAGCATCAAGGGCTAACAAAGAGATTTTCTCTATGATAGCTGATCCCAGAGATTCATCACCAGCTTCTTTGCATTTCTATAATCCCTTAAAAAACAGCAATTGATCAAGCCTCGCAACACACCTATGAGGTAGATATTATTATCCCCATTTTGTAGATTAGGAAACCTAAGCACATGGGGTTAAGTGACTTGGCAAAGGCCATATACATGTAGCAGAGCCAGGAATAGAAACCAGGTCTGCCAATTCCAGATGATCTTTACTTTAATGGAAGATTTTGATCTCACAATGTTTAAATATCCTAACCCACCTCATCAGACCAGCAGAGATCCTGATATGTAACGGCAGAAGGCCTCTTGGGAATTGGAAGCAAGGGAGGAAGAGGGTACATAGCCAAAGATTTTTTAAACTAAAAAAGTTTCTATTTTGGTTTGATGTCCTGGCTCGCATTCAGACAAGCCCCTCAATCTATTGCTAATGATAATTTCCCTAGGAGTGTAGATATTTCTGTGTAGTTGTCTCTTCTGCTATAACTTGTCTGAGTACATGCAAATATGAAATTAAGTTTTAATCTGAAAATTCAATCTGAAAAATTCTACTGTTTATTACTGACTGAAAAGCAGGCAGTAAATATTAAATGTTGATGAAGTGAATAAGTGGAAAAAAATGGATATTCCTAGGTTTCCATTTTGAACGTAAAAACAGATATTAAAAATCCCTCATCAGAACTTATTTTATGATAGTTGCTTCCAAAGGTATATCAATAAATTATAAAGTCACCACCATTTCCCTGTTGCCTTTTCATTAGTAAATAGTATTGTTAGTTTCTTTTAAAGTTTTTGTTCCATAGTTCCTGTGATTGATCTGTCCCAGTTCTGCACATTTCATTGATAATGTAACCCTCACACAGTTCATTCATGAACCCCTAACCCTGGGCTTAACAGCCTCTCTATACATTGCAAGAATATGTTTTCGCACATGCATTTTATTTAATTATCAGGAACATTACATATCACAGATATATGCATCTTAAATGTAGAACATTAGGGCTCCTCTGTGTGTTTTTTTTAAACAATAGTGATGAGGCTTAGTATCAGAGGGTATGTTTACACTGCATTCCTCTTTCGAGAGAGGAATGCAAATGCAGTCAAGTGAAATTGCAAATGAAGCGCGGATTTGAATTTTCTGTGCTTCATTTGCATAATAGCGTCCGGGTGCTTTTTTGAAATACCCTATTTCAAAAGAAAAAACACAGTCTAGATGGGGTTATTTAAAAAAAAACCCTTTCTTTTGAAATTACCCTTACTGCTTAAAAAATGAAGTTTAAGGGTTATATCGAAAGACGGGGTTTTTTCGAAATAATCCTGTCTAGACAGCGTTTTTTCTTTCTAAATGGGGTATTTTGAAAAATCTCTTCTTTTGAAATAACCCTTAAACCCCATTTTTAAGAAGTAAGGGTTTTTTCAAAAAAAGGTTTTTTTTTCAAAATAACCCCATCTAGACTGAGTTTTTTCTTTTGAAATACGGTATTTCGAAAAAGAGCCCGAACGCCATTATGCAAATGAAGCACGGGAAATTCAAATCCGCGCTTCATTTGCAATTTTGCTTGGCTGCATTTGCATCCCTCTCTCGAAAGAGGAATGCAGTCTAGACATACCCTTAGACTTTATCTACCCAGAAAAGTTGTACAGCTTTAGCTAGATCAGAATATTTCACATGGTGCAATGTTCCTGGTGTGGATGCTGTTAGAACAGTATAGAAACGCTTATACCAGCATAGCATATTCCACCCATGTCTACACTAGAACCACTTACCTGTATAGGAATGCCAGTATACTATACAAACAAAGTAGCCTGGTCTATACTGAAAAATGATATCAGCAAAGCTATGTTTGCCCACCTGATGGACATCTCTATGGCAACATCATTCCAGTATAGATGCAGTTATGATGAGGAAAGAGAGATTCCACCAAGACAGATAATTATGCTCAGGCTAGGGTATTCACCTGGAGAGGGCAGGGTGGCGGGTTCTAGTCCCTCACACCCAGCGGGAGGCGAGATATAGAGCACCCTGAAAGCAAGGTGGTGGGGTGGATTCTGGCATGGCTGGGATTCCCTGAGGAGAGCAGGGTGGTGGGTTCTATTCCCTCATACCCACCCACCCAGGGAAAGGCGAGATGCAGTTATGATGAAGAAAGAGGGACTCCACCAACATAACTAATTCTGTTCCTACACCAACAGAAGTTCTGTCAACATAGCCTGTGTCTACATTACCATGGCTATGGTGGCACAGGAACATCAACAAAGCTCTACAAACATAGCCGCTGTAGTGTAACAATATCTCTGGTGTGGACAAAGCCATGCTAGCAATGCTGCGCTTTGTCCTGATATAGTAAAAGCATTCCCATTGGTGAAACAAGCTAGAGCTGTAAAAGCAAAGTGTTGTCTGTATGGCTATATCCACTCTCAGAGCTTCTCCTGGACCAGCTATGTTGGTTAGGGATTCCACCTCTCCAAAAACTGGCATAGCTAAGGTGGCAGATGTCTATAGCATAGACACAGCTTTCTGTACAGGAATCAGAATAAATTCAATGGGTATAGTGACCCTTCTATTCATATAACTTGCTTCCACCTTTTTAATGATATCAGTGAATATTGTATCTCTAGATAGTAACACTAATATACAGAGTGTGTAGACCAGGCCATATAGCACATGACTCAAATGTTAATAACCAATTTGCTGAAAGTGTGAACTACAAAAATGAGTGAGAAGAAGATAACTTTTTTCTCTAGCAAGGCTGCACTTTTGCAACTTGGTAAAGAACAAAGTCAGGGGGAGGAAAGAAAAGCCAATACCAAAGACATCTGGGAGCAGCTTCATTTGTCTGATCTTTGGAGAAACTGATGAGATGCAAAATGGATCGAACAATGTAACTCAAGAAGTGGACAGCATTACTGCTTGGTCCGAAAGCTTGGTTTGGCAGTGGAGGTTCTTTCTGTTTTCATGGATTGTGCATAAAAGAAAATGACAAAGAATTTAGGCAAATGGCATTTACATAATGGATGAAATATCTGAAGTGCCAGGTGAAATTCTTCCTGCCTGCAGGCAGCATGTCACTTGGCTTCACCGTGAACTGCAAAAGTGGCCAGGCGTTTTCACCCTGCTTTTCTTACTGGTCAGAGTAGGAAGGTGCTGCGCTTGCGGTTTTCCTTTATTTCAGTTCAGTCACAAGATGGGTTCTGTGCCATTCCAGTCAATAGCAGCCCCTTTCCACCTACGGACAGAAGAGATAATTTTATTCTAATAGGTTAATGTTCTACCTGGAGTGGTGTCTTCCCAAAGAGTGAATAACTGGTGTGGGCCCATTAATGACAGCCACTCGCTTCATGTATTGCACAGGAATCTACTTCTCTGAAACAACTGCTTCAAGTGGACTCCACTGGCAAAGAGGGCCTCAAATTGAATTGGCCTGGAGGCTGAGCCATCTCTTACTTGATTTCTGACCTTAATATTCAAGTGTGTGACTTCAGAGGCACCTGAGGGAGTTAGGTTCCCAATTCTGATTTAATTTCAATGGGATTTAGCGCTGTCCCCACCCTTAGACTCCCTTTCAAATCCTAGTTTACAGTCTAAATCCCAGGCTTCTTAATTTGTTTTCTGGGGATAATATTACTAATCTTATTTAAACTTTGTTACGGCCAAGTATCAGATAAAACAAAGGGGACCACACTTGAAACCCCCTTATCTTCCTCCTCTACTGTCATTAGAGGCACACACTTAGACCAAATAGTTGTTCCTGTTATATACTGCTTTTTGCCCTGACCTGTCCCCGCCCCTGGGGAACAAAAAACGATCTGACATATCATCTTTCCTGCAGTCTCTTACGGAGCTCTATAACGATTAACTCTAAGCAACTATTACTGCTCTAAACTCACAAATGCCACTAGGCAATTAGCACATTCCTAAATAGACAGGCCTCTGCAGAGGTGATTTCTGCTTGTAAGCCTAAGTCTAAGAAAATATACAGGTTGCACCTCTAGAAACCGGAACTCTCTGATCAGGCAACATTGGATGTTCCAGGATCAGAGAGTCCCTGCACGCTGCTGGAGAATGGGGGTGAGGCAGGAGCTGGGCATTATGTGTGTGGGGGGGGGGAGGGAGGCAATGCGCGGCCAAGCTGGGCTGCAGGTGGGGAGTGGGAGCTCGGGCAGCTCAGCTGGGCTGGGGGGGAGGGAGGAGCCAGCGTGCGGCTCTGCTGGGCTGCAGGATCTAGGAGCCAGCATGCAGTTCAGCTGGGCTGTGGGGGGAGGAGGCTCAGCTGGAATGTGGGGAAGCCAGGAATCCCAGTGGTGGGGAGGCAAGACAGAGAGAGGCCAGCAGAAAGGGGGCCAGAAATGGCTTCCCACTCTGGCGACAGAGGCATGTCGATTAGACTACCCGGCATAGGAAAATGAAGCGTCGATTTAAATAATTGCCGCTTCATTTACATTTAAATGGCTGCCGCGCTGACCGATCAGCTGTTTGTCGGCTCAGCGCAGTAGTCTGGACGCTCCGCGGTCGACATCAAAGACATTTGTTGACCTCCCAGGTATGCCTCATCCCAGGACAAACAGCTGATCGGCTCAGCGCGGCAGCCATTTAAATTTAAATGAAGTGGTGATTATTTAAATCACCGCTTCATTTTCCTATGCCGGGTAGTCTAATCTATATGCCTCTGTTGTCAGAGGCATGTAGTCTAGACATACCCTAATATATTCTTGCCACCAGCTACTTTGATTTTTCTTGAAGGTCTTATGGAGCATATTGGAATCACTGCAAAAAGTTCAGAAAGTGATTAATGGATTCTAAGGTCAGAAGCGACCATTATGTTAATCCAGTTTGACGTTCTGTTTATCACAGGCCATGCAACTTCCCCAAAATAATACTGGAGCAGATCCATTAGGGTGCGTCTACAGTGCACCCCTAGTTTGAAATAAGCTATGCAATTTGAGCTACTGAGTAGCTTATTTCAAGTGAATTTTGAAATAGCTTATTTCATATTTTGGCGCTGTCTACACAGTGCCGAATTTCAAAATAAACTCCTATTCCAAAATGTCGCTTAATCCTCATGGAAGGAGGTTTACAGGGACATCGGAATAGTGCACCTGTTATTTTGAAAGATTTTTAGAAATAGCGGGCTTGTTCAAAAGACAAGGAATAGCTATTTCGGGATACCAGAAGTATCCCAAAATAGCACCACTGTGGAAACATAGCCTTAGAGAAATAGCCAAGCCTGATTTAAAAATTGTCAATGATGAAGAATTGACTATGACCCTCATTTTCTAATGTATTGCTGTACTAACATAGGAGCTATGTGCTTGATGTAACCCTTTTACTGCTGGTATAATTCCTTCTGAATAAACTTGCCATGCAGGTTTGAGTTAATTCTCTGATTTGAACTTTTCACTGACAGCAAACAGTAACCTGCTTTGTGGGGACACTTTATGGATGCTGGAGAGACTAGTGTGTGTAAGGGAGTGTGTGTGGGGGGGAGGGGCAGGAAATGGGACTAGAGAGAGGGGCAGAAACAGCACCCAACTATCCAACACTGGTTATGTTACATTGACAAATTTTTTTTTCTAATTGAGTCTTCAGCAAAAACATAAGTAGAAAAACATATTCTGTAGCAAAAGTCAGGGCAACTCGCATAACAACAGTGGTTTTCATTACTGATGTGCAGACCACTTCCCTCAAGCTATCTGTAGATGGAAAAAAATTCCTTTCTTGGTCACATCCCAAAAAAGCTTGGGTCGAATGGGATGTCAGCATTTTTCTGGCCAGGAGTGCACACGTGGTGTTAAACTGTCAGGTGTGACACAAGTTCTTCACTTACTGGCAGAAGAGTTCTGGCGTAGAGCAAGGATGGGCAATAATTTTCTCAGGGGGGCCAGTTCATGAATTTTGGTACGTGGTCACCCATAAGAACAGGTAGGGCCTTGGGCAGAAGGGACTGGGGCTTACAGAGAGAAAGAGAGTGTATGTGTGAGAGAGAGACACTCTGTGAGACAAACTTTGTGACACAGATTGAGTGTGCAGCACAGAGACCATGTGAACTGACTGCTGCTGGGTAAGTTTCTGAGAGAAGCCATGCGCTGTCTCGCACTATCCTGAGAGAGCGAGAAAGAGAGTCAGAGCAGGAGCGCTAATATCTTAGGGTATGTCTACACTACAGCATTAATTCGAACTAACTTAATTCGAATTAGTTAATTCGAACTAAGCTATTTCGAACTAGTGCATCTAGACCTAAAAACTAGTTCGAATTAGCATTTTGCTAATTCGAACTAGCATGTCCACATTGAGTGGATCCTGAACCGAGGTTAAGGATGGCCGGAAGCAGTGCCGGCAGGGCATCAGATTAGGACTTAGAGTGTGGAGCTGCTGTCTCAGGCTAGCCGAGGGCTGTGCTTAAAGGGTCCCGACCCCCACCCCGGACAGACAGTTCTCAGGGGTTCCCCGCTTGCAAGCAGTCCTGGCTTGGAGTGTCCTGAGTGCCCACACTTGGTACATCACAGCACTCGGACATCAGCCCGGCTGCACTTGCCGCAGGCTGCCATCTGGGCAGGGTCAATCGGGGGGCTGCAGGAGAGCTTCCACCCCAAGGAGCCCACAGAGCCACCTCAGTCCTTCCCATTCGGGGCTGGTACCCCATTCCTCCATCACCTCCCTCAACTCCTCCTCCCTAGCCCCCCTTCCTGATGCACAAAATAAAGGACACGTGTGTTCAAAAACAGAAACTCTCTTTATTGAACAAAACTGGGGGAGACTGGGAAAAGGAGGTGGGAGGGGGAAGAGTGAGGGTGGGAGAGGGGAGGGCAACTAAAATGATCAGGGGTTTGGAACAGGTCCCATATGAAGAGAGGTTAAAGAGATTGTGACTTTTCAGCTTAGAAAAGAGGAGATGGAGGGGGGATATGATAGAGGTCTATAAAAGCATGAGTGGTGTGAAGAGGGTGCATAAAGAAAAGTTCTTCATTAGTTCCCAGAATAGAAGGACTAGAGGATACCAAATGAAATGAATGGGTAGCAGGCTTCAACTAATAAAAGAAAGTTCTTCTTCACAAAGCAAATAGTCAACCTGCAGAACTCCTTGCTGCAGGAGGCTGTGAAGGCTACAACTAGAACAGAGTTTAAAGAGAAGTTAGATAAAGTCATGGAGTTTGGGTCCATGGAGTGCTATTAGCCAGGGGGTAGAAATGGTGTCCCTGGCCTCTGTTTGTGGAAGGCTGGAGATGGATGGCACGAGACAAATGGCTTGGTCATTGTTTCGGTCCATCCCCTCCAGGGTCCCTAGTGTTGGCCGCTGTTGGCAGTCAGGCTACTGGGCTAGATGGACCTTTGGTCTGACCCAGTACGGACATTCTAAGCTCAGGGCTCAGGGTCGGGGGTCTCATTGGACCACCCTGATTTTCAAACCTGCTCCTGGGTGGCCAGGCTGGCAGCTCTCCTGCCCTAGACGGCCACTTTCCTGTGCCTAGTGCGGAGGTCATGGATGAGGTCCACGATCTCTGCACTAGACCAGGTGGGCGCCCGCCTCTTGCGGACCCGGGCAGGCTCCCGGGAGCCGCCAACCTAGTCCCGGGAAGAGGCGGAGGGCTGGGTGGGAGTGGGTGGCTGCCTCGAGCTGTGCCAGGTGCAGGGTCTGCTGGCTGGGTGCTGGCAGGCTTGCACCTGGCACGGGCACCGTAGCCAGTCCGTGCCCCTTTAAGGGCTCCGGGGCCGGGAGGGGGGCAATAGAGTTTACCTGGTGGCGCCCAGAGTGGCCACCAGGGCAAGCTGGGGAGGGCTAGCCTCCCACTAGTTTGAATTAAGTGGCTATACAGCCCTTAATTCGAACTGCTTAATTCGAACTAGGCGTTAGTCCTCGTAGAATGAGGTTTACCTAGTTCGAATTAAGCGCTCCACTAGTTCGAATTAAGTTCGAACTAGCGGTTTGTATGTGTAGTGCCTATCAAAGTTAATTCGAACTAATGTCTGTAGTGTAGACATACCCTTAGGAACAGGACACTGCCTCTGAAGACAGGCACTCCTCTGAGTTACTTATCGTCCTTGGACTGAAGCAGCTCGGCTGTGTGTCTCCCCCTCTCCTACCCTTGCTCTGCAGAGATGGGGACACCTCGACTTCAGCGCTCCCCTCCTCCCTCCTCTCTGCACAGCTAGCAAGAGAATTCCTGGGAGCAGCGTGGCTGCAGGAGGGAGCAAAGTGGGGGAAGGGGCAGCGGAACATGCTCTGCTAATCAGCTGGCAGGCCAGAGAGAAATGGTTGGCTGGCCAAATCTGGCCCTTGGGATGGATTTTGCCCACCTCCAACATAGAGATAGCAGTTCAAAGTCCCCTCCCCCACTACCCTGCTGCAATATACCTCAACTCTACCCAAGCATTTTTGCTTCTGATTCAATTATAACAAACAATGAATAGAAAATCTAACTCCTGCTATTCACATGAGGCCTCCTCCAAAGCCCATTGAAGTTAATAGGAGGATTTCCATTTTCTCCAATGGGAGCGATTTAACCCCTTGTGGAGTGTCTGTCTTGATAGAATAAAGTTCATAAAGCTGCTGCTGTAGTAATTATTTGGCTGTTTCATAATGTGTGAGTAACATGGGGCGAAAATGTATCTGCAGTGTGTCCTGAATAAGGTTCTAAGTACAGCCTTTTTGTCCCAATGGTGTGTGTCATTTCAAAGGACAACAGCTGTGCTCTGCTGAGCCCGGAAACTGCAGACTAAGGTAGACGCTAAGGGCTTATAAAATATATTGCTGAATTTAGATGATAAAGTAAGATCAAAGTTTTCTCCCCTCAGGCAGAGCCGACAGATGTTATTTTCACTGCTGCAGACAGCAAACAACTGAGGATGGGGGCTATGATATAAGCATGTTCTACTGAAGTCTGCACGGCATGGCCAAAACAACCCAAGGATGCGCATTCCAGGCGTTTTCTGGTCAGAATTTAACAGCTTCCCCAGATGTCTGGAGCTGGGAGGCGCAACGGAAGGACATGGGGTGACTCTCACTCATTGGTGGAGAGTCTGCACTTAGAAGTGAAGCAGGAGGCATTGTTGAGACCATGTTGCCTTTTGCTCTAAATGCAAACGTGCACTTCTCCGACCTTGTCTTCTCAGAGGAACAGGGACATTAAAATACGTTTTTAAAAATCATCCCGCTCAAAATGCCCCTGAAAAAAAACCTAAAACATAAAAACCCTACACTGCACACACATATATCCCCCTAAGGAGAGGAGGAAAGAACGAAGCACATGTGACAGATGTTAGTCGAAATTGTTCTGGAAGGAGCTCAGTTGCTATGATGCCGGTCTTGATTTAAGAACTTTGAATAGAACAGAATTGAACAGTGGGGAAGAAAGGGAAAAAACCCGAGTTCACGTGAAAATCCCAATATAGCAGTGTTTTGCAAATGGCGAACCACAACCAATGGGAGCCACGAGGCTCCGTGGCTAAGGAGCCGGTAAGTAAACAAACTGGAGTGGCCCGGTAGCAGCTTTCTCGGAGTGGCCATGTGGACCACTTTGAGAAACACTGAAATATAGAAATGGAGCCCTCAGCAAACGTACTTGGTTTTGAGAATCAAGAGGGGCAAACAAAAAGACTTCCCAAAATCTTGCAGTGATTCTTGCTCTCACAGAGAGAGGCTGCTGATAAGTAATCTTATGGCAACAGGGATCAAGTAGGGACTAGGAATTGTTTTTCTTTAATACATACTAGTTTTTCTTTTTGGCAAATTTCCTCTGCTTGTACCTCTAAAGTATTTTTCTTCTCTTTCTCTCTCTCTCTCACTTTGCATGTACACTTCAGGCTACATCTAGTCTGCAGAGTTTTGGCACCAAAACGGCCATTTTTGCGCAAAAACTCGCAAAGCATCCACACCTCAGGCACGTTTTTTCACAAGTAAATCAACAGAATGGGGGTGGGCGGGTTGTGGAAGAGTTATTCCTCTTTCTACAAGGAATAACTCCTTTTTGTGCAAAAGCTCTTGAGCAAAAAGGCTTGTGTGGACAGGGAACTGCCTCTTTTTGCACAAAAAACCCCTATTGAAAAAAACACAGGTGCCCTGGTGGCCATTCTGTGAATAGCTATCAGCACTTTCTTTCGAGAGAGCATCCATGCAGTCTGGACACTTTCTTGTGCAAAAGCACATCGCTTTTTCGATGCATTTTTGCAGTGTGGATGCTCTCTTGCACAAGAAGTTTTTGCGGAAGATCTCTTCCACAAAAAGCTTCTTGTGCAAGAAGCCAGTAGTGTAGATATAGCTCAGAGTCTGCTTTATAATTACCTTTGTTTCCTGAACATAATTGGCATATAGATTTTCTGTTACACATATGAACACATACTGCAGGTTGAACCTCTCTTGTCCATCACTCTCGGTTCCAGTAACATCCATGGTTCAGCATGATTTTAGTTAGATGGATGTCCATTTATCATGAGTGTGGTCAAGTTTCCTGTGGTTCCATAAAATTTGCTTACAGGCATTAGTGCTGGCTTTCAGAGTTCTGTGCTGTTATTTAGTTCTAATTTACCCCTAAATATTCTCTAAGAGTCGAGTAAACAGTGGAAGGGCTGGTAATGCTGCTAGACAATGTTGACCTCCCATGGTCTGGCAAATTCTCTGGTTTTGCACCAGTCAGGTCCCATGAGTGCCGGATTAGAGAGGTTCAACATGTACTGTAAAATAAACGTGCAATGCTTTAAATAAAACATGAGCATGGGGGCAGAATAGGATATTTAAATAGTTATTCATAAATGTAGTGTTCATATCTTTCTAAAATATTCAGTCTTTAAATCCAAAATGTTCCACGCTTAGTGTCCACCTGATTATGCTTTTGTTTATTGATTTATTGTTTTTATTGCAGTTTGAGTAAAATCTTTTTTATCTTTGGTGATGGTGAAAAAACCCCTCAAATATTTCCATAGTAAATAAATTGTGATCACTCTTTCTTTGATGGTGATAACTATAAAAATCCACTGCTATTTGAAACTTCAGTCCTGGCTTTTCAATGAGATGTCTGTGAGGAGTATGTGATTTTCTAAGATTGCAAAAGAGCAAGTTTCTACACAATGTTCTGATTGAAAAAAAATGAGACTGAACTTGCACAGCAGAAATTGTTTTTTTTTTTTTTTGTTAGGTAAGCCAAATTCTGCCCTCAAATATGCACCCAACTCCCACTGCAATTGAAATTTAGAGGCCAGATATTGATATGTAAATATAAATGTGGTGGCATTGGTTGTGCAACTTAACAACTTAATCCAATTCACACATTGAAGTGGATGGGAAGATTCCCAATTATGTCAACAGAGTGGGTTGGGGCTTATGTGTGCAACTAGCTACACAAAGAAATGTTTCATTTCCACTAGCAGAATTTGGAAAGTCCATTAACTCTGAAGCAAGATGCACACACAGCCCATTGGTGAAGCCTGTAGAATTTGTTAAATCTGCAAATGAACAGCTGGGGGAGGAAGATGATGACCATTTCCTATTGTTATCTTCTTCTGCCCGGTTTTCTTTTGAAAAGCAAACTGGGACATTATCTGTCACACATCATTGCAATGCGATGTCGATATTACACTGTTAACATCACAAAAACTTGGAAAAGGCACAACATAACACTACCACGGATGCGTTAGCAGAGCTACATTGCATGAGGTGCTTCTATTCTCCTGTCCTGGCTAAACATGTAGCCTAACAAGTGAGGTTAGAATGTGAAACCTGTACCCAAAGGATACACAGGTTGGGCAATACAGGCAAAGTTAAATTTGTTGTTATAATTACAACTGACCAGTACAGAACCAGAGAATTTGCCAAAAGATGGGAGGTCAGTATTGTCTAGCAGCATTACCCACACTTGATTGCTGGGCTCTGAGAAGACATTTAAGGGTAATTTAGAGCTAAATAACAGCATAGCACACTGAGCGCCAGGACTGGTGGCTGTAAACAAATTTTAGGGGACCGCAGAAAATTTGGCCATACCCATGATAAACGGACATCCAGCTAAATAAATCATACTGGACCATGGATGTTGCCAGAACAAAGAGTGCCGGACTTGAGAGTTTCAACCTGTAATGATTGCTCTGTTAAGATCGCAGCATTATCTGTTTTGTTACTGGTTGTTTTTCCCTCATTCATGTTTAAATCCAATTCATACTACAGTTGCTTGTGCTTCTCTGTGATTTCAATTTGGATGTTTGAAAGAGCTTTTCTTATCCTTTTTACTTTGTTCACAAGAAGTTGGGAATGGGCGACAGGGGATGGATCACTGGATGATTAAACGTTCCTTTTCCAGTCTCTGGTACTGGCCCCTCCCAGAAGACAGGATATGGCACTAGATTGTCTTTTGGTCTGACCCAATATGGCCATTCTTATGTTCACACATTTTGTGCTCTTTTAATAAGTTCCTTGTAGGGGCCAAATTCTCTTCCTATGGAAGTCAAGGGGAATTACTGTAATATGGTCAGTTCTTAGTGATTTACTGATGGTTGCTTTAAGCACTAAATTGAACATCCCACTCCATTAATGTGGTCATGATAATAACATATAAGAACAGACTCTTATTTTATATTTCCAGCCCTGGCCCATTGTAGTCCTTTTTGTTTGTTAACCAACAACTCTGTGGGTATGTCTACACTACTCCACTAGTCCGAACTAGCGGGGGTAATGTAGTCATCCGCAGTTGCAAATGAAGCCCGGGATTTGAATTTCCTGGGCTTCATTTGCATGAAGCCGGCCGGCGCCATTTTTAAATGCCGGCTAGTTCGAACCCCGTGCCACGCACGTGGAACGAGGAGTACAGCTAGTTCGGATTAGGAAGCCTAATCCGAACTAGCTACTCCGTGCCGTGTGTGCCGCGGCACGGGGTTCGACCTAGCCGGCATTTAAAAATGGCGCCGGCCGGCTTCATGCAAATGAAGCCCAGGAAATTCAAATCCCGGGCTTCATTTGCAACTGCGGATGATTACATTACCCCCCGCTAGTTCGAACTAGCGGGGTAGTGTAGACATACCCCGTATGACTCAGCAGAACATATTTAATTTCATGACAAGCTGAAACCTCCTTCTGAGAAAAAAAATTAGAGAACTGAAACTATCTGCAATGTGAAATTTTAGATGAGGTCTACTTACTTTGTCCTAATACAGTGCTCAAGTGGTGGAATAAGGTCATTTTCTTTATCTTCAATGTAAGGCTGAACTGTATCTGTGGAGACATTATAGATATTTATCATCACCATCATCATGCCCGGGAGTTAATTTTATGGATCAGAGCCTCGTTGTGCTAGGCACTGTGCAAGCACACAACAAGAAGATTGTCCCTGCCCCAAAGACTTTACAATTTAAGGGTGTTTCTACACTTGCACTTGATCTACAAGACTTTTGTCATTCACAGGTGCTTAAAACACAACAATCCATGAAGGACAAAGTTTTGTTGCAGCAAGTGAAAGCACTCTCCTGCCTATAAAGTGAAACCTCCTTGTAGGGGCTGGAAGTACTTTGTTGGCAAAAGTGCTGACAAACAGAGCGCACACAAGATGACATTAAGCAACCAGGTTCTGTCGATGCTTTTTGCTAAAAGTTGCATAGTGTAGATGTACCCTAAGTGATAAATCCTCTTCCCAAATCCTGCAAACACCAAATATTAGCATGGAATGGCAGATCAAATATCACAAAGAGCAGATTTCATTCAGGAAGAGTTTGACATTGTAATATGAGCAAAGGTATAGTTTAAAAAGAAGTGTGATAGCCTGAAAACCTCCTAAGTGGTTTTTATTATATTATTTCAAAATGTTATGCTGCCATTCCAAGAACCACTTGTGTTTTACCAGTCATTATCCCACAAAGCCTGAAATGGCACACACAAAACCTCTGTTCTTAAATATGGGACAAAACCTTTTAGGAATTACAGCAATCAATATAAATTCAACACCTAATAGCCTCAACCAGCACCTTTTACAGGTTAGTCAATCAAACTATCTATTTTAACCTGTGGTGGCTGCACTGGCGTTGTGGGTAGTGAATGTACTTTTGGAGAAATTGCCACCTTCAAATAATTCTGGCTACAGTTATGTTTCCCCAGCAATTAGCAAATGAGCGTAGGATTCTGAGATCCCATTTTAAAGAGTACTGAGTTTAAAGGATATTCAAATGGGGGAAAGATACACAGATGTTCATCAGCTGTAACCATTACAAAAATCAGCAACATTTCTCCAGGAGTCAAAGAAATCATTTCCTCCAAACAAATTTATCCATTTGCCTCCCATGTTTTACTAGGACTTTCTGTGGAAGTGGTAAAATGGAAAAAGGCCCTTTTTGCCCTGTGAAAGCAGAGTCAAGTTCTGCCACCATAGATCTGCTCTATTTTTTGGAAAGAGCTACTGGGATACCTCTCTATCTTGTGCCACATGGGTCTTTATGAGTGAGCACCGTAGATAAAATCTGCTCCTATGCAAAGGACTAGCATGAGACTATTCATAAATTGAGTCCTCCACAAATTCTGTGTGATCTAGTCCCTTCCGCAGGAACAAATTTCACTCTGAATGAAGAAAATTTTGCTCTTGCTTCTTAATTATCTGTTTTTTCAAAAACCTTTATCAGTCTTTAGTTACAAACTACAGCCCTGGTAAAGGGTTCAAGGAACATAACTTTTGTGCATCTGGTCAAAGAAAGCACAGCACATGAGGGTGCAGAAAACTCAGTTCTAATTTTTAGGAGCTGTTAGAGAAATCCAGTGTTTCTTTAGACTGAACAAAGTTTGGCAGGATGCTTATCTCCATTCATAGACAGCAGACTCAAAGGGCTGTTGGAGAGATTTTTCTAGTCGGAATGGTGAAACGATTTGGAGCTAATGCTGTACTGCAAAATTCCAAAGATAAGAAAAGATTTAGTACTGCAAACCATTTGGGGTTGTGATGCCTTAAATTTAAAACATATTTCTGAATCCAAGCCTAATTCCGAAAGAGAAATAAACTGAAGTGATAAGACTTGGGTGAATGGTAAAGGGAATCAATGACAAATAATAATTAGTACTTTCTCATACACAGAAAGTCCTCTCAAAGTCCTTTATAAATGTGAGCAAGTATTATTATTCCTTTTCGACTGATACAGAAACTAAGGACAACTTAGGTGAAGAGATTTACTCAAGTTGATACAAATGTGAGTGGCATTGGTGTAAATCAGAAGTGGGGAATCTAAGGCCTGGGGGACAAGTTGTGGCCCCTGGCATGCCTAGGTCTGGCCCCAGAGGCTCAAGGGCTCCCCCACAGTGTAGGGGAGCCCATGTTTGCGCTCCGCCCCTCACTGCCCCATTGTGGGGCTGAAACACACAAAATACTAGCCTGCCTCCTACCGCCTAGGCCCTGGTGGATAAGGGGTATGTGGGGAGTGTCTTTCTCCTTCTCAGTTGGGGGCCACATCACTGAGGGTTTTGTTGTTGTTTTGGAGGGTTTTTGCTTGTCACTTGTGTGCAATCCCCGATTGATTGTTCTGTGGGACAGCAGCTCCTGGCCCAGAAAAGGTTCCCCACCCCTGGTAGAACCTAGATTTGCTATGCTCTGCTACTATGCAGACAAAGGGCCTTCGGGCCACAAATAATAAGTAGGCGTTTTCCTTGACCACAGACAACTAATAAGATTGGATTGAACTAAAAAGGTAAGTTGTTGCTCTTCAACAACACAAAACCAATTCAAACATTGTTTTTCAAACTTAGAAAAACACTGGAAAAATCATGGAAAAGGTCAAGAGCTTAATAAGTAATTGCAGTAGCTATTTTAAGGTCAGCAGGGGCTAATCACAATAAATGCTCCCTCCTAGTCATTCTTGGTATGAAATATGTTAGTAAGTTTTCTCACTTCTAGATTGGACCACATAATAAATCATTTGCAGTTCTGCATCCCTGGAGGTTATTTATGGAGATAATGAGCAATTATTATAATCATCCCAATACAATGGGCTCTCCATGAAATTGAGTAAGAAGAAACAAACAATGGTGCTGCTACAATTTCACATACCAAAGACCAAATCTTGAAAGGTACTCCTCAGCACCCTTAGCTCCCCACTGCAACTCTCAAGTGTTGCGCACATTAGGGGCATGACTAAACTACATCCTTCTTTCGAAAGAGGGATGTAGTTTAGACATAGCCTAGCTTTGTTTAATGAGTGGCCAGATTGTCCATTTATAACTAGCCATGACTAAAGGCTGTGTAAAAGTGTGCTGTCTCACAAGTAGCCCAAGGAAAGAATTGGACTTGATTAGCAGCATATTATTATATTTCCTGAACCAACCCAGTGCTCCCCAAAGAAGCATTAAGCTTGGAGCGAAGGCTATAACCATTTCCCACCATCTCTGCCCTTTTCCTGCTGATCCTACATGGGGAAGGGGAAATATGAGCCTGTAGCATCTACTTTGTCCCCTGCACCTGCAAAAATGTGGGGCCTATACAAATTCATATCTGGTTTATGGCCATGTTACTCTGGATAGACCGGATCACAATCTAGACCTTGGAAATCAGCTTTGTGTAAGTATGTAACAGGTCTTGGAAAATAGTGCATGCTCACTTTTAAACATTTAAGGACCTTTAACTTAACCTCAACATTTTCACAAACAATCCACTATTTATTGTAACTAATTATGGAAACGTAGGAAATGGGCACCAAACCAAACTTTAATAGGCCAATATCATCAGCAGCTGATTTGATTGGGTTTATATGATCAGAATTTTTCTTTGGGTTGGGGTTTTGTTACTATCACTGGGAAGGAAATGTAAAGGCTCTCCTGTACATACCAACTGTTAACCGTATTTCCTCTTCCTGGTTGGCCAGGCCATCATAGTAATAGAGATCAAATCTCCGTTCTGTTTTCCAGTCACCTAGTAAGTCCTTTCGCAAACAAAAAAGCACACTGAAATGGCTTTCACTACACACAACCCAAATTGGGTACCTTGGGGTCTTCAAGTAGCAGCCAACCTGGACGAAGAAAGAGAGCATAAAAAATTAAAAAAACAACTTGTAGTGTACAATACTAGTAATAGTACTTTTCACTTATGTACAACCTTCAACAAACATTAATTAAGGCTCATAACACTCTACTAAAGCAGTATCGATTATCTCCCCTATTTTTACATTTAAGTAAACTAATGCACGGTTAGGGTGAGAATCTTGCCCAAGGATATGTTTTCATTGCAACAAAGGTGTGTTCTTAGCTTGGGTTAATTAACAGGGGTTAAATTAGCACTGAAGACACTACAATTTCATTTTTTAACTCAGGATAGCAGCTTGGGGATCCTGGGGGTTAAGCTCAAGCAACTAACCTAAGTTAAAAGCCAAGGTAGTATATATTCACTGTTATTTTAACTCAAGTTAGCTAACTACAGTTAAGAACATCCCATTTTCAAAGAGCTGCAAAGTCAATGGCATAACTTCCATTAGCTTCAACGGGCCCAGGATTTCATCCCTGGAATTCAGAAGCAAGGAGAATCCAGTTACGTGCAGTAGCTACTAATCTGCACTGAAATGTGCAGAGTAATATGATTATTATTATTTAGCTATTCCATATTGGAAGACAAAATCCTTACTCCAAAGAGTTTAATTTAATACAATCCCTTCATTGACACACATTTTTCATTGGCATCTCAAATTCAGGGTATTGGGTTTTCTTTCCTTTTCAATGAATAGAGTAAAACAATACAAATCTCTTTACTTTGAGTCTTTTCCATTATTACTAAAACAGTGAATCTCAGATGGGGAAAATCCTTGCATTATTATTGGCTGCCACTAATTAATCTCTGTCCTTATTTTAACTTTCAGGGTCTGTCTACATTGCAGAGGTTTTTTTGGAAAAATGGCCATTTTCCCAAAAAACTTCACTTATGTCCACACTGAAATCATGTTCTTTTAAAAAAAATTGAAATAACAGAGGGGTTTTTCTGACACTGGTAAACTTCTTTCCATGAGGAAGAAGCCTTTTTCTGAAAGAGCTCTTCCAGAAAAAGGTGTGTGTGGATGAGGAAAAGGGAGTTCTTTCAAAAGAAGAGGAAAGAGGAAAAAGCACTGGTGCCCTGGTGGCCACTCTGTCCATAGTAATCACAACTTAAATGCAAGATAGAGTCCATTTAAGAGATAGCATCCAGAATGCTTCTTTGATGCGCTTTTGCTGTGTGGACGCTCTCTTTTGGAAGAAGTTTTATCAGAAGATCTCTTCCGGAAAAGCTTCTTCCTAAAGAAGCCTTCAGGCTAGACATAGCCTCAGTTGTAAGGGTCTTGTCATGTTCTGAAGTCAGATTTGTAACTGCTATTGCTGTCCTATGGAAGTTCCACCCACAGAATAAAGGCACAATATAGACATAAGCATTCTTTATGGAAAAAAGTATGAAGTGCACTTAGGACCCTACTTTCAGACCCATTACTAATTTGAATGACCATTACTTTTAAATCTCCAGTGGCTTGAAATATAAGCCTTCCATTTAGCCATACTTCTTTATGCCACTTATACTCTCTACAAAACTGTTGTCATTGGTATAAAGGGTCGGACCATGATTCTACAAAGAAATGAAAGATCAATTTTCATCCCTACAACACAGAACTGTGTGTTCTAAGGCTCAGTAAGTTTAAAAAGACAATGTGATATATATATATAAATAATGTGACTATCCACGGTTACATTAGGCTGATTAAAAATATAGTAAAAAGGTTCAAAATCTTCATCCACTAACTAAAAAATAAATCTTCTCTTTGGGCTAGTTATTCCATAATAATTGTTCATTATGTGGCTTGCAACTTTCTCTAAAGCTTCAAGTATTGGCCACTGTCAGAGGAAAGATTTTGGACTTGGTGGACTGCTGTTCTAGATCTGATCTTTGGTCTGGTGTTCCTAGGACTCATAAGGATGTCAGGAGAGGGTTCTAGCAGGTACATTTGCTAGTGTGGATATTAAAATATATATTGTATATATAATACTGCTTCTCATTCTCTGGCAGATTGCCTATAGATACCAAAGTGAGATAATCAGAGGATAAAAGAGAGCATATATTATATAGCCTGTTGTGTTATAAAAATCTAAAAGTTCTCAGCCTTGTGAGAAATGGATGTTTATGTATTTTACGTCTGAAATATTATCTATCTATCTATCTATCTATCTATCTATCTATCTATCTATCTATCTATCTATCTATCTATCAGAGCATGTCTGTCTGTCTATCTGTCTTCGTGTCTGTCTGTGAATCCGTTTGTCCTAGAACTCCTCCTAAACAGTAAAAGCTAGGACCATCAACTTTGGTAGGCAACTTCCTCTTAGAACTTAATGCAAGGGCAGGGCTTGGTTCTGCCAAGGCGACCGGAAGCCCCAGGAAAAGGATAGTTTTCCATAACATGCAAATGGGGGGCACAGAAAAGAGGAATGTGATATGAGAATGGCCACTAGGGGCAGTGAGATCCCAGGAGAGAACTAACCTGCAGAGTGTCCAGCCGCATCACCAAGCCAGTGGCCAGCAGGGATGGGCCTTTGCCCTCTGGCTTGTCAGCACACCGATAAGTAACACTCCTACCCCAAATCCTTCCCTCCCCCCAACCCTTGGTTACAGTGCCGGAGGCTGGTGAAAGGCCCCTGGCTGCCAAGGGGTGGTGCTGAGGGAGAAAAGGGGCCTCTGATGTCCTGGGAACGGTAGGGGAAGAGGAAAGGCCTGTGCTGTATGGAATTCCCTGCTCACTCCTCACTCTCCGCAACCCTCACTCTCGCACCCTCCCACTCCTAGCCTCCTGCATTCTTGCCACCCCACATCTCTAAGGCCCTGCCCTGACTCCTGCGCCCCTCCCCCTCACAGTGCCAGCCCCAGCCCTGAAGGACCCGGGAAACACTGGGTAAGTCTGTTGTACAAATATAAATTAATCATTTCCTGAAGCAAAGCGCCTTGTGATGTTAGGTAACAATTCTCTAGATTAGTAAGTAACTGTTTTCTGATTCATTACTGTGTGAATGTCTATAAAACACATCCTTTTAGTCAATAGTTGGGAGGGGGCAGGGCTTGTAAATTCCTGGCTCAGACGTACAGAAAACATTTTTCAAAAGTTAAAAAGTTTAAAAAAAAAGTCAGAACATCATAGCAGGAGTAACAATAAGAGAAGCGTGCAGATGCAACAAAAGATTTCAAACTAGAGGAAAATTGATGAAAAGATTTCACTTGACAAAGACGCTTATTTTAGTATTTATGTAAATCAAAGACAAAAGTGAACAGTCAGTGACTTCCTTGTCGCAATGCCCTCTTCCCATAAATGTCTGTTAAAATTATGGCCAAAAGGCTTCAAACAATATGTGCTGATGTGAGATGAAGGAAATATAAAAAAGGTTTCCATCCAAGGTTCCACTCTAGTTCTTATTCACTCAAACAGTACCAATGAAGTCAACGGAGCGGCTCATGGGAGTAAGGTGTGGAGTAGTAAGGCTTGGCTCAGAGATGCATATTGCACAAAGAACTAAAAAAAGCACAGAATGCGTTAATATAATAAGGGTTCTACCAGTGTTTACAACACTGCATGTCAAATTCTCAGCTGCTGTAAACAATGGGGCTACGTCTACACTGGCACCCTTTTCCGGAAATACTTAAAACGGAACAGTTTTCCATTATAAGTATTTCCGGAAAAAGCGCATCTACATTGGCAGGATGCTTTTCCGGAAAAGCACTTTTTCCGGAAAAGCGTCCGTGCCAATGTAGACGTGCTTTTCCACAAAAAAGCCCCAATTGTCATTTTCGCGATTGGGGCTTTTTTGCGGAAAAGAAATCTGTGCTGTCTATACTGGCCCTTTTCCAGAACACTTTTCCGGAAAAGGACTTTTGCCCGAATGGGAGCAGCATAGTTTTTCCGGAAAAGTACTGATGATTTTACAGTAGATCGTCAGTGCTTTTCCGGAAATTCAAGGGGCCAGTGTAGACAGCTGGCAAGTTATTCCGGAAAAGCGGCTGATTTTCCGGAATAAGTGGCCAGTGTAGACACAGCCTGGGGTTATGACAATTACGCTAGAGAAAGCACTGGCCCTCACTACATCATAAAACAGTGCTGTGAGTAGGAATGATAATCAAGCACTTTAATGAAGCAAAATAACAACAGCTCTCCCCAAGATTTGAGACCAGAGAGCCAGAGTACGGTGAGAAGAGGAATACTACATGAATGGTGGAATTTGCATGTGCAGTCCCTGCTGGCTACCTTGCTTCCATTGAAGTCAAAGGTCAAACTTCAAACTTAAGCCAACACTTGGGGCTTTTGAAACTCCGCCCTTCCCCAGATACTATTACTAATGTCTGACATAACTACCATGGAAGTCAGACACCCTAAATCTGCTGCCAGAGTAGATGACTGTTCTACCCATGCCCCTCACTGGGCAAAGAAGCCAATTGTTTGCCTCAGCCTCACCCTCTAGCAAGAACTTGCATATTTTCCTGATGTCTCACATTCAGGAGACTCATTCATCTTTGCTGAAATCACATGAGATGCATGAAGAATTCAGTTTATAAATAAAAATCCGAAGATTCCATTCTCTCCTACTGAGAACAACTAAGCAAGTCTTATTTACTTAGAGTTTGCACAGAGCTTTGGCTTTTGACTTATTGTTATTTAACAATTATTATTTTTGTTATGGGCCAGCCATATGTGTTGTGCTTTATAGGTTTACAGGAGACAAGTCTAAGAAGAGTGCTTATATTCGTATCCCAAACAAATTTTAAGTACTACAAGTTGCACTTCCCAAAACTGGCACTCTCTAATTTGGCAACATCCGTTATCCAGTAGCACCATGTATGTTCCTGGATCTGGGAGCCCGGGGAGCCTAGCGGCAGGAGGGCTGGCAGCAGAGGGCTGGTGTCGGAGCCTGCAACAGCTCAGGGCAGTGTGGGGCTGGGGACAGAGCTCCCTTCAGTCTGTGGCAGCCGGAACCCATGGCCCACCAGCCCAGGGCTGGGAATTGCCAGTAATGGGGTTGGCAGCCCGCTTGGACGGGAGTCAGAGGCTGGGGTCTGGCAGTAGTGAACTTGGCAGTCCACCATGAGCCAGTGGAAGGGGGCTCGGAGTCAGGTGGGGCCGGCTAGGACAGTAGTGGAGCCAGGAGCACTGAGGGGTGAAAGGCTGGAGAGCTGGTGGCAGGAGACTTTCCCTGATTTGGCAAATTCTCTCATTCAGGACCATCAGGTCCCAAGGGTGCTGGAGCGGGGGGTGGGGTGGAGGACAAACTGTATAATGCATCAGTTTTAAATATTTCAATACTTTTGAGAGAATGCGTATTAATCTACTGTAGGCACAAAAGGGTGTGTGTCAGTGTGTGGGGGGGAGCGTGGATAGAGGGAGTTAGGTATCTTCTTCAGGCCCTCCCAGAGGTCCAGAGAGGCCTTGGCCACTCCAGCTTTTGATGCCCCAGCCATAATAAAAAATAAAAAATCAACACATGAAAACAAAATAAGGCACCAAAAAAAGAGAGAGACATCGTTTGATTTTTTTTTAACTTAACGAATGGCTTTCTAGCCTGTTTCTGTGTAAGGAAAGCTGAGAAGGTAGGTCACATTTTGGTCTGCTAAGGAGGGCCATAAATACAAGTTGCAAAACTTATTAAATGCCAAAAAATTAACAAGTGTCTAAATTTGAGGCCCCTTTGAGCTTGAGGCCCAGGCCAAACAGCCCTCCTGCCCCCACTCTGCTCTGTTTGGCCCTGCTTATGCTGTATATTTACAGTCCTACAGAGACTTCCCCACCATGTTGCTCCTCCCGTACAAATCCCTTAAGTAGTCTCATAAATTTCACTGAGGCAAATTTTCATCTTTGGAAAATGTCGACCTTTCAAAAGGGAGCACCTGCAAAGAAGGACTCATTTCCAACTCTGTGGGTGGTCTTTTTACACATCGGACTTAATTTCATACTCACACAATGGCAAAGTTAACTCTCCTCCTCTAACACCTTCTGTGGCAGAATCATTTCCAGTGTGTGTGCCAGTGTGAAAGTTCCTGAACTTGCACATATTTCACAATACATATTTTACCTTCTTATGGGACACGACAACTGTATTCTTGAAGTTTTTTTTCAAAAGCAATACATATAAAAAGGAGCTGTTTTTCTCTATTCTTGGTTATTTAGACAGCCACACAGCTTGACCAGAAATAAATTAATTTTGTCATCATTCCTTGCAATGTTTATGATTCAGATGGGTAGAGGATGCAATAGTCAAAAAAGCAGGGATGTGTTTTCAGTTCCATTTTATTTAGCACAGATTTTTTTTGCTTGCTGTGTTTTACACTATTTAAATTTAAATTGTATTTATTTATTATAACAATCCTGCCATTTCCTGCCCATTGTCCCACAGAATAGAGCCGGGCAAAAACAAAATAATTCACTGGTAATTTGGGGAGGGAGGGGGTGAGAATTTCATTTTGGACAAACAAAACAAAAGTTTTCAAAATTTCCAGTGAACTGAAAAGTCTGGGTAGGAAAAAAAGTTTTATTTTGACATCAAAATATTTTTTTTTTCTGTTTTTTTTTTTTCGATCAGTCAAAACTACTCACTGAACTCAAGATGAATTTACAAATAGTTTTGGGTCAACCAAAACTGCATTTTTCAGCAAATATTAAAATCCCATCCAGCACTCCTGCTGATGTCAATAGGTTCCTATGTGGGTGCAAAGGCCTGGATACATAGGTCGCTTTCTGGGATCAAGGGAGTCGTTTGCTCATTCATTAATACTCCCTTTTAAAAACTCCCCAATCCTATTGAATTCAATGGGTTGATTTGCACAGAATTATGGACACACATGGCTGGAAAGCACCTTGAGAGGTCCACAAGTCCAGTCCCTTGTGCAAAAGCAGGACCAAGTAACCCCGGATCATCCCTATGTCCAACCTGTTCTTAAAAACCTGCAGTGATGGATATTCCTCAAAGCCCTTTGGAAGTCTATTGTAGATTTAGCTGCCCTTGTAGCTGGAAAGCTTTTCCTATTATCCAACCTAAGTCTCTAGCTGAAGATTAAGCCCATTACGGGTACATCTAGACTACATTCTTTTTTCGAAAGGAGATATGCAAATTCAGCACTAATTTGCATATCTTCTTCCAATTGCTTTTTCAAAAGCGTTTTTTTAAAGTGAAAGCAATTTAGAAAGGGTGATTTGAAAGAATCCCCATTTTTTAAAAGAACACTTCTTCCTTAAAAAATGAGGTGTACAGGGTTCTTTCGAAAAAGGGAAGGTTCTTTTGAACCCTCCCATCTAAATTGCTTTCACTTTCGAAAAAAACCACTTTAAAAAAAGCAATCGCAAGAAGATATGTATTAGCATCAAATTTGCATATCTCCTTTCAAAAAAAGAACATAGTCTACTCTAGATGTACCCATACTTCTTGTCCTCCCTAAATAAAATGAATGTAAGGGTGTGATGGGGCTTAACCAGGTCACTAAAATGTATCTTTATGCATTATAATGTGCCTCAGTGTACCTCACCAGCCAACCTCACTAACGTGCAGAAAGGAACAGTCTAGTGATGTTGGTAAAGATGCGTTAAGCAGGCTGTGTTTCTTATTCATGTTAAAGAAGGCATAGTCTAAACGGTTCTATTTGTTACTATCGTTACTATTTTACCATTAGGATGGTTTTCTATTTTAATTTAAGAGTGTAAGAATGTTTTTTGTACTAAATTTGTTTTTGCAGAAGCAACTATAAGGAATGTGTGTTAGAAAATCAGTGTAAAGGCCTTCACTGGACCAAATGTTCTAGGGAGGAGCCAAGAACAGACAAACGGACTCGAGGATTTTGCTGTATACCCCTAGCGAAATGCGAATAAAGGGCAAATGAACAGCTTTCAAAAATATGGCAAGCACCTATCAATTAAAACAAAATAGCTGTAATATAAAAAAAAACTTACAAAAGCTCTCATCAAACATCAATTAATTAGACCATAATAATCTAAAATTTGCTAATCTCGATGAAGGAAAACTGCTATAAATTGGGGTGTTTTGCCAAAGTTTTTGGGTCCCATCCTGCTAAGACTGAAGCATCAGCTGGGACCAATAGCATCCCACTCCTCCTTGTCCATGATCAATTTGGCTGGCCACCAGAAAGATCTGGATCATGGACTGGGTAAATATAACATTGATTGGTGGGACAGAGAATATGTATGTGTGTGTTTGTCTATTTAAGCATATGTTAGCTGCTTTACTATTGCATTCATAATAAATGTAGTGTATTGCCTTTTCTCCTAAAAAGATCCTGTGTGCTCCTTATAAGCATAACACCGTTATCTGCAAGGCAAGGGAAAGAATTCCAATTAATCATGCTCTGCGCCTCAGGGGTGATTGCTTATTGCCTCCTGGTCTGAGGAGCAGATCTAGGCCGTATAAGTAAACTGAGAGAGCTCAGATGGGGACAGACTGCAGAGACAGGTCTCTGGCAAATAGAAGTCCTGGAGGAGGGTTTAGTCAACAGGAAACAATGGAGAAAGACCTCTGCAGGAACAGGTCAGGCTCTGACAGTGGGAGCCCAGTGATAGGGCCAGCAAGGAAGCTATCATGAAGCCTGAGACGGACAGATTGCAGATTTGTTTGGACTTTTGTTTGGACTTCTTTGTGCTATTCCAGATGGAGCTTATGTGACTTGCTGGGAGGGCCGAGCCACAGAATACCTAGGGGGAAAATGGGAGAAGAGGCAGGCGCTGAGAAAGGCAATTGTAGATGCAAGGGAAAGCCCAATAGGAGAGCACAGAGACAAATACTCCCATGCAATGCTGTGATCAGAGACAAGGGGCCATCCACAAGGTGCAGATGTGCTACTACAAATGGATATAAATGCTCGCTGCTTAAATATTTACAGGACACTCCACACTTTTCCAGCAATAGTGGGTTTTTTTCTATTGCAATGACCTTTACTGGCAGGAATTAATATTAAATGATGTTTCCACAACATAAGTCTGAGAACTCAATACCATAAAAGAAGATATACCTTGGGATATCTAGAATATCACAGCCTCAGCACACCTGGTCCTCCTGCAATAAAATATTAGCTCCTCCCCCTGGGTTATATCTAGTCTGTGTAATTGCAATAATTTTTTTTTTCCAGTTTAGGAATGTTATGGAGGTAGAGCAGTTGTGGCCTTTAAAATGGAGCAGATTTCAAGCAGATTAAGGGAAACTAAATTCAATTACAGTATTTGGTATTATTGATAAATAGCAGAACACGCCATCCCATCCAGAAATAAAAAAGTTTTCAACAAAACTTTCAGTTAAAATAGAAATAGACAGTTATGAGTATAACAGAAGCAGTATATAATTTATTAATATTATTATAGGTTGAAAATCTCTAGACTAGAAGTCTTGGAACCTGATCAGAGAATTTGCTTAACCACGGGAAGTCAATATTGTCTAGCAATATTTCCAACACTTCCAGGCTATGTCTAGACTGGCATGATTTTCCGGAAATACTTTTAACGGAAAAGTTTTCCGTTAAAAGCATTTTGGGAACAGAGTGTCTAGATTGGCATGGATGCTTTTCCTCAAAAGAACTTTTTGCAGAAAAGCATCCGTGGCCAATCTAGACATGCTTTTCCGCAAAAAAGCCCCGATCGCCATTTTTGCGATCGGGGCTTTTTTGCGGAAAACAAATCTCAACTGTCTACACTGGCCCTTTTGCGCAAAAGTTTTGTGCAAAAGGGACTTTTGCGCGAACAGGAGCAGCATAGTATTTCTGCAAGAAGCACTTATTTCTTACAGTAGGAAGTCAGTGATTTTGTAGAAATTCAAGTGGCCAGTGTAGATAGCTGGCAAGTTTTTCCAGAAAAGTGGCTGATTTTCCGGAAAAACTGGCCAGTCTAGACACAGCCCCATTGTTTACTGGGTTCTTAGAGAGATTTAGGGGTAAATTAGGGCTAAATGAGAGCACAGAACACTGAAGCTACATTTATACAGCGCATTGTTATGCAAGAAGATATGCAAATGAGGCACGGGGTGAATATCGCCATGCCTCATTTGCATACCTAGTGAGCCACTATTTTTGTGGAAGGTGGTTTTGCACAAGAAGGAGCTGTCTACACTGCTCCTTCTTGCGCAAAAAACCCCTCTTGCGTAGGAGCTGTTCTGCAGCTTATTTTCAAGAAGAATAGCTCCTGTACAAGAGGGCTTTTTTGCGCAAGAAGGAGTAGTGTAGACAGCTCCTTCTTGCGCAAAACGCCCTGCTGCAAAATGGCGGCTCATTCGGTATGCAAATGAGGCACGGCAATATTTACCCCCGTGCCACATTTGCATATCTTCTTGCGCAACAATAAGCAGTATAGACATAGCCTGAAAGCCAGGACTGGTGACTGTAAACGCATTTTATGGGACTGTGGGAAACTTGGCCACTCCTGTGATAAGTGGACATCTAGCTAACTAAAATCATTCCAGCCTATGGATGCTGCCAGACCAGAGAGTGCCAGATTAGAGAGGTTCAACCTGTATTTGTATAGCAGTAGCTCTTAAGAGTCCTAGTTATGGTCCAGGACCTCCCTGTGCTGAGCAGTGCTCAGCACAGGAACATATAGCATTGAATACTTTTGATATAGAAAAAAAAACATTTTATGTGATGAAATAGGAAACGTAATAGAGAGGAATGGACATAATAATAGGCCCAATGCAAACCTCACTGAAATCCCTGACAAAACTGACAGGGCTTTGAACAAAGCCCTATGTGCAGCCACAGCATGCAATTATTACAAATGTCTATCAGTAGTGCCTTATGCAGATCAGACTAAAGAGATCTATAGCAAATGAAGTGTTGGCCGCAGGGCATGAGCCATGTGCTAGTCATGCTCTAACAGGCATGCAGACATCACGGCACTCAGTGAAATGTATTGTCCAAGACAGATAGGTAATAATAATGGATTACAGCGGGGTGGGGGCCTTTCTTTTGGGGTCAGGAGCTGCTGAGCCCCTGGCTAGTAGATTTTGTGTGCTCCAGCCTTACGATGAGAGAGCAGAGGGGAGAGGGGGGGAAGGCTGGAGTGCCAGTGAACGTTCCCTAATGCTGGGGGCACAGCCCCGAGCCTTGGGGACCAGATCCAGGCAAGCTGGGGGCCACAGGTTCCCCATCCCAGATTACAGGCTTCACCAGTTATAATTTGCCAGTGGAAGGTCCAAAGGATGGTGATTGTAAGCTCTGGTTCTTTTCATTATATGGGGTCACAGTATTTAATTCAATGAGTCCCCATCCTAACTAAGACCTTTAGGTGCTACTGCAACATAAATAATATATGTCAAAATACCAGCGGTGGCTTTGAGAAGTAGAGTTGTTAGACCATTCCATGCATAAAAATGATCATTTCACTTTCAAGAGGTCAAGATTTACTTGCAGTGGTCTCAGAGACAGTTCAATGCTAGAGAAGTTTTGGGCTGTATTTGACCAATCTCTTTCTGCTATATATGCTTGCAAAATCTGTTAAAACTCATTAAAATCTTGGATTTATTTCAACCAATGCTGCAATCTTGCAGTTTTGTCTTTACCAAGTTGGAAATAAATATCATCCCAGCAGTAACAACAAACCCTGTGAAAACAAATTCACAGATGAGATGGAAGAAAAAAAATTTCTATTAGAAATCACATTTCAGTTCCAAGCTGGAAAGGGATTTGAATAAACAACGAGTCAAAAACAATTTTTTAAAATGATGAATATCCTAAGATATCTGTGTGGAACACACATTTTTCTCCATAATGGACCTCACCAGTAATTTATAGAGCTATTAGAGTGCCTTTGCAAAACCCATCTATGAAGTACAGTCTCTACTACATGCACATTAACAATTAAAAAAGCTGAACTGATTGCTAAAAAAGCTTGCCCACCAGATCCCATTTTGTGCATACATATTTTCATCATTTGTTTCTTAGCTAAGATGTTTTTATTCCCCAACATGAGTTGTTTCTAATCCAATACATGTAAGCACAAGGGGTGTGTCTAGACTGGCAAGTTTTTCTGCAAAAGCAGCTGCTTTTGCAGAAAAACTTGCCAGCTGTCTACACTGGCCGCTTGAATTTCCGCAAGAACACTGACTTCCTACTATCTGAAATCAGTGCTTCTTGCGGAAATACTATGTTGCTCCCATTCGGGCAAAAGTCCTTTTGCGCAAAAGGGCCAGCGTAGACAGCTCAGATTTGTTTTGCGCAAAAAAGCCCCAATCGCGAAAATGGTGATCAGAGCTTTTTTGCGGAAAAGCGCATCTAGATTGGCATGGATGCTTTTCCGCAAAAAGTGCTTTTGCAGAAAAGCATCCGTGACAATCTAGATGCTCTTTTCCACAAATGCTTTTAACGGAAAACTTTTTTGTTAAAAGCATTTGCGGAAAATCATGCCAGTCTAGACGCAGTCAAGAGGTGACTGTGAAGCAGACAAATTTCCTAGCTGCAAAAGATTATGGGAAGAGTGTTGCACAGGGCAGATAAACAGGTGAAGTGCCAGAAGACAGAGGATGTGCAGTGAATTTGTGAGTTAATGTAAAGTAGGTCTTGCTGCTGTACACAGTGTACTGGCTGCATCAAAAGGACTGCAGCTAATAGTTCCCATATGTGGCATTTTAATGAATAAGTTGTGTAAACATAACTGTCATTGTCAAGAAATGTAGGTAGGAAAATGTAATAACATGCCCATTTCCACCACAGTGTGATCCATAGACAGAATAAAGATTATATCTTGATTCCCATACCTCCTGTTAGGGCACATGACATTTAACTCATTAGGAAAGAGTGTGAAAATGAGGTGCTAAATTGATCAAGTACTTAACAGGAAAGACAATGAAATTTAAAGACAGGATAATGCCTGGACTACAGCAGGGAGGATAACATTAAGTTTTTAAAGTTGTAACTGTATTCAACTATAGAGTAGCCATCCCAGAAAAGAGGCTCAAACTCCAATGTTTTAAACTTTTCAAAATGGATTTTATAAAAAACTAGAAAATGGGCACAATCTTATGCTGATGCTTGGGTGGTTGACTAGGTGTGACCTCAAAGTACCTTTCCATCCCTAAGTTCTATGATGCTGTGATTCATTATAGATCACATACATGAGCCTCTAACTCTCAAAAAATAATTACTGTTCTATTCCATTTCTGGTTCCAGTTACCTTGCTCTTTGCCACACTGTAATGTCATGCAGAACCTATTTACTGAAATGCAGGGAAGAAGAAAACAGTCAATTCTAAACACTTTCATCCCAATTCTGTTCTCACTTACACCAAAATAAATATAGTGTAACCTCACCGACTTTCCTGGAGCTATTTTAGATTCACATCGGTGTAACTGAGAGTAGAATTTGGACCTTAATTTTGAAACCACGACAATGAGTTCCAGGCCTGGGGACATAAGTCCTCTGGAATCTAATTTTTGTTACATTCCTTTTGGCATATATTGTGGTACACTCTAAGAACTCAAATGTATAGTCATGACAGATGTTGTAAATAAAACCTAAAAAAGTTTGCATTAGATGCTTGGACTTGAGAAAATGTATTGCTGATCATGATTCCAATTCTCAAAGCAACTGGATATTAATAGAAGGCCTCACATACCTTAAGTTTAGTATCTTCAGAATAAGGTGAAGATGTTTGGTTTTCCAGATGTTTTGAAATTTCTTAACATAGAATTTTTGAGGAGGTGGAGTAGGTGAGTTATTCTCTATACTAATCTCACTTAATGTTGTGTTAACATAACACATTTTCCACTCTGGAACATAGAAAACATCTGTAAAAGGTGCTAATCTTTTTGAGGCTCAAGTCAAGGAAGAGATATATTCCTTATAATGATACTAAAGAAGGATAAGAAACATGAACCAGATGCAGCAAATGTTTGCTTTGTTTTGATCAGTATTCATCAAATTCGGACATTCCATATTGGAATGTTTTCTTGACTGTATTGGTTTAGTCGTATGAAGAGTGTAGTGCTCTTTTTCCATTACAAATATGAAACACTAGAATTTATTAGTGCTAAGAAAATCCCACTATTTTAAGCCATGTGGGAAACATTTGAAGCAAAGATTTGTTTTCAGATACATGTATTTGCCTTACATCAGTAAAAACAAATTATTAGATAATTACTTGATAGGTGTCTTTTCATCTCCTATATATTTGAGAGAGTTTGTCTGTATGTGTGTGTGCACCGTCTGTCTGTTTGTTCAAGAACTCCAAAACAATAAGGGCTAGGACCACCAAATTTGTTATACAGCTTCTTCTTATCATAACTTAAAGCAAGGTCAGGGTCTGGTTACGCCAGGACAACAGGAAGCTGCAGAAAGAGGTCAGCTTTCCATAACATGCAAAGGGAGGAGCTGCTGTTTGGAGGGACACGATATGAGAGTATCCACTGGGGACAGCCGTACCACCACTAAGGGTATGGCCAGCAGGGCTGGGGCTCCACCATCTTGCTTGCCAGCACACTGGTAAGTAGCCCCCCCCTGCCACAAACTCTTCCCCCACCCCACCTCATGGCCCTTGGCCACAGTGATGAGGGGGGCAGCAGCTGGGAGAATTGGGGGGGAGAAAAAAGGCCCTTGGTGGACAAGAGAGCTGAGGGGAGATAAAAGGGTGGGACCCCACACCCTGAGCCCCCAAACATCACTCACACCCCTCCTACCCTCCACCTCCTGCACTTCCCTCCCCCACATTCCCAAGGCTCTGCCCTGACTCCTGCACCCTCCACACTGCCAGCTCCCTGCCCTGAAGGACCTGGGCAATGCCAGGTAACTCTGCTAGTTTATTGTATATTTGAGAGCATTTGTCTGTCTGTGAATGTGCGTGTTTGTTCAAGAATGCCTCCTAAGTGGTAAGAGCTAGGACCACCATATTCACTATACAGATTCCTCTTATTATAACTTAAACAAAGGTCAGGGTTTCATTGTGCCAGGAAAATGGGATGTGCCTGAAATGGGATTGCTTCTCAGTCACAGGATTCATACAGGGACATTGCTGGTTGTTCAACTTCATCAGGGGAGAAAGTGAACAGTTTGCTGCATTCTTCACTCTGGTGGGAAGTGCAGGGGGCAGACAAACCTGGACCTGACCCAACCAGGGGACATGCAGCTTCTCACCTGGCTCCAAGCTGCTGCAGTGAGAGAAGGCTGGGGTCGTACTCCTTCCTCCAGCCTGCATACTGAACCCATCATCCCCAGCCCCACCCCAGATCTCCTGATCAGATCAGATCTAGTCTGATCTCCTGTATAGGAGGCTATAGAACTTCCAAACATAATCCAGCGTCAAGCCCAATTACTTCTGGCTGTGCTAGAAACCCTGATGATAATCAGCTGCAGTTGTACTTAAGTAGTTTCAGTGGCACGGGGAACAGGATCACTGTGTTGTTTTTTTTTTAATTTCAATCTAATTTTGCATTTTCATTTGAAGTGAAACTAAAATATGAATGTCAATATAAAATGCTGAAAAGAAACACGTCCTTTTATGTTACCCTTTATACCTGGTATTGTCATTGTCTTTTACTAAACTAGCAAAACAAAGACTTAGAATCAATTTGATGCCTCACTATAAATGCATCAGAGAGGTAAACACCAGGAAAGGAAAGAGCTATTTATGATAAACAGTACTGTCGGCAGAAGAACAAATAAGCACAGTCTGGTCATGAAGATATTTAGGCTGAAGGTTAGAAGGTTTCTAACCATTGAGAAGGGTTTTGCAACAGTCTCCCAAAAGCAGAAGTGGGAACAAACAATCTAAGTTCAAAACGGAGCTTATTAAGTTTATATATATGATTATATGATGAGGTTACTGGCAGTAGCAGGGACGAGATTCAGTGAACCAGGAGGTCCCTTCCAGTCCTAGGTTCCTGTTGTTATCAGTAGTAAGAGCAAAGTTGTATGGTGGCATCACCTGGAGGATTCTCCCAGGCCGGCTCCCATTGTGCAATCACACAGTCAGTGCAATATTATGTCTGACTGCAAGCGTTCAGTCCATATGTCAAATTCCACATTTGTCAGTTGCTTCTTTTTTTTAACTAAACTCATGCTACATGCTACTAAAAGCACATGCTACATACCTGGCAAACATCATAGTGCTCAAAGAGAGACAGCAAGCCGATGTCACTGCGGTTAGTGATACCTTTCAAAACTGTGATATTTCCATTTCCGGAGTCCAGCTCTATTACATCATTGAACACATTGGACACAGCTTTACCAGTCAGCAGCAAGTTGACAAGTTCCTGTTTATAATATATATATATATATATATATAAAAAGTCATGATCTGTGCATCTCACCGGATCACTGAGGATCATCATAATATATAGTATGTGGATATTTTTCCATGTGTTTAAGGCTGCACCACAGCTTTTATTTAAGTGGGGGTGTTTCCCCTATCTGGAATAAAGGGGTCAGCTAAGCAGATGACTTTTCAAAGGGTATGCTTCAGGGTTCCTATCCCAAAACATCAACTGGATTAAAAAAGCCAGCCAGATTAGGGCAGGGAAGACTCCTCACATCCAATACAACCTTACATCCAATATTACACACAACCTTTCTAGGTTGGAGCCTCCTTTTTCCAAGTCAATCATTTTCACTATCTCCTGACATTACTATAACAATAAGAATTACAAAAAAGTATCAACAATAATGCAAAGCCTATGTAATCAATATGTGCTTGTACGCGAGACAGTAATAGAGAATACTTGAATTTGAAAGATGAGGGTATAAAAGAAGTGGGGGAGCGTGATTTTCTTCACTTTACATTGTAATCATATTTTCATTTGGCTTGTGAACCTCCCCCCGCCTCGCCCGATTGCCTTTCATTACTAATTCCCCTGAAGTTCCCCCATTCCCATTACCCAAACCCACTGATTGAGAAACATTGCCACATCAAAAGGCATTATCAAGGTACAGTTAAGAAAGAGTGGGGGATACAAGCATTTTATAGTACTTTCCTGATATTTCTGTGTGTGTGTGTGCACACGCGCTTATTTTTTTCTATCAGATCAGGTTTGCCAAAAGGTTTACTAATGTTTGTGAACCTGCATTCACTCAGAGATGGATTTACCTTCTAGATGCCAGGAGAGGTACTACCTATTCATAGGGCCTGTGTCACCATGGCTTGGAAAGCCAGTCTGAACTCCAGGCCTTCCACTGCACTGGGATTTACCATTGAAGATCATAGCAGAGAACACTGCAAAGAGATGGCTCCACCATGGAAGGACAGAATTAAAATCCTACAAGGATCTCAGAAGACTGTGACTGTGTCAGTGACTTGAGTCGTTTGGGGTTTGACCTGCTCTGTGCTTTGATAATTTGAATTCCAAAGCACATCTCAAAGCATGGAATGTCATGTGTCTCTAAGCCAAAGAAAATCGTTCTCCTGTGAACTGAAACCGCCGAAATTCATAAAGCCAATGGGTGGCTATCCATGGAAAGAATTTTATCTAGTCTCATTGAAATTCAAATTCAGGCAGGATAGATTCCTACCATTTTTTTTTCATAAAGAAAGGCCAAAAACCAAGTGTCCTATGGGTGCATTCATTTTTCTAAGGAAAAAGATTAGATGAAATCTTGCTTATGGAAAATATCCTTGCATGCTTTAACAATGTAGTAAATGAATCCAGCGCAACTCAGAAACACCCTCATTAGCCTTTTACAATAGTCAGTGGTGGGCTTAGTTAGATGCCATCTGCACCCCGTACGGCATACGTACAACATCTGCCAGCCTCTGCTGATTCTATCCCCTCTAATATTACTATGGGTGTCCATGGAATTAGTGTGGCATGTGTATATAAAGCTTATGGAACAGAATGGGACACCACGTACATCTCACTTTTCATAAGGCGTCCATAAAACCCATTGACACTAATGGCACATGGCAATACACAGAAGTGGATTACACCACACACAAAAAAGAAATTGTATATTATTGCTGAGCATTAATATACAACACATGTGAAGTTCCAGAGAGAAAAACAGAATGCAAAGAGAATTTTCAGGAAAAAAGATTCAAGTTGCCAGAGCTTGAAGGCAGAAAGAATTAAGAAACTGCCAGTTTAGATTTGATTTATGATACCAATAATACATGTATATATTTACAGCCATCTTTCATCCCAAAAGAGCCAAAGAGTTTTATAGACTTGCCCTGCTGTACAAACTACATAAAGGGAGCTTTTAATCCACCAGGGAAGCACCAAAGATGTTTAACACCATACAGCCATTCTGCAAAACAAGACTGAACCATAGAATACTAGGACTGGAAGGGACCTCGAGAGGTCATCGAATCCAGTCCCCTGCCCCCATGGCAGGACCAAATACTGTCTAGACCATCCCTGATAGACATTTATCTAACCTACTCTTAAATATCTCCAGAGATGGGGATTCCACAACCTCCCTGGGCAATTTATTCCAGTGTTTAAGTACCCTGACAGTTAGGAACTTTTTCCTAATGTCCAACTTAAACCTCCCTTGCTGCAGTTTAAGCCCATTGCTTCTTGTTCTATCCTAAGAGGCCAAGATGAACAAGTTTTCTCCCTCCTCCTTATGACACCCTTTTAGATACCTGAAAACGACTATCATGTCCCCCCTCAGTCTTCTCTTTACTAAACTAAACAAACTCAATTCTTTCAGCCTTCCTTCATAGGTCATGTTCTCTAGACCTTTAATCATTCTTGTTGCTCTTCTCTGGACCCTCTCCAATTTCTCCACATCTTTCTTGAAATGCGGTGCCCAGAACTGGACACAATACTCTAACTGAGGCCTAACTAGCGCAGAGTAGAGTGGAAAGGACTGAGAAAAGAAGTGAAGAATTCCCTTTTTCCTGTAGGAATAATTTTGGTACTGTACAGAGAATGCCTTCAATATAGGTTTGATTGTGGCAATAAGATTACAACTACTTGTTTTATGAGCTTTAGCTTGGACATGAGGAAAAACATCGTAACTGTCAGGGTGGTTAAGTACTCGAATAAATTGTCTGGGAAAGTTGTGGAATCTCCATCAATGGAGATTTTTAAGAGCAGGTTAGATAAACAACTTCCAGGGATGGTCTAGATGGTGCTGAGTCCTGCCTTGAGTGCAGAGGACTGGAGCTGATGACCACTTGAGGTTCCTACAAGTTCTGTGATTCTATACCAATTGAATTATACCAATTGAAGTTTTCCGGACCTCAATTTTATTTCTCATTGGAAGAGAGGAACTCTGTCAGTCCTGCAGCATTAGTTCAATACTAACTAGGAAGGAAGAACATTAACTTCTCAGAAATAGACACTGCTTCCTGAATTATTAATGCTTACATGTAACTCAGTGCATATATTGTTAGATTCTCTCCTCCCCCAAGAACCCAGAAAGTGAGCATCCATTTTGTTAAATGGGAGTGGGAGAAAGATACACCAGGAACCCAACTCAGATATTGATTAAAAGCCTACTGACTTCAGCAGGCTTTCAATAAGTCACAACTGAGCTTGCAAAAATAAAGAAATGGAAAAAAAAGTAAAATTAGAAAAGTAGAAAATAATAAAACATTGTTTCAGGCAGGTAAGGACAATATTCAAAAAGCAAGAGATTCTCAGAACAATGAAGAGAAAGCAAATGTGTCACAAAAGAAAAAAAGGAGGAAGATTCTTGAGAGAGGGAAAACGTGAGGAACTTGACAGTCAAGAGTGTTGATTCTTCATGGAATATAGTTCATATCATGACAGCTTTTTGCATTTGCTGTCTTTAGCTCTCAGTGTCCTCCCCTACTTACTTGTGTACAGTATCCATGGGTGCCAATCAATCGGTTTGTGAGAACATCAAAATCACTGCGCACCCTGAAAAAAAGGTTTGGGAAGATTTAATCATAATTTCACAGGATTTAATACTTCTAAGGCTTGGAAAGTTGCAAATATGGCTCTTACTTGTATTTGTTTTGGGTACATTTCTTTATGAAAAAAATACGCCTATTTATGTGGAGTAACCTAAAACTTGCTGAACACAGCATAAGTTCTTTTACAAGATATTAGTAATTACATGCTAAACTACAGCAGGAAAGAGAAAGGGAACAGTTAAAGCTACAAAACTCACAACAACTGGTTCAGCTACTCTGATACTCTCTCTCAGATAGTGGTCAGCATCAGATGATGCAGAAGACAAATCAAGAAACATCCCAGTGGACAATTATGGAATCCTCCCTAAAGAGGATGCTCTTTTCCTAAATCCCATCAGTTTGGGTGCATCTGCACTGAAAGGCTTAACTTGAAATAAGTTATGTAAATTAAGCTACGTCAATTTCTTATTTTGAAATTGAAATAGAGCACTCTTCCTCCAACTTCCCTTACTCCTTATACAATGAAGATTACAGGAGTCAGAGTAAGAAGTCCTCCAGCTTGACGGTATTTTGACACTATTTTGACAATAACTGCCTGCTGTGTAGACGTGAACTAAGTTATTTTGGAATAGTGTGCTAGTTATTTGGAAATAGTATTGCAATGTAGATGTACCCTCTGTGGTTGGTTTATGGCTTGGGCCATAAAGGTTTCTATCCCTTATTATTTTTAAACTTTAATAAGAAAAGCAAAAAAAGATTTTGAGGATCAGCTAGCCAAAAACTCAAAAAGAAATAACAAAATGTTTTTTAAGTACATTAGAAGCAGGAAGCCTGCTAAAAAGCCTGTGGGTCCCCTAGATGATCGAGCTATAAAAGGAGCAATCAAGGATGATAAAACCATTGCGGAGAAACTAAATGATTTCTTTGCTTCAGTCTTCACGGCTGAGGACGTTGGGGAAATTCCTGAATCTGCACCGTCCTTTGTGGGTGATGAATCTGAGGAACTGTCCTGGATTGAAGTGTCATTAGAGGAGGTTTTGGAACAAATAGAAAAACTTAATGTTAACAAATCTCCAGGACCAGATGGCATTCATCCAAGGGTTCTAAAAGAACTTAAATGGGAAATTGCTGAGCTATTATCTGTGGTTTGTAACCTATCCTTTAAATCGGCTTCCGTACCTAATGACTGGAAGGTAGCCAACGTGACACCAATATTTTAAAAAGGCTCTAGAGGCGATCCTGGCAATTACAGACCGGTAAGTCTAACTTCAGTACCGGGCAAATTAGTCGAAACAATAATAAAGAATAAAATTGTGAAGCATGTAGAAGAACATAATTTGTTGGACAAAAGTCAACATGGTTTCTGTAAAGGGAAATCCTGTCTTACTAATCTGTTAGAGTTCTTTGAAGGGGTTAACAAACATGCGGACAAGAGGGATCCAGTAGATATAGTATACTTGGATTTTCAGAAAGCCTTTGACAAGGTCCCTCACCAAAGGCTCTTGTGTAAATTACATGGCCGTGGGATAAGAGGGAAGGTCCTTTCTTGGATTGAGAACTGGTTAAAAGACAGGAAACAAAGGGTAGGAATAAATGGTAAATTTTCAGATTGGAGAGGGGTAACTAGTGGTGTACCCCAAGGGTCAGTCCTGGGACCAATCCTTTTCAACTTATTCATAAATGATCTGGAGAAAGGGGTAAGCAGTGAGGTAGTAAAGTTTGCAGATGATACCAAACTGTTTAGGATAGTCAAGACAGAAGCAGACTGTGAGGGACTCCAAGAAGATCTCACCAAACTGAGTGACTGGGCAACAAAATGGCAAATGAAATTTAATGTGGATAAGTGTAAAGTAATGCACATCGGGAAAAATAACCCCAACTATACGTACAGTATGATGGGGGCTAATTTGGCTACGACAAATCAGGAAAGAGATCTTGGAGTTATCATGGACAGTTCTCTGAAAACTTCCACACAGAGAGCAGCGGCGGTCAAAAAGGCAAAAAGGATGCTAGGAATTATTAGGAAAGGGATAGAAAATAAGACCCAGAATATCTTACTGCCCCTGTATAAAACTATGGTATGCCCATATCTTGAATACTGTGTACAGATGTGGTCTCCTCACCTCAAAAAAGATATTTTGGCCTTGGAAAGGGTTCAGAAAAGGGCAACTAAAATGATTAGGGGTTTGGAACGGGTCCCATATGAGGAGAGGTTAAAGCGAGTGGGACTTTTCAGTTTAGAAAAGAGGAGACTGAGGGGGGATATGATAGAGGTCTATAAAATCATGAGTGGTGTGGAGAGGGCTGATAAAGAAAAGTTATTTATTAGTTCCCATAATAGAAGAACTAGAGGACACCAAATGAAATAAATGGGTAGCAGGTTTAAAACTAATAAAAGAAAGTTCTTCATCACACAGCGTGTAGTCAACCTGTGGAACTCCTTGCCAGAGGAGGCTGTGAAGGCTAGGACTATAATAGAGTTTAAAGAGAAGCTGGATAAATTCATGGAGGTTAGGTCCATAAAAGGCTATTAGCCAGGGGATAAAATGGTGTCCTTGGCCTCTGTTTGTCAGAGGCTGGAGAGGGATGGCAGGAGACAAATCGCTTGATCATTATCTTCGGTCCACCCTCTCTGGGGCACCTGGTGCTGGCCACTTTCGGTAGACAGGATACTGGGCTAGATGGACCTTTGGTCTGACCCAGTACGGCCATTCTTATGTTCTTATGTTATGTTCTTGTGTTCTTATCCAGTGTAATTTGAATATTCTTATTATACATATACATGTCTGATCCTTTTCTGAATCTATCCAAACAATTGGACCCTAATTACAAGTTTATGGCAATAATTTATGGCATAATTGACTATGTGCTGTCTTAGAAGTATTTCTTCTTTCAGTTTTAAATGTGCTCATTTCAATTGCATTGATTTTCCCTTTATTCTCATATTAGTAAAAAAAGTAAAGGGATTGTCTGACTGACTTTCTCTATATATTTCATTGTTTTATATACCTATTGCATGTTCCCTCTTATTTGTCTCCTTTCTAAATTGAACAATCTTATACTTTTCACTCACTCTTGATATGTATATGTAAGTCTTTCTGTGCATCTAATTTTTTTTTTTTTTTGCTTACCTTTAGACCTCTTAAATTTCAACTTTTAAAAATGTAAATTGTGGTATAATATGTCTGTGAAAATGAGACAAATATTATAGGCGACTTGGTATGTATAAAATAGTATTAAGCCTAACATTTCATCCAAAACTCCAATTTAACACGTATTTTCAGTTTAAAAATGTGGTTCCAAGAATAATAAAGTTGGGGCATGTCTAAATTTCATTCTTGGTTGTATACCATATATTAAAAGAGGGATATTTTTTCTGGTATTACTCATAGTGCCAAAAGCAGGATATATTGTAAAACTACTACAATTTCTAGCCCGCTTTCAGGACTGAAGATGTCCTTAGAGTCACTATATCTGAAGTTCACCCATTGTGTTTAAATGAGATGAGATCCAAAAGCCTGTTCCAGTGAGGTCTACGTGCCATATTAGCTAATATTACTTGTGCTGAATCGAAAGGATGAAGAAGAATCCATGAACTCTGTGTATGTGTTGTGGAAAAGTCTTGTATAAAGAGATCACAACCTTACAAGACATGAATGGAACGATAATCATCTCTGAACTTTGGCCACCTTTTAGTTTTAGAAATAGTTGCATCTTGAAAATGCCATAGCCTTGTTTGAAATGAGCAGCATATACAATATACGTCAGTTAGGGGCGATGGGACATACAAGCAGGACAATGGAAGGAAGTTCTAATTGCTTCTTTAGGTGCAAACAATATGGGACTTTAGAGGCGTATTTCAGATTTGCAAGAAAAAACACATCTGCATTTCAAATCATTTTTGTTAGGGAGGAAACAACCACCAAACATATAGCCACAAGACTTACAATTATAAATCATACTGTCACTAAGATTCCCCAATCCCAAGAAGTGAGCATGTGACCTGGAGCATCTAATTACAATACAATAAGAGGTATAGTATTTCATGGGCATACTACACTCTAATCTCAGAGGTGTAGCCATGCTAATCTGTATCTGCCAAAACAATGAGGAGTCCTGTGTCACCCTGCAGACTAACAGATCTATTAGGGCACAAGCTTTTGTGGGTAAAACACACATCATCAGATGAGTTGGAGTGGAAATTACAGAGGCAGGGTAGGACCGTTGTTAATGAGGCTAAGTCAGGGTGGATGTGGCTCATTCACAGCAGTTAATGGGGAGAGGTGAGTAGCAAGAAAGGGGAAACTGCTTCTAAGTACTGTATAGTCAGCAAATAAATATAGATAATGATATTGCATTGTATATTTTTGTCAGATTGCAATGCAGTACATTGAAGACATACAGTTTGTGGAAATGTCATTAATTTAGATTTGCTGGTAATAAATTTTCAAAAGAACCTTAATAACACTTATTAACAACATCTCAAAAGCTGCTTGTAGAGGCAGAACTCATTAAAATACACATGAAAGAATATCACATATAATTTCTCTCATTTTGCTTGGGCTCAGCTGCATTATATTAACCTTAAGTCCTGTTGGAATGATAAATACTACATTGCAAGAAAGTGATATATAGCATTTATTCTGTGTCATTAATCTCAAAGAGCTATACAAACTCTATGGGTAAGAGCATACGCTGATACAAATTCTCATCACTCCATTGAATTGCTCCTTTGAAATCAATGGAGCGATGGCAGTTTGTATCAGCTTACTAGCTGCCCTAAAAAAAAGAGTTGTATCCATTCATCCAGACCTATGTACCCCTCCTATTGAATCCACCAGCACAATGCAGCCATTCCCAGATATAGAAAATACAAACAAATCAAACAAGAGTTTAGGCAAATTAAAGAAAAAATATATTTATCTGAAACAGTAGTGGGAATGTGGATGCTAGTGTTAAATGCCTTCTAGTGAGCTGTATGGGTTCTATCCAATTTTTAAGAATGAACATGTACAACTACAAACAATGTAAAGAAACAAAAATACTTGATTTAGCTGGGAACGAGGGACAGGGAATGGATTCTGTTCTGTTCTGTTCTGTTCTGTTCATTCCTTCTGGGGCACCTGGCATTGACCACTGCGAGAAGACAGGATTCTGGGCAAGGTGGAATTTAGTCTGCCCCAGTCTGGCCATTCTTTTATTGTTGATATCAGATATGATTATTTGAAAAACTTATTCAGATGGCCATCAGATGAGTGACTCTCATGTTAAAATAACAATGCTCCATAATGCTCTTATTCTGTTGATTGCAAAGACCTGCAAGCTCGCAGAAAAATCTATGCCATGTCTTTAATGGAAAACAGCTGAGCACTGAATATTAAATCAAAAAAACAGGCATACATTTAATATCGGGGAAATGCTGACATAGCAAAACAAGCATAAAACCAGTTCTTTATTTATCTTAGATTTTCCTTCTGTTTTTGCTTTCTACAAAAAAGTCTTGTGTGTTTTGGTTTCTTAGTCCTGTGGTGAAGCTGTAATAGTAAATTGATGACATCACGCCCATTTTCATGGCAACAGACTGCTACATTAACAAACACATAATTATGAGTCCACTGCTGAAATAGAATCATAGAATCATATAATACTAGAACTGGAAGGGACGTTGAGAGGTCATCGAGTCCAGTTTCCTGCCCTCCTGGCAGGACCAAGCACGGTCTAGACCATCCTTGATGGATGTCTATCTAACCTGCTCTTCAATCTCTCCAGAGATGGAGATTCCACAACCTCCCTAGGCAATTTATTCCAGTGTTCAACCACCCTGAGAGGCAGGAAGTTTTTCCTCATGTCCAACCTAAACCTCTCTTGCTGCAGTTTAAGCCCATTGCTTCTTGTTCTATCCTCAGGCCAAGGAAAACAATTTCTCTCCCTCCTCCTTGTGACACCCTTTTAGATACTTGAAAACCGCTATCATGTCCCCTCTCAGTCTTCTCCTTTCTAAACTGAACAAACCCGCAGCCGGAGTCCTTGTGTACATCACCGCACCCCCCTTCTCCTCACGCGTGGGGAGCGCGGACCCCTAACGGCCACTTGCCAATGCTTGCTCCCCTACCGGGGTCCAGCTGAGCGCTGCTCAGTTGGGCCCGGCAGGAGCACCACTCATCTGGGCCCAGCTGAGCAGCACAGCGCGCCACGGAGGGAGAGGAAGGGGAAGGGGGGCGCGGCAGCACGCAGGGAGGGGAAGGGAGGCGGAGCTGGCCGGAAGGGGGGCAGGAAGCAGAGCCCAGCCTCTCCTCCCCCATGGCGGCCTGGCTGAGCGCGCAACACTCAGCCAAGCCGCCATGGAGGGAGGAGAAGGGGGCGGGGCGGTGACGTACATGGCCGGGGGCGAGCCGTGTACATCACCGCCCCCCTTCTCCTCCCGCTGTGGCACTCAGCTGAGTGCTGCAGCACTGAGCCAGGCCGCCAGGGGAGCCAGCAGCGCAAGCGGCTGTTTGGGCTCCCCCGGGGTGGGAAGGGAAGTGAGGGCGGTGATGTACATGGCCCCGCCCCCTGGCCGTGTACGTCACCTCCCACCCCACTCCCTCACGGCAGCCTGGCTGAGCAGGCAGCACTCAGCCAAGCGCCACGGCGGGAGGGAAGGGGAAGAGGGATGGGGAGAGATGGAGGGGAGAGAGAGGCAGGAGGAGGAGGAGAAGAGAAAGAAAGAGATGGAGAGAGAGGCAGGAGGTGGAGGAGAACTAAGGGAGGGGGAGGCAGTAGGAGGAGAGAGAGAGAGACAGAGCCAGAGAGCTCAGGAGAGAAAACCTGAAAATCCCGTCTTATGACGGGCTAATCGGCTAGTTCACTATGTTAGGCATTCCTTCATCATCAGACTTCTTAGTTAAGAAGTTATTAAACACTTCTGCCATTTCCAAGTTTCCTGTTGTTATTTTTCCCTCTTCAACTGAGCAATGTGTGTTAGGAATGAGAAAAACTCCTCTTCGAATTGCAACAATCTCAAATAATGATAAAGGGGATATGAAAAAATGACAGGATGTATGGAATGGCTTTTTGTATTAATGTTCTGTGTTTTCACATTGTACAGTATGAAAACCCTTTTAGAAATGGTAACATGTGATAACTAGTCTAAGATCACTCTAAGAACCATTGCTGGTAGTAAGAAGGAACTGAGAGGGGTTGTCAGCAGCTCTGTCCTTCTATGCCAGTGATCAGTGGCATAAGGAGTAAGGAAAAATTACTTGAATAACTGATCACGAGACAAGCACGCACACGCACACACAGCAGAATGTATATGTACAAGTGCTCAAAGAAGAACTGCATAAGTCAACATAAGAAGGAGCTTGGTACATCTGTAGAAGAGGAGAGGCTACAAAGACACAGTTACTAGAGTTTGGGGGTCATAATAATAAGGAGGCATTGGTTGACTCACGTTTTCCTGGGTTTATAATATGTCATCGTTAATGACCTTCGCGGCCGTCTCTTGACTTCTAACTTCTTAGGGAAGGGGATCTTCCGAGATCAAATGAGTGTTTTCTTCATTCACACAGAAACATATAAGCGGTAAAAGGTTCAAATAAACACTGCTATGTGTATAAAATGGACAGATGGAACTGAACCTGGGACCTATGAGCATGAGCCTCCATAGCTTGAGTGACTAAGATTATAGAGCAAACTAATTCTTTCTCTACATAAAGCCTACGTCTACACTGGCATGATTTTCCGGAAATGCTTTTAATGGAAAAGTTTTCCGTTAAAAGCATTTTTGGAAAAGAACATCTAAATTAGCACAGACGCTTTTCCTCAAAAGCATTTTTTGCGGAAAAGCGTCCGTGCCAATCTAGAAGCGGTTTTGCGCAAAAAAGCCCCGATCGCCATTTTAGCCATCGGGGCATTTTTGCGCAAAACAGTACAGTGCTGTCTACACTGGCCCTCTTGCACAAATGATTTGCTCAAGAGGGCTTTTGCCCGAATGGGAGCAGCACAGTATTTCCGCAAGAACACTGACGAACTTACATGAGATCGTCAGTGTTCTTGCGGAAATTCAAGCGGCCAGTATAGACAGCTGGCAAGTTTTTCTGCAAAAGCAGATGATTTTGTGGAAAAACTTGCCAGTCTAGACACAGCCAAATGGTCTAAGGGCATGTCTACACAAGAGAGTTATTTTGAAATAACTCCCCTTATTTCGAAATAACAAAGTAAGCCTCCACACTACCAAGCCCGTTATTTTGAAATAAGGGGCTTGTTATTTTGAAATAATAACTCCTGCTTGTGAAGAGGAACAGGCTTACTCCAAAATAGTTATTTGGGGAATTGTTAATTTGAAATATCTTATTTTGAAATAGGCTGGTTGTGTACACATAGCCTAAGTGCCACAAGATGGGACAGTGAACCACATCCAGCAGATGTGTGGATTATCTACTTCCCCCAGGCGAGGAAGTGCGTCCCAAGCTTCAAAGATCCAGTTATTTCATTTGGTTAGACACTCACCTACCTAACACTGAGCTACACAGAACTCATGGGAGTTGTAGTTCAAATGCCTTTTGCCCCCATTCCTTACTATCAGCTGGGCTGCAGCGTCAGTTCAACAAGATGGGAGACTGTACTGCATTCTTGGAGCTATTATCCAGGATTCTATCTTATAGGGGACTGTGGTGTGAGGTGCCCAAACTACAATTTCCACAAGGCAAATTGGTCACTCAGGTGGACACAGTTTAATATCAAGCTGATCTAAAAGGAAACATTTACATTCAGTTAGAGGAACCAAAATATTTTGCTTTGGGGTTGACATGACCTGAAACAAAATATTTTGTTTTGATTTTCTCAATGGAAAATTGAAAAATGTTGACAAAATTAAAAGTTTTCCATGGGAAAACTTTCATTTTCTGTGGAAAAAAACATTTTGACAAAAAATTCCTGGTCAGCATTATTGCCAGACTAGAACCCCCGTAAGTATAACAATCCTCCAAGTCTGACTAGAACTATGTCAGTTATATAAATAACAACCACTCACTACATCTGTGTACCAGCCACTAAGCGGCACATATTTCTGAACGATTGGAGTAGTGAGACCATATCTCCTGTTATTTTTCCAGTCCTAGCCATATGATTAATGCATCTCCACGCACGTGTAGTTGAAATATACATAAGAAGATTTAGTTTGCTATTTAAAGGCTGTACAGAGCCTGAGTGCACATTTCGCTGTCTTTAGTGATTAATTCCTGTTTCTCACAAACAAAAGGTACGGTGCTATATACTTTCACTGCCTCATTCAAGGCCAGGAAGCAACACTGCTTCTGAAAGTGGTCCAATGGGATGGTGACAGATCTGGCATTTAGGAGAGCTGGAGTCTATCCCCAGGACTGCGGTGGTGGGTCAGATTTGTAAAGGCATTTAGACACCTGAAAATGCAGATTGGTGCCCAGTGGGATTTTTTTTAAAGTATCTTAGGGTATGTCTACACTATAGCACTAATTCGAACTAACTTAATTCAAATTAATTAATTCGAACTAAGCTAATTTGAACTAGTGCATCTAGACCTAAAAACTAATTCAAATTAGCGTTTTGCTAATTCGAACTAGCATGTCCACATTGAGTGAACCCTGAACCGAAGTTAAGGCTGGCCGGAACAGGTGCCAGCAGGGCATCAGGTTAGGACTTAGAGCATGGAGCAGATGTCTCAGGCTAGCCGAGGGCTGTGCTTAAAGGGACCTGACCCCCACCCCGGACAGACAGTTCTCAGGGTTCCCCGCTTGCTTGTCTACCTCGATGAGGGACAGCAAAGCAGTCCTGGCTTGGAGTGCCCTGAGTGCCCGCACTCGGCACATCACAGCATTCGGCCATCAGCCCGACTGCATTTGCCGCAGGCTGCCATCCGAGGGGGTCAATCGGGGGGCTGTCAGGATCCAGGAGACCCTGGAGGAGAGCTTCCACCCCGAGGAGCCCACAGAGCCACCCCAGTCCTCCCCATCAGGGGCTCGTACCCCATTCCTCCCTCACCTCCTTCCACTTACCCCTCCCTAACCCCCCTTCCTGATGTAAAAAATAAAGGACACGTGTGTTCAAAAATAGAAACTCTCTTTACTGAACAAAACTCGGGGAGAGTGGGAAAAGGAGGTGGGAGGGGGAAGAGAGAGGGTGGGAGAGGGGAGGGCAACTAAAATGATCAGGGGTTTGGAACAGGTCCCATATGAAGAGAGGCTAAAGAGACTGGGACTCCTCAGCTTAGAAAAGAGGAGACTGAGGGGGGATATGATAGAGGTCTATAAAAGCATGAGTGGTGTGGAGAGGGTGCATAAAGAAAAGTTCTTCATTAGTTCCCAGAATAGAAAGACTAGAGGACACCAAATGAAATGAACGGGTAGCAGGCATCAAACTAATAACAGAAAGTTCTTTTTCACAAAGCCAATAGTCAACCTATGGAACTCCTTGCTGCAGGAGGCTGTGAAGGCTACAACTATAACAGAGTTTAAAGAGAAGTTAGATAAAGTCATGGAGGGTGGGTCCATGGAGTGCTATTAGCCAGGGAGTAGAAATGGTGTCCCTGGCCTCTGTTTGTGGAAGGCTGGAGAGGGATGGCACGAGACAAATGGCTTGGTCATTGTCTTTGGTCCATCACCTCCAGGGTAGCTGGTGTTGGCTGCTGTCGGCAGACAGGCTACTGGGCTAGATGGACCTTTGGTCTGACCCAGTACGGCCGTTCTTATGTTCTCAGCTCAGGGCTCAGGGTCGGGGGTCTCACTGGACCACCTTGATTTTCATGCAAACCTGCTCCTGGGTTTTCATGTGGCCTTTGGTGGCCAGGATGGCAGCTAACCTGCCCTCGACGGCCATTTTCCTGTGCCTAGTGCGGAGGTCGAGGACGTTGGAGGCCTCCCCCAAACCTGGATGAGGTCCACGATCTCTGCACTAGACCAGGCAGGTTCCCGCCTCTTACGGCCCCGGGCAGGCTCCTGGGAGCTGCCAGCCTGGTCCCAGGAAGAGGTGGAGGGCTGGGTGGCAGTGGGTGGCTGGCTCATGCCGTGCCTGGTGTAGGGTCTGCTGGCTGGGTGCTGGCAGGCTTACACCTGGCATGGGCACCGTAACCAGACCGTGGCCCTTTAAGGGCTCCAGGGCCAAGAGGGGGGCAGAAGAGTTTCCCTGGCTTGGCTCAGAGTGGCCACCAGGGCAAGCTGGGAAGGGCTAGCCTCCCACTAGTTCAAATTAAGTAGCTACACGGCCCTTAATTCGAACTACTTAATTCGAACTAGGCGTTAGTCCTCGTAGAATGAGGTTTACCTAGTTCGAATTAAGTGCTCCACTAGTTCGAATTATGTTCGAACTAGCGGTTTGCCTGTGTAGCGCTTATGAAAGTTAATTCGAACTAACGGCTGTGAGTTCGAATTAACTTTGTAGTGTAGACATACCCTTAGACACTTAACTCCCACTGAGATCAATTACAAATGAGTAGACATGGCTTAATCCTTCTGTTAGGATTTCAAAAAATATCAGGAGCTACAATCTCACTGCTTTGTAAATAGGTACCGTTTAGAGACTGGCTCATAGAATGAAATCAGTCAATCAACCTGAGTGGTCCTGGGTGAGGGAATTTTCTGGACCAGAGAAGGTCCCCTGCTACTGCCTCCCCTCAGCCTGTTGCCCCTCCCTGCCGCCAGCTTCTTCGGCCACGCTGCCAGTGGGTGAAATGGCTGCCTGGGCCCCAGTGCCGGAACTGCTGCCCCAATCCCACATCTGGCCCTGCTGCTGTGGCAACAGTCCTGCTGGTGGGTGGCATGTAGCCCTTGCTGAGCTGCCCTGGTTCCAGCCACATTGCCATGGCAGCGCTAGCTCCACTGCCAGCCAACACGCAGTCCTGATTGGGTTGCTGGCCTGCCTTGGCCCCAGCTAGGTTGCCGTGGCCCGGCCTTACTGCCAGCCAGGCTTCCATGGCTCTGCCCCTGCTCCCAGGTCAACACACCACCCTGATTGAGCTACCGTGGCACAAAGCCTAGCTGCTGGACTAGCACGCATGGGCTGCTCCAGCCACAGCTGGGTTGCCAGGCGGCCCTTGTCCCGCTACCACAGCCCCTGCTACCACCGCCGGGCTGCTGAGGTCCTGATCCCACTACCACCAGCCTCACTATGCATGGGGTGCTCAGCTGCTGGCCCTCCTGTCCAGGGGCTCTCTTGTTCAGGAACATCTGGGCTACGTCTACACTGGCCCCTTTTCCGAAAGGGGCATGCTAATCTTAAACTTCAGAATAGGGAAATCCGTGGGGGATTTAAATATCCCCCGCGGGATTTAAATAAAGATGTCCGCCGCTTTTTTCCGGCTTGTAGATAAGCCGGAAAAAAGCGTCTAGACTGGCCCGATCCTCCGGAATAAAGCCCTATTCCGGAGGATCTCTTATTTCTACTTCAAAGTAGGAACAAGCCGGAAAAAAGCGGCGGACATCTTTATTTAAATCCCGCGGGGGATATTTAAATCCCCCACGGATTTCCCTATTCTGAAGTTTAAGATTAGCATGTCCCTTTCGGAAAAGGGGCCAGTGTAGACGTAGCCCTGTGGTCCTTTCAGACCATGGATATTGCAGTACAAGTGAGTCCCAGTTTTGGGAGTACCTAAGCCACTGTATACTAAGTCATTGTCTCCTAAGTGACACCTGATCATATAAAATAGAATCACCACTGACATCAAATAAAACCGCTTGGACTATCAGAAATTCCACCAGAACTGAAGAGCCAGGAACAAAAAAGATGAGTAGAGCAGTAATGATGAGGGAAATATTCCATATTCCACCCAGCCTGTAATTTCTGTTGTATGTGTTATGTGGCAAAGTGGCAGAGAGACATTAGATTAAACTACTTCGCACAGTACGCCTCATCTGTTGGCTGGATTTATTGTGTGGACATTCTGTAAACTAGGGATGTGAATTGGAAACCAGTTAACCAGTCACTTGGTAAGCATCAGATGCTTATAGCACATTTTTATTAGCCTCATTTAGCAGGGACACTTTAATTAACAGAGTTTTTTTCCTCCTTCCTTTCGTCTGCTTTATGCCTCCGGGCTTCCACACCCTCTATGCCTCTTGCTCCTTATCTGCCATCTGAAGAAATGGATTGTGCCCACAAAAGCTCATTAGTAATAGAGAGGTAGCTGTGTTAGTCTGGTCTTGCTAAAACAAAAGGAAAAACTTGGTAGCACTTTAAAGACTAAGAAGATGGTTTAATAGGTGATGAGCTTTCATGGGTCAGACCCACTTCCTCAGATCATATTCTGGAAGAGAATTGGCATAACCATATATACCAAAGGAATGCAATGAAAAAAGTGAACACAGTATTAAACTGACAAACCAGATTTAGTACAGAAGGTGAGGTGAGGGGAAGGGAGGGAGGGAATAGCTATTTGAGTCAATGAATGGCTAATCAAGGATGATAAGTGGGAAGCTATCTTTGTAATGGTTAAGGTAATTAACATATTTGTTAAGGCCCATTTGTAAAGTGTCAAATGTAAGCATGAAAGAAAGTTCTGAAGTTTCCCTCTGTAATCTGGTGTTAAAGTCTCTTTGAAGTAAGATGCATGTAATAAGGTCCTTAAGACTATGTCCAGGCAGGTTGAAATGAAAAGAAACTGGTTTTTCCTTGTGAAGATGTCTGATTTGTGGGCATTAATTCTTTGGCGAAGTGTCTGAGAAGGCTGTCCAATATACATAGCAGAAGGACACTGTTGGCACATGATGGCATAAATTATATTTCTGGATGAACAGGAATATGTGTTGTTGATCATATAACTGACATGGTTAGGTCCAGTGATGGTGTCACCAGAGTAAATACAAAATTGGCAATGGGATTTGTTGCAAGGGAAAGTTCCAGGGTTGGTATTAATGTGATATGTCCTGTGGTTGTTGGTAAGAATCTTCCTGAGGTTAGGTCATTCTCCCTCTCCCTTACCCCACCTTCTGTCTAAATCTGATCTGTCAGTTTAATAATGTGTTCATTTTTTTCATTGTATTCCTTTGGTATATATGGTCATGCCAATTCTCTTCGGGTATGTCTACACTAGCCCCCTAGTTTGAACTAGAGAGGCTAATGTGGGCGACTGAAATTGCAAATGAAGTGCAGGATTTAAATATCCCGCGCTTCATTAGCATGTTCCCGGGCAGTCGCCATTTTGGAAATTGACTGGTCTGGAAGAACTGCCCGCGTCTACACACGACAGAGACGGACGATTCCGAAATAAACCCCTTATTTCGAATTACCAGTTAAACCATGGAATGAGGTTTCACTGGTAATTCAAAGTAAGGAGTTTATTTTGGAATCGCCCTTCTCTGTGACGTGTAGACGCGGGCAGTTCTTTTGGGCCAGTCAATTTCCAAAATGGCGACCACCCAGGAACATGCTAATGAAGCATGGGATATTTAAATCCCACACTTCATTTGCAATTTCGGTCGCCTTCATTAGCCTCCCTATGTCGAACTAGGGGGCTAGTGTAGACATACCCTTCCAGAATATGATCTGAGGAAGTGGGTCTGGTCCACGAAAGCTCATCACCAATTAAACCATCTTGTTAGTCTTTAAAGTGCTACATAGTTTTTCCTTTTGTTTTAACAAAAGCTCATGACACTATCTATATTTGTGTTAGTCTTTAAGCTGCTACAGGACCACTCGCTTTTTAACTTTTTTTTAAGTTACAGACTAACATGGCTACCCCTCTGACATTCCATATCTGTGTTATCACTATCTCCTGGCTTAGGCAGCTCTGATGTTTATGAAACAGGCATATAAAAATACTCACAGATCGATGGTTCTTGTAAAGATAACTGACAGGGTAAGAAGAATGCATCCAAATGGACCATTTTCAAACTGGAAAAAAATTGCACTATATTTACATTTGTTTATTGAATATGCTTTTTAGCCCTAGCATAAGGAGATGCACCTCCAACTGGGGTCAGTACGACTCATTCCTATTTATATTATTATCTGAATTTGGTCCTTCATCTTTTTTTCAAACATGGGGCATAGCAGTGTCAAATCCAAAATGTTGTTTATAAAGTTTTCTACTGAGATGTAAAATACTGAAATAAGTATCAGCAGAACCACGACAAGTATAATTTCATCTCTATTTCATACCTGATGAATATTCTGTTGAAGAAAAATGGTCAGATCTTCATACTTTGTGACACTATGTAGTATTAACTAGAATGAAATGTAAAACAATTCAATTAAAATAGAGAACAAAAATCTGGTATAAATAAAGCCTGAATTAAAGCAACCAAAATATGTATGTCTGGACAGTCTGGGTATGTCTACACTGCACACTTATTTCAGAATAAGCTATTCCAGAAGAAATACTCCAAAATAGCTTATTTCAAAATAGCATGTCTACACTACAGGGAAACCTCAAAAGTAGTCCAAGGCAAACTTCCTGAATGTGGACATGCTACTTCGATTTAGAGCCCCAGGAAGCACTGGAGAGTGATTACTTTGAATTGCCCTTAAGGAGGAGCTATTTTGAAATAGCAGCAGTGGAGCGTCCACACTACCACTGTTCCGAAATAGCTATTTCAGAAGACGCGTTATTTCTCATGGAATGAGGTTTACAGAATCTGGAATAAGTCGCCTGTTATTTCAAAATTATTTTGAAATAACTCTGCTGTGTAGACATACTCTTTCTGAGCTGGTGTAAATTGGATTAGATCCATTGAAGTCCACAATGTTCATTCACAATACTCACTTTTTCAGCAGTTTTACTAAAATGAGAGAAATAATGGGGAGGAATATCTGATGAGATATTATTTTATCTGTCTTGTCTTGCTCATATCCTGGAACCAACATAGCTAAAAGAACACATAAAAATAATGCATTTCAATCCTATTTTAGATACAAAATGTATATGATCTGAGAGCTTTCTTGAAAATACTAGTTCCTAATATGTGAAATGTATTGCATAGAAGTTCATTATTAATGTAAGAAAAAACCTTGGAAGGAAGGGCAATTTTTGCAGACAGTTTAGGAATACCAAATCATTGGAAATTTGTAAGTGCAGGTTAAACAAACACACGTCAGGAATTCTCTAATGCTTTGTGTTGCCATGAGTGTAGGCAACTGCATTAGATGCCCTCAAGAGGTCCCTTTCTGTCCAATGATTCTATAATTTCAACAGTATCTGATTCTTCTTTATCCCAGATTTACACCCTTTGATTTTGAGGAGAATAATGGTCTTGTAGCCCAGACATGACGCTCACGATCAAGAGAGAGGGTTATATTTCTGGCTTTGCCATGGGCTTCTTGTGTGATTGTGAGAAAGCCCTTCTTCCCACTCCATCTCAGTTTGAAGGGATAAAAGTATTTCCCTAATTCACAAAGGTATTATTTACAAGGCTTAATTCATCATTGCTTGTAAAGCAAGTTGAGATCTTCTGAAGAAAACAAATGTGTAAGTAGAAAGTATAATGTTTACAATTTATTATTATGTATTAATCAGAAAAACAAATGGCAAGGAATATTGCAGGAGAGACAAGCAGGTAAAATGTAGGTTTCTTCCACTGACGCTCTCAATGTTGTGAGGAATTACAGAAGGACCCAGGTCCAGATCTCTTGTACTAGAGGAAAAGCTGCTTTTGCTTGGGCCTTGGAGAGGAGAGGGACTAAAAGGAAAGGAAAAAGGAGAATGCCCGATTCTGAGTAGAGGCTGCAGCAATTTGTGAGCCAATTATGTCACTCCCTCCTTGATTTTATGCTTTGACACTGGAGCAAATCATAGTAATTACAGTGGTATCCATAGAGTTAAATCTTGGTGAGAGAGGGGCGATTCAGGCCCATAGCCCTTATACAAGTGACGTTACTATATAGATATATATAAAATGTCACAGTAAGAGTATATATAAAATCTTACGGTTTCAAAGATTCCATCTGCTTTGTATTTTCCTACTGGAGTGAACTGCTGCCTTCCTGAACATCTAAAGAGAATAATTAAATGAATTAGCAGTGCACTTCAGAAGAACCAACAGTACAACAAAGAGAAATCCACCGGCTGTAATGAACTGGAAGACTAAACCAAAAAAAGTGGCATTAAATGAAAGACCTTTCACATGGAAAGTTAATGTTGAAAGAAAAATAAGCTTTTAACATTACTTTATCTTTGTTTTAATAGTGATTAGTATTGTTTATGATTAATCTGTTCATGCTCCTGAATCTACAAAGGAGAAATGTATAAATTTAAGGACTTACTGAAATTTTTCAGTACAATAAAATATAAAGACAATACAGAAGTAATAACAGAAGTAGAACAGAATTGCAAAGTCATACATTAGTTAAAGAAATTAAAAATATAATTACAACAGTCAGTGAGCTTCTTTTGGAAAGTTGCTCTTCCAGATTAATATGAAGGAATTCTCAGCAAAGACTATACCATTGAATTCAATTGGGCCAGAATTTCACCCTAAGATTTCTCTATTAGGACAGGTAACTGCAATGAGTATGTACCCATTAGCAATAAGACTACACAGATACATACTGACCTTCATATATAGAAATCTTACATGATAATTTTAAAAAATGATACTCCCACTTACAGTGCAACCACAGCTTTTTCATTGCCTCCGGCACGCCATAAAATATCTGCAAAAGCCATGACGAGGCATTTGGTCCTATGAGCATCTGAAGGCTGCAGACACCTGTTGGTTTTGGGTATATGAGAAACAAGCAAAAATGGACACTGTTAGTGAGGCAGCCCTGAAAAGGTGAACAGCCTCCATTTCAGTGTGCACAGCTTGACAGCAGGTTTGGCACATACAAAGGACCAGATCCTCAAATGTATTTAGGCATCTTAATACTCATTGGAACCGATGAGAGTTATGCACTTGAATGAGAATCTGAGCCTAAATGATTGAAGTTGCCTCTTGTTGAATATTCTATCACCACTGTTGATAGAACATGCCAAAGCCACTGTACATGTTACACACTGACATCTTTAATTCCAGGGGTCTGATTTTAAAGAACTGCCTTTACTTTTTTTTCTTTTAACACAATTCACTTGTAAGGCAGGATTCACATAAATTAGCATGTGGAGGCTAGTGACGCAATGACTGAGCAAGGAAATCATGATAAAGGTTGTCAAACCTTAAATTCCTTAACTACTACTTTCCTTTATATATTAAATCATGAGCTGTAAGTGCAACACATTGCAGTTGTGTCGTACCTGTCACCAAAGCTCTTTACAAAAATTAAGTTGCTAAGTTTCACAATACCCCATGAGATAGGTAAGCAACATTATTCCAGTTATACAGATTAATTCAACTGAGGCACGGTGACGTTAAGCAATTATAGGACCAAAACAGCTTAGAGAGAGAAACTGGCAGATCTGAGATTAGATCCCAGCCCTCCTGATTCCTAGCCTCTTGCTCTACCCACTAGATTATACATCTTTCCACATGGGAAAATGAGAATTGTTCTTCACTAGTTTAATGAGTTCCTTGTTTGAGTCTTGACTTGTTTGAGTTTTAAACAATATCAGTCTTACAGCACTTACAAGCTCACAGATAAGGTCGAATAACATGTGCAGCACTTGAATTAAAAAATCTAATAATTCAAAACACTAAACATTGACCCTCAAAAATTAAATAACAGATTGTTATGCTCTACTTCTTCCTGGAATATAATGTTTAGTGAGGAAAAACTCTTCCTGCACTGACAGATGTGGAGCATCTGAACTAAAAGAAGAGGAAACTCAGCTTCAAAAATAAATGCCTCTAGCCTCCACATCTGTTCTTGTACTCTAATTGAGTTGTTCAGGTATTTGTAGGCAGTACCAAATTAAATTCTGTGAATGAGATAAATGAGCAAGAAAAAAATCTGTTCTTCACATGAAGAAATCTGAAGCCTAATGCTTAATGTGAAGCAATCAATACGATGGAAAACCAGGTATGATAGAAAAAAGATGCTAAATTACACAGCTCAACCATATAAACACTTGTCCTTTTCTGATTAAGAACCAGCTTCCACCCTGGGCAGATATATCCGAAGAAAAATATGCCTCTTCTGAATAAAACAACCCACCTTGCTATACAAGTTTTACATGCCTGAAGGCCCTTGTGTTAGTGCCCAGGAAGACAAAGAGTTTGCCTGTTAACCAGAATTCTTTTGGGAAATTTTGCATACTTCAATAGCCCTTCTCATAGACGAAATATGGAAAAAATAAAATATTTTTGAATTATGAGGATGAGGAAAAAGAGAAGAAGAGAACAATGTCCAGATAAACAGGGCTGGGAGAAGTAACATTAAAGAAAAAAAATATATTTTAGGAATTTATATGGCCACCATCACTGTAATATTTGAGGATTTATGTGGCACCTTAAAGACATAGCCTACATCTAGACTGCATTGCTTTTCCTGGAGTCCGGTGGTATCATGGAAAAGCAATGCCATGTCCAAGGAACACATCCACTTTTCAAAAACAAATTTGAAAAAGCAGATGCGCTCTTTGCCATCCCTGTAAACCTTGTTCTACGAGGCATAAGGGATGTCAAAAGCGCACTTTTTCCCAAAAATTGGTGCCATGTTGTTGCATGTGATATGGAAATGATATCGATAATCAAGGATGTGTACTAGATAAGGAGTGTGCTTGAATACTTAATGTGCACAATCAGTGATTCAAAATGGAGTCTGAGGGCCTCCATGAAGCTGAAGGGAAGGGATGAAATCCAGTAAAATCTGGGTTTTCCCGCTCAAAGTGTTTTGCACTCATTACACATGGAGTTGCACTCATGTCTAAATTGTGCACCCAGCCCAAAATCTATGCACACAACCCGCTAGATCTATGCACTCATCACACTGGATCTATGCACACAGTACTAAATTGATGCACCCAGTTCGCAACTAGTTTTCCCGCATTGAAGGTAATAAAAGCTTCCTGTGAAGAGAGTGCATGTTGGCTCTTTGGATCTGGTCCAAGGGTGCGTTGCTGCCTCATTGCTGCCAGCTGCCTGTAGCGAAGGCTCAGGATAAGGACTTGGCATTTGAACAGACTGCAGCCTTCCTTTCATGTACCACCGTCTGGACTGCCCTCTGGTTTGCGTGATTATACCGAAGGGTTAATCATCTCCATTCCAAGGAGAAGCCACCAACTTATTGACTTTGGGCTCCCTCTCCATCCTGTGCCGAAGGCCTGGAATTTTGCTTCAAGGGATCTCCTCGTTGTTCATCCTCCGTGGCTTTCAATTAGCTGATGAGTTTAAGGTTACGAGCAACGTCATCATTCCACAATCCCCTCCACTTACTGCGAGTGTGTAATGTATATTCCTACCTTGTTTTAGGGGCTTTCCTATCTTCTTTCTTTTCGAGTTAGGGTTGGATTGGGGTATTGGTTGTTGTAAATTTCATGCGTTGCTGTTTCAAAATTTACAATATATGGTTTGGCCTTAAATTGGAGTCTGAGTGTTATTTGTTTAAGGGTAAAATCACTGGTGATAGAGATACAGTAGGTCGTCAGCGGACCTAGCTTCTCGTTTCAGGGACGTTTAACATCTTTATTGGAAACAAACCCTACAATATTTCAAATCATTCTAAATTAATCTGTTGCAGAGATCCCTGTGCAACAATGTAGATGTGCCAAATTTCAGAAAAGCCTCTTTCAAAAGTAAATCAGAAAAAGATACACAATTCGTGTACCGCAAATTGTGTAACTTTTTCTGATTTAACTCTGCAGTCTAGATGTAGCCATAGTCTTTAAGCCCTGGTCTACACTAGAGAATTATTTTGAATAAGGATGTTAACTAGTGATTAATTTACTAGTCGATGGAATTTCCATTGACTACTCGACTAGTCGATAAGCACTTCCATAAGAATCTGCAAAGTCTACTTCTCATGCAAACAGTCATTTGTCCTTTTACATTATTCTGGCAGGAAAATGAAACTTAAAGCAGAAGTAAATTACATTTACTCACTTTAAGGCCCATTTATACTGCCAGGCTTTTTTCTACACTACAGGGTTTTTTTGAGGAAGAGGCAATGCAAATGAAGCACTCATTAGCATTTTCTCGTGCTTCATTTGCATAATCTCTTCCGATCCATTTTGCGGAAGAGGTTTTTGCACAAAAACAAGCAATCTAGACAGGTCTGTTTCATGCAAAAACAAAACCTTTTTGCGCAAGATCCCTTATGCCTCAAAAAGAAGGTATACATGATCTTGAGAAAAGGTTTTTTTTTGCAGAAAACGGACCTGTCTACACTGCTTTTTTTGTGCAAAAACCTCTTCCACAAAATGGATCGGAAGATATTATGCAAATGAAGCACGAGAAAATGCTAATGAGTTCTTCATTTGCATTGCCTCTTCCGCAAAAAAACATAGTGTAGACTTAGCCCCAGAGAGAAAACCTAGAGCCACTGAAGGCAATAGGGTGAGATTTTACTCCACAGGTAAATAATTGGGCTTAGGGACAGATTTAAAAGTTATTTAGGAGCCTAAAGATGTATATTGTCACAGAAGCATTTTAAAAAGTGTCTAGGTATAGAAATCCCAATGAAATGAAAGGAAATTAGGTGCCTATGTGTGTTTGAAAATTCCACTGGGATAAAACCCACAGTGAATAATATTTGTCTCTTTTGCACAAACACCACGAATGCTGAGTTTATCAGAACATAAGTAATTTTCCTTAATGCTATGAATATCTTGTCATTTTTCTGTAAAGAAATTAAAAGGCGTGCACAGTTTAAAAATCCCATTAGGGGCTTTAACTGTGTAACGTCATCAAGGAAAAGAACTGTGTAACTAACTTTTTGCAAGTTCATTGAGATTCTCTTGCCATGCAAAGGATGATCTTACAATACTTGATTTCATTCTCTTTGAAATCCCTGCTTCACCATGGGACTTTGCAGGTTTGTTAACTGATGTTGGCCATAATTCAAGGTTTTTTTTTTAATGTTCTTGGTTAATCACAAGAAATTAGTATGTTAATGAAAAGCGAGCCTTTTAAATCCACTGTTAAAAGGCAACTTCTGTTAGCCTCAAAAAGCATAACTTCATGAGATGAGACTTTCTGTCTTTTGAATCCAAATACATAGTGAACAGGGTCAAACTCAGAAAGGCTTCTTTCTGGCTACTAAGATAAAGTTGTAGTTTGATTTAGAATGGAAAATATTTCTGGTGTCAGCTGCTGACTTACCACACATCGCTATTTCTGTTTCTGTCTCCAAAGAGAAGTTGCTGTAGGACACAAGCTTGAACGGCTGCCAATACTCCACATGGGCCTCCCTACAGTGAATAATACACTGGATGAACAAAACAACTAGCACCGTTTGATGCTGGTGAGAACTTTTCACAACCCATGTGTTCTCATTCAAGTTTAAGCCAACCTTTGATCTATCTGTTTTGCTTACTGAATGTGCAGTGTTATGCGGCTTTTTCAAGCAACTGAAAAGTCAGCATTACTAATGGGGGTTCTGTCTCCTCTGTGTTCTGTCTGGAAGTGCCTAGAACATACCGTACAGACATCTATGTCAAAGGAAGTTTTATCTCCTCCTCCATCAAGCAAAAATATTCCTCCTAGCGCCCCTTGAACATGCACCTAGCCTGAAGATGAAAAAAATGGTTTACATTCCTACTGGGTGAAATTTACAAAGCCCTGCCCCCACGCATACAGCCCATGATTGAATTAAGTCCTCACTCAGATCTTCAAAATAGGGTTTCAGAGGTGTATATGTCTGCACAACAAGAATTTCACCCACAGCAAATAACAGAGAGAGAAGGACTTGTGTGCTAAATGGTCTTCATTCAGCCAGTATCACAAGAAGATGAAAAGCCCCTTTCTCTGTTATTGTTTTGATGTCCAGGATCATATTTAAATATATGAGCCAAACCTTCGCTTATTTATGCATTAACGTGATCTGCCATCTTGGAGCATTATCAAAACAGGTCAGCTGCATGACTCTTTAAATATGAAAGGGGCTTGAATCCCCTTTTCTGTCCATGCGCTAGAGTATGTCTACACTACAGAGTTTTGTCGGAAAAACGGTCCAAAACATGAGGAACGTCCACACTGCAATTGCATTCTTCCACAAGAAAATTGAAAGAATAGAGGCGTTTTTCCAGCATTGATAATCCTCATTCTACAAGGAAGAAGCTGTTTTTTGAAAGAGCTCTTTCACAAAAAGGCGCGTGTGGACGGGGAGGAGGGAGTTCTTTTGGAAGAAGAGGAAAGACGAAAAAGCGCAGGTGCCCAGGTGGCCATTTCGTCCATAGCAATCACAGCTTAAATGAGAGAGAGTGTCCATTCAGTCTGGATGCTCTCTTTCAATAAAGCAAATCGCTTCTTCAATGCACTTTTGCAGCGTGGATGCTCTCTTTCGGAAGAAGTTTTTTCGGAAGATCTCTTCTGAAAAAAGTTTCTTCCAAAAGAAACTTGTAGTCTAGACGTAGCCTAGCTATAGACACAAGCTCCTATGTTGAAGGGCTCCAGGTATGTTATTTGTATCTAGTTAGCAATTTCATTTTGTTGCTTGGCATAGGTATGTACAGCGCCTAGCACAATAGGGCCCCAACCTCTGTATGGGGCCTGTAGGTGCTCCCACAATATGAATAATAGATAATAAATTCATTTAATCCTGAACAAATATTCAGCAGAAAAACCTTTTTTTCTTCTCTCTCTCAATAAACCATTTACATAATTAAAGATTATTAGAAAAACTGACCCATGGAAAAAGCAGGGTCCAGTCTGGGTTTTTTTCCAGTCTGTTAAGGAATGTTCTTAATATTAAAAGTTTAGATGCAACAGTTTAATATCACTCCAAACCACTAAGTTTTAACAACTGGAGTGAAACACACAAATACTGGAAAGCATCACTACACAATCAGTTAACTGACTTGAATTTAGAAAGTGAAGAGAAAAATACAGCAGCCATTTTGAAATTTCCCAATGGGATCAGAATACCAGGACTTACTCCTCTTCTCTTGGTCTCCACAAGAATTAAAGAGACCAAAGATATTTTAAATCTCATCTGGATAATGCCATCTTTTATAGCAAAGGGTTTCCTAAAATATTTCTAGAGCACTGGTCCAGGATTGACTTAAAAGAGTAGACGTCACCTACAGATTCCATAAGATTTCCTGGAGCAGCCTGCATTTTTTTCTGACATTTTCCTTCTGGCCCAACTTTCCTTACAAGATTTAACTATTTTGCAGATTTCTGTAGTAAAATTATATTCATGAACCAGTAAGGTAAAAGTAAAAAGGAATATCTGTTAAAGAAAGTTAGTTTCTTTTATTAAGGTAATACACAACTTCTGGAAACTGTAGTTTAAAGGCAAAGGTCATTGGGCTTTTAAGGAAGTAATTTACTGTACCTTTTTTTGCACCATGCCGTATTTTAGCTGTGGTATACTATTAAAAGTAAAGTTCTGTATTTTCCATTCTTCACTGAAGCAACAAAGGCTCGAGCCAAACAAAAGATTTTTTATTTCCTAAAAAAAAAGGGGGGGTTGAAAGCTCTCATTTTATAAACGAATTCGAAACATAGGTATATTTTCTTTCCAGAATTTAAAATCAGAAAGGAGACGTGGCAGGATAATGACCAACTCTATATATCCACCCTTTTAATTTCTGTTTTATAAATACTGCAAATAGCAGGGCACTTCCACTCAAAAGGAGTCATTTTTTCCTTTTCCTGCAATGTTCCTTCAGCACATTATGTTCCTTCAGTGCATAATGCTATGTGTTGCTCAGCATTATGAGCTTTTTTTTTGTACATAATTGGATGAAATGTGCTTCTTGAAAGGTTCATAGAAGACAGCCTCAAACTTACGTATCAGATCAATAGTTTGTACTACTGACTGATGAGTTTTCTGTTTCCCACACACCAGTAAAAGGTATTTTCCAATGGGATAAAATATAAGCTGTAAAAGAAGGACCTTTGCTGGCATATCATGTAGAACAGACAGTCTGTTTTACCTATCAAAGGTGATGATTATGAGACAGTTGCTATTCAAAGTTTTGAATAATACTAGTATTAGGGCACGCAACAAACTGTCAAATTCAGACTGTTGACCCCAGTCAGGAACAGATTAATTAAAGTTAATGGAGTTATGCTAATCAGACTCCTTCAGTGCTTGTGTTTGGATACTTAATCGGATTACTCTGGTCTAGAAATCAGGTTGGGAATCATGAGCTTTGTGGTATATTACAGTTCTGGCTGAGTGGGAAGCACTATGAAAATAGCCCTTGGCATGGGTATTTAGATACTCCTACCTGAAAGGGAGCACTAGGGAATGAAATTAATCAAATAACTGGATACATCTGAAAGGTTTGATTTGGAGGTAAGTAAACATGTAGGTTGTGTCTAGACTACATGCCTCCGTCGACGGAGGCATGTAGATTAGCCAGATCGGCAGAGGGAAATGAAGCCGCGATTAAAATAATCGCGGCTTCATTTAAATTTAAATGGCTGCCCCGCTCTGCCGATCAGCTGTTTGTCGGCAGATCGGGGCAGTCTGGACGCGACGCGCCGACAAAGAAGCCTTTCTTGATCGGCACAGGTAAACCTGGTTTCACGAGGCATACCTGTGCCGATCAAGAAAGGCTTCTTTGTCGGCGCGTCGCGTCCAGACTGCCCCGATCTGCCGACAAACAGCTGATCGGCAGAGCGGGGCAGCCATTTAAATTTAAATGAAGCCACAATTATTTTAATCGCGGCTTCATTTCCCTCTGCCGATCTGGCTAATCTACATGCCTCCGTCGACGGAGGCATGTAGTCTAGACGTACCTGTAAATATGTTTCAGTTAGGATGCATCTAAACAGCAGAGCTTAACTTGAAATCAGCTACACAAATTGAGCTACGTCAATTGCGTAGCTTATTTTGAAATTGGGCACATTTACACAGCACTTATTTCAAAATAGAGCACTCTTCCTCTGACTTGCCTTATTCCTCATACAATCAGGGTTACAGGAGTCGGAGTAAGAAGTCCTCTAGCTTGAAAGCATTTTGAAATAACTGCCAGCTGTGTAGACGCAGACTAAGTTATTTCAAAATAATGCTAGTGTAGATGTACCCTTAAGCTACGGCTACATTGGCAAGATTTTGTGCAAATACTTTTAACGCAAGAGTTTTTGCGTTAAAGTATTTGCGCAAAAGAGCGTCTTCACTGGCATGTGCTTTTGCGAAAGAGATGTGCTTTTGCGCAAAAGTATCCATGCCAGTGTAGACGCTCTCTTGCGCAAGAAAGCTCTGATGGCCATTTTAGCCACTGGGCTTTCTTGCGCAAGAAATTTAAGTTGCCTGTCTACACTGGCCTCTTGCACAAGAACAGTTGCGCAAGAGGGCTTTTTCCTGAGTGGGAGCAGCATAGTTCTTGTGCAAGAAGCACTGATTTCACACATTAGAACGTCAGTGTTCTTGCGCAAGAACTCCCCGCCCAGACAGGTAGCATGCCAATGTAGACACAGCCTTAGAGAAAGAAGTGAAAGGACAGATTAATTCTTATTTTGTCCAAACCAGTTGTCACAACCCAAGTTGCTAATGAATAAGTCCATTTCTTTCCATTCATAAACATGCAATGCCAATGCACCAAACACTTGATTCATCTTGAACTGAAGTCAGACAATTAGGAGTCTTTCCATTGACTTCAATGGCACTGAATTAGGCTCTGAGTGATGTCGGGAAAATATATACTTTTTACTTTTATACTTATTTGTGAGGTTTCTCAGTTCTAAGCATATTCTATGAAATAATAACAAAATAATAATATCTTACATCTATAGAGTGCACTTCATCCAAGAATTCTGAAACACTCTACCGAAAATAACAGATGAATGAAACCTCACAATATAATGGTGAGGAGGGTAAATATAATTATTAGCATTTTACAAAAGTATAAAATGAAGGATGGAAAAGTGAGTTTCCCAAGATCACACAAGTCAGTGGAATGTCAGTGAGAGACCTTAGTAGCCCTCCCTCCTCTTTCTAGCCCCCCTTCCTCAAATACTGCTTTTGAAACAACTGATTAAAAACAACACATCAAAGATGCACACAACTGTCTGGAACCATTAACAAAGGAATGTAAAATGCAATTGCATAGTGATTGTTAGGATTTCATGGATTCCCAATCACACATGCACTAAATGTAAAACCCATTGCAACTTTGGCTTACTCAATAGAAATAACATGTTTTCATGTATCATTCTTTGTTTATCATCATATATTTGACTTACTTTTGCTAGGGAAATATCAATTGCCTTTGATATTACTTCAGGTGTATCCCGTGTTGAAAGCTCTGGGATCCTATTAAGTTCTCCAATCATTGCTTCATCATCAAAATCAACTGAAAGAGAAGAAATCTTTTAATATGTAGAATATTATCTGGTGAACCAAATTCTGTCCTCCAGTATCCCCATGCCACCTACTGCTACTGATTTATCATCATGACTGATACAACTTTAATTGCTCTGATCTTTACAAGTTACAAGTAGGATTCTACTCTGAAAAGTGATGATACAAATTAGATCATGAGAGCCACTGTTTGTTATGTCCCAACTAGGGGGCCGTGCCTCCTGCTCGCTACCTCACCAACCCCCCTCCCTCCGGCCACTATGCCCTGGCTTGGGGACTCTGCAGCAGGATCTTGGGCAGTGTTGACCAGTGTGGCCGATAGCCTGGGGCAGGCAGTGGTAGCAGTTCCCCACTGGGTCGTGGGGCAGCAAGGCCGGGGACCTGGAAGTAGAAACAGGGCCAGAGGTGACTGGATGAGAAGCAGCAGGGATGGGGGATCAGCAGAGCTCACTGAGCGCCCTGTAGCTTTTCCCCACCAAGGACCCAGGACCTGGGGCTGGAGGTGGCCAGGCTACAGGAGCCAGAGCCTGGCAGCAGGTGGTGGAGCAGGGAGCTGGAGCCCTGGGGCTCCTAGACCACAGCGAAGAGCTGCTGCTGCCCTCTGACCCTCCTGCAGGAGAGCTGGGAGCCAGTGGGGAGTCCAGGGCATCCCCCGAGGAGAGGTTGGGAGAATGACTGGACTGGACTAGGCTGAGGCTCCTGCCTGCCAGAGCCCCTGGGGCCCTGCCCCTACGTCGCACCCATGCCCAGCCTCAGCCTTGTTCCTAGCTCCAGGGGGAAGGGGAGAAATCATCCCATTTCCAGCAGTGAAAGGTTCCCATTCTGCCCCAAGCCATCAAGACTGCTCCCCCTTCTCACTCTGCCGAGGCTGATGACATGATCACATCATTCTGTCATCTGGGACAGTTCTTTAGAGAGACAGAGAATGTGTGTGTGTGTGTGTGTGTGTGTGTGTGTGTGTGTGTGTGTTTAAATGTCCTAACTGCTTAGTTCCACTTTCTTGGCCTACCATCTAAAAGTTGACCTGGGACGGGAGTAAGTAAGCACACAGTCTCATCTGGGAAATGAAAACACAAACTGTAAGGAACTTGACTTGATCAAAAACGAACCATGTGAGACGAAGACCAAAACAAAGCATGATGTGACATACCTAGTTCTAGGACACCTTTCTTCTGGTCACTTTTATTCGATATTGATGATGGAGTCTTTCTAGATTAAAACATTATCGAAGGTTCACATTTAATGAAACAGAAGATCAAGCTAAGCAATGTAGAAGCAATCAAACCTTATTAAGGCAAAATCAATGTTTTCAAAGAAGTAGCTGGCAACCTATATGGCAGAGGGGGCAAACTACAATCCATGAGCCACCTCTAGCCCTTTGGACCCTTCAATCCAATCCCTGAGTTCCCGCCGGGTAGCGGGACAGGGACAGTCTTGCCCAGAGGCAGTGCGAGAAGCAAAGGAGGTTATCTCCTAGCCCTTTCCCACAGCCTCAGCTACCCCAGCACCAGGACAGCCTGATTACCACACCACCAGCCCCGATGCTCCTGGTGGCATGGCTACAGCATTGCTAGCCCCAGTGTTCCAGCCAGCACAGTCAAGAGACAAGGAGCAGGAGATGTTGCAGAGAGGGCAGGGGACACGGCCTCTTCCAGTCTTCCCCACATGGCCCTCCACACAATTTCCGTACCCGATGTGATCCTCGGGCCAAAAAGTTTGCTGTATGGTGTATACATGATCACTAAAGCTGGAATAGCAGTCTGCACATTGCAACAAAATGCAGTCAATTTGTGTCATGTGGCTCAGATTCTGCAAGTGCATATGCATGGGCAGGATTGTACTCCCTCACGGAGTCGCATCTGACATTTGGGGGAGCTCTGCATGAATTCTGTGTTCAGGTACCCACAGCTGAGCTTGCAGTAGTGGAATCCATGGCATGCAATTCACTTTTGCATGAGGCTACGGACCATGTAAATCCAATTTAAACCTTTAACACACAATTGAAGTGGGTTCTAAGTTGTGCTGGCTCCCATACTGGCCTTATTAGTAAATTGCATCATCAACAAGTTAAATGTTTATAGAAATAAGTAAGTAATGATAAAGACTAATTTTGTCAGATTTGAAGTTAGACATGTAAATACACAACCAGATTTTTAGAGGTAGCACGGGCTTTGAGCTACCACGAATTCATACAAAAATTAACACAGCCAAAGGAAAAGTTTCCTACAGTCACTGGTAAAGGGCATTTTTTTTTCAAAATAATAACACTGAATCATTTTTCATCCATCTTTTGTTTGGAAAACTGTGCTGCAAATGACAATCCTTTCAAGAACTGTACGGAATTATTTGCTCAGAAACCCTCTTTGTAGGCACGTTATTATTATAGCAACAGTTGCTGCCTTATCACATACTTTCCATTAACTTAATTTCCTTTTTTCACTGTGTGAAAGTAGATGAATGGAAGCAGAGCACACAGACACGCCACACTGAGGACTTTTCCAGTCTGAAAACTTTTTGGCATCTTTTCCCCTTACGAGTTTTTCTAGAACATAAAAGTAGGAACTACCATGCTGTTTTTCTCCATAAAAGCATTACTGGCTTGATTCAACTAAATGTGGCGGCATGCACTGAACCACAACAAACAGACACTCGACAGTTGGAAATGCATCACTCGTAGTATTAGTAAGTCAAGGTAAAAGAAATATATTTGGATTAATGTGTCTGAGATCAGTCCTGAGATCTAAGTAGGTAAGCTGAGAAGAAACATGCACAGCAACATAATGAAAGATTCTGAGCTACAATGGAAAACAGCAATACCTTTTACTACATGGAATTTTAAAATACAGTTGATAGTAGTAATAGTATTTTATTACACTTCTTACTGTAGCACTTAGAAGTCATCATCATGGAACAGAACCCCACTGTGCCGGGTGTTTGGTAGAAACAGAACACCACCACAGACCCTACCTCAATGAGATTAAAATCAGAGAATACGACAAGAGATCCCAGATGGATACAGAAGGGCAGGGGAGTACAAAGAACCAATGAAACAGTATGGCTACGTCTAGAGTGGCATGATTTTCCGCAAATGCTTTTAACGGAAAAGTTTTTCTGTTAAAAGCATTTGCGGAAAAGAGCGTCTAGATTGGCATGGACGCTTTTCTGCAAAAACACTTTTTGCGGAAAAGCGTCCATGTCAATCTAGACGCGGTTTTGCGCAAGAAAGCCTCGATCGCCATTTTCGCCATCGGGGCTTTTTTGCGCAAAACAGTTTTCAGCTGTCTACACTAGCCCTTTTGCGCAAAAGCATTTCCAGAAAAGGGCTTTTGCCTGAACGGGAGCAGCACAGTATTTGCGCAAGAAGCACTGATTTCAGACAGTAGAAAGTCAGTGCTTTTGTGCAAAATCAAGCCGCCAGTGTAGACAGCTGGCAAGTTTTTCCGCAAAAGCGACTGCATTTGCAGATAAACTTGCCAGTCTAGACACAGCCTATTGGTAATCAGGACACACAACAGTCCCAGCCACCAGCAGACTAACTGTTGTCAAATAAATCACAGAAAGTTTTAACAGATTTGACTAATATTGGTTTTCATCATTCTTTTCAGTACAGTGTTAATTTTGCTGTAACTTGCTAATATTTTCATACTTACTGGTCTGACGGAGGACCCCAATAAAATGGATGTTTGTACATAGATTGTGTTTCAACTGAATACTGAATATTGCGCTACACTTAGAGCAATAACATGGTTTTATTTTCTTATTTCTGAGATTGCAGACTATTCCGTCTGGCTTCCTAGAATAAGAATGTGAGGGTTTTTTTCGGAGTAACCCCTTTGGGGCCAGTCTTAGATGTGCAATAACTCAGAAAGCTTAGATTGCAATACACATAGGATCTATCTAGAAAGGAAAGTGACAACAGACATAATTTATTAAAATTTTCGGAGAACAAATCATTGTTCCCATCTACAGCAGCATTGCTTATGCTGAAAAGAGTGTGAAAGTCACCAAAAAAGCAACTCACCCTCTTCTACATTACATTGGACTCCACCAGGCCCAAGATTTGATCATGAATTCTACCACAAAGACATATTATAGAGATTACACACTAGGCTTGGTTGCAGAATATGACTACCAAATGCAGTCTGGAATGAAGGATAGCATATACCAGCCATGTTCTTTTCCCCCTTTAGATGGAGCTCATCATTCATCCTTGCATTAGTATGTACATCTCTGCCTCTCTCTACATAGTTTTTATGGGCCCCATAACCATAGTATCTAAACACCTCACAAACTATAGTGAATTTAGCTTCTTTAACTAAGATATGAAAGTTTCCAAGTACTCTAAGATATGAAAGTATTATTATCCGTATTTTTATAGATGGGAAACTATAGCACAGAAAAGTTAAGAGACTTGCCCAAGGCCGCACAAGATGTGAGTTGCGGCACTAGGAAATGAGCCCACATCTCCACTCAGTGTCTAAGAACAGGACCATCTTTCCATCTAGGCTCTTATAACATATCCAGTTACCTCAGTGTCTGACTGCCTTTTGAAGCAGAAAGGAATGGAAACAGGTTAAATTAATATTCTGGCTCTTTCATCTCTATAACTTCCCTTCTCACAAAAAAAATCCTCAACCTGAAATCAATTGCAAATGAAAAAAAAAACACACACATTCTTTTGGTATACTGCCTACTACAGCTTTCTGCAAAACCCTAGGGATCCAGACTCTAGTTCCACCACTGAAAGAACCAAGTCTAAACAGATGATTTCAGAGATCTTCCAAGACATATATCATAGAGGAAAACACCAAATGCAAAGATCCACATTGTATATTATCCTTTGCAGAAGGGTATTTTTGTAGATGGAGTTTATCCATGCGCTCCCTTGTGAAGTTGCTTAAAACGTCGTTTGAACTTTTACTGCTATTTTCACTTCAACAGATGGCTACTATTCAAGGAATATTTATTGGGCATACAAATTCATGCAATTAAAGCAATTTGCAAGGAGGAAGTCATTTATCATGTCAGAAAAATAGGGCAGGAAAAAATATGTTTTATTATAAATATACCATACTGTACTTTCTTCAAATATTTGAACATTCCTATCTCATCTCCATGCATAGAAAATGTTGTTTACATAGAATAAAGTTCTTCCCTTTGCACAAAACTGCATGTGTTTTCTATGGTTTCCTATTTACATTAACCTACACCGCAGGTCAAACAAACAAAAATGCTTATAGAATAAGCAGTGGCCATCAGCTACTTGTGAGTAACCGACTGGGCTTGAAAATCATGGTTTCTTTGTCAATGTACTATACCCCAAAGTTCTCACTTGGAACTTACATCTTGCCTCGGAAATAATTTAGTGATTCTGACTAATTAGTATATGTTCTTAAATAATCTTAGTGTTGTCTTGCTTTCTATCATTCTGTTGCTGTACACTTAGTAGAAGTATATGGCCCTTATTCCATTTCTGTGATACTGGAGACTGTACCCCTTATGGCTAGCCTGCCTTGACTATATTCACTTCCTTGCCTTCTTTATATTTAGGGGCTTTCATTATATTCAGCTATAACACAAGAAACCTACAGTATCCTGTGTCCTATAAGACATAAGATGGAAGCATAAGTTAACATAAGTGTGACTAAATAGGTCATAGCCAAAGGTATAGATCAATGGTTACCTTTAGATGTTAGGGTATATCTACACAGCAAAGTTATTTTGAAATAACAGCCCTTATTTCGAAATAGCTTTCCTAGTGTCTACACAGCCAAACTGCTATTTCAAAAAAAATTCAAAATAGCGGAGCGCTTATTTCGAATTTGGTAAACCTCATTCTACGAAGAATAACAACAAATTTGAAATAGCTATTTCTAAATAAGTACTGCGTAGACACTTATTTCGAAATAGGGGGCCTCCAGCCTTCCCAGGGTGCCCTGGCGGACATTGCAGCCTCAAGCAAGAACACTTCTCTCCCTCCCCCCTCCCCGGAGCCTTTAAAGGGGTAGATTCTGGCCACAGTGCCTGTGCCAGCTTCAAGCCTTCCAGCCCAGAGCCAGCAGTCCGTGCACCTGACCCAGTGGCCCCAAAACATGAGCCAGCAAGCCACTGGCAGCCAGCCCTCCACTGCTCCCCAGGAGCAGTCTGCCAGCTCCCAGGAGCCTGGCAGGGCCTGGAGAAGGTGGGCACATTCCTGGTCCAGGGTGGAGATCATGGACCTTATTCAGGTTTGGAAGGGATGCCCCCAACGTCTATGATCTCCGCCCTAGACAGAGGAATGCGGATGTCTATGGCAGAATAGCTGCCAGCCTGGCCACCAAAGGCTACATGCGAACCCAGGAGCAGATCTGCATGACAATCAGATTGGTGCGGCGAGACCCCCAACACTGAGCCCTGAGCTTCCCTTCCCCCTTATTCCCCTTGTTTCCCCCTTCCAGCTCCCTCCTCCCATGTTTCCCCCTCCCCTTTCCCACACTCTTTTCTGCTCTCTCCCACCTCCTTTCCCCAGTCTCACCAGAGTTTCATTCCCATCCTGTCCAGTTTTGTGTTCATGAAAATATGAGTATTTTATTTGACATCAGGAAGGGGGGTTAGGGTGGGGTAAGTGGAAGGACGTGAGGGAGGAATGAGGCATAAGCCCCCAATGGGGCAGACCAGGGAGGCTCTTAGTGCTCCTCAGGGTGGAAGCTCTCCCACAGGGCCTCTTGGATACTGACAGCCCCCCCATTGGACCTCCCAGATGGCAGCCTGCAGAAAGTGCAGTCAGGCTCACAGCAACGCGTCCAAGAGAAGCACCAGAGTGCCCAGGGGCAGCTCCGGCTCCATGTTGCAGAGTGCTGCGGTGTCCCGAGTGAGGGGAACCAGAGCATGCAGAGACAAAATGCTTTGCTGTCCCTCATCAAGGTAGGCAAGCAAGCAGGGAAACCTGAGAACCGGCTGTCCGGGGGGGTCCCTTTAAGCACAGGCCTCAGATAGCCTCAGGCAGCAGCCACACAAAGTAACTCCTGACCTGATGCCTTGCTGGACCTGGTTCTGGCTGTCCTTTAATGCAATTCAGTGTCCACTCAGAGTGGACGCGCTATTTCGAAATAGCAAAACGCTATTTCAAAATGCATTTTGTGTGATATTTCGAAATAACGCTGTAGTGTAGTTATTCCTTAGGGCAGTGGTCCCCAATGCTGTGGCCGCGGGCGCCATGGCACCTGCCTGGCTGTTTATGTGCGCCCGCCGAACAATCTGGGCTGGCCCATCCCCGGGCGTGTGGCACATGAGCGGTGCCGGCTCCTGGCGCATGAGCGGCCCCTGGCGCATGGGGGCCCCTACTCCGGGGTCGCAGTACATGCTGGTGCTGGCCCCGGACGCGTGGCGCATGTGCCGACCCTGCCCTCCCCGGGCGCGTGGAGCATGCGTGGCCCCACCCCCGGGCGTCCAGAAGCCACCAAAAGGTTGGGGACCACTGCTTTAGGGAGTAAGGAAAGCTTCCTCAATAGTAGGAGGCAGAATGTTCCAGCAAATGCTGCTTCAAGGAACGTGGAAGTAATAACTGCAAACCATTTAAACAGGAGGTGAAGGGTATAATCCACAAAATAAGCTCAATCTAGCTAGAGACATACATTCTATAAATGTATTGGAAGCAAGAGGAAGACCAAGGATAGGGTAGGCCCACTGCTCAATGAAGAGGGAGAAACAATAACAGGAAACTTTGAAATGGCAGAGGTGCTTAATGACTTTTTTGTTTTGTTTTGTTTTGTTTTGTTTTTTGTCAAGAAGATGGTGATAGGATGCCTCACATAGTGAATGCAAGTGGAAATGGGGTAGGTTTAGAAGTTAAAATTAAAAAGAACAAGTTAAAACATTACTTAGGAAAGTTAGATGTCTTCAAGCCTCCAGGGCCTGATGAAATGCATCCTAGAATACTCAAGGAGCTGATAGAGGAGGTACCTGAGCCTTTAGCTAACATCTTTGAAAAATCATGGAAGTTGGGTGAGATTCCAAAAGACTGGAAAAGGGCAAATATTGTGCCCATCTATAAAAAGGGAAATAAGAACAATCCAGGAAATTACAGACCGGTCAGTTAAACTTCTGTGCCAGGAAAGATGATGGCACAGGTAATTAAGAAATTCATCTGCAAACATCTGGAAGAAAATAAGGTGATAGGTAACAGCCAGCACAGATTTGCAAAGAACAAATCGTGTCAAACCAATCTAGTAGCTTTCTTTGATAGGATATAAAATCTTGTGGATAAGAGAGAAGCATGGACGTGGTATGCCTAGACTTTAGTAAAGCATTTGATATGGTCTTGCATGAACTTCTTATCAATAAACAAGGCTAATACAACTTAGATGGGGCTACTATAAGGTGCATGCATAACTGGCTGAATAACTGTTCTCAGAGAGTTAATGGTTCACAGTCATGCTGGAAGGGCATAACAAATGGGATTCCACAGGGTTCTGTTTTGGGACTGGTTCTGTTCAATATCTTCATCAATGATTTAGATCAGGGGTCTCCAAACTACGGCCCGGGGGCCGGATGCGGCCCGCGAGGCCCTCTCATCCGGCCCGTGGAGACCTTTTTGGATTCAAAGGCAGAAGAAGTGAGATTGTTTTAAAACCCATTTGAAGCAGATGTGGCCAGTTGCCCAGATGAACTGCAGCTGGAAGTCACTGAGTTGCAAGCAAATGACCTCCTTAGGGACAAGTTCAAAATAGGACTGGTGGGTTTTTACCAGTTTTTGCCCAAGGAAGACTTTCCTAATGTCAAAACTTTTGCATCAAGGTACCTTTCAATCTGTGGAACAACATACCTGTGTGAACAAACATTTTCAAGAATGAAATACGTGAAGAACAATTTGAGAACAAACTTGTCCGATGATAATCTCAGGTCACTGTTGATGTTAGGGACAACAAATCTAAAGCCAGAAATGTCTGCTATTTTGGCATCCAGGAAACAATTTCACCATTCACACTAATACAGGTGTTCATGTGTAGTGTATGAATGTGTTATTAAATAATAACTGAATAAAATAATATTAAATAAATAATTAAAAACAACATCCATGTTTTGATTGTTTTTTATTTGGACCTCAAGTGTGTAGTCGGCCCCCGAACTGCTGTTTGATAGTTAATGCGGCCCTCGGGCTGAAAAGTTTGGAGACCCCTGATTTAGATGATGGAACAGAGAGTACGCTTATTAATTCTGCAGATGATACCAAGCTGGGGGGGGGCTGCAGCTGCTTTGGAGGATAGGGTCATAATTCAAAATGATCTATACAAATTAGAGAAATGGTCAGAGGTAAAGAGGATAAAGTTTAATAAAGACAAATTTAAAGTACTCCACTTAGGAAGGAACACTCCGTTTCATACGTACAGAATGGGAAGTGACTGTCTAGGAAGGCGTAGTGCAGAAGGGATCTCGGAGTCATAGTGACCACAAGCTAAATATGAGTCAACAGTGTGACGCTGTTGCAAAATAAGCAAACATGATTCTGGGATACATTAAAAGGAGTGGTGTGCACAAGACACAAGAAGTCATTCTTCCACTCTACTCTGCACTGATTAGGCCTCATTTTGAGTATTGTGTCCAGTTCTGGGCACTGCATTTCAAGAAAGATGGGGAGAAATTGGAGAAGGTCCAGAGAAGAGCAACAAAATGATTAAAGTGTTAGAAAACATGAGCTATGAGGGAAGGCTGAAGGAATTAGCCTTGTTTTGTTTGGAAAGGAGAAGACTGAGAGCGGACATGATAATGGTATTCTAAAATGGTGTCACAGGGAGAGGGGGCAGGAATTGTTCTCCTTGGTGTCAGATGAGAGCACAAGAAAAAAATGGGCTTAAACTGCAGCAAAGGAGGTTCAGGTTGGACATTAGGAAAATCTTCCTGTCTGTCAGGATGGTTAAACACTGGGATAAATTGCCTAGGGAGATTGTGGAATCTTCATCACAGGAGACCCCTAATAGTCCCCTTCCGATAGTCTGGCATATTTGATAATCCAGCACCCCCTGGGTCCTAAAGGGGCCGGATTATCGGAAGTTTACTGTACTAATCTAGAGAAAAAGGACTCCTCCACCTTAGAAGGATGAGGGAATACAAATAAAGACAAGGGGTAAAACTGTTACTGAATATGTACTAGATATAGTGACATCAGTTCAAAATATAGAAGTGGTATCCCAGCATGAGGGGGTAGGAGAGAAACACATAGCCCTTGGAAGAGGCCAGAATGAAGGCCGTTGGTGATGAGGAAGAAGATGATAGTGATGAGGAACATAATGAGGCTAACATTTCAGATCATCCCACAACAGGGGGGGGGGGGGCAGATGTACATTCTATAGTGTCTCTATCTACCTTACTTAGTTAGAATGTTCATTTGGGACTTTGCTAAATATATCATTAAAATATTTGGAAATACAGAAGAAACCCTACTGTGTGAGTATTGTGACTCTGCACATGATGTTCCCACCTATACAGTAATTTTAATAACACTGAGCTTGCTCTTGGAACAAGAACCTGTCAGCCCTCAAGCTGATAACGGGGAACTCTTAAGGAATCAATAACATTTCATAATCAATAGGTTGGGCAACAAGTCACTACAGAGGACTGAGGAAAATGAATATTTTGTGCAGATATTTAATAAAAAGATACAGGGGATGACTCACATATAAATAGGTGGGTTAGTGTGACATTGATTCTGAGCAAAATCATGGAAAGATTTATACAGAATGCAATCTGTAACAAGTTAAAGGATGGCAGCATAATTGATGCCAGTCAATGGGGTGTTATGGAAAACAGGTTTTGTTAGACAAATTCAAGATAGGGTTTTTTTTTAATGAAATTGCAGGTTTTGTTGACAACAGCAACTCTATTAAGATAATATATTTGTGAAAGTCATCTAAGTACAGCATGAAATTCAGATTAAAAATTAGCCTTATACAAAGTCAACATAGAACACATGAAGTGAATTAAAATAAGCTAGCTGATAGAGCTCAAAAAGTTATTGTAATTGGGAATCATCATCTAATGGGGTCTTTCCAGTGGTCCACAGGGATCTGTTCTAGGTCCAATGTAGCTCATTATCTTCATCAATGATCTAGAAAAAAACTAAATAATTGTTGGCAACATTTGCCAATGTCAAAAAATTGGAGAAGTGGTGAATAATGAAGACAGATCTGTTCTATAGAGCAATGTGTATTTCACGGTATGCTGGGCTCGCTTAAATAACATGTGTTTTAATGCAGATAACAAATTACATTTAGTAACAATAGTACAAACAATAACTACAATTATCATTGTATATGGGCAAGGAGTTAACACGATGAGGGTGCAATTCAGTTATATAGTCTACTTTTAATCAAGAATTCCAAATAGAAACTTCTGCATGGGAACTTCCTTGCATCCCCACACCACATACAACAGGAATGGGTGTATAATATTAAGGGTTACACTTCCACCAAGAGAGAGCCTCCCAGCCCGGACAGAGAGACTCATACTAGTATGGACTGAGCTAGGGCATGGTATAGGCTGAACATCTCTAGTCTGGCAGCCTAGGGACCTGACCACTGCTGAACCAGAGAATTTGCTGAAACATAGAAGGTTAATATTATCTTTACCTACATTTCCACTGCTTACTGGGCTCTTAGAAGACACTTAGGGGTAAACTATAGCTAAATAAGTGAATTATAGCTAAATAACCACACAGAAGACTGAGAGCCAGGACTGATGACTGTAAACAAAATTTATAGGACCACAGCCACACCCAGGATAAGTGGACATCTGGCTAACTAAAATCATGCTGGATCACAGATGTTGCTGGACCATAGCATGCCAGTCTAGAGAGGTTCCACCTGTAATTAGCAGTGTACATGTCATGGCTTAGGCTGCTTCTCGGGTTCTGAAGCCTACTGGGTCAGGTATGATTGTGATCTCAAGCTGCAGCCTGAGCTGCAATGTCCACATGACTACATTCAGCATGCAGATTGAGACCTGTTAGTGTGCTGATTAAGGCTTGCTCCCAGTTGCAGTGCAGACATACCTTAAGACACTCAAATGTTGTTGGTAGCAATCAATATAAGAGCTAAGGGAGGTAAGTCAATTTATGTTAATCGAAGGCACATTCAAGACACTGTCCATTGTACATGTGGCAAGGGAAATCCTAAATAATACAGGACCCATATAAAAATCAGGGTCCAAGCATTTAAGAGTCACATGAGCCCCCTCAATGTAAGTGGTTTCAGAGCTCTCTCTTTTGCTTGTCTAAACGAAAGTAGCCACTTCTTCAGTTTTTGACCTTCAACTGGTAGGGAATTCAATTATTTTTCAGGGCGTGGAAAGTGTCAGATGTAACATTTCCTGTAAGAAATATTCTAGCCTATCAGCTTCTAACCAAATAAATTATCTGCCTGAAAAATAATGCAAACCTGAAATGGGAACACTTAGGGTACGTCTACACTGCAATACTATTTCAAAATAACTAGCACTATTCCAAAATAACTTAGTCACTTAAGGGTGTGTCTAGACTACAGGGTTTTGTCAACAGAAGTTTTGTCAACAGATACTGTCGACAAAGCTTCTGTCGACAAAGCGTCTAGACTACAGCCAGTTCTGTCGACAAATCAAGCTGCTTTGTCGACATAATAGTGTGGACGCAAAGGACAGTGTAGATGCAATAATGCCTTCTATCGACAGAACTCTGTCGATAAAAGGCATTATTCCTCGTAGAATGAGGTTTACATATGTCGACAAAACTCAAAGGCAGTGTGGACGCAGGTATAGTTTTGTCGACAAAAGTCCACTTTTGTCAACAAAACCGTGTAGTCTAGACACACCCTTAGGGTATGTCTAGACTGCATCCCTCTGTTGGCAGAGGGTTGAAGATTAGGCAGGTCGACATTGCAAATGAGGCAGGGATTTAAATATCCCGTGCCTAATTTGTATAAAAATGGCCACCATGTTTTGCCGACTCAACACTTTGTCGGCAAAAAATGGCAGTCTAGAGGGAGATCTGTTGAGAAAGAATGCCTTTTTCGACAGATCCCTTATGCCTCCTGCAAGGAGGTTTACAGGATCTGTCAAAAAAGACTTTCTTTCTTGACAGAGCCCCCTCTAGACTGCCACTTTTTGACGACAAAGTGCTGAGTCAGCAAAACGGGGTGGCCATTTTTATGCAAATATCGACCTGCCTAATCTGCATCCCTCTGCCAACAGAGGAATGCAGTCTAGACATACCCTTATACAGCAGGCAGTTATTTCAAAATAGTATTAAAATACTGTCCAGCTGGAGGACTTCTTACTCTGACTCCTGTAACCCTAATTGTACAAGGAATAAGGGAAATTGGAAAAAGAGTGCTGTATTTTGAAATAAGTGCTGTGTAGATGCTCCCTATTTCTAAATAAGCTATTTCAAAATAAGATACACAATTGACGTAGCTCAATTTGCTTAGCTTATTTCAAGTTAAGCCCTGCAGTGTAGACACACCCAAAGACAGCTTACACTGAATGCTGGAGAAGCTCTCTTATCTCTGTTTGATGTAACAAATATGACAGTGGTTTGCTGAGAACAGGTCTTGTAGTGATAACCTCGTATTAAATAAAGCAATCAGAAAGGATGTAAAATGGTGGGAGAACACACTCCTTAAGCAACTGCCATTCACCCAGTTGCTCCTGTGGGACCGTGATTTCTTGTGCTAAGTCTCCTTTCTAATGTGTTACAGCAAATGATCCGAAGCAGACACACTGAGAAGGAAATGTGTAATGCCCTAAATGCATATATTAAGATGTACCACATTCCTGCTTTACACACAGTATGCTCTAGAGATTCTATATGTTTCCAGTGCTCTAATTAAGGATTTTGTCTTGTTGGCTGATCAGATTTTAGTCCATGGGGATGTCCCCTTCCAGTCCAATGTGCTTTCCAAAAATAAAATATGATGCAGAAACAATTCACCGTTTCCAGTAATTGCACACTGCCTCTTCCTACAAAGTTTTGGGAAAATATTGAAAGGACAGAAGGCAACATGCACAGACGGTGTGTTGACATATCTGCTGCTATGAATCCACCGCCACAAAGCAAAAGGCCACAAAAGATTACTAACCTTTCCTTTAGCACCTTACCCATCCAGACTCCCTGTTATGAAAGGTGTTATGCAACTTGAGAGAACTGATTGGACCCGATCCTGTTTGACGGCCACTCATTTTGTTGCCAGTTAAAAGAGTCAAGTAGAGACGTATTTCCAGGCTCAAGGCTGACTGTACCGTAGAGGGGATATGTTTAGTCTCTGTGGGGAGGTGCTGGCTGCCCTATTCTTACAACGCTTCCTGTCTGTAGAATCACACAGCAGCATTGACGTCAGCGGTGGATCAAGTCACACGCCTACTCCAATGGCAAAGGGGACAGCATGGGGCCACGCAGACGAGCTGGGTTGGGAATTCGGAGAGGATGGAAAGGAAGCATGTACAGATAATTACATTAACTGCAATGCTTTAATGTCGAACACTGAACCCAGACTAAACTGATCTCTTCTGCAAACACTACTGCAGGTTGGACCTCCCTGGTCTGACACCTTTGGGATCAAAGTTTGCCAGACTGGGGGGGGTCAATGCTCCCCAACTGGCCGCTGGCCCCACTCCCGGGCTTATCTCCAAGCTGTTGGGTTCCCCAGGCCAGTGATCTTCTCCCTGCTGCAGGTCCTGCTGCCGCTGATCTGACAGGGGCTCCTGGAAGCCAGGGCTCCCTACCCTGCTGTTGGCTCCTGATGCCTCCAGGGTTCCTGACCAGGGCTTCCCAGCCACTGCTGGCCCTGCTGCCACCAGGGGTTCCCGGCTGGTGCTAGGGCTCCTTGGACTCTGTCAGCCCACTGCCACCAGGAATTACCGGCTAGGACTGGGGCTCCCTGGTGACCACTGGGTTGCACTGGGCTGGGATTCCCCGGGGCTGGACTCCCAGCTGGTTCCCACTCCTAGCCTTGGGGGCTCGTTGGTCCAGGAACATCCATGGTCCTGCTGGTGTGGACCTAGGACCTGATCTAATACCCAGTGAAACAAACTGGGTTTCTGTGGGATCTGGATTAGACCGCACTACACAGTCATTCATACCAGACCATGCTCTCTCAGAACATGATTTGAGCCCCATCAGTCATTGCTCAATAGCATGTAGGATAATAGCATTAATATTTGCCTAATTCACAAGTTTAGTTATTTTAGATAAAACAGCCCTAGCTGATAAATTAAATCAGAAGAGAGTGTTACAGCCTACCAGGTCAAAATGTTTATTATATTTAGAGATCGATCTTCTGGCATTTGGTTTATGGGTCTAGTTAAGACCCTCTAAATCAAATGCTGAGGGCAGCTCTGGTTGGCAGTCGCAGGGAGTCTGGGAAGCTGACACTAGCATTTGCTCCCTCTGTGAACTTGGCGCCAAACTCGGCTTAATGTAAACTGACTCAAGCTATGTATTTTACATAGCCGGAGTTGCGTACCTTAACCTGACCTTCCTGGTCAAGTCTAGACCTGGCCTTAGAAAAACTATTTATCATAAGAACATAAGAAAGGCCATACTGGGTCAGACCAAAGATCCATCTAGCCCAGTATCCTGTCTGTCGAAAGTGTCCAATACCAGATGCCCCAGAGGGAGGGAATACAACAGGTAATCCTTATGGCTATGCCTACACTGCAAGGTTTTTGCTCAAAAACAGTTGTTTTTGCATAAAAACCTGTGGAGCATCCACACCTCAAATGTGCTGTTGCGCAAGGAAAACTAGAGTAAAACAGCAGAAAAGAGGACTTTTTCTGCCGTAGGGAAAACCTCCTTTTACGAGGCATAACTCCCTTTTGCGCAAAAGTTTTTGTGTAAAAAGGCAAGTATGGATGCTCCAGAGGGGTTTCTTGTGGAAGAAACCCTTATGGGAAAAAGCACAGGTGCTCTGAAGGCCATTCTGTGAATGGCCATCAGAGATTTCTTTTGTAAGAGCATCTATGCAGTGTGGACGCTCTCCTGCACAAAAGCACATCACTTTTGCCATGTGCTTTGAGATGTGGATGTGCTCTTGTACAAGAAGTTTTTGCACAAAAACTCTTGCGCAAAAGGCTTCTTGCGCAAGAAGCATGTAGTGTAGATTTACCCTATGCGATCCCTCTCCTGACACCCATTTACAGACAAACAGAGACTAGGGTAACCATTCCTACCCTTCCTGGGTAATAGCCATTAATGGACCTAACCTCCATGAATCTATCTAGCTCTTTTTTGAACCCTGTTAAAGACCCGGTCTTGACCACATCCTCTGGCAAGGAGTTCCACAGGGTTGCCGTCAAAAAGGACTGGAACCAATCATAGTTCTTGGTTAAATGATGCATTATGCAGTATAATCTTCCTGGAAAGATTTTTTATTGTTTTTAACCAGGAAATTAAATTCAATTTTTAAAATGTATCCTTAAACCTGAAACACTGATCAATGAATCAAGGAAATCAAAAGTTAAAGATGAAAACTTATCCTCTTAAATTACAATATATGTTAAAGAAGGAACAGTCATTTTAACTCTGAGGTCCTGATTCACCAAGCTTTTATACCACTTGTGCTCTCATGCATCTCTGCTGATTTCCACGGAATTAACAGCACCAAATGAGGCTAAGAGAAGGATGACACAAGCTCTGAATCTACTAGGATTTGTCAATATCATCATTTTTGGTAATACCATGACTTTTCCCATCCTGGAATATTTTCCCATCTTTTGCTGTACTAATTACATATAATTTCAAGAAGCAAACTCATGTGGCAACTCAAGTTTTAATGCTCCCATGCACACAAAGCTCCTTGTGAAGCACAAATTAGAAAACTGATGGACAGAACATTTGGCTTGAAAAGTTATTTCAAACAGATGAATCCAGTTGCTGGCCTTTGTGATATTTAACTTGTTTTATAAATATTACTGGTAAGTGCCGGTGTAACTCACACACCTCCTGCGTGTGGTGCACTGTCCCACGTCGTGGCACTTAGGCCACTTACAGAGAGAAGAATGAGTTTCCTCCACAGCTTTAGCTGAGAGGCAGCTGGCTTTAGAGCTCAAGCTGTAGAGGCTCATGCACAAAGGTCCCAGGTTTGGTTCCTCCTGTCACTGTTACACTGACATAACAATAACATCATGGATGCAAAACTAAAATGGGGAAACTCCACAAGGGTTGAGTAATGTTAGGGATAAAGCAAAGTGCAACACAGGGATGGGTAACCCCTGGCCCATTGGGGTTCTATGTATGGCCCATGAGACATTTAATTAACTTTTGCCCATGTGCAGGGTTGCCAGAATCCACTGCTTTCCATCTGTGTAATTTTTTCCTACCAATATTACTAAAGTGACATACATGTAAAGCCAGGGCACGTGAAGTGAGGTGCGTACTGATTGCACACAACATTGACTGTGAGAGCCGTGTGATCCCTCTGTGTCTGCCCAAAGTGCTGCTACGGTTCAGTTAGTACACCACAATCGGCTAAAGTACCCTATGCTGCAAAACCAACTCAATTACAACAATCTTGAGGCCCACTGAGATTAAGGCAGGCCACTCATGTGGCCCACTCATTAGATTAGGTTGCCCATCGCTGATCCAACACCTTCCACCTGCTTGCCCTTACCCTGCCTCAAAACTAATTCATGATATGTTCATAAAATCACATCAGCATTGATTTCTCCCTCCCGGGGGTTAAATCTTGCAGTCCAGTGTTTCTCAACCAGTGGTCCAGGTAAGTCTGGGAGGTACATCAACACAACTGAAATTTAGAGAAAACTGAATTTTTGTTTTAAGTTCTACAGCGCTTTATTATGTTTGTACTTTTTACCCACCAAAATTTCATCACCTGCCCAGCAACTATTAAGTTGTTTAAACAAATGTGTTGCAACGGTAGAAAAACTGTTTGTTTGTCTGAAAACTATAGGTACTGGGGGTACTTTTTTTTTTTTAAAGGAGTACTTTCTAAAAAAAAAAGGTTGAGAAACACTGTTGTAGTCCACCCTCAGTCAAAATCCTCATGGAAGTCAATGGGAGTTTTCCTTGGTGAAGGACAAGAAGGCTTGGCTTTACGCTGGAAGTGAATTTCTATGGATGTTTATTTTATGCTCTCTGGGGGAACTTCTTTGCCTCAGATACTACACTTTATTATTCTGATAAATGTTTAAGAAGACTAAAACCAAGTTACAATTCTGATAAGCCTTTTTCCTTTGCAGTCAGCTATTGCATTTTCCTAGGCTGCTGAAAAGTCATTTTGCCGTGATCTGTTAAGTATTGTCATAAAGCCAAATACATCGGTTACTGCAAGTGGAATAATTCACTTCTGGATTTACAATTTTCTCCCCTACAGTTGATGCTTAAAAAAAAGAGCTGTGAAAAAAATTTAAAAAGACATGTATCTGAAAAACCAAAACAGATTCTCATTCTAACCAGTGTCACTTAGATTAGGTAGAGTATTAGAAAGGCTTTGGATAAATGGCTTGATTCTGATTTCATCCACACCATTGTAAACCTGGGGAGTATGTCTAGACTATGTGCCTCTGCCGACAAGATGCGGATCAGTCGACAGGGGAAGCTTTTGTCGACCGCTCCTATAAACCTCGTTTCACGAGGCATAAGAGAGAGGTCGACAAAGGCTTCCCCTGTTGACCGATCCACTTCTTGACTTGTGCGCTGTGCCAATGATCAGTTGAGCCGGCACAATGCGGCAGCCATGTTTATTTTAATGAAGCCGGGGATATTTAAATCCCGGCTTCTATGACTGTGTCGGGTAGCCTAGTTTACATCCCTCTGTCGGCAGAGGCGTGTAGTCTAGACACACCCTGGGAGAAGAGGGAATCAGGCCCAGAGTATGCCATATGAACACATTTTAGCAAAAGAATTCCTTATTTCATTGAAGCTCTGAAGTGAAGTGCTTTATGTATTAGCTTTTATTTTCCTTTGAGACAAAGAGAAAATGTAAGCATAGAGGCTTGGCTATTTCCAGCAACTGAAAATAAATGGAAGGAAATTACCAACATCAAGATTCATAATGAATTAGTGTAAGGAAATGTACAGTCCATCTTCATGGGAATGCTCTCAGAAGGAGCCCCGTCCATAATGCATTTAAATGAGGGATACAACTGTTCCAGCTGCAGCACAGCAGACTTCCTCCAGGTTCATTGCTCACTTCGAGCAAAGGGTGTGAGAGGAAGAGAGAGAGAGGGAGGGTACGGCTACACTGTGGGGGTTTTCGCGAAGAAGGTATGCAAATTGTGCTCACATTTGCATATCTTCTTCCATTTTTTTCCATAAGAGGATTTACCAATATTTGGCCCGTCTACACAGTTTTATGAGGAATAAGGGGGCTTTCAAAAGAGGGTTTTTTTTCCGACATTTGGCCCTTTGTAGACAGGCCAAATATAGGAAAATCCTCTTCCAGAAAAAAAAATGGAAAAAGATATGCAAATGCGAGTGCAATTTGCATACCTTCTTAAAAAAATCCCCTACAGTGTAGCTGTATCTAGAGAAAGAGAGGGGGAGGGAGGGAGAGAGACCGAGAGTATCTCTGTGTGACATTGACCACTCTCTTCCCATTTGGCCCCATCAGGTCTGTTATTTCTTCTTTCCTTCTCTCATGATTTGAAGATCAGAATATTATTCCATCTTTGGGTTAGGTCCTTCAGAAATTAATATTCAGCCTCTGCTGTGCTTATATGTTAATGCATGCCAGCACAGCTGGCTTGTGGGTGGAAAAGATGCAACAGTTTACTAGGGGGGGGAAATCCTGAAGTTTAAGGCAGTTCTAAAACTAATTAAGCATAGAGAATTGACAAGTGTGGGCTTGAGTCCTCTTATATGCAATTAAGATGCTTTACTCCAGTTTTAAAACTCAGTCATTTAAAGCAAGAACACTGATCATTTAAAGGGCTCAGTCATTTTTGTAGGTAATTTTTGTTTTTTTCAGATAACTGGAAAAATACTAAGAAATAACATTTGAATTTTAAAACTGGTCACCTTGATTTCTGGGATTTCTTGGGTGGGGTAAGACGTATATTAGTATGTTTTAATAATCTTCTGTCTAGAGTTGGTCAGAAAGATTTGGACAATTTTTTAAAGTTAATTTTTTGATACTGAAACTGTTAACAAAACTGGGGTATATTCAACAAATCTCCCGATTTCTCTGGAGAAAAATATTTCATTGCAATATTTTCAAAAAATGATAAATTCCAATTTTGCAATCCAATCAATTTCAAAATGGTAAGATAACTAAAATAAAAAAGTATAAAACAAGGAACAAACATCACATTTGAAACACAATATTTCAAAATTATAAAAATTAATGTTTTGATTGACATAAAATGAAAAAAAGGGTTCTTCCAGTTTGTGAATAGTTTTGAGATTTTTGGTATTTTCCCTTGATTAAAGATGGTAAAATATGTCAAATTCTTGAAAATATTTGTGGAATAAGGAAATAACCCATTTCCTACCCAGTTCTACTCCTACTCCATAACATTTTTTCAGGCTATTGGGAGAAGGGGTTATTATTTTTACAGAAATGTATAAAAATGGGAAATCATGTTTTAGCCCAGAATTTTTCATCCTCTCTAAGAAACAACTGTCAATAACATAATATAAACATCCACCTGTATTAATCTCAGTTAAGGCTGCAGAAACTGAGTGTTCATTCAGAAGACAAAGCAAAGTGATTCAGAGATACGACCAGCAGTCATGTGGAAGTGCAGTATTGCAAAGCACGCGGGAAGCGCCTGGACATAGGGATGCAGAAGTGCAGTACCACAAAAGATTCATTTAACTCAGTGTTCTACATTAACACCGACTCCTAAAGACTGGTTCAGAGGAAGACACCGAGGAAAGATTATGTTTGCATCACCTTTCAAAATTAAAACTAATAAGTTTTGGAATGCAATGTAGTGGTAAAACACGCCAACATGATTTTTCATTGCATACTAAGAAGCATAACATCAACAGAGGTATTTTGGTCTCCATGTAGCACAGGTGAGACATGCCACTACCATTATGGGAGCCTTGAGCACTAGAAAGAAATAGGAGGAAATCAAAGAAGAACAACATAAACAAACAAATAAATAATCAGAGTTTGGAGGGATAGATTTGTGAACAAATATTAAAATAATTTTATATACACATAAATCAAATGATCACTAACAGAATATGGTAACTTCTGTGGGTACTTAGAAGGTATAAACAAAAAGCAGAGTGGAGTGATCAGGTTGGTAAAAGCAGCTATAACTACATATAATGGGTCAGAATTAAACAAAAGAAAATGTATGATGAATATAAGGAGAAGAATCCTAAGACTGAGAGCTACCAGACTTTGGAATAGAGTCCCAAAGGAAGTGGTGGAAGTTCTGTCACTTGAGTCATTTAAAGACTAGATTGGACAAAGCCGTGGAAAATGTGCCATAGCAAATACACACGCCTATATATACTGAATAATATACTGTAGAACCAAGTAACCTCAAAAAGTCTTTTCCATCTCTAATTTCAAAGATTCTATGAAATATGACTAATGTTCCAATGAAGGCATTAGTATCTATGGCAATTCACTACCCTTGCCCTGTTTGTGTTTGGATGCATAGTACATCTTGGAAAGAATTCATAACCGAATAATGAGTCTTTGCCGTGATATTTTTGGAACAATTAAAAAGTTCCCATCTGGAGAATTTTGGTTGACTGCATCGCCATGTCGGAAAAGAATTCTGGCAGCAGATTCACTTGGCACTTACTCCCCAGTAGTGAGGACTGGACACATCACAGATATGCTAAGGTTTTGATTGGAAGGAGATGGCTGAAGCCAACCCACACGGTCATAAAACAGTGTCTACTGTTCAAATTACCCAGCTACATTGGCAGAGTCTTGAAAGGAAATCACTAGCTCACATTCCATTTATAGTCAAGACCGAAGGCAGCAAAGAGGACACTACAGAAGGAGTAATTAGAGGAACAGGGCGGGTAGGGATGACTGTTCACAATGAAGGAATGAGTAAAGACCCAATTAAGTGCCTTACTCCTGATCCTGTGTTACAAAACCCCTTCCTTTGGATGATGGGATATTCTGTGATATTATAGGAACACATGAGCATAAGGGATCTACTGATTCACTGACTTTAGTCCTCTTTTATCACAGGCAACCCATACCCCACCCTATAGCTATGAAGGAAGGAAAGTATTCTAGTGTTAAACAGTTCTGCCTCTTTTTGTGGTGCTGTCTTCCCTTCTCCTTCTAGCTTAGTAGCTATGGTATAGGCATGATGATCTTGAACTGAGTCTGATATCTTTGTTTGGCCTCCTGGTTTTCCATGTCATTCCAGTCATAGGTTTTGTCATGCTTCCTTTACTGATGAGATTTTAGCCACTACTCGGTTTTCCTAGGGAATTATTTTCTGTCAGGTCCATAGGTCTTGGCAGGCAAAACACAGATGTCAAAAATAGAAATATCTATTTCAGAATAGTGCATGTGGAGAGATGGTGGCTGGAGTTATTTTCAAAATTTTAAACTAAGGGGCCTTCAGGAAATCCCACAGGTGCTCTGCTGGCTGCTCTGTCCACACTTATCACCACTCTATAACTTCCCTTCCCCTGCAGCCCTTAAATCTACAGACGTGAAAGGGCTCGTGGCACGAAGCTGGCCCTGCTCACATCGTCCCACACAGCAGGACCCTGCACGGCCTTCCCTGCTGCCATGGCTGAGCCCACCACTCTGGACGAGCCCCCCACAGCTGCTGGCACTGCCTTAGGCAGCTCCCAGGACCCTGACAGGGTCCAAAAAAGACACACACCTGGAACAGAGATCCTGGACCTCACTGAGGTCTGGGGTGAGGAAACAAGACTCCCAGCGCTAGCCCTGAGGCTCTCCTCCCCCATCCTCCACCTTCCAACTCCCTCCTCTCCCCTCCAAGCTTCTTTCCCCAGTCCCTCCCCAGTTACATTGACCCCAAATAAGAACAAAGAGTTTATTTTTGCAAGCAAACAGTGAAATTTATTGTCTCTGTGGGGGAGGGAGGGAAGAGGGGGAGAGGAAAGAAAGACAAAGAGGGGCAATGCACAGGCCCCTTATGTGGAGGCCCAGGGGAGGGTGTCACTAGGGTCCTTGTGTGAAACTCTCTCAGGGCCTCCTGGATGCACACAGCCCCCTGATGGGCTTGCTGGATAGCAGCCGTGCACGGCTGCTCAAAGGCCTTGCTGATCTGGTCAGCCTCTGCCCCCACCCTGGGAGGAACATCTTCCCCCTGCTTTCACAAATATTGTGAAGGGCACAACACACCGCCACCACTTGGGGGATGTTCTGCTCCCCCACATCTAGGCGGCTGAGGAGGCAGCAGAACCTCCCCTTCAGACGCCTGAAGGCGGCCTCCACCACATTACAGGCCCAGCTGAACCTGGCATTGAAGCACCCCTTGCTGTTGTCCAGGTGTCCTACGTAGGGCTTCATTAGCCAAGGGAGCAGAGGGTAGGCTGCATCCCTCACAGTACAGACTGGCATGTCCACGTGCCCGACCCTGATAGTGCAGTTAGGGAAAAAAATGCAGGCGTGCACCTTCTGGTAGAGGCTGGAGTTGTGGAAGACGCAGGCGTCATGCACCTTCCCCGACGACCCAATGTAGATGTCCATGAACTGCTCGCGGTGGTCTGTGACTTCCTGCAGCACCATTGAAAAGTACCCTTTTTGGTTGACGTGGTTGTCTGCCCGGTGGTCAGGAGCCTGGATGGGGATATAGATGCCATTAATGGACCCCACCCCGTTGGGGAGGCCCATGGTGGCAAAGCCGGCGATGATGGGGTCCAGGTCGCCCAGGTGTTGATGGCCCACACCACCTGTGGAAGAAAACAAACAGAGAATCACAGGGGTGCCAGGGCCCTTGAAAGGCCCACAAGCCCCCTTCCCTTCCCTCCACACACCAGGAGCAACCCCCTATTTACCTCATCCCCCATCAGGACTTTGTGAAGATAAGACTAAAAACCCCTCAGGAGAGGGCTTCCACCACTCCCACCTGTCTTCCCTAGGGAATCCCATTCCAGCAGTTCTCCCTGCTCCTGGGACAATAGCCCAAGAGCGCCATACCTGCATGAGCACAGCCCTGACGGTCGATCTCCCGACACCGAACTGGTCCCTGAAGGATTGGTAGCTGTCTGGCGCGGTGAGCTTCCAGATGGCAGTGGCGACCTGCTTCTGGAGGGGGATGGTGGGATGCATGTGGGAGTTCCATCATGTGAGGGCAAGGGGGAGCCACTCACACAGCTCCAGAAAGGTGTCCCTCCAGATACAGAAATTCTGGAGCTATTGCTGGTTGCCCCACTGCTCCATAATGATCTGGTGCCACCAGGCCACACTGGTGTCCAGACGCCAGAAGCTGCAGTGCACGGTGTGCAGGGGAGTGTGGGTGGATTTTGTACTGCTTGAGCAGTGCCCACAGAGCAAGGAGGAAGTTTCCCACAATGAGCCGGGGGTTGTGTTCCTGCAGGGCCTGGAAGGCAGGCTGCAGACAGAGGTGCAGGAGGTACAACACAACCTGTAAGAGCCGTTGACTGCTCAGAGGCTGGTCTGGCTCCATGGCAAGGAGTGCTGAGGTGTCTGCAAGGGCAACCACAGCAGGCAAAGGAAAGGCTTTGCTGTCCCTCAATGAGGTAGGCAAAGGCGAAGAACCTGAGACATGGCTGTACAGGGAGGGTCCCTTTAAGTTCCTGCTTCAGACAGCCTCAGGCAGTAGTTCCGGGAAGTGATTGCTGTCCTGGTGCCCTGCCTGAAGTGTTTCCAGGTGTCCTTAAATGCGATTCAGCATCCAATGAATGTGGATGCTCTATTTAGAAATAGCTCAGCACTGTATCGATTGGCATTTGCTGTGTAGATGCGCTATTTCGAAATAAGCTGTTTTGAAAGTTTTCGTCTAGCATATCTTATTCCAAAATAAGTGTGCAGTATAGATGTGCCTGTAGTGGCTAGTGCCATGTGGTTCAGAGGAAAAGAATAAGGCATGCATCTTGTATGTCACACTCCCAGCTTCTGTAAACAGAGGCTAGGGGCACATATCCTATATGGTATAGTACATAGTTAGAAGAGGATGAGTTAAGGAATTTGATTAGCTGTCAATTATTTATACCTCAGGATTCATGAAGATTTGCTGCCACCTACCTATAATTTCTCCTCTTTTGTAAGGTTATATTAAAAATAAGGGACAGAACTTCGAAGTAAAGGCATGTATTTTGTGCATGAAATTGCCATGAGTGAATGCATACATTGTATAAAGCTCTAGAAGGCATCTAACACTATTTTTGGAACAAATGTGAAGTGGCATGGGAGATACCATATGAACTGGGCAAGTTCTAACTCTTGAGGAACACACAGAGAAAATAACACCTTTGTTGTTTTCATTTGAATTCCTTAATGCTGGGCAAAAGCACCAAGTCACCATAGGGATAGGTACTATATAAGGATATGTCTACACTAAAAAGTTAATTCGAACTAACAGACGTTAGTTCGAATTAACTTTGATAGGCGCTACACAGGCAAACTGCTAGTTCAAACTTAATTCAAACTAGCGGAGCGCTTAATTCGAACTAGGTAAACCTCATTCTACGAGGATTAACGCCTAGTTCGAATTAAGTAGTTAGAATTAAGGGCTGTGTAGCCACTTAATTTGACCTAGTGGGAGGCTAGCCCTCCCCAGCTTTCCCTGGTGGCCACTCTGGGCACCACCAGGGAAACTCGTCTGCCCCCCTCCCGGCCCCAGAGCTCTTAAAGGGGCACGGTCTGGCTACGGTGCCCGTGCCAGGTGGAAGCCTGCCAGCACCCAGCCAGCAGACCCTGCACCTGGCACGGGACGAACCAGCCATGCGCTCCCACCCAGCGCTCCGCCTCTTCCCGGGAGCCTGCCCAGGTCTGCAAGAGGCGGGCGCCCACCTGGTCTAGTGCGGAGATCGTGGACCTCATCCACGATCTCCGCACTAGGCACAGGAAAGTGGCCGTCTAGGGCAGGAGAGCTGCCAGCCTGGCCACCCAGGAGCAGGTGTGAATGGAAATCAGGGTGGTCCAGTGAGACCCCCGACCGTGAGCCCTGAGCTTAGAATGGCCGTACTGGGTCAGACCAAGGGTCAATCTAGCCCAGTAGCCTGTCTGCCGACAGCGGCCAACACTAGGAACCCTGGAGGGGATGGACCGAAGACAATGACAAAGCCATTTGTCTCGTGCCAGCCATCTCCAGCCTTCCACAAACAGAGGCCAGGGACACCATTTCTACCCCCTGGCTAATAGCACTCCATGGACCCAACCTCCATGAATTTATCTAACTTCTCTAGTCGTAGCCTTCACAGCCTCCTGCAGCAAGGAGTTCCACAGGTTGACTATTTACTTTGTGAAGAAGAACTTTGTTATTAATTTGAAGCCTGCTACCCATTCATTTCATTTGGTGTCCTCTAGTCCTTCTATTATGGGAACTAATGAAGAACTTTTCTTTATGCACCCTCTCCACACCACTCATGCTTTTATAGACCTCTATCATATCCCCCCTCAGTCTCCTCTTTTCTAAACTGAAAAGTCCCAGTCTCTTTAGCCTCTCTTCATATGGGACCTGTTCCAAACCCCTGATCATTTTAGTTGCCCTCCCCTCTCCCACCCTCTCTCCCACCTCCTTTTCCCAGTCTCCCCGAGTTTTGTTCAATAAAGAGAGTTTCTATTTTTGAACACACGTGTACTTTATTTTGTACATCAGAAAGGGGGGCTAGGGAGGGATAAGTGGAAGGAGGTGAGGGAGGAATGGGGTATGAGCCCCCGATAGGGAGGACTGGGGTGGCTCTGCGGGCTCCTCGGAGTTGAAGCTCTCCTGCAGCCCCCTGATTGACCCCCCCCTCCGCCGAATGGCAGCCTGCGGCAAGTGCAGCCAGGCTGATGGCCGAGTGCTGTGATGTGCCGAGTGTGGGCACTGAGGGCACTCCAAGCCAGGACTGCTTTGCAAGCGGGAAACCCCTGAGAACTGTCTGTCCGGGGTGGGGGTCGGGTCCCTTTAAGCACAACCCTTGGCTAGCCTGAGACAGCAGCTTCACGCTCTAAGTCCTAATCTGATGCCCTGCCGGCACTGCTTCCGGCCATCCTTAACCTCAGTTCAGGGTCCACTCAATGTGGACATGCTAGTTCGAATTAGCAAAATGCTAATTCAAACTAGTTTTTAGGTCTAGATGCACTAGTTCAAATTAGCTTAGTTCGAATTAACTAATTCGAATTAAGTTAGTTCGAACTAGTGCTGTAGTGTAGACATATCCTAAGATAGATATTTGTCCATCTCTAACTTCTGTGACTGAAGGGATGTTTTAAAAGTCATTATATGGCAGTAGATGCAATATATATGCAAAGAAATGCATGGCAAAGCAGAAGCGTATTGAAAAATAGAGAGGTCTCTATTAAGAAGTCAACCACGATTACTAGTGGCTGTGTAATAAAATGTAATTAAATGTAGACTTTTTATTTGGTGGAATCTTTGTAAGACCTAGAAAATGGAGAATACCTGTTAAGGTAAATAAAACAGATTTAATCCAGAGAACCCACATGGTGTCCTTTAAATAATCAGATAAATGCCACAAGTTATATCCATAACCTTTGTTTCTAATTGATTTTCCTACATTCAGTTAACTATTTTGTGAAAAACTACCTAATAAAAACCAATAGAAACAAAGTTTGCTTTTTAAAGTATATTTGGAGATGTGCTTTTTTTTTAACTACAGGTGATCATTTTTGGAAGGATTCCACTGACTAATAAGTTCATCATTCCTCTTTCATCATTCCTCTTTATACGTACATCCAAAATGGCTGAGCATTTAATTTTGGTTTTAAGAGAAATCCAAATGTCTACTTGGTTTGTCTCCCTGCCTAAAATGTGCCTATAAAAATAATTTTAAATCCTGCAGTTCTTATTCAAGACAAACTCCTGATAAAGCTAATGCAACTTTGGCCTTGGTACAGATCATAGAATCATAGAATACTAGGACTGGAAGGGACCTCGAGAGGTCATCTAGTCCAGTCCCTTGCCCTCATGGCACAACCAAATACTGTCTAGACCATCCCTGATAGATGTTTATCTAACCTACTCTTAAATATCTCCAGAGATGGAGATTCCACAACCTCTCTGGGCAATTTATTCCAGTGTTTGACCATCCTGACAGTTAGGAACTTTTTCCTAATGAAAAATGGGTGTCCTCAAGCTCTGGCATATTCCATTCCCTCCAGAGATCCTGAGAGAATTCCCGCCCTGTCCCCGGACCTAGCTCCCTGGCAGGAGTGCTGAGGGGGAGAAGGGGGGTGGGGCAAAGCCCCATGTCTTGACCCCATTTTCCTGGCAGGAGTGTGGGGGCGGATAGGTGGGAAGGGCTGCAGGTGGAAGTGGTGGGGAGGGTCCTCTACTTTCTCTGGCCCAGGATCCCACAAACCCCTAATCTGCCTCAGAGTCCCAGCTCATTCATGGGCCTGCTAGGTGAGCATGGGCAAGTCACATCATCACTCTATGCCTCAGTTTCTCCATCTGAAAAGGTAAAATGATAGTCATCACCTCGGTAAATGTGTTTGAAACCTCCCGATTAAAAGGATAAGAGATCAGTAATACTATTAACATTATTAAACTGAAGTTAATTAATTTCTATGCCCCCTATTCTTGCCTTTGTCTAAGATTAATTAATTATATAATGGCTGGAAGAAAATAACGAACACAGCACTGTACTCATCTTTCCCCTATACTTAAGTGTGGGAGTCCAAATACTGAGGAATCCATATTTCTCCAGTAGATTTTTATAAACAAGTATTTTTGTCTGCCCTGTCAGCAGCCATTATTCATTGATATTCAGATAGTCCTTTGATGTAGCACTGGTTTTCTCTCTCTCTCTCTCTCTCTCTCTTTTTTTTTTTTGCCAAGTGCATATATAGACAAAAGATGCCTGGGGTGGTGAATAATGATGGGAACTTTTGAAAATGGCAAGCCAGGGTAAAAAGGAAAAGAAAATAGGAATGAAAAATAAGGCAGGAATGTCTTTACTTTTCTAACGAATGAAAAGAATAGACTACAAAACCCATGTGAGTGAGCTCACATCAGTCAGTCCTAAACTACATTTCAAATCATAATCGAGAAAGGTCACATACTGTTATTGTTGACACTGATGTCAATGGGACTGTGTGAGAGGTGCAGAGATTGGTCCCACATAAATTGGGACTGTTATACTTTCTGAGCTGGATCCTGCAAAGTTATTATTATTTATTATCTGTGTTATTCTAACATGAACCAGAAGCCAGTCATGCTAAGCACTGTACAAACCTCGAACAAAAAGACAGTCCCTGTCTAACAGAGTTCACAGCTGAAGGGCTAAGCTCTCTGTCCAAATCCAGCGAAGCACTTAAAGCGTATGATTAACTTGAAACAAATGAGCAGTTCTCCTGACTTCAGAAAGAAAGCTGGTGTGCTCAAAGCATTCAAGCACTTACGTGGGTTTGGCCGAGTTCTAAGCTCCTGGTAGCAGTGAGCCCTGTATCAGGCAGTCTTATATTAATATAGCAATGCAAGGATTGAACAGATTCTTTATGGAACAACTCCCTCTAGTGTTCTTTCTGCTCATTTTTCTTCCAGTGCTTCCTCATGGCTATTCCAGTCTGGTGTGTGTGTGCCGCATACACAGATCCTGGAGCTTTTTCCCTTTAGCAGTACCTGTTGGGCCAGCCAGAGAGCTCCCTGGAGTGGTGCTGCTAAATCCATGCATATATATCTCTGCTGGCCCTCCACCCCTTAGTTCCTTCTTACCACCTGTGATGGTAGCTGGAGGGTGTCTAACCCTTAACTGAAACAAAATACAGGACTATGTAGCACTTTAAAGACTAACAGGATGGTTTATTAGATGATGAGCTTTCGTGGGCCAGACCCACTTCCTCAGATCAAATCCACTATTTGATCTGAGGAAGTGGGTCTGGCCCACGAAAGCTCATCATCTAATAAACCATCCTGTTAGTCTTTAAAGTGCTACATAGTCCTGTATTTTGTTTCAGCTACACCAGACTAACACGGCTACATTTCTAACTCTTAGCCTTTTGTATATAGTGTTAGTGTTGTTTAAGTTGTTTGTAGTGTAAATAGTTAATAGTAAATAGTTGTTAGATAGCCTGAGGAGAGTTTTCACCTTTATCTCTCCACTCCCAGAGAGGGGATGCCTGGGCTGCAGGGTTTCAAGCAGTGTGTCAAGTGCTGGAAACCTATGCCCTGCAGCGATCTGCACAACTCATGTTTAAAGTGTCTTGGAGTGGGTCATCTCACAGATTTGTAGGAACTTTAAGCCAAGAACCAAGCGGGAATGTGAGTCCCGTTTGAAGTTCATCTTAATGGAGTCCGTTCTTCAGCCTGTGGCACCAGACTCTGCACCAGTGGTGCGGAGCACACCTGCCTCAGTGTGGGAAGCAAATGCGGCTCTGATGGTGGCAACAGCCAAGTGTTCGGCCCAGAGGCACTGTTCTCAGTGTCTGGTGCAGAGAAAGAAGAGACAGCACACAGCGCGGTCCTGATAGGTGCGGCCACAAGGTGTGTCATGTGGCTAAGCAATGGGTGAGCTCGACGCATAAGGAGAGTCTAGTGCTGGACCTTAGGGTGGAGGCGGTCCAGCAACCATCAACCCTTGAGACTTCTGACATTGAGCGAGAGCTCATTGAGCTCACATCATCTCCGGGCCTGAACCAGGGGTTGGCACCAGATGCCCCGAGCCTGTCTTAGTGTTACAACAGGCCCAACAATTGGTACTGTGACATCCAGCAGCACCGCTACTGACAACGGTACTGCTGACAGTGGCACTGGTACTGCCACCACCGGCACCGGCATGTATGTTGGCACCAGCCTCAACACTGCCACCAGTACAACAACAGCAATGGTCCAACACAGCGGGCATCCTCTTCTGTCAGGCTCTCTACCTCTACGGCACCGTTATACTCCTCTGCCTCAACAATATCAGTGCAGGTGGTGCCTCCAGTACCATACCCACACCACCGGCCGCATATCTGCTGACCACATGCTTGTACTATTGAGGCCCCCACTAGCACCAGCCCACAGGGGAAAGCCAGCGGCAATGGCCCAGCATAGACAGGCACGCCATTCGTCAGCACAACCATGATCTGCCTCAGACTATTCATCTGAATCAGAGGCCACGTCTGTATGTTCCAATGCCTCCTCCTATAGATCAAGATTGTGGCATCGATCACATTCTCAACACCAATCCCGGCATCACAGCCCGACAGTGCACAAACATGGCAGCTGCCTGCCCAGTGGCCATTTTGGACGCCATGGGCGTATCATCAGGCTCAGGGTCTGCCACCGTCGAGGTCTATGTTGGTGGCCACTCCCTATGCCACGCTCCTGTCAAGGGCTCCAGCCTCCAAATCCTCTTGTCAGGTGTTCCTACTCCACTTGAGATATAAAGTGGTCTCAGGACTGACAGACAACACAGCAGCAATGAATTATATCAACAAACAGGATCCCCATTCCCCTCTGGATCCCCAGAACGCAAAATACTGCAGGAGCCTGGGATCTGCTGGGGAATCCCCAGCGGACCCCAGACTCCAGGCAGCTGCCCCTTTGAATCATGTGGATGCGTGGTTTAAAGAGACAGCTGCCAAACAGTTGATCCACGGATCAGCTGTCCCTTTGAACCACGCATCTGCTTGATTCAAAGGGGCAGCTGTGGGGAGCCCGAGATCAACTAGGGACTCCTCAGCTGACCCCGGGCTCCTAGTAGCCTGCAGCATAGCATGGAGCCCAGGGTCAGTGGGATACTCTGAGTCCCCTGCTGATCCCAGGCTCCATGGCTTTGAAATGCACAAGATCCCCCGCTGGGGACTCTTGTGCATTTCAAAAAAGGCACCTGCATGCAGCCCGGAGTCAGCGGGACTGCCCGCTGGCCCCTAGCTGTACACAGAATTCCGCATTCCTTTTTTGAAATGTACAAGAGCCCCAGCAGGCGCTCTTGTGCATTTCAAAGCCATGGAGCCCGGGAGGAGCGGAGGACTCAGAATACATTTCAAAGGAGGAATGCGGAAGTTACTATAGACGAGTTGACTAGTCAAAAAACTATCCGATAAGCAAATGCTTATCAGATAGTCGACTAGTCTTTAACATCCTTAATATGCACCAATATAGAGGTGCCACTGTAGAGGGCTCCCTGGCTGGCCCAATGTGTACTGCTAAGGGAAGAATACTCGGGGATCTCTGCACACAGCACGTGCACACCTAACTGGAATGGCTATGAGCAACACATCTCGACAACATCTTTTCTTATGAGGAAAGTAACCGTTTTTTTCTATGGGAGGAAACAGCTGTTTTAGCTCAGTGACATACATACATTGTGCAGGATTAGGCATAGAATGGCCAGTTCCTTTCAGCACAGCAACCACTTTTCATCTCTGTCCCTCTGGTGCTCATTCAGCAGAGTAAGTGCCACCAGGCCCAGCAGCAGCTGCAGGGAGGTGTTACAGCTGATTTGTTGTTGAACAAAACCTGCTAATGGGCTTTAGTCAGCCCTTTGCTACAATACAAAGCCATGATAAATAATCTGCTATACTCTCTTTATTTAATCAATACTGGGACCATACTTGTAGCCTTCTCCGGGAACCTGTAAAACACTCTCTATTCCCTAAAGCAATTATTTTTTTAGTGTCAAAACACTTTTATTTTTACTTATTATGACAAAGTTTTTTTTTTTTTACCATATTCTTGCTTGCTGTTCCTTAAATCCAGTGAAAAGGAAGGTGGAAGGACCTAACGCATTACAATGGAGGTCAAGAATGTCCCATGCTCATTAGACCACAGAATGTAAACATACTAACCCAGTAAACCAAAAGAAAGAATTTAAGTTAGCAGTTTGGAATAGTGATGAGGTCAGCGTGTTTTTAAACCCATCTACTATTACAATGATCAGTATTACATTCACTCTAATATTTTCAAACCCAGATGCCTAGTGCCACTCTTCAGTACCCACAATAATGAACCTAGCCAAATCTCTTAATATTAAGACATACAGACCACCCTCAATTTTTGTAGACTAAAATTCCTTTGCAACTCAGCCCATCTATTTTTGCACCTAATTATAGACTGCTATAGGCAATGAGCCAAAGAAAATGGACACAAAAAAACTAGAAACATTTAACCAAGTACTGACAACTTCATCTTAACTTCGGGCAAGATAACGCGTAAAAACAACCTGTCCTAGTATCATTAAAAGGGAACAAACAACACTATATCCAGCCTTTTTTACTTCTGATGCTCAGATACAGAATATCCTAACACGTTCAGAAATCAGCCTGCTTAAAACTGATGCACTATAACCCTGAGTTATGTCAAGGTCTAATCAAGACCACCGCCCCATTCAGACAATGTGCATTTATATTACACTAGGACAGTGGTCTCCAACTTTTTTACATCCAAGATCACTTTTAAATCTCAGAACAGACAAAGATCTACCGCCCCGTCCCTGCCTTGAAGCCCCGCCCTCTCTATTCTCCTCCTGTCCATCACTTGCTATCCCCAGCCCTTACTTACACACTCTGATAAACAGTTTATTTTTAAATTATGCAATATATACAATTAAAATCACGTGTTTATAGTTATGAAATAAATGGTCTGTTTTTTATTCATGCTATTTAAATCTAAAATGAAGCATTTATAATTATACATTTTGTGGGGACAGAGTTCTGCGGCGGGGGGGCAGGGGAGAGGGAACAGGGTGCTGGGAGGGCAGAGGACAGAGTTCTGCAGCAGGGGACATAGTGCCAGTGGGGACAGGTTTCTGCAGCTGGGGACAGGATGTGAGTGGGGACAGAGTTTGGGGAGTGGGGACGGAAATGGGGACAGAGTTCTGTAGCTAGGGACGGGGGAGTGGGGTCTGGGGAGCGGGGAGTGCGGACAGGCGGCGAGGTGACAGTGTCAGCAGAGAATCCCCTGCATCTTCCTCCTCCCAGGATTCTCCCACCAGAGGGAAGCCAGAATGTGCCTCCTCCAGGCCCGACTCTCCCCCAGCCCGTGGCTCAGGGAAACCCGGCGCTTGCCTGCCCCGGGGCCAACCCCCCGCTCCCACGGCAGGGCCAAACCTCCACGGGCGCCTGCTCTGGGGCCAAACGCCCTCTCCCATGGCACGGCGTGGCCAACCCCCTCCCACAGCAAGGCCAACCCTCTGCCCCAGGGCCAAACCCCCCTCCCATGGCCCGGCCCGGTGTAACAACAGAAACACCAACTTCTCCAAATCTGCGAATTTGGGTGCACTGAGCATGCGCATCCGAACTGAGCAAACTCAGTAGCCTTCGCTGTTGCCGCTGCCCTCTCTCTGCCCTCACTGCTTCGTAGAATTTGCTTCCTCCTCTTTGGAGGGGTTTAAAATGATTAAGGGGGGCAAATTGCAGCGGGGGGTGTCATGGTCTGAGCAAGGGGCAGAAATTTACTGGCTGGGGGGATCAAGCTACTGTAGGTAGCGTCAGAAGAGGGGCTAAAGGGGAAAAATCGGGGGGTGGGAGCCAGGGTTAAGTCGGGGGGGGGAGGGCTGACACTACCAGACCCTTTTCGTGGACAAAATTCCCGTTTAGGGATGGGGGAGACGGGGGAACAGTTACTCCGCAGGACGAGCCACCTGATGTCTTTGTAAATACTGCGTTGCAAGGGGTGCAAAGGCTTTTTTTCTTTCTCTTCCCTGGATGCTGCATGTCAGCCCCGGAGCAGGGGACTGGCTCCTGGGCTTGAGTTCTTAAAGGCACAGGCCTCCCAATTCCTAGACGTCAATGCTTAGATACCACAGTTCCTCTCTCTGTGTACAAGTGTGAAATATTGTACAGCCAGTTCCTGCCTCAAACTCTGCCTCTCACGTTTGGAGTATTTAAGCATCTTCTCTTAGGCCGTGTCCAGACTCAGGGTTTTTTTCGGGAAAAGTAGCCTTTTCCCGAAAAAACTTCCCCTGCGTCCAGACTCAAGCCGCGTTCTTTCGAAATTATTTCGAAAGAACGCGGCTTTTCTTTCGATGGCGGTAAACCTCGTTTCACGAGGAAGAACGCCTTCCTTCGAAAGTTCCTCTTTCGAAGGAAGGCGTTCTTCAATGTAAAGAGGCCGTCTTCGAAAGAGAGCATCCAGACTCGCTGGGTGCTCTCTTTCGAAAAAGCGGATTTTTCTTTCGAAAGATCCGCCTGCAGTCTAGACGCGATCTTTTGAAAGATGCTCTTTCGAAAGATGCTTTCGAAAGAGCATCTTTCGAAAGAAGCCTGCAGTCTAGACATAGCCTTAGTTTCTATGTCGACATGAAGTCACTGCAGCTCCTTTCTCTTATGTACTGTGCTGAGGTGCTAAACTCCCAGAGCCCACACATCCACAATCCCTCCTGTATGGCAATCCCCTGCCCCAGGGCAGAGCCTGCATCCGTCCCCCAAACTGCCCTAGTCTGCACCCCTCCTGCACCCAAACTCCATCTCAGAGCCTGCGCCCCAAACAGGTTAACCTTTTGTGGGCTCTCATAGGGGCAATAGGGATATGGGGCAGAGTCCTCAGAGCAGGAGTCTCCAACCTTTTTAAGCACGAGATCACTTTTTGAATTTAAGTGCAACCCAAGATCTAACTCATATATAAATACCCTTGCCCCGCCTCCTTCGTACCCCTTCTCCAAGACCCCGCCCCTGCTCCCTCTATCCTCCCTCTCTTGCCTAAACTCACTCACTTTCATCAGCCTGGGACAGAGGGTTGGGGGTGCAGGCTTTGGTCTTGGATGAAGGGATCTGTAGTGTGAGAAGGGCTCTGAGCTGCTCTTGGGATAGGCAGGTGGACGTAGGAGGGGGTTCTAGGTGCAGGCTTTGGGAGGGTATTTGGATGCAGGGGTGCTTAAAGCTAGGATAAGGGCTTGGGTACAGGAGGGGGTTCATGACTGGGGTAGGAGTTTGGGATGTGGGCTCCATCTGGACACTGCTGGTGGCTCCTGGGTGGTGGTGCAGTGGGGCTAAGGCAGGCTCACCTGTGCCCTGGCCCTGAACCACTCTCTAAAGCAGCCAGCAAACTCCATCCCTAGTCTTGTTGTGCCTCCTCTCTGCTCTGTGGAGAAAGGATAAAGAATGGGGAACCCTGACATCAGCACCCCTCTTTTCCCTCCCCTGCCCTGCACAGAAAGCAGGAGACTCTCAGGGGGAGGGGCAGCTCCAAGGCAAAGGGCAGGAGCTGTGCAGCAGTGCGGGTAAGGGGCAGCTGAAGTGCTGGCACTTCATAACCTCTTGGCCAAACCCATCAGGATCAGCTGTCAGAGGCTCCAAGATCTACCAGTAGATCCTGATCTACTGGTTGGTGACCACTGCACTAGGAGATGTACCCAGCATTGCAGATGTACACTAGCAGATGTACCAGATTCTGTGCTACCCAGCCAGCAGCTCCTCCCTGGGGGCTGGGACTACATTGACGTGCTGGTGGTTCCCCCCAGAAGGGTGGCCTGTGGCAATGGGGGCTGCACTGCCTGGCCCTGGCTGGCGGCTGCTTTCCAGGGGGGCCATTGGTTGGTGGGACTGCTGGGAAATGTAGTCTCCCCCCCTCCCCCCCCCGCAGATCTGGTACTGAGGCCAAGGGCCAAGGGAAGGGGTTTGGCCTGAAGCCTTGGGGTAGGGGGCAACTTGCCCGGGTTGGTGACCTGCAACATGCAGAATCCCAGTCCCAGCTGGCCCTTCTCTTACTGGTGTGGCTGCTCCTTGTGGTCATTTTGCAGTTTAACTGCCCCCCACACTCACTGCTCCCCTGTGGTCAATGCAGAACATAACTGTTCCGCCTATCAGACCCCTCCCTTTCTGTATTATGGAAAACAATTTGATTTCAGGCACATCCGATTGTCCTGGCACAACCAAACCCTTACTTTGCTTTAAGTTATGATAAGAGGAAGCTGCATACTGAATTTGGCAATCCTAGTTCTTATCATTTAGGAGGACTTCTTGAACAAATGGACTCACAGACAGACAGACAATGCACATTTCTAAAATATATAGTAGATTAGCAGCCTGAAGTGCTGATCAGCTCAGGGTCCCAAAGTGCTAGTGTAATGCTGGCAGACCACAGTCATCTGTGGGTGGAATAACACCTGGGACCTCTGGAGCTTAGAACATGAACCCCCACCATGTGAGCTAAAAGTCAGCTGACTTAGCTAAGGCTGCATATCAGACTAATTATTCCCTCTGTAAGTAGTCTCGGTGCCACTAAATGGGATACCACACCACATCCGGAAGGTGTGTGGATTACACTAGGAGATATACAAAGAAATAAAACACCTCAAATCCTGAACTGAGGAGTTTACAATCCATGTGAAGATAGTGACATATGAGAATAGAAGACGAGGGAAAGCCATCAAAATGATTTGGGGATCATGGGATTAAGGAAACACTCCCTTCCACTTAGATTGAGACTTGAAGATCACTTTCTATATTGCCTCATTTTCATGAGCACTCTGAGGCCATATTCTCAGACTTCACCAGAGGTGGCCCTAGACTAGCTGCCAGCAACTGGCGCCCTAGGCGAACCATGCAATTAGCACCCCCGCTCCAAACCCCTCAATGATATTGCGCCACCATTTGGCGCCCCACTTAGCTTGGCACCCTAGGCGACCGCCTAGTTTGCCTATATGGACAGGCCGCCCCTGGACTTCACAGATGCAACAGGACTTAGTTCATAAGAACACAAGAACAGCCTTACTGAGCCAAAGCAAAGGACTTACTAGCCCAGGAGAACAAAGCAATTATCAATCCATCCATCCCTTGTTGTCTTGTACAGCATCTGGCAAACAGAGGCTTAGGGATACTCAGAGAATGAGGTTGGATTCCTCACTGGGTAGACCTTCTTTTATGAGCTTATCTAACTATTTTTTTAACCCAGTTATACTTTTGGCCTTCACAGCATCCCACAGAATCATAGAATACTAGGACTGGAAGTGACGTCAGGAGGTCGAGTCCAGTCCCCTGCCCTCATGGCAGGACCCAGTACTGTCTAGACCATCCCCAACAGCAATGCATTCCATAGGTTCACTGTTTGCTGTGTTAGGAAGTACTTCTTTTTGTTTGTGTTAAATCTGCAGTCTATTAATTTCATTGGGTAAGGTAAACCATGGTTCTTGGGTCATGTGAAGGGATAAATAACACTGCCTTAATTACTTTCTTCACAGCATCTAGAGCTCATCGTGCTAGTTCTTAAAGCATACATGGTGTCTTTCTTGAGCACCTCTTCTTGTGACTCTGAGGTAAACAGAAATCATATCTAGGGTTCCTGCACCAATCAATGTTAATTTACTACAAGACTTCCTGAACCCTTCAGTGCTGAATTCTTACAGACATTCTTCAGAGATATTCAAAAATCTTACCTGTGGTCTGGTAACCGAATCTCATTGTTTTTGGGAGATCTTTCTCTCTTCTCTCTTCCAGTTCCTGAATGTCTGCGAAGAATGTTTAGTTTGAAGGTTTTTTCATTGGTCTCTGTATCAAAGCTTGCCATTAATTTCCTTTCTTCAACCTTGGTTCTTTCTCTTTCAGATAGCAGTTTGGCAACTGGGTCAGCTGCATCTTTGGGTACATGTTTTAGCTTCTCACTGACTGAACTTGTGTGTGGGGTTGATAAAATTTTTGATGGAAATTCCATATCTAGTTTCAGAGCACTGTCACTTTGTGATGAGAGGTAACTCCTGGACTCTGCAGAAATTCCTTTAATCTCTTGAAAATCACTTGCTGGCACACCTGAAGAATTTTCCTCATGATCTTCCCCTTTGAATTGTATTGTGCTGGTTATGTCAGAGGATCGTTTAAGAAGCCTTCTTTTTACCAAATCCTAGAATAAGTTGGCAATAAAAGAACGAACCAGATTAGATTTCCAGCCTTTCTAAAAAACACACAAGAAAGCAGAAGGTCCTAACTACCGAGGTGTGCCATTTAATCTGTTATTAGGCATGGGAGAAAACCTGTTTAGATAATAATAGTAAGAACTAACTTGCACATCCACCTGAAATTTTGAACAGTATTAAGCCAGAACTTTATGGTAAGCCAGTTGGGACAGGGACTACCTGGCCTATGACTAGGGTTCCCAGGTACTACAATATAAAAATATTTTTGTTCTCTTGTCGTGCATTTTCATGCATTTTCTTTTCATCCTGGGTCAGAAATTAAAAAGCTCATTAAATGTTGTTGTGATTTTATACAGCTCAGATGAAACCAGGAAGTACAGGAAAGTATCCAATCCTATTTCCAGACCAAAGTGGTATAGGAAAGTTCAGACACACAGGCACATTTTACCTGATCTCATAAAGTATTCAAATTGACCCTCTGAGATTTCTCCATTGTTAGGGATCATGGATCCAACTTCGAACTCTTTACTCAGGCAAAATTCCCAATGACATAAAAATAGAATAGGGAAAGAAACCAAAAACATGAATCTCAGTGTTGGTTTCAAGAATACTCACTGTAAGAGCACAGTACAAAACACAGGGGAATGTTAGCAGAAATTTAATTTCTTGATCTCAGAACTGGTGTTGATTTAGGTTGGAGTTTTTAAAGAAATTCACTGGGATTTAAATGCCTAACTTCCTTCAGTACTTTTGAAAATTCAACCCTTGAAGAGATTAATGAGAATGGGAATGGAAAAGAAACAATAACTATACACAGGGTAATCAAAAATCACATCATTGCATAGAAAAAAACAACAGATGGTCTGGTAGCACTTTAAAGACAAACGAAACATGTAGATGGTATCATGAGCTTTCGTGGGCAAAACCCACTTCTTCAGAAGACGGGAGTAAATCTGAAGAAGTGGGCTATGCCCACAAAAGCTCATGATACCATCTACACGTTTCGTTAGTCTATAAAGTGCTACCAGACCATTTGTTGTTTTTTTCTGTAAAAGACTAACTTGGCTACTCCCTGAAGCTCCTGATCATTGCATAGGTTAGTTATTACACAACTCTATGATGGCTGATTGTTCTGAATCATCTAAATTATTTTAATTACTAACTACAAATGCTTCCTTAAATTACTGCATTGATAAAAACTCTAACTATAATAATAATAATTTGATATACAAAATCAACCTCATGTTATATTCAAATGTCTTTACTAGAAAAGCTAATGTAGAAATCTATAACTTTAACCCTCTTTTTAATCTCTTTAGAAATACAGAAAAGCACCTCTTGTGAACTTGCAGTGGGTCCAGCCATCATTCCTCTGACAATGAGACCAGACTTGGACCTTTGCTTCTCTCTCACTGTGGTTTTCATCTCCTCAGGCATTTCTGTTGTTTTCAAATCATCTCTGTTTTTTAACTTTTTATCTCCTTCAGTGGATGGGCCACTATTGGGTACTACCACAGTCTTGGATTTCTCACTTTTATGTTGGTGTCTTTTTGATGAAATAACTTTATCTAGTGGCTCATCAATGTCATATCTATAGGGGAAGAAGCATATTTTTAAAAATGAAATTATACACAAATATTATCAATAAAAATTGAATACTAACATGGTTGAACTACTTGTGAATTAGGTAGGAAAGATATATTAATATGATGTCTATTTTTCTGGAATGAATTATAAATTAAATCGATCATTTTAATGTTAGGATTACTTAATGCACTACATATCATATCCTAATGGGGAAAGAAGGTATACAATTCTAAATAGCTTTTAAACCATTAGTTGTCATCATTGAGAATTTATTATTCTTATTTGGATTATTGTCACATCCAGGAACTAACACCTCATTGTGTAATGTGTTGTATTAACAGTGAAGAAAAAGGCAGTCCCTGCCACAAAGAGTTTACAATTTGAGTATAAAACAAGACAGATCCAACCAGAGGAGGAATACCAAGAAAAAGTGAAAATTGGTCAGCATGAAAGTAGACAGGAGTCTCAGCAAACAAGTATCTGATTATATTTCCATTTCTTTGCAGCTTGACAAGAGTCGCTCATATGGAATGACTAACGAATTTTGGATTAAAGTTAAGAATATCTTTACAATATTTTATTCTTATGATTTGCATTTCACATTGTGTTTCTGTGAGGTTTAGATTTTCATGTTTTGCCAGTGTCACATTGCCAAAAGTTCTGATTCCATATTTAACGATAGGATGTTTAAGAACACTGTATGGCTCCCATCCTGCAATGGCTTATGCAGGTGCTTATCTTTATGTATGAGTAGTCACATTGAAGTCAAGTAGAAATTAGATGAACAATCAAATAGACACAAGGTATCCAATGAGAAAGGGGGGTCAGCTCCCCTGGGGCCCGGTAATTTTAAAGGGCCTGAGGCTCTGGGCTACCACTGGCGCTACTGCAGCAATAGCTGTGGACAGAACTCCAGGCCTTTTAAATTGCTGCTGGAGACATGAGCTATCCCCCGGCCTCACCACTTCTGCCCAACATGCTGCAACCTTTTAGGGGCCCTGGAGCCAAACACCCATTCCCTTGGCCAGGGCCCAGCAAAGTCTGTTGTCAAGTCTGAATGGGCAGGTTCTCAGCTGGTGTAAATTGGCACAGCTCCACTGTAGTCAGTACAGCTAGACTGATTTATACCAGCTGAAAATATACCCACAAGTTATGTTTCCATTGCACATCCACCCAATTGGCTTTGAGCCCCAGATGCATCCACGTTCAGCATCAGCAACCTGGAGCGAGCAAGAACCATGAGCCCTAAATCATGCCCCCAAATTTTCATTGTTATTTTTAACTAGTACATTGCTTGTGTACTTTTGTCTTTGCTGTCTGGTTTCTGAGGCTTACGAGCACACGGGGGCCGTGTCATTCACACCCACAGCTGCTAGAGAGTCTCTGAGCATCTCGGGCAACCTCACGACTCCTAGAGTTGGGGCTTTACAAAAAGCATCTGACACAGTCAGAGCAGGCAGTGTGCTCAGCCATTCTCTCCTGTTTGGGTTCCCATGCCCATGCTCATGCCCCTGGTTTGTGTTGGGCTCCTGCTAGGGTTGCCAGGTGTCCAGTTTTGAACTGAACAGTCCAGTACTTGAGCTTTCTGTTCGGGAAACAAACTGAGAAAATATAAATTAGAAAATATAAATGTCTGGTATTTTCTAAATAAGATGTAATGTAGATTGTGATGTCATGTCAAGTGTGTCCGGTATTTTTTGTTGAAACCATCTGGCAACCCTAGCTCCTGCCCCGCGCACCCCCCCGCCCCCCACCCCCCATACTCAGCCCTTGCTCATGCTGCCTTGGGAACACTGAGAGCCGGGACTGGTGCTTGTAAACACACTTTATGCGGTTATGGGAAACTTGGCCACATCCCTGCTGAGTGGCTGTCCAGATAACTGCAATCATAGAATCATAGAATCATAGAATAATAGAATAATAGGACTGGAAGGGACCTCGAGAGGTCATCGAGTCCAGCCCCCCGCCCTCAAGGCAGGATCAAGCTCCGTCTACACCATCCCTGACAGATGTCTATCTAACCTGTTCTTAAATATCTCCAGAGAGGGAGATTCCACCACCTCCCTTGGCAATTTATTCCAATATTTGACCACCCTGACAGTTAGGAATTTTTTCCTAATGTCCAATCTAAACCTCCCCTGCTGCACTTTAAGCCCATTACTCCTTGTCCTGTCCTCAGAAACCAAGAGGAACAAATTTTCTCCTTCCTCCTTGTGACACCCTTTTAGATATTTGAAAGCCGCTATCATGTCCCCCCTTAATCTTCTTTTTTCCAAACTAAACAAGCCCAGTTCATGAAGCCTGGCTTCATAGGTCATGTTCTCTAAACCTTTAATCATTCTTGTCGCTCTTCTCTGTACCCTTTCCAATTTCTCCACATCTTTCTTGAAATGTGGCGCCCAGAACTGGACACAGTACTCCAGCTGAGGCCTAACTAGTGCAGAGTAGAGCGGCAGAATGACTTCACGAGTTTTGCTTACAACACACCTGTTGATACAACCTAGAATCATATTTGCTTTTTTTGCAACAGCATCACACTGTTGACATATTCAACTTGTGGTCCACTATGACCCCTAGATCCCTTTCCGCCATGCTCCTTCCTAGACAGTCGCTTCCCATCTTGTATGTATGGAACGGATTGTTCCTTCCTAAGTGGAGCACTTTGCATTTCTCTTTATTAAACCTCATCCTGTTTACCTCCGACCATTTCTCTAACTTGCTAAGGTCATTCTGAATTATGTCCCTATCCTCCAAAGAAGTCGCAACCCCACCCAGTTTGGTATCATCTGCAAACTTAATAAGCGTACTCTCTATCCCAATATCTACATCATTGATGAAGATATTGAACAGTATGGGTCCCAAAACAGACCCTTGAGGAACTCCACTTGTTATCCCTTTCCAGCAGGATTTAGAACCGTTAACAACCACTCTCTGACTACGGTTATCCAGCCAATTATGCACCCACCTTATCGTGGCCCTATCTAAGTTATATTTGCCTAGTTTATCAATAAGAATATCATGCGAGACCGTATCAAATGCCTTACTAAAGTCTAGGTATATGACATCCACCGCTTCTCCCTTATCCACAAGGCTCGTTATCTTATCAAAGAAAGCTATCAGATTAGTTTGGCATGACTTGTTCTTCACAAACCCATGCTGGCTATTCCCTATCACTTTATTACCTTCCAAGTGTTTGCATATGATTTCCTTAATTACCTGCTCCATTATCTTCCCTGGGACAGACGTTAAACTGACCGGTCTATAGTTTCCTGGGTTGTTCTTATTCCCCTTTTTATAGATGGGCACAATATTTGCCCTTTTCCAGTCTTCTGGAATCTCCCCTGTCTGCCATGATTTTTCAAAGATCATAGCTAAAGGCTCAGATACCTCCTCTATCAGCTCCTTGAGTATCCTGGGATGCATTTCATCAGGACCTGGTGACTTGCTGACATCTAACTTTCCTAAGTGATTTTTAACTTGTTCTTTGTGTATCCTATCTTCTAAACTTACCCTCTCTCTGCTTGTATTCACTACGTTAGGCACACCTCCAGACTTCTCGGTGAAGACCGAAACAAAGAAGTCATTGAGCATCTCCGCCATTTCCAAGTTTCCTGTTACTGCTTCTCCCTCCTCACTAAGCAGTGGGCCTACCCTGTCCTTGGTCTTCCTCTTGCTTTTAATGTATTTATAAAAGGTCTTCTTGTTTCCCTTTATGCCTGTAGCTAATTTGATCTCATTTTGTGCCTTTGCCTTTCTAATCTTGCCCCTGCATTCCCGTGTTGCTTGCCTATATTCATCCTTTGTTATTTGTCCTAGTTTCCATTTTTTATGAGACTCCTTTTTTATTTTGAGATTGTGCAAGATCTCCTTGTTAAGCCAAGCTGGTCTTTTGCCATATTTTCTATCTTTCCTACACAGCGGAATTGTTTGCTTTTGGGCCCTTAACAACGTCCCTTTGAAATACTTTGAAATCATGCCGGACCACTGTGTGCCAGACTAGAGAGCTTCAACCTTTACACAAAAATAGGTCACAGAGGATTTGTATCAATTTCCATACTGCAATAAATAGAAAGGGGTTCCAAATACTTCAGGCTGCTATGTTAGCCACAGGGGGGTGAGACCAGGCATGTCACTGGGGTCACCCCTCCCCACGCTGCACCCTCAGCCCCCACCACTGGGGGAGGGAAGAACACGTGTGTGTCCCTTTAAAAACAGCCGGCCGCTCCTCCCCCCCTCCGCTAGGGGAACACACACTGCGCATGTCCGGAGAGCAGTCAGCCTTTGGAGGGTGGGGATCATAGAGTCCGGGCGCGGCGCAGGACAGAGAGTAACTCTTCGAGAGCCACTTCCGGCCGCTCCGGACCGCCCTGAGTCGGGAGCGGAGAGCGCTCTGACCCGTCAATCATTCCTTCCTCCTGCGCGGGGCGGGGCGCGAAAGAGCGGGCGAACGCTGCGCGACGGAAGCGGGCGGAGCGCGTTCGGTCGCTCGCGTGGCGCGTGCTGGGGCTGGGCGCTCTGGCGCGTGGCGTTCTGTGCTGCCTGCGGGCCAAGGGTGTCCCTCGCGGGGCTGAAAGCAGGAGTGGGTGTAGGAGGGGCCGCGGCACAGGGAGCCCCCAGGGCTTGGAGGGGGGGGTTACACACTTAACCCCCCCCCACACACACTTGTTCAGCCTGCCTGCTTATGAACCTAGCAAAAAGAGCCACCATTAAATGGCTGGCAGCTGCAGGAGCCTAGAAAGCCACTGGAGCCAGGGGGCGAGCAGGATTGCAATGGGCAGAGTCTCAGGCACCCTCCATTGAGCCAGCCCATAGAAGAGCTTATGCTAAAAGTGTTCAGTGGAGGCTCAGGGTCTAGTAGATGCTAAGGTAGCTTTCCAACAAAGGGGCATTCACACAGGTTGCGCTTGTCTAGTCTGGCACCTTCACGACCTGATTGGTGCCACGCTAGAGAATTTACCGACCTCCCACGGTCTGGGAGTGCTTAGCAGCATTGCCAACATTTCCACTGCTTTACTGGGCTCTTAGAAGACATTTAGGGGTAAATCGGAGCTAAATAACTGCAGAACAGTGAGACCCAGGATTGGTGCTTGAAAACCCACTGTATGGAGCTATGGGAAACTTGGCCACATCCATCCTGAGTAGTCCCATGGGAATCAAGACTGAGGGGGGAAAATAACTGAGGAGAGTTGGCTGTTTTTCAAAAGGAACATTAAGGGCCCAAAACCAAGCTATTCCACTGTGTAGGCAAGATAGAAAATATGGCAAAAGACCACCTTGGCTTAACCACGAGATCTTGCATGATCTAAAAATAAAAAAAGGAGTCATGTAAAAAATGGAATTTAAGACAAATTACACAGGATGACTATAGGCAAACAACACAGCAATGCAGGAGCAAGATTAGAAAGGCAAAGGCAACAAAAATGAGCTCAAACTAGCTACAGGAATAAAGAGAAAAGACAACTTTTTATAAATATATTAGAAGCAAGAGGAAAACCAAGGACAGGGTAGGCCCACTGTTCAGTGTGGAGGGAGAAATAGTAACAGGAAACTTGGAAATGGCAGAGATGCTTAATGACTTCTTTGTTTCGGTCTTCACCGAGAAGTCTGATGAAGGAATGCCTAAAAGTGAATGCTAGTGGAAAGGGGGTAGGTTTAGAAGATGAGATAAAGAACAAGTTAAAAATCTCTTAGAAAAGTTAGATGCCTGCAAGTCACCAGGGCCTGATGAAAAGCATCCTAGAATACTCAAGGAGCTGATAGAGCCTCCAGCTATTATCTTTGGAAAATCATGGGAGACAGGAGAGATTCCAGAAGACTGGAAAAGGGCAAATATAGTGCCCATCTATAAAAAGGGAAATAAGAACAACCCAGGAAACTATAGACCAGTTAGTTTAACTTCTGTGCCAGGGAAGATAATGGAGCAAGTAATTAAGGAAATCATCTACAAACACTTGGAAGGTGGTAAGGTGATAGGGAACAGCCAGCATGGATTTGTAAAGAACAAATCATGTCAAACCAATCTCATAGCTTTCCTTTGATAGGATAACTAGTCTTGTGGATAAGAGAGAAGCGGTGGATGTGGTATACCTAGCCTTTAGTAAGGTATTTGATATGGTCTCGCATGATATTCTTATCAATACTCTAGGCAAATACAACTTAGATGGGGCTACTATAAGGTGGGTGCATAACTCAGAGAGTAATTAATGGTTCTCAATCCTGCTGGAAAGTTATAACAAGTAGGGTTCTGCAGGGGTCTATTTTGGGACCGGCTCTGTTCAATATCTTCATCAACGATTTAGATATTGGCATAGAAAGTACACTTATTAAGTTTGCAGATGATGCCAAGCTGGGAGGGGTTGTGACTGCTTTGGAGGATACAGTCATAATTCAAAATGACCTGGACAAATTGGAGAAATGGTTTGAGGCAAACAGGATGAAGTTTAATAAAGACAAATGAAAAGTGCTCCACTTAGGAAAGAACAATCAGTTTCACACATACAGACTGGGAAGCGACTGTCTAGGAAGGAGTACAGCCGAAAGGGATCCAGGGGTTCTGGTGGACCACAAGCTAAATATGAGTCAACAGTGTGATGCTGTTGCAAAAAAAGCAAACATGATTCTGGGATGCATTAACAGGTGTGTTGTGAGCAAGACATGAAAAGTCATTCTTCCACTCTACTCTGCGCTGGTTAGCCCTAAATTGGAGTACTGCATTTCAGGAAAGATGTGGAGAAATTGGAGGGGGTCCAGGGAAGAGCAACAAAGAATGATTAAAGGTCTAGAGAACATGACCTATGAAAGAAGGCTGAAAGAATTGGGTTTGTTTAGTTTAGAAAAGAGAAGATTAAGGGGAGACACGATAGCAGTTTTCAGGTATCTAAAAGGGTGTCATAAGCAAGAGGGAGAAAACTTGTTCATCTTGGCCTCTGAGGATAGAACAAAAAGCAATGGGCTTAAACTGCAGCAAGCCAGGTTTAGGTTGGACCTCTCGCGGTCCCTTCCAGTCCTAGTATTCTGTTATTCTATAACTACAATCATTCCAGACCAGTGTGTGCCAGACTAGAGAGTTTCAACCTTTACAGAAAAATAGGTCACAGAAGATTTGTATAAATTTCCACTCTGCAAAACATGAGTAGAAAGGGGTTCCAAATACTTCAGACTGCTCTGTTGTTAGGGGGTGAAAAATACTCTTTTGTTTTTGATTCCATGTATTATTTTTCTATTACATACATATGAAAATTTGTTCTCTAGATAATTATCTCTTCTTAAAGGCATGCATTCATATCTGAACTTCTTTGAACTTTCTTACGCATCTGGTCTAATAGCTCAGCAATATTCCCTCTGTTTTTTTCCATTAATATGAGGAATAAATGTTATGTGCACAAGGCATGTGTGGATGTATATCACTAATAGAAACTCATGCTGCTGGCTGTGGGTGCTGTGGGGACACTGCTAATCAGCTGGGTGGGTGGGTGGCGGGGATTTGAATCTCTCTTGGATAACCATCCAAGCTCTCAATTTACAGAGAACACTATAGCTCAGGCTAGTTTGTACAGAAGAATGAAGATGTAGGCTAGAAATGAGATTGTCAAACATAAAGTATGAGAGTGGAGGTTTCTTGAGGAGCACACAATTAAAAGGATGGTCACAGTAAAGAATATTGATCATATAGTAGCCTTTCAATAGCATGGCAAGCTAAACTATGAAAAGATAAAATAATGTAAGAACTAAAACCTCTTCATACAAGTAATTTTGAATGTAAGGATTAGAGTGCATATATATTTAGGTAAAGTTAAATGAGACTGTACCTGTAAGCCTCAATTTTACTTGTATGAGATGCTGCTGTTCTGCCATGCATGTCTTCATCTGAGTAGTCATTATTTAGTGATGTTTCTACACACCTAGACTGTGAGCTCTTAGCTTGTGGAGTTGAATATGCAGAACTTGTGATGCATCTGGTAGTCCCAAAATGTTCAAGAAAGTAGTTGGTGATAACTTCAAGAATTGTTTTCAGTGGATTCTCCTTTGCCTGGAAAAGAGAGGAGGAAGTGCCTTAGTTTACAACTACTGAAAGTCTTCAACCTACTTCAATTAAAACAGAACAAAAAAAATTGTAGTTCTACAGTGTACTGATTTAAATCTGCTCATGGTCTTTTAGGATGCACTGAAGGGTTTTGTAGATATAAAATCATGTTATTTCATAAAAAGTATGACTCGGGAATATTGAGTAGCCAGACATCACCTTAAAGATTCTTAAAGACTCAGAAGCTTTAAACAGAATAGGTGGACAGTGAAACAAAATATTCTTTTTTCAGTCCTTTTTTCTTGGCTTCATATTTCGAAATATTTCTTACTATAATATCCATATATACTTGAAAATGACCATGATGTATTTTGTAACTATAAAATATGTGCAATAAAAACTCAACTTTTGATTCTGTTGTTTTTCTCAAAAAAAGTCTGAATTTTGCAGCTAGTATTAGCTATACAGTTAGATATAAGTAAATGCAATCATGCATATTAAACTACATTTCTCAAGTGGTGATTTAAAAAAAATACTGGATGTCAGCCACTTCTGTGTAAATGTAACAAGGAAACAGTACTGAAAGAAACTTTTATTCTTTGAAACCAGTGAAAAACTATATTGTGTCACCATACAAAGATGTGCATTAAAAGCAAAACCAGACCTCAAGCAACTATGCTAATACGAAGATAATTGCTGCTCATTTTACATAGTATATGTATTATTACCAATATAAACCAATGTGCTTGTGTACCATTTACTGCTTCCAGCAATACCTGTAGTTTAGTAAGTCTGGAAGCAAAATACACAAAAGCAAAATATTTTGGGAGAAGTGAAGTAGCTGAACATGATAGATATATAACATTTAGGATAATCTTGGGCACATAAAATTACTTGAACTGAAATATAGTTAGGGCAGCCATGCTAATGCACCTACTCTTACAAAAAAAAGGCTTGTTTTGAAAGCATAATCTGATAACAGTGACTCTAACACCAGATAATGTTGCATTATTGTCCACTTCTGACTCAAGATTATGCTCGCTTTCCATTCTATCTGTGCTTAGTTTCTGGTCTACAAATAACTCCTTTTGGAAAATGGATATAATAAATAATAAAGTGCCTGAAAATTAATCACCAGATGTCATAATATGTGACTTTTGCAGAAGGTAGAAAGTGAATTAGCTTTGATGAAAATTAACTGCACTCCATTCTTCAAATAACATTTATATACACAGAAGTTGTAATAAGACATGGTTCCATCCAGCCCTTAACCTTATGCAAGCAACTTGCACAACATCTTGTTACTTCAGACCCTCCTTAAAGTAAAAAATGTAGATCAGATCTATTCTTTATAGCCATTAATAGGAAATGATACATGTAGTAAAACCAACTATTCGCTCTTTGTATTTTAAAGTAACAACTTAATGATGATTCTTGTCTGATCTGTTTTTTGGGGAGGTTTGTTTGTTTGTTTTTTAAAGATTGCTTTTAACATGTAATAACATACAATTCTTCGTGTGATGCTGACTTCTGGTCAGAGTACAAAACTGAAAATTTCCTTACCTTGTTTTGTTTGTACAAAGATTGTAGATGCAAAACATTTCTCAGTTCATTTCTATTGTTGATGCTAAATTCAGAACGTGGAAATTCTCTGTCCATGATGGCACTTGTCTTTTTTAAACCCTCGAGGAAAGAAATTTCAATTTTAGACATAGTGCAGGAATCCTAATAACACTTTTAAGTTTACATTTTTATTTAATGGTCATACCTAATTGGAAGCTTGTTATAAATACTAGAGCACATATTGCTAGAGTGCTCAAGCTTCCTATTATTGTCTTTGATAATTTAATTACTGTTGTATTATCTAAACTTCTTTTATAATTAGCTAAGGGAAGCCTGCAAATACAATGGTTACATTATCCAAAGTGATGCTTAAAGCATGACTACGGTGCTACTATGTTAACTTTACCTCAGGGAAAAAATCTATATGCTCACACTATTTAAAAAACGAATAAAGCTTAAAATATGAAATATGTAGACCAGTGGCTTGACTTTTTCCATAGATACTGAATTCAGAATTTCATTGCTATCTGATGGAACAACTGATAGCCCCAGTGGAAGCTGGGTCTGTTGTGAATATGAATGCCTGTTGTGAGTATGAATATGAATACTGTAATTAGGTACTAGTTGAAAATCAAGAGGATGTTAGGAGTTCATACTCTGTGTCTGAAACTGAAGCTCATGTTTTTATAGTCTAAACATTTCCACTGATCAGGTCTCAGCTGTAGCAAACAAGCTGTATTGTATGTTCAAAGGTCAATCAGGTATGCACGTAATGACTAGAAGTCCTCTTTTTCCTCCTGTGTTGCACAAGCTGTTGTGTATTTTGAAAGGATTTGGTCATTACAGTAAATCATGTTAACTTGAATCTGCTTTGTATGGTATTATCTTTTGTTAAACACAAAATGTTTCACTTGATCTGAAGGAACCTTAACCGTGTATTTCAAAACATGGGTTTTCAAAACTACTTTAAAGCAGGCTAAAAAACAATTCAGAATGTCAAACTGTACACTTCTAAAGTACTTTTACGGGTTTTTTCCTGTTAAGAGAATCAAAGCACCACTTTTACTCATATGAAGTCACTTTCTAAACTAGTTACTTAGTGAGCTTATAAATCAGGTTAAGTTGAAAGGTTACTCAAAGATTAACAGCAGTCCCCGGGAAAGATTCAAATATTAGATCTGCACCCAAATTTATGAAGACTCTGCACAAAGTTACACTAAAATGTTAGGTTTGGAGAATCCCAATTTTAGTATAAACAATAGGTTGAAGGTAAAATCCAGCAAAACAAAGTACGTTGTCCTCACCAAACATGTGATTCCTACTTGATTGTTACACTCAGACTGCTTCAAGGGACTAAGACATGTGGTAAAACTGCTAATGAATGATTCTGTGCTGCTGACATGCTTCTGAGCTATGAAGTAGCTTATGGAAAATCACATGAACACAAAAAAAGCACTATGGCAGAAATGAAATAAAAGCAGATTCTCAACTGCAATGCATCCCTAAATGGCAGAATAAATTCAGGGAAATAAATTTGGCACAGGTGTTGGGTTTTGGATGTTAAGGACCTTGAAGCAAGTCCTGTGTTTGTCTATGCTGCCACTCTTCCCCTGCTCAGTTTAAACTGATCATTTTAATAGTGGTTTACTATGTGTTCTGTACACATCAAATCTAAAAAGCAATGTAATATTTTTATCTAAACATCTTAGTATATTGTCATCCTAGCAGATATCTTCTGCATAGCATAAGGCAAATAGAGAACTTGTTTTAAACTAATTCCCATGGACGGGAATACTGTTTGGGTTCCTAAATCCTAAATATCTCAATCCATACAGTAGAATTATAGCTCTAATATGCATGAGTGTACATGGACAATATTATGACATGAATACTCTAGAAAGATATGAAGGTGGGGCTTTCTATAATCCCTACCAACTAGGCCTTAACTGTGATTCTGAAATGGGCCTTTTTTATTACTATTCCTAGGTTTGGTCTTAACACCAAGAACATTATTTAGATGGCAGCTTTATGCCTTACATGAAGTAGATTTTTAAAATGGAGCTTCCAGAAAAAAAAATTTTTTTCAATAAACCTGTATCAACATTTCAGATTTTCCTTTCTGAAACTGTCCAGGGAGATCTGAATGAATGTTTGAAAACTACATATATTTAGAATAGGATTTTTTTAAAAGCTATGAGATTAGTCTGCTAGGCATGATTGTGCTCTTTCTCTGTTTTCTCCTGTTCTTCACATCCATTCTTATTGCTTGATACCTAGTAGGTTTGGAAAGTGTACACCATACACTTAATATTTTGACAATATCAAAATGGACACTTTCCAGTAACCCACAGAAATATTCTATAACAAAACAGATTTTTTTATGCACACTCATGTTTCTTAAGTTAGATAAAAACCAACTTACATATTCGGAAGTGTTACTGTTACAGACATGCCTTATGGGAAATGTAGTCTACTGTTTGTATTCTAATAGCGTGTTACAGTTTAGATATAAGTACCCGAAAACTAGGAAAAGTCTCTCTTCTCCCCAAACATCCCTTAAACTCTTTCAGCTATTCATATAATGCTTTGCTAGGGTTATTCACATGCATTGACTGGAGCAAAATGAGATAAATTACCTTTCTGCTGAGAAATTCTCTAACCAAAGATGCAGCCACCTCTTCTACAAAAGAGTTATCCATTTTATTCCAAGACATACAGGGGTATTCCTTACTTGATCAACATTAGCTATTAAAATTTGCTGACTTCCTAGCTCTTCCGTAGCCGCCATCCAGCCTTTAACCACTGCATTCCTGAGGCAGTCAGCTCAAATTGCAGCCTGCAGTACCCTGGTCTGTTGCGTTGTCATGGATGTGTTGCCATGGAGACGATGTGTCATCAGAGCAGGCCAGAGAACTCCTCCCCTCTGCAAAAGCAGATTTTTTCGTGCAGCTGAAAAGAACTCTTATGTTAACGCTCAGCATGCACCAGTGTGCATAATATTTCTATTTCTATTAAAGTTCAATATATTGTAAACATCAGGTTCCAAGTAAGCTGTTTTTCACTGTATATCATAATACTCAAATCTCTGTTTACCCAACATTTTCTAAATAATTTACTAATGTATTCAATGAGAATTTGCCTATTCACTTACCTTTTCCAGGTCCACATTTAAAAGTCAACATTGGCATTAGAGCGTGGAGGTAAGGTTTTTACTTATGAATAGAAGAAACGTTTAAAGTTCTTGGAGGCATCCTAAAGGAAAAGTTTAATACCAAGGCCAGAAGGGAGGATTGTGATCATGTTGTCTGACCTTTTGTATAAAACAGAACATGGGACTTCACCAAGAGTATATATTTTAGAAAAAAATTCAATCTTGATTTAAAAATTGTCAGTGATGAGTAATCCCGCTGATTGCATTTTTGGAGAGGGTTCAGGAGGGTGTCTTGTGTCCAGTTCTGGACACCACATGTCAGGAAAGATGTGGACAAATTAGAGATGGTCCACAGCACAGAAGAGGAACAAAAATGATTAAAGGTCTAGAAAGCATGACCCATGAGGAAAGACTGAAAGGGGAACCCCTGCCTCCTGAACGGCTAGTGAGTCTGGGCTGGAGACTCCTAGTCAGCAGGGGCCACAACTCTAGGGTGACACCCCAGCACAACACCAGCAGCTCCCAACAGGAGGAGGAGGAAGACACCATCACCAGTAGAAGCACAGCGACCCAGACCCAGATGCCCAAAACCAGGAGGCCTCCCAGGCAACTTCGGACACCGGGGAAGGAACATCAGGATGTGATTGCTGTGAGGGTCCGCCTCAACGCAGGGCAGGCGGGAGCAAAAGGGAGGGTGCAGTGCTGTGACATGTCAGGTTGATCAAAGCTGGGGGGGAAAGGGGACACACCCAGGGAGGGCCATCCTACCCCTGCACCCTCAGGGCTGCTAGGCACCACCTGCTCCTGCAGGCAGTGATGCCAGGTGCAGGCATGGGTCGGGGATGCCGGGATTGCCTCACAGCTGCAGGGCTCTCAGTACTCTGCGGGAACCCCAACCGGGGCCTGACACTTGTCTGTGCTGCTCGGCCATGGGCTGTGTTTGGGGGGCAGGATGGTGGCCTGCACACCTTCTGGGCTCCAGGGTGGTTGTGGCTGTGGGCCGGGCCACACCATGCCTTACTGAGACACACATGAGCAGCCTCTGAACCTAGGACAAGCACTGCCTGCTGACAAGAGGAGGCATGCCCTCTCAGGGAAAGGGTGAGCATGCATGACTGACAGCTTTTCCCTCTTCTCCTCCACAGCCGGACCAGCTGACCAGGAGGGGGGCGCCATACCTGCCCCACCACCCAGATGGCCGCAGGGAACCTGTTGGCACTGGCACACCTACTTAGACCTGGTGCGCCAGCATGTTGGAATTCTGCAAAGGATGCAGGACTCAATGGAGAGGAGGCTGGAGGCAGAGGCCGAGTGGCGCCGGCACTTGCTGGATGAATTCGCCCAGCAGTGCAGGGACAGCTGCGCTGCAATCCAGGAGGCCATGGCCTTCCCCGGTCCTGTGCCCCCTCCTCAGCCTGCCCCCCCTCAGCCTCTGCCATCCCACAACCAGGTCCAGCCCCACCTCCTGCCCAGCCCCCTGCTGTGGCAGCCCGCACGCACAGCCGGATGCAGTAAGGCCTCCGGAGCCAGAGAGCCAGGGGCTCTTCCTCCAGACAGCCCCCTCAGCCCTGAGCTTTCCTCCCCCTTTCCTGGTTGACATTCCCCTTTCCCACCAGTGACAGTAACTGAGGGACACACTTTATTTTGTTTGCACACAGTTTATTTTCTAAGAAAAAAAGTTTTTTATTTTCTCTGAACAAGAGAGTTATTTTATTTTATTTTGTGCCAAAAACAACAGTGAAATAAACTGGACAAAAGTTTTCACCATCACCTGTCTCCGTTCTCAGTATGTGAGGAATGAGTACAAAGTGTGACTGTGGGGCCAGGAGGGATTTTGGGGAGGAAGGCACCGGGGGCATGGGGAAATCCCACATTTTGAAGGCCCTGGGGAAACTCAGCGGCCTCCTTGGGAGAATTTCTCCCTTAAGGCTTCTCGGATTTGCAGTCCTGACTGGTGGGCTTACCGGATGGCAGCTGTCCGAGGCTGCTCAAACTGCCTCCCCTCCATCTCAGCCTGTGTCCTCTATGCAGGGAGAAAGGCCTCCCCTTTCCTCTCCACAAGGTTGTGCAGCACGCAGCATGCTGCAACCACATCAGGGATGTTGTGATTCCCCACATCCAGCTGAGTGAGAAGGCATCTAAACCTGCCCTTCAGATGCCCAAAGGTGCACTCCACCTGGAAGCGAGCCCGATTCAGGCAGGAGTTAAAGAGTTCCCTGCTTGCATCCAGGTGACTGGTGTAGGGTTTCATGAGCCAGGGCATAAGGGGGTAGGCCGTGTCGGCCACGATGCATATAGGCATCTGCACATCCCCCACTGCCAAGTTTCTGTCTGGGAAAAATGCCCCAGCGTGAAACCTGCAGTACAGGTAGGAGTTTCGGAATATGCAGGTATCATGTGCCTGGCCTGAGCACCCGACACAAATGTCTGTGAATTGTCCCCGGTGGTCAACCAAGGCCTGCAGCACCATCAAAAAGTAGCCCTTTCTATTAATATACTGGGCTGCTTGATGGGGCGGTGCATGGATGGGGATGTGCGTCCCGTCGAGTGCTCCACCACAATTGGGGAATCCCAGTGTCGCAAATCCAGCCACGATGGCATCCAGGTTTCCCAGGCAGACAGACCTGTGAAGCAGCTCTGAGTTGATGGCCGTGACCACCTGCAGAAAGGGACAAATAGAAACACACAGAACAGGACATTAGAGGGGTTGGCTCAGCTGATGAGAGGTGCTCCCCCCCCGCACCCAAGAGTCCCCCCCCCCCCAGACAACCCCTCCCCCAACCCCCGCACCATGGCAGGTTGAGGCTGAGAGGGCTTCTATCTCTGCCACCCCATCACCAATTCCCTGTGCCTGGTCCTGACTGCCCTCCTGGACTGTCCCCTGAGAGTGACTTACCTCCATCAAGACAGCCCCGACGGTAGACTTCCCCACGACAAACTGATGCCCCATGGCGCGGTAGCTGTCGGGGGTGGCCAGCTTCCACAGCGCAATAGCGATGCACTTCTCCAGGGGGATGGCAGTCCGCAAGTGGGAGTCTGGTGTTGCAGGGCAGAGGCGAGCCATACACAGAGCTCCTGGAAGGTGGCCTTCTGCATCCGGAAGTTTCGGAGCCACTGGTCGTCGTCCCACTGCTGCATAACTAGCCGGTCCCACCAGTCCGAACTGGTGTCCAGCCTCCAAACTTGCCTTTCCATAAATAAGTTCAGGGCTAAGGGCAGCAGAGCTGCAGCCTGAGCGAGGGGCTCAAAGCTGGGCTCAGAATCCAGCTCTGCCGGCAAGGTCATCATGTTCTCCTGAGCATGCAGCAGAACTTCCAGCATGACGGTGTGGGGCCATCGCCTGACCAGGGGCAGCTCAGGCTCCATGGCCAAATAAGCCAAAATAACACTCAAACAAAAGAACAAAAAAACAAAAATACAAACAAAAAACCAAACCAAACAAACAGACAAACCAGAAAATAAACTGCTGTGGTGTCCGAGAAAGCAGGGCAACAAGAGCCAAAAAAACTGCAGCAGCTTTGCTTTCCCTCTGAGATAGGCAAGCCAGAAGCAGGAGCAAAGCAATGGCTGTCCAGGAGGATCCCTTTAAGCACGCATCTCTGCAGAGACCATGCAGCAGTGCCTGGGCTTTAAGGCTGCTCTTGTGACCTTCCAGAAGCACTTCCAGGTGCCGCCTTCTGTCGATAGAGCGTCCCACAGTCTGGACTCTCTTTATCGACAAAGCTGATCGCTTTGTCGACAAAGCGATGTAGTCTGGATGCTCTTTGTCGACAGAAGTTTTGTCGACAGAATCTGTCGACAAAAATTCTGTGGATGGAAGCCTGTAGTCTAGACATACCCCTAATGTGTGAAATGTGGTGTCCCACTGGGAGGAGTGTGGTTGGGGGTAGAAGTTGGAAGGATGATAGGATAGGCTCGTTGATGTGAAAGTCCAACTTAATTTTCAGTACAAAGGATGGTTGGGGTTGGAGTATAACTCATTGGCTCGTAAATATTATATATGGAGGAGTGGCAGAGAGTGAGGTGAGATTTCCCACCCATTGTGCAGATGTTATTGCTAAGAAAAAGGCAACCTCGGTGGTCAGTAGCGACAGAGGACAGGTCATCAAGTGCTCGAAGGGAGGTTGCATCAGGACATCCAGGACAAGTTCTAAGTTCCATGGGTGAGGTGGATCTCTGTGTGGCGGGTAAAGATTTGCTACTCCTTTCATAAACCTCCTGGACATTGGATGAGTGAATACGGAATACCTGTCTTAGCTATCGAAAGGCAGTGATCGCAGCAAGGTAAACCGTGAGCGAAGATAACACCAGACTGGAATTCCTTAAATGCAGGATGTAGTCGAGAATGCGGTGGATGGGGGCCGAGGTCGGATCCAAACTATTATGCACGCACCAAGAGCAGAACCTCGCCCATTTGTGGATGTAAGTAGACCCATTGGTGGGCTTTCTACTCTGGAGCAGGATCTGTTTCACCTGTTGGGAGCACATCATCTCCGAGTCCCGGAACCAGCTAAGAACCATGCTGTTAGATAAAGGTGGTCGGGTTGAGGATGCAGTACTGTTCCTTACTCCTAGGTCAGCAGGTTGTGGCGTCTGGGAAAGTGATAGGGTGTATGCGGTGACATGCGAAGAAGGTAAAGCAATCAAGTCTGACTCGGCCAAAATGGGGCTATGAGGATTACTGTTGCCTTGTGCCTGGAGATCTTTTCCAAGACTCTTGGTATCATGGGAGTCGGGGAAAGGCATACAACAGATGAATGCTTCAGTCCAGGAGGAATGTGTCCCCAGGCAGCCTCAACCAACGTCGCTCTCAAACAGTAATATTGGCACTTCTCATTCTGGTGTGTGGCGAATAGATCTATGGAGGGTACGCCCCAGAGGCAAAAGACTTCATGCAGCACCCGGGGGTTTAGTTCCCACTCGTGGTTCGTAACAAAGTACCTGCTGAGTGCACCTGACCTTGCCAGGTAGTGTTGCACAGGGAATGCTGCAACGTTTAATTTTAACCTAATTAAGACTAAAATAGGCCACTCTGACTAAAAGTTGTTAAATGTCCCTGGATTCAGAAGTGAGGAACGCCTGATAAATCTGTATCAATCACCGGTGATTTCTTTAATAAACAGGCAGACGCCAAATAAGGCAGGGCCAAACCATATATTGTCAGAATTGTTCAAAAACAGTATACACGGTGTAGAAACCACTTCATATTTAGCTAGAAGCCATTCTGTATAACAAAAGCCATTTCAGTTTCTTGTGTCTGCACGAGGGAGTGAACTGGCCTTCACCGAGGTGAAGAGAGACCAGAGGGATGCGCTGTTGGAATGTGTTAATGAACTATTTTGAGCTGAAGCTCGAACTCCCTTTTAACCTGTTTCTTTCTATGCTGATAATAATTCCTCTTTGAAGTTCTCTTTGATTTCTTGCCCTGACGTCAGACTTGTTTGGTTAAGGGTATAAAATACTAGGATTGATTGTATTAGCCAGCCTTACTGGGCCCGACTTTGCTGGGACCACGTTTGGCTCACTTTGCTTTTATTGGCCAATAAAACTGTCTGTTTAGCCGCCTAAACTGAGTGAGGGTGTGTCTAGACTACATGCCTCCTTCGACGGAGGCATGTAGATTAGCCAGATCGGAAGAGGGAAATGAAGCCGCGATTAAAATAATCGCGGCTTCATTTAAATTTAAATAGCTGCCCCGATCTGCCGATCAGCTGTTTGTCGGCAGATCGGGGGAGTCTGGACGCGATGCCCCGACAAAGAAGCCTTTCTTCATCGACACAGGTAAGCCTGGTTTCACGAGGCTTACCTGTGTCGATGAAGAAAGGCTTCTTTGTCGGGGCATCGCGTCCAGACTCCCCCGATCTGCCGACAAACAGCTGATCGGCAGATCGGGGCAGCTATTTAAATTTAAATGAAGCCGCGATTATTTTAATCACGGCTTCATTTCCCTCTTCCGATCTGGCTAATCTACATGCCTCCGTCGAAGGAGGCATGTAGTCTAGACACACCCTGAGGCGTTTGCTTTGACAACGGGAAATGATTAACAGAAATACAAACCCACCCTAGCCTTAGAAGAAAGGAGACAGGAAATCCCTCAAACAGAAGGAAGTATACATTACAAATGGTTGATGTACAGTTGTTGCTCACAACCTGCAACGCCGCAGCTAATGTTAAGCCTTAGCGGAGGATCACTGAGGAGATCCCTGGAAACCGGTATTCAGGCCTTTCCGACACAGGACCGTCCAGGAATCCTTGACCTCTCGGAATATAGTTCTCCACTGGATCCAGGGGCGAATGACTCTTCAGTACATTCACTTAGTCCAAATGGCGGTGACACAAATATTCAACTGCCATTGTCCCCGGCTTCAATTCCCAAATGTGGGACTTTTCCACACGCAGGTGGCCCACAGGATAGCTATACAGCTGAGCCCAAACTACTACACTCACGATGATGATAAAACTTAACCAATCTCACTCACTCATACGTACATAGACGCAGACAAGACAGGGTAGACGAACCAAATGGACAAATGAACCAAACACTCCAGCGAACGAGACAAAATGAACAAAGAATCAGAACAGAATGGAACAGAGAGGTTTTATTAACATTTGGACGGTAAAAGGTTCATGGGTGTTGAGTGCATAATTTGGTGACGTGTGAATAGATTCAACAGGGTGATGTGCACCTAAAAAGGGCTATGTGCAGTTTCTGGGGGGCAAGTGCACAATATTTGAGCAGGGTGCAAAGCTGAGGAATGAGTGCAAACACTGGCTTTGGTGGGAACACTCTTCTCCCTGTTTTCATGGTCACACAAAATGGAACCCACTTTTGGATTGAAAGTTTTATTTATTTTTTTTATGTTTGGAGTTTAGGTTTAGTAATGTAGTAACGTAAGGTAGTATATAATCATATTTAATATTGTAGTAAGTTAAATCTTTTAGTTAAGTATATATCTCCTATATTTCCTTGTTCTAAAGTGTAGTGAGTAAAGAGAGAGAGTTTTGGTCTTATGTCTGTGTTAATGAGACCAGAGCAGTGTTTCCCAAGTGGTGTTCCGCAGAACCCTGGGGTTCTGTGAAGTGAAAATAAGCTTTCCATGAGAAAATTCCATTACAGTAACATTTTATGATTAAATAAAATAATCATTAATATTATGTGATTTTTGTTTTTAAATACATGCAATTAAACTATAAATGTTGATCTCATGACCTTGTTTAGCATTTGTTTATTATTATTCTTACTTATTTGTGGTCTACTTTTTCAGCTTCATATATTAGACTGTTATTGGGGGTTCTGTAAAATTCTTTCGAGTTTAAAAGGGTTCCGTGGCCAAATAAAATTGGGCAACACTGGACTAGAGGAATGTTGAAGGCTAAGGCCTTACTTGTTTGCTTTACAATGCCTCTTTGCTTTGCCCAGTGCAGATATTGATGTTATGCCCTTCCTCGAGAGTCCTTGTAAAAGATTCTGTAGTCCCCTTACTAAAGGTGCCTCTGCTTATTTAATGAGAAGACCCCGTGTGCTGCAATTCAGCCTCACAGACTACAATTCCCACGAGCCCTTGGGAAAAACAGGAAGGAAGTGACTCTTGTGTGGGAGATCGGGGGTCTCTCCACGTGCACGAGAAGAGAGGCCTAGCAGTCTGGGACTCTGCCCTTGGATTTTGGAACAGAAGGGGAGCCAGGCTGCTGTGGAGAAGTTTGATCGAGTCCAGAGCTGTTAGAGTGCTGCTACAGACTGGGACTAGATGCCTTTGGAACTGGGATCTAGCAGGCTGCTTCTGATAGGCACAGCATGAGACTGTAAGTAATTGGGCCTTTTTGGGAAAGTGCTGCCTGGGACAGAGCTGCTGCCTAGCTTGGACCCTCATACACACTGCCTACCGAGAATCTCCATTACAGCTGCAGTTCTTCACGCGCGCCCACGCAAGCAAGAGTCTGGGACTCTGAATCCAGAGGTGTGCACACCACTCTGGGGTGGGATCAATATTGGCAGTGCAAATGCTAGATATATACGTTCAATTATTGTTGTGCACTTTGTTAATGTTATTCATTGTTAATCTGCTAAACCCTGTTTATTTAAGTTAAGTAAAGATTGTTTATTTTAATGTAATCTATTAGATGTATATGATTTGTAGCTGTTGTTCTGGAATTAGATCCAGATTATTGCTGGAATGAGTTTATTCCTGGAGGCTCTCAAGGCATACCAGTAAGTGTGTACAAGGCCAGCCACATGGAAGCACCGCCATTGTATGTTCTTTATGAGCAAGGGATTGCAGCAAGGGGGTGGATAGGGTTTTTCCCAACTAAACAACACCACCACTGGAGTGCTCAGGAGCTCCTTTTATGTTAAAACCTGTGTGTGTGACCTGCTCCCGAGTAACCCGGGGAGGAAAAAGGGGGTTACAATTACTTATGTGTGAATGTAGCATGTATGTGTCGAGATAAAGGTGCAAGTTATTGCTCAGAAACAGATGGCCAAAAAAGGAGGGGTGAGCATGGGTGAAAACTAGACAACCCGGAGTCAAGGAAGAACCATCTATAATCATCAATGTGTACCCCTATTCACAAGATGTTTGGAGTATTGACAGATTGATAGCCTTAAAGCGGAGCTAGCGTCCCTGAAAGATGATTGATTACAGGATAAGCTTTGGAAAATGTTTTTGGGAACACTGACATCAAAAAGATAACACTGCAGTCACAGGCTGACACAGCGGAATCCATAGACTTCAACAGAGAAAAGGATTATAAAAGTAGGGTGCTTTGCTATGGAACTGTGAGTTCGTCTTGCCCCGCAACTCCAGAGGAGCATCGGATCGATCGACTGACAAAGGCCCTTGATGTAGCTGCGTTTGATCTAGCTGACCACTAGATTGATACAAACTCTGGACTGGTAACTATGACATCATCTGGTGGGACTGTGTATGCATGGTGTTTGTGTGTGTGAGTGATTGAAAAGCATATGCAACTGTTGTATTCTCAATAAATGCGGCGTACTGCCTTTTCCCCTATAAAACAGGGGTTCCCAAACTTTTTGAGATGAGGACCAGTAAATCCATTCACGAGCTTTTGGAGGACCGGTAACATTCATTTGCATATCTGCATATTCATTAAGCAAATGATGAATATGTAAATACGTTTCTGGTCCTCCTGAAGCCATCAGTGCCAGCTTTAGCAAAACTTTTGATACGGTCACCCACAATATTCTTGCCAGAAAGTTAAGGGAATATGGATTGGATAAGTGGACTGTAAGATGGATAGAAAGCTGGCTAGACCAGGGTTTCCCAAACTTTTTACTTTAGTTGAAATCCATTTTTTTAGTACTGTTTTTTGCAGCTCAAAAATATAAATGCATATTAAGAAAAAGAATGAAAAATGAATACATTTTCACTTTGTATTATTTATTCACAATAATAACAGTACATAACACAAATCTTAATTAAAATTTAACCAGTAGAATTTTAACAGTTGTAAAGTTTGTTTATTTATAATTGAATGAGTTGAATATAAGTCATTTGTGTGCACTTTATAACTTTTAAATAACTAAAAAGAGAACTAATGGGAAGAGTGATGTTGTTTTGCATCACATAGCAACTTTGTCAGGAGCAAAAGAAGAAAGTTTTATCCTCAAATCTGGTTCAACATTCAATCTATTTCTATATTTTTTTTTGAAGAAAACCAAAGACGAGAAACTAGATTCACACTTATATGTCGTGACGAAAGGCATTAAGAATTTGACTGCTTTCTCAGATAAATGTGAATATTCATTTCTGCAGCTCAACCAAAAATCAATCAAGGAGAGTTTATCAACGTTCTCTTTTAAGGCAGAGTCACAGGAAAGTTCAATTAATGAATCCACTTCTGATGCACTCAGTTCTTCATTTTCGGTGTAAATAGTAAACGGGTTCTTAATCCACATTTTACTGGCATCAATTGGAGGAAAATATTCATTTAAACTTGATGTTAGCCCCAAAAGGTGTTCTTGGATTGCTGCAGAAATTGCATCTGAGATACTAGTTTCAGCATATTTTTCTTGTAATTCAGTTAAAGTACAAAAATACTTAAAGTTTCTCTTGTTAACTCGCTGTGACCATCAACAAAGTTTTTTAATTGTTGCCTCAACTTTTTCGTGAACTTTGAAAATATTAATTTTAGTGTCTTGTAAATTCAAACTTAAATAATTTAAAAGACAAAATATGTCACATAAGTAAGCCACCATTGTTAACCAATCAAACTCATAAAACCTGTCTTTAAATGTAAATATAACATCTTTTGCCAATGGAGGGTGTCGCTCAAAGAACAATAAAACTTCATCCTTCATTTCAAAGATTTGTTTCAAAATGTTTCCTTTCGACAGCCATCGAATCTCACAGTGTAGTAAGAGATGCTCATGTTCACTGCCTAATTTGTTGCACAAAGCAGTAAAGATTCTGGAATTCAAAGGACGAGCTTTTATATAATTTATAAACTTTTCACACATTCTTGAAGAGTGGAACTCAAAAGTGATGGCATAGTTTTCACAGCTAATGCCTCTCTGTGAATACTGCAGTGCACCCATACACAGTCAGGCGCTACATCTCGAATCTGCGAGACAAACCCAGTGCAAGACCCTGCCATTACTTGAGCCCCATCACTGCTCTGTCCAACACACTTTTTCCATTCAATATCGCTTTGAATAATAAAATCATTGATTAGCTTGTTACCCTGGGTCTGCAGATTCAAAATGGAGTCTGAGGAGTCTCATTATCTTTCCCGCCAAAAACCTGAAGGAAGAAGCCTTTGCACTCCTCACTATGCCCTGTGTGCGCACCCCTCCTTATGCACACGGCCCTTTTCCTTATGCACCCGGCCCACTATCTTTGCACACCACTCGCTAGGTTATTTTCCCGCCTTAAGTTCTTTATAAGCTCCCTTTGAAGAACATTCATGTTCTTTGGCTCTTCTATGTCCGTATATGTGTGTCGTCGGTGTTTCCTGAGGAGGCCAAGGTTCCAGCCTACGATTGAATTGAGACTGCCCATTTCTTAGGGATATTATTTTAAAGAGTAGGGGAAGCCTTCTACTATAACTCGAGACTTGGGACTTATAACCAGACGTCTAGCTCTTTGGACATTAACATTCGGACAAGATCCGGTGCTTATCCTGAGCAGTAGATCAGACGAGGGCGAGGACCCGCGCAGCTCCAGGATCCGGACAAACAACGAATATCAAAGGATCGCTCCGTTAGTCCTCCCTTAAAGCTTAAAATTAGCTGAGAGGTTGTAGGTCACGGACATCAATCGCCGTTCTATGTAATGTATAACCTTGTGTGTGTGGGACTGCACTATCTTCTCTTTTCTTGGGTTAGGATGGGACAGTTATAGTTGCTGTATTTGCTGATGTCTGGTTATAAGTCCCAACATCACCTGCCAGGAGATTCCACTGCTATAGTCGGGAGGGATGGCGGGGGCATGGGGTACGGCCATGCCGTAGTGGATTGCGTGCGTGATGTGTGATGTGAGGATGGCCATGGAGTCAGCCATCTTCGTGCACTGGGCCTGGAAGGCGCCCCAGGCCTCCTGCCGCCATTGTAGGTTCCCCTGGACGTGCTCCCGAATGGAGCCCTGTATTGCCTCCACCGCCTGGACGTGCCGGCGAAGGAGCTGGTCCTGCTGGCGGAGCCTGCGTTTGCGTGGTTGGCCAGCTGGGGGTGCCGCTGCTGCCGGACTGGAGGGTCCCCGGCTTGTGCTTGGTCCCCCTGCAGGAAAGAGAAGAAAGGATGGGTCAGTCAGGCAGGCCGGCCGCTGTCCCCACACCTCATGCCCTCCACCCCTGAGCCCAGGTGACCCCACAGTTGTGTGGCTTGGGCCCACTCGGTTCCCCTCCTGCCCCCCATGTTGTATGTTTGCAAGGAGGACCGCCCCTGGAGTAGGGTCCTCCTCCATGTATTGTAACCACCGGTCTGTGTCCTGGCCCCATGGAGGGCGGGAGGGTGCTTGTGTTGTGTTCACCTGTGGAACTCCCTGCCGGTGGAGACTGTGAAGCCTTGGGCTAATCACTGGTGTTTGACAGGGAGCGAGATGCATCCCCACACAGTGCCTGGGAGCACATCTGGCAGAGGTGGTCTGGGCTCTCAGATCCCCATCGCGTGGGATATCTCCTGGACGGAACCAGAAGAGTGACTGGGGGGGGGGGGAAGGCGTCCCATCCTTGCAGCAAAACTCAGGGCGGCCCTAAGGGCGGCCCGAGCACTTCCCCCCCCTTCTCCCTACCACTATCCCTCCCACAACCCTGGTAGCCCAGGGACATGTGTGGCCACAGTGGGACTTCCCTCGGGGAGCCAGCCAAGGCACCGGGAGCAGGCGAGGGGCTCGGTGGGGGCCATGGTCACAGGGCTGTGACGCTGCGGTTTACCCAAGAGCAGCTGGCTGTACCTCACAGCCAAGCATGGGACAATGTGCCGTTCTCCATGCTGCACCCTTAGCGGAGATGTGTGCTCTGGGCTGAGTCCCTGGTGCTCTGGCCGGTTCCAGCCGGCATCCACCCTTCCCCCTGGTCCCGCCGACGTGTGTGAGCAGCATTGTCCCAGGCATGCACTGCAGCTGCCTGCCACGGCCACGTGCCACTTGGTCACCAGGCTGCATGTGGTTGCACGTGCTGCTTGCTGCCTAATGCTACACAGCGTGCAGCTCACGTGGCCTGAGTGACATGCTCTCCCTTCCCTGCCCCCTGCCCTTGTGAGTGCAAAATGCAAGACTCACCGGTGGATCATTCCCCGGCCTCGGAGGAGCTGCTGGAGGGGGCCTTCTGGGTGGCAATGCTGGCCTCCTCCCCCGAAGCACCGCTGCTGTCCTCTCCCTCCCCTGCCTCGGTGGTTCAGATGACCGGGGGGGGGGAGGGGGGCGCTGGCAGGTGTCTACCGGCACGTCTGGGCTTTGCGGGGCTGGCTGGCCAAGGATGGCATGCAGCTGGTCATAGTGTGGGCAGGTGTCTGGTCCTGCCTACCTGCCCTTGCTGGCCCGCACGTACCCGAGCTGCAGCTCCTTGACCTTTGCCCGGACTTGGTCAATGTTCGGGGCAGGGTGTCCACTCTGGGCTAGTGCTTCGGCCATTCGGCCGAAGATATCGGCGTTGCGGCGCCGGGACCGTGTATCGTGGAGGCCCTCCTCCTCCTGCCAGAGGTCAAGGAGGGTCTCCAGCTCCCTGGGGATCCAGGACGGAGCCCGTCTTTTGCTGTCCCTGGGGGCCTCCTGAGCTGGGGGTGCAGGTGGCTCACCACCCAGAGCTGCCATGGCTGAGCTGTGATTGCTGCTGGGCACAGCAGGGGCAACGTGGCAGACCTCAGTCACAGGTCTGAGGCACTGTCCTGCCACATGCTCTCAGCAGCCTGCGTGTTAAGAGCTCGGATTACCAGGAAGTCCAGGGCTCCTACGGGGTCTCCAGGCGTCCAAACCGCTTTTTTCCGTTTATTCTGCTTTTTTGGAAACGTGTTAGCTAGCTGTCTACACTGGCCCTTTTGCACAACAGTTTTTCAGAAAAAGGACTTTTGCCTGAATGGGAGCAGCAAAGCTTTTCTGGAAAAGCAGCTGATTCGGCACAGTAGATCGTCATTGCTTTTGCGGAAAATCAAGCAGCCAGTGTAGACAGCTGGCAAGCTTTTTCCGGAAAAGCGGCTGATTTTGTGGAAAATCTTGCCAGTCTAGACACAGCCTGTATGATTTCTATAGCTGGTATAGGGCAATTTGTTCAGCAGAGTGATGTAAGCTTCGTTATAATTGCATCATCCATGACTTCTAGGAATAACATGATGCAATTCATATCATGTATGATGCAATACCAGCTTCAGATTGCATCATTCATTGTTTTGCCTAAAAAGCAAGTACTGTCCAAACCCAGTCATAGATTTATTCATAAATCCAGTCAAAGATATATTTTAGTCATTTCTGGTTTAAACTGAGATCCCTTCCCTTTATAATTCACTTGTCCTCCGCCATTCGCAAGTCAAGGGTCGCATATACTGACCCAATAGCATATCTTGAAAACTAGAGCCAATCAACAATTTTAATCTTCATTTTCGTTCTCAGTGACCCAGAATTGGTAAAGTTTGACTACATTTATTTCAGAAGCATTTTGGCTGTAGAGCAGTCAATGCAGAAAGTATTAACCTTTCACCAACAGTATGCGGGTAACCTGTCTCGGCTATTAGTTTTGAAACCTCATATGAAGCCAACGCAAAGTTTTAATTTGAAGAGCCATTGAAAGTGCACTTTTCATGCTTTTTTTAGCAAAAGCTAATTCATTTCTCTTATTTATGAAAAAATCTATGGGCTTACTCGCATATTCTTGATGTTTGCATTCCAAATGGCGTTTCAGTTTTGATGGTTTCATGCACTCGTTGGATAGTTCTGTTTGACAGATTAGGCATAATGGCAAGTGATTATCACTACCAGCACTTATAAAACCAAATTTCAAATACTTTCATCAGAATAATTGTGGGTCCAAGGAGTTTTATCTTCTTATTCTCACTTGTACTAGGCTGCACACTGGTAGTAGTCTGCACATCATTCAAACATTTTTTAGTTGTATTTACAGTCACATTCTTCAGCCATTTATCCATATTGAAGATGAAAATGAGAGGGTATGTTATTGAAAATAAATGAAGAAAGCTTAAGCAGTTAACCTAAGAGGACATGCACCACTGTGCAGAAACAAGCTGAGGCTGCTGTATCACGTGACAGGAAAACCAATGACACAAGTTTGGCTGCATGAAAATACACGTGCTTCTGGGGAGACGAAGCCCTTTCATTAGATACAATTCTATGTTCCTTCCATTGTGCAATTCTCACTTTCCTTTTCACAACTGACAAGGTTGCAGTATATGCAGTAGTCCTCCATGCTTTCTGAAAAATCAATAAAGCTAAATTAAATGCTGATTATGTTACGACCAACACGTTTAAATGCAAATCCTAAGTTATTAATTACTGTCAATATGTTAATCCGGTCACTGGTTTGAACATATTTTTTTCTTTTTTGTGTGTCATATTTTCTCAAAGTTTTACTTTACTGCATCCAGATATAAAAATATCCCATTTTTTTAACTGGTCTATAAGAACGGTTACTTACCTGTAACTGTTGTTCTTCGAGATGTGTTGCTCATGTCCATTCGAAGTAGGTGTGCGCACCGCGTGCACCGTGTCTTCTGGAGCGTTTTCCCTAGCGGTACCTGTAGCGCCGGCAGGGCGCCCTCTGGAGTGGCGCCGCCATGGCGGGGCATAAGTACCCCTGCCGGTGCTGCCCCACCTCAGTTCATTTTTGCCGGATATTCCGACGAAGGGGAGGTAGGGTGGGAGTCGAATGGACATGAGCAACACATCTCGAAGAACAACAGTTACAGGTAAGTAACCGTTCTTTTCTTCTTCGAGTGGTTGCTCATGTCCATTCGAAGTAGGTGACTACCAAGCTAACCCCAAGGATGAGGGGTTGGAACAGTCACTGCACCAGAGTCATAAAGGAAGGTGAACAGTAAACAGATTTATTTGAACAATAAGCAGAGCCAAGTCACCAACCCAGAACAAGACAACCAGATGTATATCTTTACATATTTTACATTACAGATTCAAGGACTGCAGAACCCACCCTTACATCCTCCCTGGCCTATTGAGGTAGCGCATAATGTGTTGCAAATGTGTGGAGGGAAGACCAGGTGGCTGCCCTGCAAATTTCTGTGATCGGGACCTGGGCACCAAAGGCCACCGAGGACGCCTGCGCCCTGGTGGAGTGTGCCTTCACCCTGGGTGGGGTTTTACCAGCCAGGTGATAGCATTCTGTGATGCATTGCACCACCCATCTTGATAGCCTTTGCGTGGAAATAGGCGACCCTTTCACCCTGTCCCCGAATGCAATAAACAACTGTTGTGATTTGCGGAATGGTCTAGTCCTATCAATGTAGAATGCCAGCGCCCGCTTAGCATCCAAGGAGTGCAGAGCCCGCTCCTTAGAGGAGGCGTGGGGCTTTGGGAAAAAAACCGGGAGATAGATCTCCTGGGACAGGTGGAATGGTGATACTACCTTCGGAAGGAAGGCTGGGTGAGGTCGTAGCCTTACATTGTTACTGGAAAACACAAGGTAGGGCGGGTCTATAGTTAACGCCCTTAGTTCCGACACCCTTCAAGCCGATGTAATGGCCACGATAAAGGCAACCTTCAATGAAAGGTGCAGCAGGGAACACGTGGCCAGCGGTTCAAAGGGCGGTAGCATAAGCCTGTGGAGGACCACGTTAAGGTCCCAGGCAGGAAGTGGGGCCCTCACCGAGGGGTACAGCTTCTCCAGGCCAGTAAGAAACCGTTTAACCACTGGGTTAGAAAAAAGGGAGACTCCTGCCGTACCAACATGGAAGGTGGAAAGAGATGCCACATGGACTTTGATAGAAGAGAAAGATAGGCCACTAGACCGAAGTTGGAAAAGATAGTCAAGGATAGTTGGGATAGGAGCTGAAGACGGGTGCACTCCTCTTCGGGACGCCCAAGACAAGAAGGGCCGCCACTTGGCCGCGTACGACCGTCTAGTAGAGGGTTTCCTACTACTGAGGAGAACCATCTGAACCTCTCGGGAACATTCCCTTTCCGGTTGGTTCAACCACGGATAAACCATGCCGTTAGATGGAGAGACCGGAGATCCGGGTGAACCATGACTCCCTCACCCCAGGGTTGAGTTAGCAGATCCCAGACTAGAGGGAGTGCTATTGGGTCCTGGACCAGCATGTCCACCAGGATGGGGAACCAGAACTGTCTGGGCCACCTGGGGGCTATGAGGATGATCGAGGACCGAAATGTCCTCGCCCTGGTCAGTACCCTGGAGATCAAGGGAAATGGGGGAAAGGCGTAGAGTATGCCCTTTGGCCACACGGTCGTCAGGGCATCCCCCCGAGAATATTGCCCCAGCAGGGAACAGCAGTTCCTGCACTTGGCATTGCTTGCCGAGGCGAACAGGTCTAGGTGGGGATAACCCCACCTGCAGAAAACCTGGCGGAGAGCAGAGTCCTTGAGGGTCCATTCGTGGGCTCCAGAGGATCTGCTCAGAGTGTCTGCTAGCAGGTTTTTGCACCCCGGGAGGTATTCCGCTTGAGATGTGATGTCGTGTGTGACACACAAATGCCAAAGTTGCAGGGCCTCTTTGCAGAGGGGAAGTGAACGCGCCCCACCCTGCTTGTTGAGGTAAAAGACCGCCGCTGTGTTGTCCATACGGACCAGGATCGAGCAGTGGGCGAGCCTTGGCAGGAAGGCTTCGCAGGCTCGCCTCACCGCCCGCAATTCCCGAACGTTTATGTGCAGGGCTCGCTCTGAGGGGGACCAAAGGCCCTGCGTCCTGTTGCGTTCCACGTGTGCTCCCCATCCCAGATCGGACGCATCGGTGACCAGCGTCAGGGAGGAGGGAAGGGTATTGAACGGGACCCCACTGCGAACCATGGGTTCCTGGGTCCACCACAGGAGGGAGTCCAGAATTGCTTTGGGCACCGTAATTACCGAGTCCCAAAGACCCCTGGACTGGCTGAAGGCCTTCGCCAACCACGCCTGCATGGGTCTCATCCGCAACTGGGCATGGCGGACCATGTACGTACACACCACCATATGGCCCAGGGTCATGATAGGGGACCGATTTAGCCCTGAGATCAGCTCCACTATGGAGAGAAACCTGCTTTTGGGCAGGAACGCCCTGGCCACCCTTGAATTGAGGAGGGCCCCCACGAACTCTATGTGTTGCGAGGGGTTAGGGACGACTTTTCGATATTTATGAGGAGTCCCAACCTTAGGAAAAGGGCTCTTGTGAGTGCCACATGAGCTTCTACCTGGCCGTACGAGCGACCTCGGATCAGCCAATCGTTGAGGTACGGAAACACGGGCACCCCTTGTTTGCGGAGATAAGCAGCAATCACCGCCCTGCATTTTGTGAATACCCTTGGTGCTGTACATTAACCAAAGGGGAGCACCGTAAACTGAAAATGGTGTTGTCCCACCATAAACCTGAGGAACCTCCTGTGGCTGGGTCTGATTGCCACGTGGAAGTACGCGTCCCTGAGGTTGAGAGTCGCATACCAGTCTCCTAATTGCAGCACTGGGATGACCGATGCCAGGGTCACCATTCTGAATTTGTGTTTTACCACCGCCCTGTTTAGATCTCGGAGGTCCAAGATGGGACAGACCCCCCCCTTTGGTTTGGGGACAACAAAATAACGGGAGTAAAAACCCCTTCCTCGCAGCTGCGGTGGAACCTCCTCTATCGCTCCTTTTTCGAGGAGCGCAGACACCTCCTGGCACAGGATGTGTTCGTGAGGGGTGTCCCTTACAAAGGACGGAGAAGGGGGTTTTGAGGGCGGTGGGCCTAGGAACGGGATAGAATACCCTCCCTTTACTATGTTGAGTACCCAGGCATTCGACGTTATAATGGCCCATGCATGGGCAAAAAGGGATAGCCTGGCCCCAAACAGGGGCCCAGGGTAGGAGATTGGTACGAGACTCTCGAGCGAGGCGTCAAAACTGAGGTTTGCCCTGATGGGAAGGGCCGTGAGGGCCTCCACGCTGGGTATCAGTCCTGGGGCGACGACGTCGGCCCCTAGCCCCCTGAGGGAGCGCGGCTGCCCCGGAACCCCACCGGAGGCCTGGGGACAGCGCCCCCAGTAATCCCCACGGGGGACCTGGGGTTGCGCCCTTCCCTGCTGCCTATAGGGCAGCTGTCGTCGCTGCGGAGCCGGTGTGTGGATGCCCAAGGACTTCAGGGTGGACCTAGTGTCCTTCAACGTATGGAGTCTAGAGTCGGTGTGCTCTGAGAACAGAGCTTTGCCCTCGAAAGGCAAGTCCTGAATAGTGTGCTGCACGTCCGGGGGAATTCCTGAGACGTGGATCCATGCCCCTCGACGCATAACGACACAAGTTGCCATCGTGTGGGCCGCAGAATCCACCGTGTCCAGAGCCGCCTGGAGAGCGGTTCGTGAAATGACTTTGCCCTCTGAGGTAACAGCTGCGAACTCCTGACGGTCCTCCACAGGGCGTCTGTCTCGGAAGTTTTCGACGGCCTGCCAGGTGTTAAAGGCATACCTACTCAGCATCGCCTGCTGGTTTGCGATGCGGAGCTGTAACGCCCCCGTGGCGTAAACCTTACGGCCCAGTAGGTCCAGCCTCTTAGGCTCCCTAGCCTTTGGAGAGGGCCCCGGCTGAGGGAGTCTTTCCTTTTGGGCTGCGGCCTGTACAACCAAGGACCCAGGGGTGGGTTGTGAGTACAGGTGATCATGCCCCGAGTTTGGAACGTAATAACGCCTCTCGATCCCTTTTAATGTAGGGGTCAAGGTTGCCGGTGTTTGCCACAGGGTGTTGGTGATCTTTGATACCGTTTCGTTGAGTGGTAAGGCTAATCGCGCAGGCTCATTGTCCGTGAGGATGTCCACCATTGGATCTGTGTCCTCAATAACAGGTTCCACCGGCACGGCCAAGTTGGCCGCCATGCGGTGGAGGAGGTCTTGGTGTGCGCGGGCATCCATTGACGGCAGACTCGGTGCAGGGTCTGCTAGTGCCTCGTCCAGGGACGACGACGACGAAGACTCCTGAAGTGGCACAAGAACAGTTGTTGCCAGCCGCGGAGCCGTCTGCGTAGCTTGTGCTCCTGATGGGTCCACCTCCGGAGCCGACGGTTACGATGCCGGTGGATCGGGTTGGGGTACCCCGAGGGGGGAGGAAGGGGCTCGAGACAGGCACGCAGACGGACGGGAACGGTGCCCTGATGTCCCCGACCCCAGAGAAGGAGGCAGCTGACCCTGCCATTGGTGGTAGGCCCAAGGGGTCCAGAAAGGCCACTGCGGGTGTGGAGGCCACGTTTGTTGTGTGGTCATTCCTATGTCTGGACCTCGATCTGTTGGTCGAGGATGCCCTCGATGAGCCCGAACGGACGGAGGAAGCATCCGAGACCGAGGAATAATCGGACTCCGGCCAGGGTGGAGCCGATGAAGAGAGCGGGGCAAACCTTGCCATTGACTCTGGCTTGCCCACATGAGTACGTCGAGGCCGCGCTATCTGTGGGGCCGGAGGACCCATGGTTTGTGCCGGAAGGCCCACTGACGGTTGCAGCACCGGGGGACCCAGGCCCGGTGCCAATTGTTCGACGGCACCCAGTTGCGGCACCGGGGTACCCAGGCCCGGTGTCGTCTGAGTCGCCAGCAGTTGCGGCACCGGGGTGCCCAGGCCCGGTGCCGGCTGGGTCGCCAGCAGTTGCGGCACCGGGGTGCCCAGGCCCGGTGCCGGCTGGGTCGCCAGCAGTTGCGGCACCGGGGTGCCCAGGCCCGGTGCCAGCTCAGTCGCCAGCAGTTGCGGTACCGGGATGCCCAGGCCCGGTACCGGTTGAGTTGTCAATGGCTGTGGCACCGAGGTGCTCAGGCTCGGTGCCGGTTGAAACGGTGCCCAAGGTTGTGGCACCGGGGTGCTCAAGCCCGGTGCCGGTTGAGTTGCGTCCGGCGGTTGTGGCACCGGGGTACCCAGGCCCGGTGCCTGGCGAGATCACTGGGTGAATGCCGGTGCAGGTGAAGGCACAGAGACGGATGCCGGCCCCTGGATGACCTCCATGGAAGAGAGAGATGTCTGAGTGGACGCCACATGGCTACTTAGATACGGCACCGGCACCGCCATGCGAGGAGCTGGCAAGAAGCTCAGCTGCGTCTCAGGTCACGCATGGCTGGAAGCTCCCTGGGAATGATGGCTCGGGGACGATAGGAGAGCCAAGGTAGCGATTGGTACTGATCCCACATGGGATGATCCCGACGCGTAAGCCACTTTGGCATGCCGACCTGGGCCATGCTGGGGTGAAGCCATAGTCAACCGAGCTTCCGAGTATGGTGACCTCAACCCTTCCGAGTCCACCGAGGATGGCGGGGAGGTCGTGAGGCTAATAAGGTCCTGCGCCGCCTCGAACGTATCCGGCGTGGACGGTCGGTGCGGAGGTAGTCGGCCAGGGCTACCTAGACCTCCTTGGCGCCGACGGTGCGGAGGGGACGATATGCGCACCGGAGAGCCCATGGTGCGGTGCCCCACCGACGTTGTCTTCTTTGAAGGAGACCTTCCCCGGGATTTCTTCACTCTCTTATTGGAGGAGAGTGCGATCGGTGCCGGGATGTCGATGCCGATGCGCGGTGCCAGTGAGGGGCGTCCCGCGTCGAAGCCGGTGCGCTGCGCACCGCAGGCTGATCCGGCGGCACCGGCTGAAGCGCTGACTCCATGAGAAGAAGTTTTAAGCGGGAAACCCTTTCTTTTCTGGTAAGAGGCTTGAAGGACTTACAGATTTTACAGGCAATAGCCAGATGAGCCTCACCCAGGCACTTACGACAACTGTCGTGAGGGTCACCCCATGGCATAAACTTCCCGCAGTCAGCGCACGTCTTAAAGCCTTGCGGCCCTGGCATTCCTTACCCCCAAGGGGGAAGGAACAAAGCAAATAACCTATCTAACTGTGAGAACTATTTACAACGAATGTGAAAAACGGGAACCATTAACTAACTAAGGGTATGTCTACACTACTCCCCTAGTTCGAACTAGGGGGGGTAATGTAGTCATACGGAGTTGCAAATGAAGCCCGGGATTTGAATTTCCCGGGCTTCATTTGCATGAAGCCGGCCGGCGCCATTTTTAAATGCCGGCTAGGTCGGACCCTGTGCCGCACGGCTACACGCGGCACGGACTAGCTAGTTTGGATTAGGCTTCTATTCCAAACTAGCTGTACGCCTCGTGTCCTTGGCCTCTGTTTGTCAGAGGCTGGAGAGAGATGGCAGGAAACAAATCATTTGATCATTGTCTTCGGTCCACCCTCTCTGGGGCACCTGGTGCTGGCCACTGTCAGTAGACAGGATACTGGGCTAGAAGGACCTTTGGTCTGAGCCAGTACGGCCGTTCTTATGTTCTTATGTACGTTCTTATGTTCTTATAAACTCAGTATTAGCCTCTTGTGATGTTTCTTCTGAACTGATGTCTTTCTGCTGCAAATACATTTCTGCAAACTAACAACACTTCTATTTAGAAAAAAATCATAATTACCAAGGCTACGTCTACACTGGTGCGTTCTAGCACAAGTACCGTTTTGCGCAAGAGTTACTGTGTTAAAGTACTTGCGCATGAGAGCGTCTACATTGGGAGGATGTGAGCCTGGAACTACTTTGCAGAGGGCAAAAGGGCACCAGGACTTTCTGGGGGCAGGGGCTGGAGCTCCTTTGAGACTTGTGCTTAAAGGGATCTCCCTGGACAGCCGTTTCTATCCTGCTGCGAGCTTTAGGACCTCTTGAGCTTTAGGGTCACTGGTCACAGGTGGCCAGACTCTGCTGTTCACAGGCACGGAGGGGTCTTCGAGTGCCGTCTCGCCAAGGATGATATGCAGGCATTGATAGTGTTGGCCCCTGGCCCTTGGTGGCCCGGATGTAGCCGAGGTGCAGATCCTTGACCTTTTCCCGGACCTGTTCCAGGGTCCGGGCTTGATGTCCCTGGTTGGAAAGTGCCTGGGACCTGTGGCGGAAGATATCAGCGTTCCATCGACGGGCATGGGGGTCACCGGCTGGATAACAGTGGGTAGGTGCTCTTAGGACAGGGAGGCCTGGGGGAGAGGAGGGCCAGGGGGAGAGAGGGGCTGGGGAACTGGGGGGGCTGGGGGAGAGGGAAGTCCAAGGGGGGAAAGGGATGCTGTTGTGGAAGGGGGGTTTGGTGGGGCGGGGTCATGGGGTGCTGGAGGAGCAGGACCAGGCACAGGAGCAGGCAAGCTGCAGACCTCCCTGAGAGTGGCAGTCAGGGACGTGCGCTGCTGGACCAGCTCCTCCATCAGCCGGTCACGCCACCGATCCTCTGCCTCTGCCCTCTCTCGCAGGATGGTGTTGAGCTCCTGCACGGCCTCCACATGCTGCCTCAGGATGTCCGCATACACACGCCTGTGTCTGTGGTTCCCATGTCCCCGAGATGGAGGTGGGGCTGGGGTGCCGCGGCCCTCTTGCACGGCTGGTCCGGCTGTGGAGGAAAAGAGGAAGACACAATCAGTCCTAAAAAACTGGACTCTGTAGCACTTAAAATACTAACAGGATGGTTTATTAGGGGGTGAGCTTTCATGGGCCAGACCCACTTCCTCAGATCAGACTAACACGGCTACATTTCTATCACAATCAGTCATGTGTGCAACAGCTGTCCAAAAGGGCATGCCCTCTCCTTGAAACAGGGGAATCAGACATTCTGAAGGTAACACCGTGTGTGACCTGGGCATCAGCCTGAGATGACAGGTTTCCCTTGTGCATCACCCACTGTGCACCCACCTACCTTCCCCCCCCGGGTGTTACACAACCTCACTGCACTCACCTGCTGCTTCATCTCCTGCGTCAGATGACACCTGGGAGGCCTCTGGGGTCTGTGTGACTGGCTCCAGGGTGAGTGTCGCCATCTCCTCACTGTCCTCCTTTGGCACCATGTCCCCGTCTCCTGAGTGCTCTGGGTCCTGCTCTGGCGCGTCCACCACAGGGTCCGCCAAGCCTGACTGCACGAGACGCCGTGGTGTGCGTGCTTCACCACCACCACCCAGGATCTGGTCCAGCTCACTATAGTAAGGGCAGGAGTGGAGGGTTGCCCCAGAACGGGAGCTATGCTCCCTGGCCTTCACATACCCTTGGCGCAGCTCCTTAACTTTGGAGTGCACCTGGTCCTGGGTGCGGGGGTAGTGTCCTTTCTGGGCCAGGGCCTCTGCCAGGCGGCCATAAATGTCTGCATTTCGCCGCCTGCTTTTTAGGGCTTGTAAGGCCTCCTCCTCTCCCCAGAGCTTGAGAAGGGTCTTGATCTCTGGCCCAGACCATGACGGTGCCCGGCGTTTGGAGACCCTGGTTGGATCCCCAGAAGGCTCTCTAGAAGGGCCAGGAGGGTCTTGGGGCTGGGACATGCTGCACTTCACCAGCCGTGTGCTCTGGCTGCTTTGCTGCCACAAGTGGCTGTGAGGGTGCCTGTCCCTTTAAGAAATGGCTGCAGACAGGAACCAGAGACATGCAAGCCATGCCCCAGATTGTTCACAGGGCTTCTTCCTGGAGGCCATTATTTTCGAAAAATGGCCTCCCCACGTCCCCACTCACTTATTTTCGACGGATCTCCGTCGAAAAAGGCATTCTTCCTCATGCAATGAGGTTTACCACCGTCAAAAGAAAAGCCGCGTTCTTTCGATTTAATTTCGAAAGAACGCGGCTGCAGTCTAGACGCAGGTGAAGTTTTTTCGAAAAAAGTCTACTTTTTTCGAAAAAACCCCTGAGTCTGGACACAGCCTTACAGACTATCTTGGCTACCCCCTGAAACTCTTGAATCAATAGGTCTTTCCTCTTCTTGACTGGGCCAAGTTCCATAGGCGTAGTTGAGGTAGTTGGCATAAGATACTGGATGGTTATCCACTGTACACATTCCTCTCTCCTCCCATGTGACCATCCAATCTATAAATGCCCTTAAAATCCAGTCTGAATCAGTGCGGATGGTTATGTCGCTTTCATCAAGGCTATTTTCTATTGCTAAAATAACTGCTATGATCTTGGCAGCCTGCGCAGACAACATTTCAATAGGCCTCAAGATTTCCGTGGTAGTGGTGGCATGTAGGGCAGCTGCACCGGCTACTAGTTTCCCTTTGTGTCCATGATAGCTCCCATCGACCCCCCAAATCTCGTCTGGTGTCATTTTCTTCTCTGATTACTAATTAGTTATTAGTTCCAATGGGGACAAGATACCAGGAGGTTTGATTTCTGGAACTGGACATTCGTGATTGGTAGTTGCATTCGGATACCAAGGACTACATAATAGAGCTGGGGTGATGTTATATGATTTAGACTGTTCAATTTTATTTTTGTGATTCATAAGAGCTAAAGTCCATTGTGCTAGGCGAGGATGACTAACTCAACCGTTGTTGGCTTGACCGGAGATGATGTAGTGTACTGGGGTATGACATGTCTTCAATATTATAGGTGACTGTGACGGGGCGGCCCCGCCCCGCACTCTAGTCCAGGGAAACCACCTGGGGCCGGGGGCGGAGAAGGCCCCACCCACACAGCCCTACCGGGCATGCTCCAAAGGGAGCCAAGGTACAAAAGGCTGCTGGCCTGCTCAGAAGGGGCAGACGGTGACCCGAGCTGGAGCTAGCAACCACTGGCCAGAGAGGGAGTCGCCAAGGGAGCTGAGCGTGCTGCTGCCGGGCCTCCGCCGGGCTCGGCCCCAACGCCGGAGCCGCCGACCGACCCCCCGTGACCCGAGCACGGGACCGGACTCCGCCAACTCTGCGGCTGCCGGGGGGAGGACCACTACAGCCCGTCGCCCGACGCCGACAGGTGGGACCGCGGCCGGCTGCGAGCAGGGGGTAGGAAGCGACCCAGGGCAGGGAGCTGTAGAAGTCCCTGAGGGCTCGGGGCGTTGCAGGGAGGAGCCCCCGCCAAGCCAGTGATGGGAACCACCCGAAACTACTAGGGCCCTGGGTCGGGGCCCAGTGGAGAGGGAGGGCCCGGGCCCCCCTACCCCTGCTGCCCGGGACCCTGGCAAGTGGGGAGCAGGGTAACAAACCCTGAACTGTGGACTAGGCCTCTGGGCCTGTAAACTGTGCACTAGGCCGGGAGGCCGTATTTCCCCTAGCACAGGGGCACTGAACTGTGAACTAGGCCAGTGGGCCGTATTTCCCCTACGAGGGGGACAGTGTACTTTGGGGACTAGGCCAGCAGGCCGTATTTCCCCTACGAGGGGGACAGTGTACTTTGGGGACTAGGCCAGCAGGCCGTATTTCCCCTACGAGAGGGGCATTGTACTGTGGAACTAGGCCAGTGGGCCGTATTCCCCCTAAGAGAGGGGCATTGTACTGCGAGGGCTAGGCCCAGACAGGCCGATCTGGGCCCCAGATGGGGGTGGCAACCCCAAGACAGGGGCGAGCCCCCTGACAGTGACATACCTATTAAATACTCCCAGTGCTGAAGGGCCCACACTAAGGCTAATACTTCCTTCTCACACCCAGAGTACTGCTGTTCCACTTCCGACAACGTCTTTGATCCAAAACGTCTTTGGTTTAAGAGTAGTTCCCTGATGTTGGAGGAGGATAGCTGCTATGGCCTCTTTGCTGGTCGAAAGTTGCAAATGAAATTCCTTGTCTGGATCTGGGTATGCCAGAGCTGGTGTCTTCATTAATGAAGTTTCAACAGGGAAAATGCTTTTTCTTCCTCATTTCCCCATTGCTACGGTTGGGACTTTTTAACAGCCAGTATAATGGCTTAGCTTTTTGCCCAAAGTTTTCTGTCAAATCTCGGCAAAAACCCAAGAGTCCAAGGGACATCTGTAGACTATGTATATGCGTTGAAGCTGGAAGTTTGGAAATGAGCTCTACCCTCGCCTGGTCAGGTCATCGTCCATCCTGACCTAAAGTTACTTCCAAGTACGTCACTTTCTTGTACTTTTTGGGCCTTCAGGGGATTGATGACAAATCCAGCTTGTTTCAATGCACTTAATACTTCCTCCAGGGCTGCAAGATTAGTTTCTTTATCTTTGGTGGCCATTAGGATGTCATCCACATAGCTGATGATGTTCTTAGCATGTTCCAAATTTTTCCATAAAGTGGAAACAATCCTGTGGCATATCGTGGTAGTATTGTGGAAACCTTGGGGCAGTCTCATCAAAGTATATTGCTGGTCACAGTAAGTGAACGCAAATTTCGGCCATGAGTAAGGATACAGCAGTATTGAAAAGAAGGTGTTAGAGGTATCCACTACCGTGAACCACCTGGCTCCGTTGGCTATTTGAGAAAGCATTTCCAGGTATTTGGCTACCATGGGCAATCCAAGGGGTAACTCTATTTAATTCTTGGAAATCTACTGTAAGACGCCACAACTTCCCATCTGCTTTGCGCACAGGCCATATGAGTGAGTTACAGGAGCTGGTGCATTTAATCAAGACTCCCTGCAATAATAATGACTCAATAGTGTCTTCTATACCTTGTTGCACCTCCAGAGGAAATCGATATTGGCACATAGGCTTTAGATCAGATACACCTACTCGTACCAATTTGTTGACTTTTCCACAACTCAGTTTGTGTCTAGCAAATACTGCTAGATGTTGTTCTACTATTTTCTGGATACAAGGTTCTCACCTTGGTATTTTAATTTCTTCACATGCCTTAAGAGCTCCCAGTCTTTGCAAAAATGATACTATAATTCCAACATCCTCATGGGAGGAGGGATAGCTCAGTGGTTTGAGCATTGGCCTGCTAAACCTAGAGTTGTGAGTTCAATCCTTGTGGAGGCCATTTGGGGCAAAAGTTTGTCAGGGATGGTACTTGATCCTGCTGTGAAGGCAAGGGACTGGACTCAATGACCTTCTAGTTCTAGGAGATAGGCAATCTCTAATAATTTATTTAGTTGTGGTTTAAATTTTACTTAAAAGTGTCAGTATTTATTTATGCGCCACAAACCAATGACCACTTAAATGGACAACCGGTGATAGATACAGAATTTGGTGTCCACGTTTTGTAATCCTCTTAAATTTAGTTGGCTAATTGGCATCTCAAATCTTTTATTACAGTTACCTCGAGTAACACAATAACCAACACAGTTTTGTTTTCAATTGAAAAATTGTCTGTTTTTAGTTACAAGGGGAAGGAGGAGGAGACCTTCAACTGGGACGGGGGGGAGGAGGAGTTACTCCTGGGAGGGGTGGCCCCTGCGAGCGCTCCGGCGGGGGCAGACCTGGACATGTGGGGCAGGCTGCACAGGGAGGTGGGCAGGAGGAAGGGGGCATTTTGGGGGCATTGCAGGGGTGACAGGAGGAGGGGGCATTGGAGGAGGGGGCATTGCAGGGGCAGGAGGGGGCATGGGCAGTGCTAGGGGAGGGATGGCAGGGACATTGGGTAAGGCCATGCCATAGTGGATGGCATGGACTATGTGAGCAGTGAGGGTGGCGATGGAGTCAGTCATGCACGTGCACTGGGCCTGGAAGGCGGCCCAGGCCTCCTGGTGCCACTGCAGGTCCCCCTAGAAGCACTTGCTAATTGAGGCCTCAGTTCGCTCGACGGCAAGCAAATGCCGGCGAAGGAGCTGGTCCCGGTGGCGGAGCCTGCGCCTGCGTGGTTGGGCAGCTGGGGGTGCCGCTGCTGCCGCTGGACTGGAGGGTTCCCGGCTTGTGCTCGGTCCCACTGCAGGAAAGAGAAGAAAGGATGGGTCAGTCAGGCAGGCCGGCCGCTGTCCCCACACCTCATGCCCTCCACCCCTGAGCCCAGGTGACACCACAGTAGTGTGGCTTGGGCCCACTCGGTTCCCCTCCTGCCTCTGTGTTGTATGTTTGCAAGGAGGACCGCCCCTGGAGTAGGGTCCTCCCTCCAGTATTGTAAGCACTGGTCTGTATCCTGGCCCCATGGAGGGTGGGAGGGTGCTTGTGCTGCGTTCACCTGTGGAACTCCCTGCCAGTGGAGACTGTGAAAAGCTTTGGGCTAATCACTGGTGTTTGACAGGGAGCGAGATGCATCCCCACACAGTGCCTGGGAGCAGATCTGGCAGAGGCGGTCTGGGCTCTCAGATCCCCTCGCGTGGGATATCTCCTGGACGGAACCAGAAGAGTGACTGGGTGGGGGGGTGTCCCATCCCTGCAGCAAAACTCAGGGGCCCTTCTCCCTCCCACTATCCCTCCCACAAGCCCGGTAGCCCAGGGACATGTGTGGCCGCAGTGGGAACTTCCCTCGGGGAACCAGCCAAGGCACCGGGAGCAGGCGAGGGGCTCAGTGGGGGCCACGGTCACAGGACTGTGACACTGCAGCGTACCCAACAGCAGCTGGCTGTGCCTCACAGCCAGGCATGGGACAGTGTGCCGTTCTCCGTGCTGCACCCTTGGCATAGGTGCGGGCTCTGGGCTGAGTCCCTGGGGCCCTGGCCGGTTCCAGCTGGCATCCACCCTTCCCCCTGGTCCTGCCGGAATGTGTGTGAGCAGCACGGTCCCAGGCATGCCCTGCAGCTGCCTGCTGCGGCCATGTGCCGCTCGGTCACCAGGCTGCACGTGGTGGCACGTGCTGCTTGCTGCCTAATGCTATGCAGCGTGCAGCTCACGTGGCCTGAGTGACATGCTCTCCCCCTCCTCCCTCTGGGCACCTGGCTCCCCCCTCCGGCCCCCCCGCCCTTTGGGAGTGCAAACTGCAAAGACTCACCAGTGGGTTCCTCCCTGGCCTCTGCCTCGGAGGAGCTGCTAGAGGGGGCCTGCTGGGTGGTGGCAACGCTGGCCTCCTCTCCACCGGATGCGCTGCCACTGTCCTCTCCCTCCCCTGCCTCGGTGGGTCGGACGACGGGGGGGTGCTGGCAGGTGTCCACTGGGATGTCCGGAGCTTGTGGGGCTGGCTGGCCCAGAAACGCATTGAGGTGTTCGTAGTAGGGGCAGGCGTCTGGTCCTGCCCCCCTGCCCTCGCTGGCCCGGACGTACCCCAGCCTCAGTTCTTTAACTTTCGCCGAGACCTGCTCGCTGTTCCAAGCGGGGTGTCCGTGCTGGGCCAGATTGTCGGCCAGCCACCTGTAGATGTCCACATTGCGGCACCTCGAGTGTATGTCGTGGAGACCCTCCTCCTCCTGTCACAGGTCCAGGAGGGTCTCCAGCTCCCTGGGGGTCCATGATGGGGCCCGCCATTTGTGGCCCCTGGGGGCCTCCTCCGCTGGGGGTGCAGGGGGCTCACCGGCTGGAGCTTCCATGGTGCGGTGAGATGGTTGGCTGGGCAGCACAGGGGCACGTGGCAGAGCTCAGGCAGCAGGGTCTGCGGCACGCTCATGCCACGTGCGCCCAGCAGCCTCCGAGCTCTTTAAGAGCTTGGGTTACCAGGAAGTCCAGGGCTCCTACGGGGTCTCCAGCCATCCAAACCGCTTTTTTCCGTTTCTTCTGCTTTTCCGGAAAAGCTGTCTACACTGGCCCTTTTCCAGAAAAGCTTTTCCGGAAAAAGGACTTTTGCCCGAGCGGGAACAGCATAGCTTTTTGGGAAAAGCAGCTGATTTTGTACAGTAGATCGTCAGGGCTTTTCCGGAAAAGCAAGCGGCCAGTGTAGACAGCTCGCAGCTTATTCCAGAAAATGAATGTTCTCACTCTCTTTGAATCTAACCTCGCCCCAATGAACTCTAAGTCTTTGAGTGGGGGATAATGTTGACTTGTCCTTGTTTGCAAGCAGTCCTAGAGTATGGAAAATCTGCATTGCGAACGTTAGCATGCTGCTTGCCTACGCTGAAGATGTAGCCTTTATCAGGCAGTCGTTGAGATAGGGAAATATAGTTATCCCACTGCGACCACTGAAAGCACCTTTGTAAATACCCTTGGTGCTGCTGAGAGTCCGAAAGGGAGAACTTTGTTCTGATAATGTTCGGTGCCCACTACGAACCTGAGGAATCATCTGTGGGTAGGGTGAATAGTAATATGAAAATACGCGTCCTGAAGGATGAGAGCAATGAACCAGTCATTTTGATCTAGAGCTGGGATTATAGACGAAAGGGTAACCATCCTGAAGTGTTGCTTTCAAAGAAACTTGTTTAGCCGCCTGAGATCCAAGATCGGCCTCCAACCCCGTCTTTTTCTAAACGAGAAAGTAGTGGGAGTAAAACCCTTTCCCTCTGAATTCTTGTGGAACTGGTTCCACTGCGCCGATCAGCAGTAGATGATGTATCTCCGATCTGAGCGGATCTTCGTGAGAGGGGTCCCTAAAAAGGGATGGGTTGGGGGGGTAGAGGGTGGTAGGGAGAGGAAGGGAATGGTATAGCCGGTTCTTATAATCTCTAGCACCCATTTGTCGTTGGTAATAGTCGCCTATTGGTGGTAGAATGGGCGTAAGCAGTGATGGAATAATGGGATGGTGTCAGCTGGGACTGGAGGATTGCTCTCGACCAACGATTCAAACTTGCTGCTTGGCGTTGGGTTGGGTTTGTGCTTGGTTATTCTGGTTATGGCGTCTGGGAGGTCGCTGCCGTTGCCGTTGCCGAGAGTTATCAAAAGGTCTTTGATGTTGCTGCTGTTGTTGCCATGGCTGCCTCTGGTGGTAAAAGTCATAACGCCTCTGGAATGGTTCATAGCGGCGTCTTCTGAATGGTGGTGTATACATACCAACGGTCCGTAGGGTGGACCTGGTGTCTTTGCTGGAGTGTAATGGGATGTCTGTTTTCTCATCAAACAAGTTTTTTTTTTTTTCAAACGGAAGGTCCTCTACTTTCAATTGCAGCTCCTTAGGTACCGCTGCAGCTTGTAGGAACGAGGACCTTCTCATTACCACGGCTGTGGCAGGGCGTCAGCAAGGGTAATACATTTCGAATAATTGTCGAAATTATGATTAGGTAGGTGCGCCAGGTAATTAGCTATGCGCAGCAGCAGCAGTGGAGGTATACACCTTCCTTCCAAATATCTCAAGCTTCTTAGACTCCTTGTCTGAGCCCTGGTTCTTGTACTGTGGCACCCATGCCCTCTGGCACATGGCATCGACCACCAGGGAGTTGGGGAGTGGGTGCGTGAATAGGAACTCTGATCCTTTAGGTGGCACAAAGTATTTTTTGTCAGCCTTCCTATTAGTTGGAGGTACTGAAGCCGGTGTCTGCCAGAGCTCATTTCGCTACTTCCAAAATGGCCTCATCTAAAGGAATCGCCAGTTTGAGAGGTTGTGATGTCTCTAAATTCTTAAAGAGCTTGTGATGTTTACTCTGAATCTTGGTGAGTTGGATGTTTTGGGAAAGGGCAACCCTTTTAAAAAGGTCTTGAAACTGCTTTATGTCATCTGGGGGCAAGATGTCACCTGGTATCACTGCCTTGTCAGGAGAGGATGAGGAAGGATCCTTGGGTGACTCCTGTGGGTGATGTGGTTCCTGAAAGGCAGGCTGATCTCCCTCAGCTTGAGGTGGAGGAAGTGGAGGTGAATGAGGAAGATGTACAGAAGAAGATGGTCCTACAGGAGAGTATCTATAAAAGGAGTCGGGTGTTCTTGATCTGGTTGGTGATCTAGAAGATCGATAGGAAGCTCGATGATCAGGAGAGTGGGTCCTATAATATGTGCGACAATCATACGGCTCTCTAATAATAATAATAATAGGACCGAGAGGGAGAACAGTCGTGGTATCGAGATCTGCTGTAAGACCTCGAGGTTCCACCCTGGGTGGGTGTATCTTCCACTCGTGCTGTTGAGCGAATTGCCTGCTGAGCGCATCAGCCGTGGTGTTGTCCTTCCCCGGTAGGTAAGCGGCTATAAGAGTCACTCCGTGAAGATTGCAGAAGTTCCAAAGGTGGATGGCCTCCATGCACAGGGAGTGGGAACGAGTTCCTCCCTTTCTGTTTATATAGTAAACGGTGGTAATGTTGTCTGTCAGAACTGTGGCAACATGATTGCGGAAGCAAGGAAGGAAATGTCTGCATGCATTCGAGACAGCTCGTAATTCTAGGAGGTTTATGTGGAGAAGAGATTCCTCTGGAGACCATCGACCTTGAACCTGACTGTCTTGAGTGTGCACCCCCCAGCCGATCAGTGAGGCGTCCATAGTAAGCTGTATCGTAGGTTGCGGTTTGTGAAAGGGCATGCCCACCATGATGTTGCCTTTTGATGTTCACTAGCGAAGAGAACACTTGACTATGACCAGAACTATTACTGATCTGTTTAGATCGCGTCTGCCAGGTATATATATCTTGGACACCCAGTACTGGAGACAGCGCAGGTGAAGCCTGGCATTGGATACCACAAACGTCGTGGCTGCCATATGCCCTAATAGTTGAAGACATGTGAGGACAGCTACAGTAGGACTTGTGGTGATGACTTGTATTAAGTCTTGGATGATGCGGAACCTGGAGAGTGGTAGGTACGTGCACACTGTCATGGATTCGAGGTGGGCTGTAATGAATTCTATGGACTGATGAGGAGTTAGTGTAGACTTTTGGATATTGAGTATAAGCCCTAGTATGTCGAATAACTGAGTCGTAGTGGCTGCTTGAAAGGCTTTTTTGAACAAATGTGCTCTGAGAAGATAATCGTCTAGGTAGGGGAAATGATTACTCCTAGGCGACGAAGATAAATGGCCACTACTGTGAGAGTCTTCGAGAAAACTCTCGGAGCTGATGAGAGTCCGAATGGCAAGACCTTGTATAGATAATGATTGTCTCCTACTATGTGAAGAAATCGCCAGTGTGCTGGATGTATGGCGATATGGAAGGAGGCATCCTGCAAATCGAGGGATGCGAACCAGTTGTGCTGTTCCAGTGATGGAATGATCTTTGCCAAAGTCACCATTCTGAAGCGCTGTCGGCGTATGTAGTGATTCAATTGACGAAGGTCGAGTATAGGTCTCCACCTGCCTGATTTCTTCTCCGTTAGAAAATAACGGGAGTAAAACCTCCTGCTGAGGAAAGGCTCTGGAACTCTCTCTATAGCCCCTAGCTTGAGGAGGTGAGATACCTCCTGGGCGAGAAGAGGTTCGTGAGATATGTCCCTGAAGAGGGAGGGAAGGGGGCTGGTGGTGGGAGGGAGTGAGATGGAATCACGTAACCGGATGTTATCAGTTGTGTGACCCATCGATCTGATGTGATGGCGGCCTAACGATGTTGGAAGGGCCTTAAGTGTTGATGGAACAACACGTTGGTGACGGTGGAAGAAGGTATCAACGGAATGGTTCACAGTCCCTCGATGGTCGCATCAATCTTGCTGTTTGTTCGACTGCTGTTGCGTTGATCTGGGCTGTAGAGGGTGACGTCTCTGGGGACGTTGACAGCCTCTTTGAGCATCATACTGTCTCCCCTGGTGTGGTGCGTAGGGGAATGGTCTCTGCCTCTGGTAAGGGGTGTAACGTTTGCGTCTGAAAGGAGGGGTGTACATCCCCAATGTTCTTAAGGGAGTATGTGTGTCTTTCCCAAAATGCAAAACTTGATCTGTCTTATTGGTGAACAGGTTCTGTCTATCGAAAGGCAGATCTTCAACCTGGGTCTGGAGTTCTTTAGGGGTCGCTGTCATGTGAAACCAGGATGCTCGATGTATAACTATAGATGTCACGATGGTGCGGGCTGCTGTGTCTGCTGCATCTAGTGTGATGTGGAGCGCTGATCACGAAAAGGTGAAGCCCTTTTGTATAACCCCCTTAAGAATCTGGCGCTTAGACTCCGGGAGGTGTTCTAAGAGGGGAACCAGCTTGCATGATTGTCGAAAGAATGATTAGCTAACAAGGCGGAGTAGTTAGCCATGCGGAGCGACAAGGTGGCGGAAGAGTAAACTTTCCTGCCAAACAGGTCCAGTCGCTTAACATCCTTATCCCCTGCAGTATTCTTATACTGGGGTGCTTTTGCCCTCTGCTGAACTGCGTCCAGAACGGGGGAATTAGGACTTGGGTGATTGAACTAAAATTCCATGCTGGTAGCCGGGACGAAATATTTCTTATCTGCCTTTTTGTTTGTGGGTGGGGCGGAGGCCGGCATTTGCCAAATGGAATCGGCTATTTCTAAGATAGCATCATCCAGTGGAAGAGCTATTTTCGAAGACTGAGAGGGATGAATATTCCTCAACAAGTGATGCTGTTCTGTTGTACCTCTCCTAGTTTGACATTTTGAGTGTCAGCGACCCTCTTAAAAAGTTCTTGAAAATTTTTCATGTCGTCAGTGGGAGAGAGATCCCCCTGGAATACAGCGTCATCAGGGGACGATGATGCTACCTCTGTTGGAGATTGACGCTCTGTATCGGGTGGGTAGCCAGGATCCATTGGCATGCTTTCAAGAGGCATGGATTGATCGCCTGAAGTTGTGGGGGGGGGTCTGTCAGGCTCTGGCGAAACAGACACACGCTTGGGTAGTGTAACAGATGATGGGGCTGGCGACAAAGACACCACTGCTGAGTGAGACGATGATCGTGGCGACCATTCCCTGGAATCGTATTGTCTAAGAACGGCCGTACTGGGTCAGACCAAAGGTACATCTATCCCAGTATCCTGTCTGTACCAGTGGTCGTCATGATAGGGAGAATAATTGTAACAACGTGCGTAACGGTGCCTGTAATGTGAGGATCTGTGATGTGACAGAGACCTCGGGGATCTGGAGCGCCGTCTGGAATAAGAGAGCGATGGAGAATAGCACCAGCGGTAATAATAGCATGAAGGTGAGGCATGCCAAGTGTGGTGCGTTGGAGGAGACTGATAGCGAGTCATCCCAGGAGAGCGACGCTGTGGAGAAGGTGGTTCTGGTGAAAACGTCTCCGAACCTGGACTGGGAGACAGTTTAGGAAGCCGTTGTGCTCTCTCCCTCATTCTGCTCAATGCATGGATGGGTGATGCAGAGGGGGTCAGCTTCCTTGACAGTGCCGGCTGGTCAGGTTGTGCTGGTGCCACTGTGGTACTGGTCGAAGCAGGAGTAACGGACACCAGAGATGAAGTTGGTGCTGTGGTTCTCGGTGCCGAGAGCTCCATAGGTGCTCTAGTTCTCGGGAGCTCCGTAGGTGCCAAGGATCTAGGTTCTGGCGGTGCGAGTGGCGCCCTGACTCTAGGTGCCAATGGCGGTGTTGGTGCCGCGGCTGTCAGTGCCATTGGTGAAGGTGGTGCCTTGGTTCTCGGGTGACAGAGAAGACCCGGACTTCAAGGGTCTCAGTGCTGAAGACTCCAGTGCCGGTGCCGGTGCCGCTGGAGTAGCTGACTTAGCCTTATGTGGTGCACATTCCGATGGGCTTGGTGCAGATGCACTTCAGGCATGTTTGTCCTTCTCTGGCCTGTGGGTCACCATTAAGCCTGAGACTGAGGTGCCCGGTTTGTCAGCCATACTCTTGATGGCAAAGAGTGAGATGGAGAAGAAGGCTTCTTTTTATAAGTGGCCTTAGTCAGGACATGACAAGATGCCTCTGCTGGAGGGTCTGACTGTGGAGTGAGGGCTTTATCAAAGAGAAGCATCTTGAGACGTATCTCACGGTCTCTCTGAGCCCCGGCCATTAGCTTCGAGCAGAGGGGGCACTTCTGTGGAATGTGCCCCTCACCGAGACATTTTATGCACGCCGAATGCCCGTCAGAAGCAGACATAGAATCCTTACAGAGAACACACTTCTTAAAACCTGGGGAACTAGGCGTTATAAAATATGAACTAACTAACTAATAACTATAAGAGAATTTTTTTAAAATATCTATATATAATTACTAACTAACTAACTAACTATTTACACTAAAACAAACTTTTCCTCTCAGGAAAAATAAAGAACAGGAGAGGGAGCTGTTATTCCGTTTGCGCCCGAAGACGGTTGAGAGGAACTGGCGAGCCAGACCGCACGACTGGAAACCGCACGAAAAACCCCAAGATGGCCTCCGCACATGCGCGGTCTGGCAAACAACAGCTGGAAGATCTCCGATCTGCGGCGTCGGGATGGGACCCGACACCCCTACAGTGGAGCACCCATGAGGACACTACCCGAAGAAGAACGGTTACTTAGTCTGCAGTACAGGAAACTGCTACGTTTTCAAACCCTCAGACTGTACCAGACCTATTGAATTTCCCTGCTGCTGGTGTGTGAAAGTCCTAGTAGAGGCAGGACATTCCTATGGGGAACAGTTACTTGGTCTGCACTCCAAAAATTTGCAAGAACTGAATCAGTCTGAGGGTTTGAAAAGGTAGCAGTTTCCTGTACTGCAGACTAACAATGATATTTGCTTTTTTTGGAGGACTTTTACAGAGCCTTTTACACTTTCACTGAAAGCATTCATAAGTGCGCCTGTGTTATTCGTTTAGAGCTGTGTTTCTCAAACAGTGGCACGAGTACCCTTAAGGATACTTGAGACACGTCCGGGGGCGGGGGTGTGGGGGGCCGCGGCATTTCAGCACAAGAGAAATTGTGAGAAAACTGAATTTGTTTTCAATTTTATAGCATTTTATTATTTGTGTCCTTTTTTTATGAAAAATTGTCATCTCATGCCCAGGTACGATTCAGTTGTTTAACAAATGTTTTGGAATGGTAGGAAACAAAATGTGTGTCTGAAAACTGTAGGTACTGTGGGTACTTATATATTTTTTTTAAAGTAGGGACTTCTACCATGGTGTTCCATGGAAGACCGGGGTTCAGCAAAATGAAATTGATACTTCCAGCAGGAGTTTCTTACAGTAGCAATTTCGTATTTCTGAAAATCAAAAACTGCCCCCAGGAGCACAGTCCTACAGGTAACTGTCTTCGACACACAAATGTTGGGAATTGCTGCATGTAGGATTGTGTTACCTCTAGCAGCTGTTTCCTACAGAAGCACTTCCTTACGACGTGCCAATAAGAAAGTGCTACCTGTAGCACATTCCTATAGGCTGCGTCTAGACTGACAAGTTTTTCTGCAAAAGCAGGTGCTTTTGTGGAAAAACTTGCCAGCTTGTGGAAAAACTTGCCATTAAAAGCATTTGCGGAAAATCATACCAGTCTAGACATAGCCATAAGGTAGGAGCGTTCAACATTACAGTGCTCCCAAAAAAAGGTGCTGGAATGCACCATCACAAAAAAGCACTGGGTGGCAGTAACACTCTACTTTACAATTAACTTTGTAATGCCATTTCTTGAATCTTTCACTGCAATTTCTTTTTCTCTCTCCTTTTGCACAGAAATCCTGCAGCTGGGTTTTACAGGATTAAATATCTACTCTTTCTATTCAGCTTTGTTAATGTACCTGTGTGGCATTATCTGAACAAATTGTAGCTAGGTGTAATTATATATCCTTTTTATCATGCATGTAACTTGGCCTTCTTGATAGTCTAGTCTCCAGATAGTTTCAGTACTAGCCTCGTGCTCAGATTGTTACTGAAATTCTAAAGATTAGAAGTGATTGGTCTGGTCTGTCCTGTGACAGGCACGTTTCTTTCTCTCCTCCCAAGAAAGACAAAAGCAACTCGGTTCGCTATAGTTCCACAACTGTTTGTGCCTGACCAAGCTACATATGCTGTGCTCTCTGGAGACAAGCTTTCATTTCTAGATGAATGGATTAGGAGTTCAAAGAGGTGAGAGCATTCATGAATTCAAATCCAAAAGTCTCCTTGGAGGAGGTGGACGAAGACTGGAATGGCACCATACAATGGCTGTGCCAAGTCAGTTGAAGGATGAAAAGAATTTGACGTAGAAACATTAATGGAAGATGGTGGGAGAATCCCAGTAGAATTGTCCATCTTCTGACTACAGCTGGTGGGTGTCTATACGGGATAGTTTTGTTCATCTTCCTTAATGCCTTGGCTGATGGGATGGTGTGACAGGGTGTCTGCGCTGCACTGGCCCTATAAGGGATAAACCCCAGCCCTGGGAGAGGGCTAACATGGTGGAGCCCACAGCTGAGGTAGATACAGTCAATTAGGGCCCAGCTGGGGCTGTATAAATAAGGGCTCCTGGAGCAGAGGATATAAGCCCTTGTGCTGGCTGTGAAACAGGAGGACCTGCCTGTCAAAGGAGCTAGAGGCATCCTGAGACAGAGCAGTGCTGAGGAAAGGCAGGTGGAGCTGACAGCTCTGGCCTGACCTCACTTCCAGGCTTCAGGGCCTAAGGCAAGGCCTGAGGGTACTAAGTCTGCAGAGAGATAGCCAGGATACAAGAGGGAAGCAGATCCGCCCCCTTGCCAGTGATGAGTGGCCATTTCAGACTGCAGTATACCCCTCAGGCAGGTGCTCTATGGTGCTCTCCTGCTAGCCCGGGCGCGGACGGCTGCTGCAGGCGGGATGGTGCGCCCTGCAGGCCCAGGTGCTGCGGCTGTGGTGAAACAAGAACACCGGTCAATTACTCCAGGGGCCCAGGTGTGTGAAACCCAGCTCCCCTCTGCAAGGCCAGGGCCCCTGCAGGATCCCCAGCTGCTGCTCCGTGGTGGGCAAGGCCCAGGCGCACGGTCCCTGGGCTCCCTCTCGCCCCAGCCCTCCGTACACATAAGGGGAGCATGATGGTACTCACATGTGGACGCCTCCTTGGCCTCAGATGACACAGGCGAGCGGCTCTGTTGGGTGCCTCGGGGGTCCCGGTCCTGGGCAGGCTGCCGGCAGGCTCCTGGCTCTCGGAACCCTCCTCCTCCTCCTCCCCCGTCTCCTGGAGCGGTCCCTATGCCCCGGGGTCTATCACGTCCCTGGGGGCAGGGGCGGCATGAGCCCCCAGGAGGCGGTCCAGAGCCTGGAAGTGGGGGCACACCTCCGGGTCGGCCCCTGGCAGGCAGGCCCGGGAGTAGGACTGCTGCAGGTCCTTGATTTTCCAGTGCACCTGCTCCCGGCTGCGCTGGTGGCCCCTGGCGGTCAGGCTGGCAGCCATGCGGCCGTAGACTGCCGTGTTCCTGTGGCTAGTGCGGAGATCGTGGACATTGGAGGCTTCCCCCCCAAACCTGGATGAGGTCCATGATCTCCGCACTAGACCACGCGGGCGCCCGCCTCTTGCGGCCACGGGCAGGGTCCTGGGAGCCACCAGGCTGGTCCCGGGAAGAGGGGGAGGGCTGGGTGGCATCGGGTGGCTGGCTCATGGTGTGTCAGCTACTGGGTGTGCTGGCACGGGTGCTGGCAGACTTGCAACTGGCACAAACTGTGTAGCCAGCCCGTGGCCCTTTAAGGGCTCCGGGAGGGGGGCAGTAGAATTTCCCTGGTGTTGGCCAGAGTGGCCACCAGGGAAACCTGGGGAGGGCTAGCCTCCCACTAGTTCAAATTAAGGGTCTACACAGCCCTTAATTCGAACTATTAAGTTCGAACTAGGCTTAATCCTCGTGGAATGAGGATTACCTAGTTCAAACTAAGCGCTCCGTTAGTTTGAATTAAATTCGAACTAATGGAGCGCTAGTGTAGCGCCTATGACAGTTAGTTCGAACTAATGTCCGTTAGTTCAAACTAACTTTGTAGTGTAGACATACCCTAAGAAAGGGTCCCGGTACTTTGCCTCGACCACGTGTTCTGTGTGCATGCCCTTGACTGATGAGTCAAACCTGCTGTTTTGACACAGGTTGGTTGGTCGCTCGGGATGGCTGGGCACATCTATGTTGTACCCGCTGCTTCTGTCTAGATTGGTCATAAGGATGGTTTTGTTGCTTCTAGTACTGAAAATCATACCTCCTCTGATATGGGTAGTACCTCCTCCTCCTATATGGGGGAGTATACATACCCAGCAGACGTAATGTTGTACAGGAATCTTTGCCCGAGTGTAAGACCTCGTCAGTTTTCTCCGCGAAGATCTTGCGCTTTTCAAAAGGGAGGTCTTCTACCTTTGTCTGTAGTTCCTTAGGAACCGCAGCTGTGGCTAACCTTGAAGATCTTCTCATAGCAATTGCTGTTGCTATAGATCAGGCAGCTGTGTCTGCTACGTCTAGGGTGATGTGCTCTAGCCGCTGTGTAACCCTCTTGTAGCACACATTTCAGAATTGTCTTCTTTGAATCAGGGAGGTGTTGGAAGTAATTCAGTCAACTTTGAATAATTGTCAAAATTCTGGTTAGACAGCAAAGCCGCATAATTTGCTACGCGTAGAAGTAAGGTGGCAGATGAGTACACCTTTCTTCCAAAGATGTCAAGCATTTTGCTGTCCTTATCTGCCACATATTTCTGTACTGCGGTGTCTTTGCCCTGTGCTGAGCTGCATCCACCACAAGAGAATTTGGTTGCGGATGGTTAAAGAGGAATTCAAGGCCTTTGGGGGGAACAAAATATTTCTTGTCTGCCCGTTTACTTATTGGTGCCACCGAGGCTGGGGTTTGCCACATTTCTTCCACAGCGTCCATGATCGCTTCGTCGATTGGAAGTGCAATTTTTACCCTCTGCTGTGGGTGTAACTTTTGAGCAGATGGTACTGATTCGTCTGTACCTCGGCTAGCTGCACCTGCTGTGATTCTGCCATGCACTTGAATAGTTCCTGAAATTGCTTCAGGTCGTCTGGGGGAGACATGTCTCCTGGGGACACCGCCTCATCAGGAGATGAGGAGGATTGATCTGTCACTGATGTTTCGGGTTGGGGTTCTTCAGGTTCTGACAATTGTCCCTCCTCCAGTTCTGATTGTTGGGGATGTGAAGCGTGGCTCTGTTCAGAAGGGGTTGGAAGTCGTTGTGTTGGCTGAGGTTGCACTGGAGCATGTTGGTATCTCGGTGAATGGAAACAGCATGGGGATTGTCTGTCTGAATGTAATCTGTAATAGCATTGAGATGAGTAATGTGGCCTGTGGTAATAGTCTTAATCACGCTCAGATAGAGCGGGTGACAAATGTCTCGAAGTTACGACACTGCTATGATGGCACCCTGATTTTTTGTGACTTTCCCTGGAGAGGAAGCCCTGCGCTTTTGCACCATAACAGATTCTGAGCTCGCTGAAGGGGGGGGGGGGGGGGTCCGTGCATTGTAGGGCTTTATCAAAAAGAATCATTTGATTCTTCATTTGAGCACCAAGGGCTCGTCTCTCTGTCCCTTGGTGCTTGAGCGGTAAGCTTCAAACAGTGCGCACGCTTCTGAGGGACGTGCACCTCGCCCAGACAACGAATGCAGGCCGTGTGGCCGTCTGACGTGGGCATGGCTTCGTGGCACATGGAACACTTTTTGAAACCTGATGAACCAGGCATCATTTCAGTATTTAAATTGTCTAATTAACGATTAACTAGTTAACGAGAACTTTGAACTTTAAGGCTACGTCTAGATTACATCCCTTTTTCGGAAAAGGGATGCAAATTGGACGTATTGCAATTGCTAATGAAGCAGGGATTTAAATCTTCCCTGCTTCATTAGCATAAAAATGGCTGCCGCTTTTTATCGGCACGGAGATTTGCCAGAAAAAAGCGCCAGTCTAGACACATATCTTGCGGAGAATAAAGCCTTTTCCAATAAGGGATCTTTCGGAAAAGGCTTTATTTTCCGAAAGATCCGTGTCTAGACTGGCGCTTTTTTCTGGCAAAGCTCCGTGCCGAAAAAAATCAGCAGCCATTTTTATGCTAATGAAGCGAGGGAGATTTAAATCCCCGCTTCATTAGCAATTGCGATACGTCTAATTTGCATCCCTTTTCCGAAAAAGGGATGCAATCTAGACATAGCCCACAGGTTTTGGATTTTTTTGAAGAAAACATAACTATACTAACAAACTAACAAAGTATAAACACACCACGAACTATCTCTAACTATTTCTAACTACTTTTAACAGGAAAGCTCAAACCAGTTGAGGAGACAAACTGCACTCTGCCTTCAATTGAGGACGATTGAGAGAAACTGGCAGGAGCCAGACCGTGTGCGATCAAAGGGCGCGAATAGCGCGAGACGCTGATTGCGCATGAGCGGTCCGGCTGACTACAGCTATGGAAAATCTTCAACTTGCGGCACCAGGACAAGCCCGACACCTCCAGTAGAGCACCCCCGGGGACCACTCGAAGAAGAACATCTGCCTCCTTATATTCTTCTGTCAACTTGACTGCTGCATCCACCATGTCAGGCTGGTGGCATCTGACCCACAGAGGGATGTTCTTGGGAAGAGCATGCAACAGTTGTTCAAAGATGAGCGTGACCATTATTTTCCCCACTGTTCAGATCTCGGGCCCTATCCAGCAAGTTGCCCAATCCACTAGCCTTTGGGCAAATGCCTGGGGCCACACAGCCACTATCCATCAGGCAGATTGAAAGTTTTGCTGATATTTTCCTGCTGACATGCCCACCCTGTCTAGGATGGCTGCCCTCACTATCTCATAGCTCTGGGCCTGTTCATCGTGTGAGGCCATATATGCTGCTTGAGCCTCGCTTGCTAGGTCTGGAGACAGGCACTCATGGCTACCTGCTTGAATGTCCCTAGGAAAGCATCCGAGTCACCTACTGGGCCCATTTTGCAGAGGCTCATGCCTGGTGGCTGGTTGCCATCCCCTCCTCCAGGACTCACGCTTGTTGCAACAGTTGCTGCTGCACCTTGGTCTGCTCCTTGAGAAAGTCTCGCAGGCTTTGCTGCTGCTCTGTCTGCCAGGTTAATCAGGCCTGTCTCTTAGCCTGCTGCGACTGCTGGAAGCTTTGCAGGGCCTGCTGCATGTGCTTTCTCTGCGTCACGAGCCATTGTAGGGTTTCCTCCACCTCCGGGCTGCCAATCACATTGATTGGCTTTGGATCCAGACAAGCCCCCGAGTACAAGGGGGTTCAAACACAGGCCCCTTAATCTTTGTCCCCCATTATGCCACAAACCAGCCAGAGACTTGGCACAGTCAGCTGTGTCCTTTATTGCCCGTGTCACTTTCTACCACCTTCTGTTTGCAGAGCTTCAGAGACTGCCAGCTTCTGCAGCAAGCTAGGGAGTGCAGCCTTTCACAGCCTGGCTCCCCCACTTCCTCTCTCCCTTCCTGACTTCCTGCCAGCCCTATACAACCCTGCGGCTAACGAGGCTTAAGGCTGTTCCCCATTTACCCTTCAGGTGTGGGCTTAGCGAGCTCCAATGTCCTTTTCTGGCTGAAGCTGGCGTGACAGAGCTCTAGATCAGGCTCCCTAGCCAGCAGCCTGTCACGTGTATGAAAATGTTAAGTGGAGGACAAGGGGGTAATGAACTTGGAATGGGGGATCATGACTGGGAGGAGGGATCCTGACTGGGAGGACTGTTGGGGCAGCTTGCTGAGCGCTCTTGGGTGTGGGGACGTCATCGGGTTGGGTGGGTCTGGGGGCCCTAGTGGAGTGAGCAGGAGGGGCAGCTGGAGCAGGGCCAGGGTAGGCGGGGGGCAGGAGGAGGAGCCATAGGAAGGGTTGTAGGAATGACTGGGGGAGGAGGCGTGGCCATGGGGAAGGGTGGGAGGAGAGGCACGTCAGGGTGGGCAGTCGGGTGGGACATGGGTACGGGGAGGGTGGAAGGCAGGAGCAGCGGCAGCACGATGCTGGGACAGGATGCCGCGCATGGTGTCACAGCACACCATGAGATCACACCAGGCCTGCTGCCATCACTCGAGGTCAGCGTTCAGCCAGCGCGCCAGGGTGGTGTGGATGTCACGTGTCACCCCAACATGCTGGCGCATCAGCTCCTCCTCCAGTCTGGCTCGTCCGCGGCTCCCCCCGGACTCTGGCTGGTGGCTGTGGCGGTGGTGTGGCAAAGCCCTCCGTCCCGGTTGGTCCGGCTGTGGAGAAGACACAAGAGAGATGGGTGGTCAGCCAACCCTGCACACACGTTCCCTGAGGCCGTGCCCTCCTGTGTGAGTGGACACAGCACCAGTTTGTGGCCTACTGGAGGGGGATGTCCCGGGTGCAAGGCCATGTGTGGCCTGCACAGCATGCTCTGTGTCACAGGGGCCCCGGGGTGGCCAGAGGACCGGCACTGGGAATGGCAATCAGAACTTTCTTGTGCAAGAGTGTCCATGTAGTGTGGACGCTCTCTTGCACAAAAGCACATCGCTTTTGCAGTGCACTTTGAGGTCTGGGTGCGCTTTTTTGCAAGAAGTTTTTGCGGATCTCTTCCGCTAAAGGCTTCTTGCGCAAAAACCCTGCAGTGTAGACGAAGCCCTAGAACAAAGCACACAGTTATTCCCAGTGAGCATGTAAACGTCCTGACTGCACTCACATTCATGCATGTTTCCATTCATGAACCAGCATGATTAACATATTGAAAGCAACATCCAAAATATTTTTCTCCTGACCTCATCAGATCTGTGCAGAGGCATACAAAATCATGTATTCAGCAAAGCACTTAAGAACATGCTTAAATGTAAGCATCTGAGTACAGGGTTGCCAGATGGCTGAAAGAAAAATATCGACCTCCCCTCCCCCACCCAAAAGATCCCACCAGGGAAAAAAATTTGTTGAAGGAAAAAAAAGGGAGGGGGAACCAAGTTGTAGAGCAAAAGAAAAAAAAAAACACCACCTCCAAGAACCTGGATCACTGCTAGTGGTTACCAGGTAGTCATGTAAACAAAAAACCAGACATGCTACATTGGGCGGAGGGGGGACTGGAAACAGCTGGGGGGGCAACAGGGCTGGCCGGGGAAGATGGGGGGGCTAACTGGAAGCAGGGCTGGTCATGGGGGGAAGGGTCAGGCGGATCGGGGCTGGCTGCGGGATATTGGGCGAGGGGCTGGCCGGGAGTAAGGGGGGGCGGGAAGCACAGCTGGGGGTATCGGGGGCCACGAGGGGGGGCAGAAGGAAGGGGGGGCAGAGGCAGATCTGGCGGGGGTGGGGAGAGGTGCAGCGGCGCTGGCGGGAGGTGATCAGGAAGAGGAATGGGCCAGCGGGAAGCAGAGCTCGGGGTGGTGCAGGGGGCTGGCTGGGGAAGATCAGGAAGGAAGTGGGGGAGAACCAACCGGCCAGGAGGGGGGAGGGTGAGCAAATTGGTCGGCAGGGAGCAGGACTGACCCGGGCACTTGCTGCCTTTCCTGCACAGAGTCCCAGCGATGCAGGAGCGAGCAGGAGGCTTCCCCTCCTCCTCACACTCAACCGACTGAGGGCTCCCAGCAGCAATCGCGGCCCCGCCTCCCAGCCGCTCCCCCCACCCACTCCAGGCTTCCATCCAGTGCGCAGCCAGTGCACATTACACATGTCCAGTATTTTCTGATTTTTTTTACTGAACAGAGCACGCAAATACCAGACTGTCCGGTACAATGCCGGACACCTGGTAACCTTATCTGAGTAGTCTTACTGAAGTAAAACTATCTAGGCCACGCGACTACTCACATACATAAGATAAGCCTGTGCTTTAATGCTTTGCTTAGTGGGGGCTGAAATAGTATTTGTTACAGTTATTTGGTTAAATTGTGAATGGAGTAAAAGAAGAGAAATCCCTCTTTGTGAGTAAGCAGAACACAGATCTGTGTAAGACAAAGAAAGTACAGAAAACAGAAGGGAAAAATGTTTGGAAAAGTGATAAAGAATTAAAGTAAAGGTAAAAGGCTAATTAAATAAAAGTAGGAAAGCGCAAGAGGGGCTTATAGAGGAAAACAGGGTGAAAGAAATATGTGGCAGAAAGATTAGCTAGAGAAAACATCAAAAGAAAGATCTTTCTTTGTTTAAGCAGCTGAGGGAAAGTACAGCATACAGCAGCAAGAAATTCTTTCTTGTTAATGAGAGAGAGATCTACGCGCATGTAAGGGGACTGTTAGCCCCTTACTAAAACTCCGTGGGAGTTTTTGGTTTGCCAGCTCCCAGTATCAAAAGAGGAAGGGTCCATGAGACTGACAGACCCTAGAGACAATGGAAAGCAGCCAACACTCCAGCTCAGCCTGATTGACAGGTTGGACAGGCCAGTGAGGAAAGTGTGAGGCCAGACCCCGTCCTCCCTGTGAGCTGGGATTTTCTGGGTCTCTCTGAGCAAGGAGAGAGAGCCAAGGAGTGCAAGCTGTGCTGAGGAGCAGTCCTGCAGCAACAGAGCCAGGCACACACGGCCCAAGGAGAGCAGACCCTGTGTTGAGCAGCAGACTGGCAGTGCTCAGAGAGCCAAAGGGGATAGAGAAGCAACACAAGGAGCTGGCAACTGGCAAAGCAGCTCAGCCTGCAGCTGTGTGTGGTGAGCAGCTGGGACCAGCAAAGTGCAGGGAGAGGCTCTGGGCAGGGAGACCCCACCAGTCAAGAGGCCCTGCAGGACAAACTGGGAGAGGGGTCCTGCCTAGAGCCTGAGGCCATGTGGTCACTGCCAGAGCAAGCGTGTCCAGGCTGCAGCCCCCCTGCAGCACAGCCATGGCCTATAAGGGACCCTTAAGGAACAGACTGAACTGTCCTTACATTCTGCAGACTGCTATTTGTGATGTCCCCATGCTACAGAGCAGGGCTGTGTGTTCTCATTTAACCTTTCTCATTTTTTCTTATTCTTTTCTCTTTAATCAGTTGCCGTTTAATAAATTGTATTTGCTTTGAATTGTATGTAATAATCACTGGGTCAAGAAAGCATCCAGTGTGAAGACAGCACCCCGGAGTGGGGACACCCTAGCCTCTGTCCTAAGTGACTACAAGGTTGGGGATTAAGCCCCAGGAAACCTGGGCCCAGCCTTGTTGGGATTTCAAGGACTCTGCTACTCAGGAGAGTTGAAGGGGAGCCCTCAAGGTCAGGGAGGCCATTTGGTAAAGGAAGTAGGAGTGGGGACTCAGATCCTTTCGCTGGTCCATTTCACTGGGGTAGTATAGAAGCCAGCAAAGTTCCCCACAAGAGCAGGACCATTCACCCGCTTACACACAGAAAGTTGCAGTGGAGAGAGAGAAAACTCACTCTCCTTTTGCAAAGGTCAAAAGATACAGCATGCGATTGACTGGGAGAGTCTTTTGTTGGCGAGGGAGGGGAAGCCCAGAAAACAGCAGCAATCTCAGGGATGTCTGTAGGGAAATGATAACAACCAAAGGGATTGCAAGCCTCATTAGCTACCCCAGGCTCTCAGTTTAACCAATCAGTTTCCTTTCTAAGTCCCCTTTCACGTCCCCTTCTCATGCCATGCCTTCTTTCTGTGTCATCTTCATCTGAAGAAACGTTCCACCACGTTTCACAATATGTGATTCAGTTGAAAAATGAGGCTGCACAAACTTTCAAAACTGCACACCTGTAGTCACAGCCAGTTTATAAAAACAAAATGAGTGAGGACACTGTGAAGCTGCAGCAGTAAGAGCAGGCTATGAATTTGAGATCATCCTATGAAATTCCTAGGCTTGCTTTAACACGTGCAAAGAAAGGATACACAGCACAATTTAGCTTTTTTTGTCTCAACTTTTGCTTTCCTTAGCTTTCCAAAGGATTGTATGTTATCAAGGTTCAGCTGATCGCTATATTTGGGGTCGAGAAGGAATTTTCCTCCAGGGTAGATTGGCAGAGGCCCTGGAGGTTTTTCACCTTCCTCTGTAGCATGGGGCATGGGTCACTTGCGGGAAGATTCTCTGCATCTTGGGGTCTTTAAATCATCATTTGAGGACTTCAATATCTGAGATATAGGTGAGAGGATTATTCCAGGAGTGGGTGGGTGAGATTCTGTGGCCTGTGTTATGCAGGGGGTCAGACTAGATGATCATAATGGTCCCTTCTGACCCTAGAGTCTATGAGTCTGTTTGCAATACAAGTTAGAAGGAGTAAGCTAAATAGTTCCCTTATGTTGTAAAACAATAGATCAGAGAGCAGTTTGCTTATCCTCACTTTTTCACAAATACAAGAGAAAGTTATACGGGTTGGACCTCCTGGTCTGGCACCAGCAGGACCTCGCTGGATGAGGGAATTTGCCAGACAAGGGGAGGTCCCCTGATACCAGCTGTTTCCTTGAAAGTAGGAATAAGAGATCCTCCGGAAAAGGGCTTATTTTCCAGAGAATCACGTCTAGACTGGCGCTTTTCTCCGGCTTATCCCCAAGCCGGAAAAAAGCGGCAGCCATGTAAATGCAAATGCCGTGGGGGATATTTAAATCCCCCACGGATTTGCAATTGCGATGTGTCTCATTAGCATCCCTTTTCCGGAAAGGGATGCCAATGTAGACACAGCCCATGTGTTTTCCTATAAAAACACCTTTCTCCACCTTCCTTTCAATCTTCTCTTTTATTTAGTTAGCCTGCCTTTTTCATTTTTTTCCAAACATTCTCTTTAAATCCTTCTCTCCTTAATCTACATAATCAAAAATCTTTTTCCCTCTACTGTTTTTTTCTACTTTACACAGGCTCTCTATCTAATCTTTCTGCCATGTGCTTTTGTTCAGCCTTTTGTTCCTCTAAAAGACCTTCTCTCAGCCTTCCTTTCTATTTTTCTTTTTAAGTTGCTTTTAAAAATTACTTAAGTTTTTTATTTTTTTTTCAAACCCCTCTCACCTTAACCAACAGGCTTTCTTTGCTTTTCATAACCTCTTGGCTGTTTCTACACTGGCCCCTTCTTCGGAATAGGCATGCTAATTTCGAACTTTGGAATAGGGAAATCCGCAGGGGATTTAAATATCCCCCGTGGGATTTAAATAAACATGGCCGCCTCTTTTTTTCCGGCTTGGGGAAAAGCCGGAAAAGAGCGTCCAGACTTGAAAGTAGGAATAAGAGATCCTTCGGAATAGGGCTTTATTCCGGAGGATTGCGCCAGTCTGGACGCTCTTTTCCGGCTTTTCCCCAAGCCGGAAAAAAAGCGGCGGCCATGTTTATTTAAATCCCGCGGGGGATATTTAAATACCCCGCGGATTTCCCTATTCCAAAGTTCGAAATTAGCATGCCTATTCCGAAGAAGGGGCCAGTGTAGATGTAGCCCTTTTGTTTAATTAGCCTTTTCAATTAATTTCCTTTTTTATTCTCTTTTAAGACCAATAAAGCTATTATTTTTTTGCCGGGGGCTTACTAATCTTTGCAAAATCTCTCTGTTGGTGCTTTCTCTTCCTTTCCTCTTCTAAACCTAACCATTACATTTATTTCTCTTTTTCAAAATTTTTCCTTCTCCTTAACCAACATGCTTTCTTTATGTTCATACCCTCACTCCTTATTCAACCTTAACAAAACCTTAAGTTTTTAAAACTCCTTTTATCTATGGGCTCTCTTTCTACTCTTTTTCTCTAAAAAAAATCAGCCAAATTTGTGAAAACACAAGCATACCACATTCCCTGTCCAAACACAGAAAAATCAATTAAAACCCTTTTTTTTCCAAAATGGCTGATGACGCCAAAGTTAGACATAATCAGAAACAGAAATGGGGGGGGGGGGGAGAGAGGGAAATATTGCAAAACTGTCAAAATTTGTACAGTACTGAAAGCTGTCATGGTATATAATATTGATATTACTGCAAAACATTTCATTTAGTTCTTCAGGTATCTTCTTTCATGCACAGTGAGCTAGAACATTGTATTTTATTATTCTGAGAGTTTGTTTTCCCCAAGCAAATTATACATTTTTTTTCTTTAAAATTACTAACACATTGATTTATTTTTGAACAGTGCAGTTCAGGCATTTTGCATAGTAGGCAGAGGGGAAGTTATTGTGAGGCATTTACCATGACTCTGCTACTACCCTCTGATTTGTCTTCCGTGATGGACCTGGATAGTTTTTGTGCCTCTCATCTGTTGGACATAGATATTCAGGCCTGCCTGGAAATGCCTATACTTTAAGACAGTGGTCTCCAACCTTTTTACACGCAAGATCACTTTTTAAGTCTCAGAACAGGCGAAGATCTACTGCCCCGCCCCTTCCTTGAAGCCCCACCTACATTACATGAGGAAATCTAATGTAAATGTACTGCGCAGGTGCGCAGTTCAGAGAGAGCTCAAGAGCTACTCTTAGAGCCCCTGAGATCTACCGGTAGATCGCGATCTACTGGTTGGTGACCACGGTTTTAAGAATTTAGGTGCATTCTTGTTATTTTGAACATTATAGGGGTATAAAAACAAAGAATCAAAATCACAGTCTATCTGTAAAGGATAGTCTTAGGCCTTGTTCTTAAGCTGGGAAACACACAGTCATGTCCTGACACATCCCAAACCAGTCACACACCAAAAAAAAAGGGCTATTTGGGACTGTTAGAAAGGTGATCCAAACTATCGCTTCCAGATAAAGGGAAGAACCTAGAAGATTAAAAGAAACTCAGGTGATAGCTTTCTGTCTGGCAAGGACCTTATTATCAATAGTACGGGTTGTCAAGTCCTCATTCTTTTATTGCTTCATTATTATGCTCTGCATCTCTCTATTGTTTATCTGTATTTGTCTGGTTCTTTAGTTCTGTCTGTTGTATAATTAATTTTGCTGGGTGTAAACCAGTTACAGTGATGGGATATAATTGATTAGATAATCACATTACGAAACATTATGATTGGTTAGTTAAGTTTCAGTAAACTGATTGGTGAAGCTATACCTGAAAATATTACTATATGCACTAAGGGCAATCAGGAAGAAAGTGAGGAAAAAAACCAAGGGAAAAAGGAAACTGGATTCATGCTTCCCTAATAAACACTGAATTGTTTGCCACTCCAGACTTTGCATATTGCTGTTCTCTGTCCACATGAATAGGACCAGGGAAGTGGGAGGGTGAAGAGATAAGCCCTTTCATATCATCCTTGAGGTAGCCACAGGGGCGGCCCGTGGCTATAAGCCCACTCATCCATCACCTAAGGTGCCGCCTTCATCGGTGCCTGATGATAATGTCACGGGGCACCCAGGGTGCCCGATGACGCTATTACCCCATTGACGGCACTTTGACGGCCGTGCAGGTGGGGGTGCCAATCACGCGTTCCGCCTGGGGCGCCAGCTGCCACAGTCTGCCTCAAGCCGCTCTTGGGTAGCCATGGGGAACCATAGAGCTTAACTTCAGATGTGTAACCCGGGAAGAGTTGAGGATCTAGCCTCATGCAGGCTGACACAGATGCTCCAAGTGTGCTCCTAGTACTGAAATGGTAGCAGAGCAATGCCAGTTCTAGAAGACTAAAGTTAAGCTGTGGGCGTTGGAAATAAAAATCCATTTGCAGCAAGTAGTGAATGTCCTGATTTCAACTTTGTAGCACCGGTGACAGTTTGCAGACAAATTTCTTGTAAAATGGCTAGAGCATCTGTGTAACACTGCCCTTCTGGCTTCAGAGATACAGTGCCCATTCAACGGTCCCTACATTGTGATATTCTGCTTAACTTGAAAAGCCTGCTCCATACTTTTCATCCCTGACTTCAGCTTTTCTCAGGTGTCCTGATAGGAATCCCTATATCTAATAAAGTCAATCATTCTTTCTCACACCAGAAACCATCTGTAGTGCATGCTCCAGTTAAGACAGAGCCTCAAGAAATACCTTGCACGATTAAGCCATAGTAGCTACACGAGGTATTCAGTGTGCAGCAGAGGCTAACATGATTTTTCAAGGTGTGGAATAATACTTTTCTTCAGTAATGATGGGGTGTCTGCCATTCTGAAGTTCTCAGAACTCCAGATCCAGAATCTTGACTACATCCAGGGCATTTGCATGTCATAGAGGACTTTTTGAAAGGGCCACCAGTAGTCTTTGAATAATTTTAGGTAATCTCCTAAAACATCTGAAGCTGCAGCCAAGATTTGAGGAGTCAGGTGAAATTAGTAGATCTGTGTCACTTTTTTAGTTGAGATTTTAAGGTGCCTGCTGGACAGGGAGGAGGGTCCCAGGCTACCTGTCCTCTGAAGTCTAGCAAGAACAAAAGATTCTCCAGGGACTCTGACTTTGTGGGATCAAGTGTCTGAGCTGCATCTGCTTTAAACCAGTGGGCATCTGTGTGGGCTGTAAGGTGCGTCTAGACTACAGGGTTTGTTTGTTTTTTAAAAGTGGACTTTTTCACAAAAATGTCCCCTGCATCTAGACTGCTGCTGCGTGCTTTCAAAAGTAAATCGAAAGAATGCAGCATTTTTTTTGACCGTGGAAAACCTCGTTTTATGGGGAATAACGCCTTTTTTTGAAAGTGCTCTTTCAAAAAAAGGCGCTATGTAATGCAAACTGCTTTTTCGGAAGAGAGCATCCAGACTGCCTGCCCGCCAGCTTGCTTTTTCGAAAGTATTGGTTGTAGTCTGGATGCTTTTTTTCGAAAGAGGCTTTTTCAAAATATACTTTTGAAAAAGCCTCTTTTGCAAGAGACTTGCAGTCTAGACGTAGCCTAAGAGAGGAGGTAACAAGCTGTCAGTCTCCTAAGTAATTTTAACACCTGCTCCCCAGATTCTGAAATGGCCTCTTCTCCAGCCAGCCATAGCCCTCTGACTGAAACCTAGACAATACACCCTGTCTGCTACTCTACTCAATCCTTGAATTAAGCACATTTATGCATTTCACTTCATAAAGGCAGACCTATTTCCCTGCAGTGTATTCTCGCCATCAGCAAGATTTTTCCCAATGTTTCCGGTTTGTATTGCTAACCCAAATAGGAGGATAGGCATTCATTCTGATTTGAAACAGCTGGGCCATTTCAGGATGGCTCCATACCTCATACTACAGAACATGATGTGCTACAGAAAGGGCTAAAGCAGGTATTTAAGTTATTCTTGCTATTCTCTCCCATATCTTTTTTTCTGCTGAGTTATTCCAACCTTACAATCTTGTTCAAAGTATTTCAGATTAAGTAATCCTGAGCGTAATCGGTTTGTGACTATAGTTTTTTTCCCCCTAGAGGAAAGTGTGATTAATAGTCCTGATGGTAGCATGTGTGTGGTATTATTTTTCCTTGTCACCCCAAAATTCAGACCTATGGCAATCCATAATTGCCTTCTTACCTTAGCGATTCAATTATCAGGTTGGTCTGCTTTGATGCAACAAGAAGTGACCCACCCTAAAAGAATAGCCCAGATTTTACCAGGAGTTTGTTTCCAAACAGCATAGGACTCTCCAGAATAGACAAGTGCTGTTAACCCGTGGGAGGACATGGATATAGACTTCTATTGCAAGAATCAACACTCAGGCAGTAATTTCTGTGAAAACAAAATAACTCTTGTATTAAAACATAATATAATATCCTCTAATAAACCTAAAACATATCTCAAGAAGAATAAACGATTAACCTTAACACAACTGGCATATATCGGAATACAAACAAACCCTATTAGCCCACATGCATATTCAAATACTCATTATAGTATTCAAATATTCAATGCTATAGTACAGGGGTTGTCAACCGTTCAGAAGTGGTACACCAAGTCTTCATGTATTCACTCTAATTTAAGCTGCCATACATTAGTAATACATTTTAACATTTTTAGAAGGTCTGTCTCTATATAACTAAACTATTACTGTATGTAGGGTACATTTGGTTTTTAAAATGTTTAAGAAGGTGCATTTAAAATGGTATTCAAATGCAGATCTTGCAAATGTAGTGTGATCTTTGGCTAGTTCCTTGTTGAATTTTCCAGTGTCTGGCACATATTTGGAAACTTTAAGCTGCACACAGGCTTCTACATGTTGTTAACTATCTCTGAGAGGGATAGAGAACTAATTTCGTTTGTGAAAACACTTGTTCACAACAGAATATAAGAATGACCACACTGGGTTAGACCAAAGGTCCATCTAGCTCAGTATCCTGCCTTCCAACAGTGGCCTATGATAGGTGTTCCAGAGGAAATAAACAGAATAGGTAATCATCACGTAATCCCTCTCCTGTCACTCATTTCCAGCCTCTGACAAACGGAGGCTAGAGATACCATTCCTACCCATCCTGGCTAATAGCCATTGATGGACCTATCCTCCATGTTTTTATCTAGCATTTTTTTGATCCTAATGAAGTCCTGGCCTTCACGACGTCCTCCAGCAAGGAGTTCCACAGGTTGACTGTGAGCTGTATGAAGAAATCCTTCCTTTTGTTTAGTTTAAATCTGCTGCCTATCAATTTCATGTGGTGACCCTTAATTCTTGTGTCATGGGAACAAGTAAATAACTTTTCCTTATTCACTTTCTCAGCACCAGCCATGATTTTATAGACCTCTGTCATATTAGGCCTTGCAGATCCATGATGGATTGAGGATCTCTTTAGCCTTGGGGATTAAAAAGTAATGGGTATAAAAACCCTGGTTCCAGTAGTGAGTACTGCCAGGGGGATATGACGTGACTCCCTTGCAGAGAGGGAATGTTGCCTGTGAGGGGACTGCAGAGGTCCAAGCACTGGTGTCCCCTTATGCTGGGGCTCAGTTATTGCTTGTCTAGGAGGTACGAGCATTGCAAGAATATCCCAGGCTGCCTGCAGCACCTCAGATGTTGATGGCACCTGAAGGTGCGAGCTGCTGTGAAGGCACAGTGGTGAGGGGCAGGCCAGGCTGCTGCACTCTGATGTGCCTGAGATGTCGATGGTACAGTTGCCAAAGGTGCCATAACTGCCTCTTTAACCATGTCTCTGCACGGACCCAGAGGTCTACCCCTTTGGACTTTCTTCAGCTTCTTAGGGTCAGAGGTGAATGGTGCTGTGCACCTGTTGGTGCCAGCAGTGCACTGCACTCCGGATCTCTTGTGCTCGGTGCTGAGTCCGAATTCTGGGTTTAAGAACATAAGAACGGCCGTACTGGGTCAGACCAAAGGCCCATCTAGCCCAGTATCCTGTCTGCCGACAGTGGCCAATGCCAGATGCCCCAGAGGGAAGGGACATAACAGGTAATCCTCACATGATTTCTCACCTTTCACCCACTTCCAGAGAAACAGAGGCTAGGGACACCATTCCTACCCATCCTGGCTAATAGCCATTGAGAGACCTAACCCCATGAGTCTATCTAGCTCTTTTTTGAACCCTGTTAAAGTCCTAGCTTTCACCACATCCTCTGGCAAGGAGTTCCACAGGTTAACTGTGCGCTGAGTGAAGAAAAACTTCTTTTTGTTTGTTTTAAACCAGCTGCCTATTGATTTCATTTGGTTCTTATATTGTGGGAATAAGTAAGTCACTTTTCTTGTGCTGGTAGTAGCATGGACTCTATGCAGAAAGCCCTCAGGTGAATATCCCTCTCCTCCTTTGTTAATGGTCTAAAAAGCTAGCATATCTGGCACTTTTTGCTGACATGTGCTTCTCCCAAGCAGCGCAGACACTCGCCGTGAGGGTCACTTACAGGCAAAGGCCTGTAGCAGCTATTACAAAACATGAAGCCAGGGAAGCGGGGCATGCCCTGTCCCCAGACTAACGTCTCTAAGTGACTTCTTAATACTCTAAACTAGTGGTAACTTCTAACTGAAGGGGAAACTATTTACAAGCATTAACAGCAGAGCAGATTAAGAGGGAAGTGACAGCAAGTGTTGTAGCACTGAAGTTCCAAGCACCATCACTGGCAGCAAGAATGAAGTGAGGGTAGAACAGGCCTCCAGCAACCTATGTAGGGAAGTAAATGCACATCACTCCAGGGGGCACTGAAGCCAGCCCCTACAGATACTGCTAAGGGAAAATATTTCAGCACCAGTGCATGTGGCGACCATGTACACCTCTGTTGAATGGACGTGAGCAAGCACTCGAAGAAGAGTGCACATTTATATGCAGCTTATCATTTGTGTTTCACTGTCACCCCTCCAATTTCAGTAATTTACATAAGCCCAGATCTCCCTCTTTTCCTTGCTTCAGCTAGTAGTGACAGATCAGCACTATTGATGCTGGACAGCACTTAGTGCTGATAAGTGTTCTCACCACACTAAGAAATCGTATATATCACACTGGAATATCCTAACATGGAGTGGGCGGTTTCCTGGATGCTTGGGTATATGGCACTGGATAGGAGTTTCTGAGAGCGGCAAAGTATTCTGGTGCAATCTGTTGTTCAAAAGTTACTTGCTGGGTCTGTTCCTAAGTTTAGCTGGTGAATCCCTTATGTCAATCTGGTTTTCCCTTTCAAAATTTTAAGGATGAGCCGTTAAATGGGCCCTTCTATAAATTAAAAGATTTAACACTACAGAACCCTGAACATGATTTGCTTCTACTGGAAATATGCAAAATTATAACCCCTGTTTTGTTTGAATCCAGCAATTACTGAACCTAGTGAAGTTGTAGACCCGTGGTCACCAACAGGTTGATCGCGAGCTACTGGTCGATCTCAAGGCCTCGACCAGTCGCGAGGCGTCCTGTCCGCCCCGCCCCCATTTTCCTCCCACCCCTGCTCTGCTCTGCTCTGCCGGCCGGGTGTACTGCGGGAGGGAGCATCGGCTCATTGCACCGCACAGGAGGGGTGAGTCAGCCCCGTGGGAGGCGCGCGGAGGGGAGGGTTTGGCCCCGGGGCTTCCCGGCGGGGGGGGGGGGGGGTTGGCACTGGGACAAGCGCGCATGGGGCTTCCCTGCGTGGGGGGGCGTTGGCTTTCTGGGCAGGCGTGCGCGCGCGCGAGGCTTCCCTGCATGGATGGAGGGTCAGCCCCCTGGGAAGGCGCGTGTGTGCAGGGCTTCCCTGCATGGGGCAGGCACTCGCTGGTTTCCCTGGGGTGGGGAAGAAGGCTGGGAGGAGGGAGATGCAGGAGACTTTCTGCCTCCACTGACACCCCACTCCCCTGTCCCCACTCCCGTCCCCACTCCCGTCGTCAACTACAGCATGCTGTCCCCACTCCTGTCCCCACTCCCCAAACTCTGTCCCCACTCCCCTGTCCCCAGCTACAGAATTCTGTCCCTATTCCCGTCCCCATTCCCTGAACTCTGTCCCCATTCCTGTCCCCACTCCCCGAACTCTGTCCCCACTGGCACCCTGTCCCCAGCTGCAGAAACCTGTCCACACTGGCACTCTGTCCCCTGCTGCAGAACCCTGTTCTCTCTCCCCTCCCAGCACCCTGTTCTCTCTCCCGTCCCCACAAAATGTATAATTATAAATGCTTCATTTTAGATTTAAATAGCATGAATAAAAAACAGACCATTTATTTCATAACTATAAACACATGATTTTAATTGTATGTATCGCATAATTTAAAAATAAACTGTTTATCAGAGTGTGTAAGTAAGGGCTGGGGATAGCAAGTGATGGACAGGAGGAGAATAGAGAGGGCGGGGCTTCAAGGAAGGGGCGGGGCGGTAGATCTTCGCCTGTTCTGAGATTTAAAAAGTGATCTTGGGTGTAAAAAGGTTGGAGACCACTGTTGTAGACTATTTTCCATGCTGAATGATAGGGCCACTGGTTTCTGGCAATGAAAACAGAATAATTTCAGATTTTCGAAATGTATATTTTAGAACTTTCAGGTATGTACGATATTAATACAAAAATCTGTGTTGACAAGCAGGAGCAATAACTGACTCTTGCTGCTTCTTTTCCTTTTTGTCAGACATGCCTTGGGCATCCGCCAACATTTTTGCATCTCAGTTCTCAGACAGTCTAGAAGGTTCTGCAAAGGTCCAGAGCACTGGAGGAGATTAGTGAAAAATGAGTCCACATCTGGAATACACGAGCCATTTTATTTCAGAAATTCTATGTTCCTTTCTGTTGCTAACAATAAAAGTGGCATCTAAAGCCCAGTACCGCCCATGCCCAGCATCCTAGGTGGCCAGCTTGAGTCTTCTGCTTCTAAATCCAGGCGTGGGTAGAGCCAGCAGTGGGCATAGGAGGTGGGGGACAGACCCTGGGCACTGAGGCCTAGTGCAAGCTGTGTGCTGAGTGAGGGCACAGAAGCCAGTTGTGTACAAGGGAGGTGAGTGAGGCAGAGGCACTACAGTTGCTGCCAACAGGTTTTGCTGAGTCCATTCCTGTGTGAGATGAAGGATAGTTGGCATAAGAGTCTCAACAGTAGCTGCCCTCAGCCACTTCCTGTTCCTTGGGGAAAACTGAGCCTGTCTCTGGGCAAAAAATTGGAGGCACACACATACTCTGATCTGCAATTCTGGAAATGAGGAGTGATTCTGGAAATGAAGAATCATTCAGGGGGAAAATGTGGCTATAGGAGCAATTTCTGGAATTGCTCTATCAATCAGTAATTAACATCTAATCCAGTATGCCACTCTTTGCTTGGCAATAAAACCTCTTGCTTCAATGTATGAAACCTGTTAAATTCTAACCACAATTTATCTCACTTGCTATGAAATGAAAGTTCTATTTGCAATGTTAATGGACTTCAGATTCTCAGATTACTTTGGTTCCACAGTTGCATAAAAAGTTGCTTTTTCAACTGTTGCTGATCCTTAGAAAATTGCACTTCTAAAATGCTAATCTTAAATAGATGGAAAAAATAATGTAAAAATACTGGAGAGAGGAGATTCAAGATGGTCTGTATTAAGATTTTTTTTTAAGTTCCAACACAGATGTATTCATTGTCATATATTAAGCTAAATATATGCAGACATTATCAGTCAATCTTAAGGGAGGAAATAAAAAAGTTTGGGAATATATTAGAAATATTTCTCAAATGTTTGGTTTATAACACCTGGTATCTCTGGAATGTAGAACCTAAATATGATCTCTCCCAAACATGAAGCAGTGCACTTAACTTCTCACACTGCACTTTTTTCAGTTGTAGGACTGCCTTCTGCTCATACTGTAGGCCTTTCCTAGGGAGCTTATAAAGTAGTCAGGCTCTCTCACTAACATTTTCTGTAAATTCTGAATAGCAGCTGATTAAACCTAAGAATGACTGAAGGGTGCTTATATCAGTGAGAACAGGCAGTTTGACACTCAGCTGTACCCTCCTTGAGTATGGTTTTCTACACATTGGACCCACTCCACTCCTAAATACACATTTGCCGTTTTAAGTAGCTGAGCCTTACTTGTATTTCTTGAGAAACCAGTTCTTTCTACAAGTCTAAGCACTTCATTTAAAGCAGCTAGGTTCCCTGCTTTAGTCCTAGTGGCGATTAAAACACCATCAACATAAGTGAAGACATTGTCCTGATATGTTAGGTTTTTCCACATACTTACAACAAGTTGGTGGTATATACTCAGAGCATATCCCTGGAATCCCTGGGGAATTCAAGTGAATGTTAGCTCCTGATTTTCTAATGTAAAAGCACATTTATAATAAGAGGAAGGCTAAAAGGAAATAGAACAGAAGGTGTTTGATATGTCCAACATATACAATGACTGTTCCATTAAATGAAAAAGGATCCAACTGACAGTAATATTCTCCTCTTTCCTTGCTTAAACATACATCATAAGGTTGGATTGCATCATTATTACATACATCTCCAGTTCCCGGTTCTTCCACACCATGCCTCAAGTTCCACAGTCTTCCATGTCTGATTCTGTTTTATTGCCCGAAGTTTATATCCAATTGGTTGCATTATACTTGTGTTAACATTTAACCGAAGTGATACAACTGGAGATATCCATTCCATATGGACTTCAGATATCATAATTATGAATGTGGTTGCTTGGTTTCTTTGAGGACTGTGTATAAAGTTGGCCATTCTCCACCAAGAGTAGAATTTTCCCCTGCTCTGGGGGCATGTTTTCACATAATATGTCTTATTTCCAAAGGTAAAACACCACATATTCTGTCTCTGCTTTATGAGATCTTTTACCACATCATTAGTCCATGTTTATGCTTGTATACAGGCTAATGCTAGTGACACGTTGCTTTGTAATACTTAAATAGTCATACAATCTTTTCTTTGTAGTTGGTCCCAACTACAACTCTTACATTATAAAATAGTGTCAAACACTTAGCTCATTTAGCAATGTTTTCAAAGGATTTGATATTGTTTTTCAGTGTCACCCCATAACATTGTTTGTTTGCTAACACCTCCACATCTATGATATTTAATACTTTTAATCCTGTACTTGTTGCTCCTAATACTGTGCTTATTAGATTCCTCCTTAGCCTATTGGCAGTAGTCCTTTAATAAACACTAAACTTCCCCCTCTTTTTCCAGCCTTCTATAATGGGTTAGTATGCTTCTTACATTCCAGATTCTGTTGCAGTGGAAGAACCATTTGCAAATGTAACACAATCAAATTAGGACTGCCAAAGTAGTTAGAACAGCTATGTCACTACAAAGGCTGTTTTCCATCTCTTGGTATTCACACCTCCCATCTGCTGCTCTGATTGAGCCACATCCACCTTGACTGAATTGGACTCATCAACAGTGATCCTACACTTGATAAGTTATTCCCTTCTTTTGATATATGTCCCTGCCTCTGTAATTTCCACTCCAGTTCATCTGACAAAGTGGGTTTTACCCATGAAAGCTCGGGCCCATATAAATCTCTTAATCTTTAAAATGCCACATGAATGAATCCTCATTGCTTTTGCAGATACATACAAATGTGGTTACCCCACTGAGACTATATTCCCTTGAGTCACTCAAATAAAGCTGTACTAAAGCCTGTCTTTCTAACTTTCCTGTCTCCACCCTAATTTCTATGGCTATAGAATAATCCAGTATAATTGTCTGGACACTCTAGATCAGACTAAGCAGTATTCATTATCATCACAGGATAAAACTAATTCTACTAAGGCTGTACACTGTTTACTTACACCGACACATTTTAACTTAACTTCTTACCCTTCTGGCCATGGATATAACTTACCTTTTCTTGCTTCTTAGAAGAGATCTGTCGAGTGAAAGATATGGATGTGTTTAATTTGATGAAAAGAAGTATGTGCACAGTGCAAATAGGGAAAAGAATAAAAGAGGCTTGTGTATTTATGTGACATAGTCTATATATATATAGGAAGAAAAGACAGTGGAGAAGAATAAAAGCTATTTGTGTTATGTAAAACGTGTAAGTATGTGAGGTGTGTATGTGGGTGCAGGGGGAATATGTGTGCATTGTGTCTGTGGGTTTGAGTGTGTGTACATGGGTGTATAGTGTATCTCAGGATGTGTGGTTTGTGTGTGTGAAAACTGTACATGTGTGGGGCACGTGCATATATGAGTGGGATTTGAGGTGTTTATATATGTGTGTGTTGGGCGTGAGTTGTTTGTGTGAGCATGTGCTTATGAGTCGGGATGTCTGGTGTGATTGTGGGGTGGATGTGAGGTGTAGATGTGGGGGACTATGTATTTGTGTGGTAGATGTGAGCATGTGTGTCTATGTAGGGTGCATGTAATGTAGGAAGAGGAAATAGAAAAAGAACAGAGGAAAAGTAAAAAAAAAATATTGCTTGTTGTGTACTGTCCTTTTATCCAATAGGGAATGTTATACTCTAAAAGGAGTTAAAACAAGGCTTATAGGACCGTCCCACCCAGGGACGCCAAATACGTTACCAATAGATTCAAAACCCAATAATACTGTCCCATTGATTTGACCTTAAATACCCAGGGACATAAATTAGGGTTGTCTCTGGAAGCTTTTCAATCTAAAAAGCTGTTTATTGCTAACATGTATCTTATTCCAGTGTTAAAATAGTGGTTTGTGATACAGGCTTTCCAAGGAAAGGCTGCTAACTAAAGCTAGCTAACCTGTCCTTGTAGAATATTCATATAGCCCTTTGATCAAGAACAGGCAGCAAGTAATAAATTCTTTGGAAGCATACCTAACATTCAATTAGAAATGAAGGTGACTACAAAAGAGACAACAGAGGTAAAAATAACTATAAAAAACTGTAAAGGTTACAGAAAGTCTAAAGGAAACAGTGCAATAAATAAAAACTCATCACAGTTATAACAATTCTATTCAGCTCTGTGGCATAAAACAATATAATTTTCTTAATACTCTATGACAATATAAGGCTGTGTCTAGACTGGCCAATTTTTCCGGGAAAATCAGCCGCTTTTCCGGAAAAACTTGCCAGCTATCTACACTGGCCGCTTGAATTTCTGCAAAAGCACTGACTTCCTACTGTAAGAAATCAGTGCTTCTTGCAGAAATACTATTCTGCTCCCGTTCAGGCAAAAGTCCCTTTTGTGCAAAGCTTTCGCGCGGAAGGGCCAGTGTAGATAGCTCAGATTTGTTTTCCGCAAAAAAGCCCCAATCGTGAAAATGGCGATTGGGGCTTTTTTGCGGAAAAGCACGTCTAGATTGGCACAGACGCTTTTCCGCAAAAAGTGCGCAGAAAACCGTCCGTGCCAGTCTAGATGCTCTGTTCCGAAAATGCTTTTAATGGAAAACTTTTCCGTTAAAAGCATTTCCAGAAAATCATGCCAATCTAGATGCAGCCTAACAGTATAACTCAAGCATTTCAATATAGTAGTAACAGTATATCCATTAACATTAAGTTACTTAGAACTAAACATTTAGTACATGCTGGTCTAACAGGTACCAAAAGGGGGAGATCTCACTCAAACAACTAATATTCGGCTTTATTTATACTTGAAACCCATATGCTTCAGCATCTTAAAATAAAAATGTTAACTTACAGAGGTTCTTTTTAAATTCCTTCTGAACTATCTCAGTACTATATTTAGTGCATATGGTCCCAAAGTATAGTAAAGGAAAACATCCTACCACTATATTCCAATGATCTGATGCATGGTGAGGAAGAGATAATATACCGCATTGTATAATCTCACTGTGTGTTCACTGAAAAAAAAAAGAATTAAAATGAAGTTATAAATGCCAATGAAGCAAGCCATGCAATTTAGATTATATGGTACTTCTCAATTTCAGTACATTCCCACTCATTACCCAACAAAACATTCCATTTGCTGTTTCTTACAACTGTCTTTATGAAAATATGCTTTGGACTTGTTGGGTGTGAAATCTTGTTAACATTTACCTTCTCCAGTTTCATTTCTCTTGCTTTGCCTCACAGAATGCTAGTGGAAACTACTGAAGCAATAGCTTGTACTGTTGACACACATGCAAGTTTTAAATGGATCTATCATCCTGGCACCCAAAGAACATAATATAGTTAATAAAAACGGACACGTAAGAGATCCTTACTGTTACAAATAAGTAATGTAAAATTGATGACAAATCTTTTTTTTTTTAAAATGCATGCATTCTATCATCTTACTTTAAAAATTGACTGGGGTTGGTGTGCATACTGGGGTTGAAGTCATGACCCCCCTGAACCGTATAGGAAAGTTTATGTTGCTTTCAGCATGTCAAGGACTGTGTAGCTACTATATACCTCAAAATAATTTTGAATACATATTTGGCAGTGGTAAGTACAACAAAATGCTGCAATTTGAAGTTTGTAATCCCAATTCCATGCTACTTATACTTAAACATGATGTAATACATGTTAATTTCATGGTTTAATAATTGATATAATTGATATTTCCATGAAGCATAATAGTAAATGGCCTACATTTCTGTATGCTTTTTGAGCCACACAACACAAATACACATGAATAACCTACAACAGATTATGAAGGAATAGTTAACATTTCAAAATATTTGACAAATCAATCCAGTTGTTACTGGAAGATTTGAAACCAATTACGTTAAACCTAATTTAAAACTCTTACTATTAAATTTGTTGATTCTGGTATTAAAACTATAGTTACAATTTAAATGAAGTGGTGTGGCAAATGGACACAATATTACAATTAGTTTCAATTACTTCTAAATATAATTATCACCTATCCCTTAATACTCTGCACCTTGCAGTAGTATCTATTACATGATTAACTTCTATTTTAGTCTAAGTAACAATATGCCAATTAATATTCACTCTTATGTATTTAAGACTGAACATCTAGTACATGCTGGCCTAACAGGCACCAAAAGAGTAGTGCGATCTCATTCAAACCACAAGCATCCAGATTTATTTATATTTGAAACCTAAATGCTTGATGATGATGAATAGACAAGGTTTTAACTTAAAGCAGCATCTCTAAAATTCTCTATGAATGATCTAACATGGATCCTTCCACTCTTGTCAACTTTGTGGGCATTGGTTTTGGGGAATGTTGTTTGAGAGCTGGGGTTGGGAGTTGCTCGACTTCTTACTCCTGTCTGCCTCATACTGAGGTAAAATTTCCCTTCGGGCAGGAGATACAGAAAACTGATGGTTTCTGCTTCTGTGGAGGCCTCCTGTTGGCCAGAAGCAGCTGTTCTTTTAAAGTTTCATACTTAGTACAATGCACAGTACAGTAATGTCTGTGTGTAGTGAGGCATATTGAAAATCTTGGGAGGTGGGCATGCACCTATTTCTAAAGACCCCTCCCCCAGGTTCCACATGATTACGGGGGTCAACTCATGAAAAACAGCTTCAGGAGTGAAGACGCAAAACAAGGGAATCAGAGGGGAACACCAGGCAGAGAACCCCATACCATGCCCACAGCTCCTCCGACAGATGCAGCCCAGAGGAACTCTGCCCGGGTATGTGAGCTCAGGGAGAAGTGAAAATAGGCTGCTCAGTCACAGAGCACCCCCTTGTTGCAAGCGAGGGCGAGGGGGCGGAGGAAGAGGGGATAAGGAACCCTGGGAGATATGAGTTTACTTGCAACTAACCTTGGACTGAGAAGGATTGGGACCACGAGGTAACGAGCGCAAATGGCTTGAATTGCTTTCACCGATTCTGGAAAGAGGGGAAAGCGGAGACTCCCTCTCATTATCCGCGATCACACTTACAGTCTGACGAAATACAGGCTGAGCACCAGACACCAGAAGGGGTTCATGCCGTTGGTATCTTCCTGTGATGACTCCAGAGCTGTATCGCTGGCCAGATGATCCGAGCAGAGGGCACCTTTGGGAGGTCCTGCTTGGTGATCCCCCTTTCGGGATCTCTCTCTCTTTTATGGATCGACGCTGTACGGGCCATGTGCAACTTCTGGGTCCATAGGCCTTCCTCAATGTCCTTGCTGGGCCGTGTGCACTCTGTGCAGGGGGCCGTGTGCATTCTGAGCAGGGGGCCATGTGCACTCAAGTTCGGGTGAGTAAAAGTTCATCGCCCATTGCACGTTTGTTTCCCACACCATGCGTTCATTCAGGAAGAGGGAACCACAAGGGGAACTTACAGAAATTAAGGTAGTAACAATTCAGCTTTACATCAATTATAACTTGCAAACAGAGAACAACGTCCTTCACTCTCAACGCTCCTCCTTCAGCATCCTACTTCTAGTGTTGTAGATAGTGCCCTTGGTGAGGGCCAGGAGGTTGATGAAGAGTTCCTGTGACTTCATAAGGCCAAGGATAGAGAGTGCAAAAATAAAGAGTTGTGGGGAAAAGTGCAGCCAAGACCTCAGCAGGAGATTCTGGAGAAGCGGGAAAAGAGGCTGCAACCTGGCACACTCGAGGTAGGCATGCACCAGGTTTTCCCTCATGCTGCAGAAGGAGCAGGCATCAGAAATGGAGATGAACCACACCAGGTATATGCCTGTGTTCACAGGTCTGTGACAGAGCTACCAACTACTGTCTCCATCAGGCTGTGGAGTCAGGGTGGAATAGAGACTGGCCCACTGCAGTTCCTCACTCTCTATAAGTGGTGACAACAGCAAGCAACCATCAACAGAAGCAGCTGTTGCCAAGGCAACCCTGGAACCTCTGGCTGGCTGTTGACGATGCTGTAACTGGCTTTCAAACAGCTGGTCCTTTGCAGGGTTCTAATGCTGCTCCTCAGGTGGATTCTTTTCCATAGGTACTTTCTGGTAGGTGTTTAGCAGTATCCCACTTCCTTGCTCTTCCCTGTCTATAGGCAGCGTTAGCCTGCTGGCCTTCCCTATATAAAAACTTTTTGTCCCTTTCGCCTCTAGACTCCATGGCTGTGTCTAGACTGGCATGATTTTGCGGAAATACTTTGAACGGAAAAGTATTTCTGCAAAAGAGCGTCTAGATTGGCACAGATGCTTTTGCGCAAAAAGTGCTTTTGCACAAAAGCATCCATGCCCAATCTAGACGCGCTTTTGCGCAAGAAAGCTCCGATGGCCATTTTAGCCATCGGACTTTCTTGCACAAAACATAAAGGTGCCTGTCTACACTGGCCCTCTTGCGCAAATATTCTTGCGCAAGAGGGCTTATCCCTGAGCGGGAGCGTCAAAGTATTTGTGCAAGAAGCACTGAATTCTTACATTAGAATGTCAGTGCTTTTGCACAAATTCAAGCGGCCAGTGTAGACAGCTGGCAAGTTTTTGCGCAAAAGCAGCCGCTTCTGCGCAAAATCTTGCCAGTCTAGACGCACACCATGTCACCTTGTGGAGATCCATAAATGTTCCTAGAAAAGAAATACAACACACGAGAGACATCATGACACCATTTCCTTTTTCTGTTTTGCCATTGTGTATGCTGCCATTTTTCCATGAAATCTTTTACTGTATTGCATAAATGGAACTATGTGAACACATTGTTTTACAAATGGATGGTAAGCAATTATCTTTGAGAAACCATTCTTTGTCTTCCACATCCTCTCTCAGCATGTCACCAACATCACTTGGACCTACGACTACTATATACTGAAACCCAATGAAAGGGGACCAAAATACACGTTTGCACAGGATTCCATTTTCTCAATGGCCAACCCTGATCCCAAGTCCAGGCAGGCAGCTGCTGTGAGAAACCCAGACCATGTAACAACACCCTCCTTGAATTATCTGCTGCAGGACTGAGCACCCAGGATCCTGTCAGCCACGTGTCCAGCTATAGCAGACTCCCAATGGTGTCTGAGTGACAAGAAAGGGCAGGAGCACCATTTGGCAGGGCGCAGGGCATCTGCTTCCTCCCCCAGAGTTTCACAGCAGTGTCTAGGAGTGACTCCTGCTCTTGTGCGTTCCTCTTCCTCCACCTCTCACCATCTGAGAGCAACTCCCCTCCCCCACCAGTTGGGAGCTTCTCTCCATCCGTCCCTCGCTGGCTGGAAGTTGCCCCATCACCAAAATTTGAAATAGTTCCCCTGACTCTGTTTTCCTCGTGTTCCCACCAAAAGAGAGCTGGAGGCAAGCATTGTCCCTCACCTGGGAGCTATGCCTAGCAACCCCATCTTTTCTAGGATGGAACTGGAGGAACAAAGTTTTGGAGAGAGCTGAAGGCGACTGTTTCTGCATGCTGGCCAGCTGGTGAGTCAGCTTCTAGAACAGAAGCAAACATGTGTGGTTCTGGACTGACAGCAGCAGGGCAAAGCTTGTCATCAGTGACTCTCACGTCTCCTATATCCTGACTGATGGAGTGTGTCCCAGGGAAATACGGAAAGGAGCTGTCTGCTTCGAGCAAATTGGCTTCTATTGCCCATTCCTCTTGGAAATCTGGGTCCCTTCTCAGGTGCCCGTTTCAAAGCTTCCACGGTGGTTTTTCCACTGAGCAAAGCCGAGCCCTGAGAGCTGGCCTTTTCCCGCCACACTCCGGTGCCCCCTAAAAGAAACAGAATAGAAATAGAGACAGCCTCAGGCTGGGATCTGCCATTTCCAATAACACAGCTCTCATATAAGGGCCGTATGAAAGAAGATGCAATGTTGCCTGTCCTAGGAGCAGTGTCAGAAAAGATCTTGTTTTGTGTGCTTGTCAGACAGCTGAACTCCTTCCGTGGTTTCCATGCCCTCTTTTCATGTCTCTGAACTGGGGTCGGGCTTTGTAAGGTGAAATCGGTGTCCTGTTTCACACCAGCCCAGGCTGTGAAGGATCAGAACTATATTACTGGCAATCTTAACCGCTCCCTTTCATCAAAGATGAAACACAGGTTATCACACCAACTCCTCAATTCCAAAGACAGCCCTGCCACTAACAGCAGCTGTGATGTCACGTGGTTACATTGAACCAGTCCAAAACAGCATGGACACATCCAATGAAAACACAGGGCATTGTGACAAGACTGACGAATCAGTAAGGCTACAGCCGAGTCATGGGTATTTTTAGTAAAAGGAAAGGAAAGGTTATGGGCAATAAATGAAAATGATGGCCCATGGCTTGTCCATGACCTTTACTAAAAATGCCTAGAATAAATCTTGAGGAGGGGGCATTGGGGTGGCACTGCTGGAGGGGGTAACAGAGGAACACTACTGGAGCGTGCCCAGAGCCAGCAGTACCAGCTGTCAATGCCCACAGAGCATAGCTGCTCAGGCCGGCCACAAAGCAGTTGCTGGTATAGTTGTCCAGGGGCCTGTCTGATCCAGTCACTTGGTTGGCCTTGGAGTCAGCCACATTGTCCCCTAGGGTATGTCTACACTACCCCGCTAGTTCGAACTAGCGGGGTAATGTATGCATACCGCACTTGCTAATGAAGCCCGGGATTTGAATTTCCCGGGCTTCATTAGCATAAGCGGGGAGCCGCCATTTTTAAATCCCCGCTGCTTCGAACCCCGTGTAGCGCGGCTACACGGGGCTCGAACTAGGTAGTTCGGACTAGGGTCCTATTCCGAACTACCGTTACTCCTCGTGAAACGAGGTGTACCGGTAGTTCGGAATAGGCACCCTAGTCCGAACTACCTAGTTCGAGCCCCGTGTAGCCGCGCTACACGGGGTTCGAAGCAGCGGGGATTTAAAAATGGCGGCTCCCCGCTTATGCTAATGAAGCCCGGGAAATTCAAATCCCGGGCTTCATTAGCAAGTGCGGTATGCATACATTACCCCGCTAGTTCGAACTAGCGGGGTAGTGTAGACATACCCCTACAGATGCTGCAAAGGTCATGAACGGTCACGAAATCAGTAACAAATGCAACCTCCGTGACAGACATGGAACCGTGTTAATCAGTACATGATTTATCCACATCAGATTGACACAAAGTGAGATTGGAAAAAAACAACAAAACTCAGGTTCTGTTTCAAATTAACATCCTCCTTAGCAACTCTTCTCCCTGTTAACAACAACAACAAAAAATTGTCAGCATCAACACGTCGAGAACCATTTTGAGTGAGATGCAAAACAGCATTTTGCCATGGCAAAACTCTTCCATGGGAAACATTTCAGCCAGCCCGACAGGGTGCACTCAATGTTCCCCCATGATTAGGTTTGGCAGCTTTTGCTGATTGCAGTGAAGTAAAGGATAGTGCATGGAGGGCATACGTGTCTACACTACAGTATTGTCATTTAACAAAGCAGTCTCCTGATTTTTCTTATCCTGCGTGGAAAAATCATAAAACAGAACCCCTGAAAATATAATTCAGTGGGACAAATTAGCATAAATCAACCCAAGAAAGAATCATGTTACATGATGTAGCAGGCTAGCAATGAACTTGAGTTTGATTAGTTCAATGGGTTTTGTTTTTAACAATGGATGCTTGGGCTCCAAATGGTTCTATGCACTTTCCTTTTTATTGTCTGTTTGCATGCCCCCATATCCTCTGCCAGCTTCTGATTGGTAGCTAACAAGCATTCTGCTTTGTGTTAGGGTGAGTCTATAGGGCATATCTACTGTATATGGAAGATCAATGCTGCTATGGTCAATCTTCTGTGGTTTGATTGAGCAGGTGTAGTATAGACCCACTAGATCAAACTCAAAAGGCACCCCCTCGATGCCGGTACTCCTACTCCTTGTGGGGCATCTGGCATTGGCCACTGTCAGCAGACAGGGTACTGGGCTAGATGGACCTTTTGTCTGACCCAGTATGGCCGTTCTTATGTTCTTAGGAGTAAGGGAAGCCGATGGGAGCATTTGCTCCCTAAACCTCTTGCTGTGTGGATAGGATGTAAGATACATCGACTCCAGCTATGTAATTTATGCGTACTTTGACCTTGTTATGCAAGAGAAATATAAGGAAAGGGGTGCGGTTGCATCCTCCCTGAAACCCCTTGTTGGCCCTCCAGGGTGTAAGAATCCTTAACCTAGTGAGAGTTGGTGTGACAGGATTTTTATCAGGGCATTCATATTTTTCTTTAAGTTACGCCCTTACTATACAATAAAAACATATTTGATTATCATTCAGAGTCCCCCTCAAAGTAGCTGGCATCTCTAATTTGGAAGGCATAATAGAAATACAATAGAATCTTGTGACAATGAGCAGTAACTAAAGCAAGTTATGTGAGCTTTCCATTACTTTTCCTTTATGTTCCATACTGACCTCCTAAATTGTCATTTTTATTCTTTTGTGTTGCACTCAGTAGAGAATATAATTGCTTTGTACTTAATTCTTTTAATGTTCAGAGGCTGATGTTTTCAATTCTCCATATGTCTTGATCAGGTTGTGTGGTCTTTGTTGTGGAAATGAAAAAATCTTCCTTTAAATATTAGTGGGGGGGAAAAAACCCAGAGAGCCAGAAAGAATTTTGGAAGCAAAATATGAAGTGTAAGATCTGCCTTTTTTTTCATAAGTTTCACTTTATAAAACAATACACTTGGTGCTAAGGAAATTATCCCTCAGCTACGGAAATAGGAGTTTGAATGTTTTGAGGAATGAAGCAGATGGTATATATGGGGAAAATTTACTTGTAATGGGTATTTGGATAGGATTTGTTCAGTTGTCTATACCCTTTTTAAAATTAAATTACCCTTCATTGTCTCCTTCATTGCTGTTTTGTTCTCTTCACATGTCTTCCCTGTTTCATCTCTCATCCCAATCATAGAAAAGGGTGGACTGCTGGAAGTGCAGAATGGGGATTTGCAAGAAGGGGAACAGGAAGGGGACATATTGGAACTCTTTAAAGGTTAGGAAAAAGGCCTGCAACCATTCTGTCAGGAGGAAGAGTGGTAACTATGGCTATTGATTAATTTCAGTTAACTCACACAATTAACTAAAAATAATTGTGTTTTAAAAATTAATTGTAATTAATTGTACTGCTAAACAATAGAATACCAATTAAAATGTATTAAATATTTGTGGATGTTTATCTACACTTTCAAATATATTGATTTCAACTACCACACAGAATACAAACTGTACAGTGCTCACTTCCTGTTATTTTTCGTACAAATATTTGTACTGAAATATGATAATCAAAAGAAAAAATATTTTTCAACTCACCTCATATAAGTACTGTAGTGCAATGCCATTATGGTGAAAGTGCAACTTACAAAGTTGGGTTCTTTTGTTACATAACTGCACTCAAAAACAAAACAATGTAAAACGTTAGTGCCTGCTTTCTGTTCAACCAATCACTAAGATCAAGAAGTTTGTTTACATTTACAAGAGATAATGCTGCAAGCTTCCTAGGTTTTGTCTACAAAACATTGTTGTTCGCAGGTATTTGACTCCTCTCTCCTCTCCGAAACACAAAAGTTTTACCACATAACAGTGTAAACAGCTTGTCAAATTGTTGTAAGTGTTGCAACTTGCACTATACAATACTTTGAATAATACTGTGCCTGATCTTGTGACAAGGGCCTGTCAATCCTCAAAGTGATAACTGGGGATTCTTAAGTAATCTCTATTATTAATACAAAAATCTAAAGATCAGCCAACACCAATAAGGAATAATAGATCTGTGACTGTTCATGCTACTTTTTGGTGTATGTCAAATGCTGAATTCATGGCATTTATGAAGTTTTATAGTATTGTCATGCTAGGTTGCATTTCCAATCAGGTTTTTATCTTGCAGTGCAATATGCGGCATTTTCATATTCAGCAATAAGACAAAGTTTGAGGAGACATTATTCTTAATAGGAGTTAGTTGATTATATTTGACTGTTTATGGATATGAGGTGGAGGGCTAATAAAACTTCTGTAAAATATAGGAAGTAACTTTGAAGCACTTTTAGTGTAACCAAGTACTTCCAAACAGTATTGGGTAGCAAGTAGCCTATTGTGGCTTTTTCCAGCTTAATTATGAGCAAACTGTGTTACAAACCCAAGGGGAACGAGTTTTCCATTCTGAGTCAGACCACCTTTCAGTATTTGCATGGTGCTAGCCCGATCCCTGATTTGTGAGATCTTAGAGGAATGGTTTTGGGGTTTGTTTGTTTTTTCAGATCAGCTCTGTGGATGGCAGACGCCAGCAGGATTTTTTTTTAACTCATCTTCCTAAGGAAGTGTAAAACATTTACCGACAGCTAGGAAAGAATTACCGTATATTCCGGCGTACAAGACAACTTTTGATGTTAAAAAACATCCCCCAAAAATTGGGGGTCGTCTTGTACGCCGGGTATACATCCCAGGCACGCCTGGGATGCCCCGCCGCCGGCTTCTCCCGAGGCTTTGCAAAGCTGCTGCGGCTTTGCTCCCGGTGCCTCTGGTCTGCTGGGGACCGTCTCCAGCAGACCAGGGACACCGGGAGCAAAGGAGGCGGAGGGGCGCTGGGGTATAAGATGAAACCCTATCTTTTAATTAAAAAATTAGGGGGTCGTCTTATACGCCCAGTCGCCCTATACGCCGGAAAATACGGTAACAGACAATGTTTCCTGGTGGCTGATGTGTGCTAGCCATACATCTGTCTCCAGGCTGCAGCAGTGCAGAGTACACCCTTCCTTAGACTCCCTCCTGCTAGTCCATGTGTAGAGTGACAATGATATTGTCATACATTCTCATCTGCCATCTCTTAGTTAGGGAAGGAGTAATAGCAGCCTTCTCCTTGTTCTCTGGTCATTTGCTCCATGAGATGGAATGGCATACAACTATTCAACTATTCACAAAACCTTCTAAAATACAGTTCCTTAATAAACCAACAAATGGTCTGGTAGCACTTTATAGACTAACAAAACATGTAGGGTGCGTCTAGACTGGCATGTTTTTGCACAAAAGCAAGTGCTTTTGCGCAAAATCTTGCCGCCTGTCTACACTGGCCATGAGTATTTGTGCAAGAACACTGACTTTATAATGTACAAAATCAGTGGTTCTTGCGCAAATACTCCGACGCTCCCGCTCAGGGATAAGCCCTGTTGCGCAAGTATTCTTGTGCAAGAGGGCCAGTGTAGACAGCCACGTTAATTTCTTGCGCAAGAAAGCCCGATGGCTAAAATGGCCATCAGAGCTTTCTTGCGCAAGAGAGCATCTACACTGGCATGGATGCTTTTGCACAAAAGCAAATCTTTTGCGCAAAGGCACATGCCAGTATAGACGCTCTCTTGCGCAAATACTTTGAACAGAAAAACTTTTCTATTCAAAGTATTTATGCAAAATCATGCCAGTGTAGACGCAGCCGTAGATAGATGGTATCATGAGCTTTCGTGGGCACAGCCCACTTCTTCAGAGGAAAGCTCATGATACCATCCACATGTTTTATTAGTCTATAAAGTACTACCAGACCATTTGTTGTTTTTTTCTGTACAGACTAACTACCCCCTGAAGCTTCTTAATAAACCAGAGCAACATAAACTGTTACTAAGCCTGTTTTGTGTGGCAGCTGCTCATCGTGCTTATAGGTCAATTATAAGAAAGGATATTTGTTTGTAAAGTAATGAACATTGGAATGGTACTACATAAATTAGTCTGCAAGGATTTTTTGTACCGAATTACTATGGTATTGTGCCTGATTTCATTTTTTCTCTATGCTGGTTCTGCTTTAGTTGTTCAGTCATTTTGTATTTGTACGAAAATTGAGTTTTCTTTACAAGTAGTCCGGGAGAGAGGAGGTGAGGGACACAGAGTGGGGAAGGAGAACATAACTTTTTCTTTGTTTGTTTCTACACAATTTAGCCCATGGCGTGCATTACCAGAAAAAGAATACATAGATATTTCCTCAACGCTTCTTGTAGCCATGTTCTCCTTTCTTTACAGAAAGCTTTACATGAGGTTATTTTTTGAAAAAGAACATTGCAGTACACTCTTAAGTATTTAAAATATAATTGTTTGCCCTCCTTTTATATTACATAATGTCCATTTGGTTTTCATTGTCTGATACTGCATTAGATTTCTAGCCGTGACTATTATTTTTATTGTCTGATTCAGAGGAATGTTTGCTTTCTGTTGTTTACTGTTCACTTTTATTTCCTGAATCAAACGTCTTCATGTAGCAGTATTTGAAATGCTGCATCTTTAAGTGTTGTTATTAACCTTTAATGTGAGCCTTCATCAGGAATCCTTTCAGAGCACAACTCTGCCATTACATCATTTGTAAATGTTCTTTGAAACAGCTCTTTATTTATCAAGGTGTATTTGAACACTTGATTTAGGGGATATTTTTAACTACTTAGGATGCACTTGGCTTGAATATCTTTCACTGGTTTGTATTTGCCATAAGTAGTTTAAATAATTGAGGAACATGCTGAAACAGAGACAGTATAAATTGTTTGGCCTCTATATCAAAATACTCAGAAGTACTAGACCCCAGCCCTCACCCCCGTCCTTAGTCCTGCCTGGAGTGTGCTGTGCAGGTCTCCAGAAGCACTTTATAGGGTCTGGAGCTCTGGCTATTGGAAGCCCCAGGCCCTTTTGAATCACTAGTCCCCAGAGCAGTTGCCCCTTTTGCCCCCATCTGTTGGTGGGCCTGGGGGTATAATGAAGAGCCTCAAAGGAGTCTCTTTGACCAGCCAGAGGGGGAAGGGAAAGTCCTACCATTCACGGAGCTGGCCTTTTATCACAGACATACGTGTGTGCGTGTATCTGCAACCATTGATCCAGGGCATTAGCACCATGCTTCATCAACAATAAACCTGGATGAGTGTCTGCAACTCAACCAAATCTGGTGGTCTCATGGGGCATTTTGAACTAGGTCTGTTGCATCAGAGCTGCACAGAGCTGAGACAGTATACACCGGGAACACACAGCTATTGACAAGCTATGACGAATGCTAAAGATAGTCCAGAGGTAAGAGCTGGCTTTGAGAGAATAGGGATCTAAACTTTGGTGGTGATGTTGATGGGACTCGTGTCCATAATTTGCTCCTCTCCAGGAGCACACGGGTACATATACCACAAAGGGTACTACTCCATTGTTATGCAGGCACTACTTCAGGGGTTCTCCCCCTGTTTCTTTGAGTCCCTCATCTGCCTCCCAACACGCTATGAGAACTCCATGGCCAACCTGTGCTTCTGCAACTCTTTGTGCACATGCAATAAGCTAAAAGTTGTGTTATCATAAAATCATAGAATCATAGAATACTAGGACTGGAAGGGACCTCGAGAGGTCATCGAGTCCAGTCCACTGACTTTGGGAAAATAAGCTTTACATTTGTTACGTAGACCACACAGATGTGCTGCTACCTGGGGTAAATTTACATCAAATTCACAACAGTATAAGCTGCTACTCACATGGGCTCTGTGGAAGATTCTGTTGATTCGGTGAGCGGGAGGGGGCCCTCAGGTGATCAGCCCTCAGAACCTGGCTCATGTACTGCCTTCCAAAGTTTCGGGAACCCTCAACAAATTCACAACAGTATAAGCCCATGTGAGTAGCAGCTTATACTGTTGTGAATTTGTGTTTCATTCCTGAAAGAAAGAATGAAAGATCTCCAACATATCAATAGTATCCCCCCACACAACATGAATTTTCCAGAGGTGTAGGTTTCTTCAGAATGTCTCAATTCTTTTATGCTAGGAAATACACTTATCTCACCTTGTATAGTTTTATCCAGCTTATTCTTTCAACTGAACATGTCTGTGAGGTGACCCAGTTTTGCCAGTCAGATGTCATCTTCCAACACTTTGGCATATTCAGATGTATTATCAACTAAGAAAGTATATTATTCTTCCTTCAGATTAAATAGATGTGTAAGCATTCTACCTTGAGACAATTATGTTTTCTTCTGTATGCATGAGGAAGCAATGGTGGTCTGCACCCACTTTTTACAATGTGTTGCAAAACACCTGGAATAGGTTGCTTCGGTTTGAATAAAATTTTAACAAGCATTTCTGCTGTGTTCAGAACACAGCAAAGACCTGGTTCGATATCTTTTACAGCAAGCACCTCTTGGTGTAAAAAGCAGTGTGTCCAAACAGCATGACTTACAACTACTTTTATTTTTGCACTACACCAGACCCGGTCTTTGCTGCAGCTCCATCAATGCAGACTCTGATGCAATTAGTCCAGCTGATTTCTTCCGAAATTATACAGTTTGAAAATGTCATCTGACTTTTTGTTATCTTGAGCACTTTGCAAAACAAAAAGTGTTCCACACATACCACATATAGGCAAGTAAATGTGGCATTTCTGTAACGTGTGTGGATTCATCTAGTTTTATGATCATGCACCTGGTGAATACACTGCAACCCGATGTCTTCTGCAATACAAATGATCCATCATTTGACAGTATCTTTTGACACTGATGTTTGTGCCTTCTTCTCTCTAATCTTTTCCTTTGCAATTTCAGTAGTACAGGGCATTAACAAAGTCTCAGCAATTGTAAGCTTTTTTTTAATGAGCAATTTTCTGCACCATTATGTAAGCTGACCTTAAAAGCTCTTTATTCACAGTAGTTGTGCATTTCATTACTGCTTTAGTGCCAAGTGTCGAGGTAAAATGAAAGGTTCGGGAATGTGGCCAGCCCCGGGGAGGTGCAGAAACAGACAACCTCATACTGAATATCTTTTAACTTTTATTAAAATGCTTTTAACTATAACTTCTATTTAACAATTTTTTACAGGCGTGGGCGCCAAATAACTATTAACAGGAACAGTAAACAAACTACAGTGCAATAGAGGAAGATACCCAGAGGTTTTTCCAAATCCCAGTAATTATCAATAACAACCCAGGGATTTTTAACAATTATATTTACATTAATTTCACTCATAAGGTCTAACATCTATCTAAACTCCTAACAGTACTACTTAACAAACTTCTAACTAACTTACTCCTAACACTATTATTTATCGAACCTCTAACTAACTTTACACAGCAATACTCACACTTATCAGACATACAAGGGGCAACAGAGACAACAGCATATTCATTATACAGTTATGCTCTGCGGAAGATTCAGTTGATTCGGTGAGCGGGAGGGGACCTTCGGGTGATCAGCCCTCAGAACCTGGCTCGTGTACTGCCTTGCAAATTTTCGGGAACCCTCAACTGGATGCAGGAGGGGAAGCTGTTTTATAGAGAGAGCAAGAGCTTTCCCGTGCTTCGCTGTGATAGGCTTAACAGATTCTGTCTGCCTAGTGATAGGACTGAGGGGGAAGGGGAGGGAGTGAGATGGTTCTTGGCTGGCGCGAACTTTGCATGACCCTTACCTACCTGGTTTTTTACTCCTGCTTTTTACTGATCTTAAGTCACATAGTGCAGGATTTTTGGTTTGAGGGGCAGGTAATCTTGGGCTAGGAAGGCTATGTGCACGAGGCCTGGCCAGGAAAGAGCCTGCTTTTACACCAAGCAATTCCTAGGCCTTTCACTTATAGATTTCATGCTTTCTAATGAAATGTCTCTATAATTTGGAAAGTTTCAAAAATTCATCGGATAGTACTTGTGCGCAAATTACACACAACAGCTGAGGTATTTCTCCACTTCCAGAGTAAATAGAATAAATTTCAAGTAGCTGCCTTCATATTTCTTTAATTTTGTAAGGTTGCTGCTCTATGTTTCTTACATCACCTCCTCGGTACTCCCCTTACGGTGGTTGAACTTGTTGAAGGAAGTTTGATATCACCGCTCTGCAGGCTTTGCTGTGAAGTCGATGCTCAAATTAAGCATTTTTTATTGTTTCTGTCGGGAACCATTTTTCCTGTGCTGTATAACTTGTCCTACTTTCCACTGAAATAGGTCCGTTACCCCTTAAGTAAATGGAGAACATGCTACATAACCTGTGAACATGAAGAAAGGGTTACTTACTATGTGCAGTAACTGTGGTTCTTTCAGATGTGCGTCCCTATGGGGGCTCCAGTGGAGGCATATGTGTGTCTCTGCTCCTCTGATCAATGATTTTCCATTGCAGTGTCCATTTGGCCCAGACATGCATTCTCCCTGTCCTGTACCTTGCCTTGAGGTTCCCGCCTGCTGGGTGGAAGAACCACTCTCAGTTCTTTCTCCACCACTGAGCCCTTCATAGGAACTCTGAAGTGGGGGAGATGTAAGATGACTCGTGGAACACTCATAGAGATACCTCATTGATGAGTGTAATAGTGAGTGAGACTGAAGTTTCACACAGGGGTTGCGTCTAGACTGGCATGATTTTGCAGAAATACTTTTAACAGAAAAGTTTTTCCGTTAAAAGTATTTCCGCAAAAGCACGTCTCGATTGGCACGGATGCTTTTGCGCAAAAAGTGCTTTTGCGCAAAAGCATCTGTGGCCAGTCTAGATGCGATTTTGCGCAAGAAATCCCCGATCGCCATTTTAGCCATTGGGGCTTTTTTGCGCAAAACAGTTCTTCCCTGTCTACACTGGTCCTCTTGCACAAGTATTCTCGTGCAAGAGGGCTTTTTCCCGAGCGGGAACGTGAAAGTATTTGCACAAGAAGCACTGATTTTGTACATTACAAAGTCAGTGCTCTTGCGCAAATTCAGCGGACAGTGTAGACAGCTGCGGCCACTTTTGCGCCAAATCTTGCCAGTCTAGACGCACCCAGGGAGTTACAATTTTTGCATCAAATCAGTTGTCTACCTTGGACTCCTTTATGCAAATGAATGGGACTTATGTGTGGCTGTGGTTTCCAGGTTCTGCCCAGTAATGTGCCTGAATACCTTAGTGACTTCCCACCCATAGGAGAAACTTCTACACCAGGACTCAATTTTTATAGCATTGCAAGGAAAATTTTCCCAGGAAAGGCATGGTATGAATGAATTCTGGGTGAATTCTGTCCACGTCTTATTTTTATTCTGTCTTTTTATGGAGCTCAATCAGTTGCACTAGCTCTAGTATTGCCTTTGTGCATTTAATATACCTGACGGAGTGATGTACAGGAAATGGCGTGATGTAGCTACTACCTTAGCGATGTGGATGTACCTGGTTCATATTCAGCTGCTTTTTTTTTTGCTGGTCTAACGACCTTGCTTTGGTATTCTGATTTGGTGGCAGCATCAACTTGAAATTTTGCCTATTGTGCCTTAAAAGTTCAGGGCTTGTGGAAATCTTAATTTTTCTCATCTACTGTACATCCATGCGATGAGGTGTATCAACCCCGCCCTGGCACTACAGGGGTCAATCATTCTCTTTTAGCTGGAGTCCCCACCCCCTCAGGTCTGCTGGGCATGCTCCAGTTGGAGCCAGGATATAAGAGGCATCGGAGCAGTTCATTTGGAGCTGACTTCCAAAGGGAAAGGAGATGACTTGCTAGCTACTAGGAGGGGCCACTTCAAGGCATGGGCGCCAGCCACACTGACCCAGAAACCCAGATGGGGGATGTTGCAAAGACCAGAGAGTCCCAGAGACAGAAGACTCCAGAGACATGGGTAGGAAGTGACACAGGGAACTTTACAGGGAAGTGGTGACAAACCTGGTCGAAGGCTTGGTGTGTTTCAGTCGGACATCCACTGACATCACCAGGGCTCTGGGTCAGGACAGATGGAAAGGAAGGGCTTAGTTCCCCCTTCTGTGACCACCACCTAACCTGGAGCACTGGCCCAGCCCACCAATTATATTAACAGTGGCCACTGGGCTATGCTGCCCTGACAAGAGAGGTTATAGGGGTGAGGGATAGATCAGTGGTTTGAGCATTGGCCTGCTAAACCTATGGTTGTGAGTTTAATCCCTCAGGGTATGTCTACACTACCCTCCTAGTTCGAACTAGGAGGGTAATGTATGCATACCGCACTTGCTAATGAAGCCCGGGATTTGAATTTCCCGGGCTTCATTAGCATAAGCGGGGAGCCGCCATTTTTAAATCCCCGCTGCTTCGAACCCCGTGTAGCGCGGCTACACGGGGCTCGAACTAGGTAGTTCGGACTAGGGTGCCTATTCCGAACTACCGGTACACCTCGTTTCACGAGGAGTAACGGTAGTTCGGAATAGGACCCTAGTCCGAACTACCTAGTTCGAGCCCCGTGTAGCCGCGCTACACGGGGTTCGAAGCAGCGGGGATTTAAAAATGGCGGCTCCCCGCTTATGCTAATGAAGCCCGGGAAATTCAAATCCCGGGCTTCATTAGCAAGTGCGGTATGCATACATTACCCCGCTAGTTCGAACTAGCGGGGTAGTGTAGACATACCCTCAGGGGGCCATGTAAGGATCTAGAGCAAGTCTATCAGGGGTGGTACTTGCTCCTACTGTGAGGGGAGGGGGCTGGACTCAATGATCTCTCAAGGTTCCTTCTATCTCCATGAGACAGGTTTATCTCCATATATAGAATTGACTCTGGCCACTATCCTGACAGCAAAGGCAATGGTATTGATTTTGGCCAGTAGACCACATCACCATACTATTAAGAGCTTCATGAAAAAATATTGTTCCTGAGCCAGATGGCCCTGAGACATAGGACACCCCATCAAATTTGGCTGTGGAGCTGTGATACATCTTTTCCCCACTCAAAAGATGGCAGGGTGCATCAGTCCCATGGCAATCAATAGAAATCATAGACACATTAGCGCTAACTGCCACCACAAGCTTAGTATACAATGCAATAAAAGACATATTGTCTCCTGTGATTCAGGGAGAAGGCATTTTTTCAGAGCAAGTACAATTTAGTAATTTTTGAAACTCATTAAGAATCAGCAACTCTTGGGAATCTTGAACATAATGTTCAAGGACTACTTGACTATAGAGACAATTCTTAACAGAGACTACTGGGGGAAATGGGAATGAAGGGAACATTACAGTCTTTGCTGAAATGAGAATTGTTTTTATTGGTATTTGTCAGTCGACGGTCAGGGCAGTGTGTGTGTGTGTGTTTCCGAGAAAAGGTTTAACGTCCGTGTCTTTACTGCTAGGACCGGGGTCCCGTCGCAGAGGGTAGCCAGCAGGCCAACAGACGCCCCTTTATAGGAAGAGCTTATTACACCTCAGATTTTAGCTGCTAGAACACAGGATTCCTTCGCAGCGGGCAGTTTGGGAAAGACTGAGAGGTGCCTCAACGGACCTGTCACCTGGGAGTGACACAGATCCAAACGCCCAAGCTCTTCCTATGACTGTCCCTTTTATGACTGGCTGAAGTTCTTTTAAATTGTGCTTGGTTCTATTACAGCAACTGAAGGAGTCAGGTTAAAACTTAAACAGTTACAGGTTTATTAAAAAAACTTATAAAAGCATATGGTTACAATGGCTATTGCTCTATTTCTTAAATGCTAGCAAATATATATATATATAGGTCTTAAAAATGGTTACAGGAAAAAAAGGTAAAGATAGAAAATAGAAATAATGGTACCAAGTGACAGCTTAATCTTTAAAGAGCTCTAACATTATGTATATATATATACTTAAACAAAGGACCACATCCAGGTACAATTTTTACCCCTTTCTGTGCTTCTCGACTCCAGTGTGTCAGGCCAGGGTCGGTCTCTCAATTCCTAGGAAAAACGAATACGAGGTGGGCGTCCCCTCTGGAACCTCGGGAGATCAAACACCTAACCTGACCAGCAGATAGATGGTAGATTGACACTCAAAGTAAATGTGCTGCTGGACCCATCTTTATACCCCTGGGGGCCCGTATCCTCTTTCTTATCTTAAGATGCCAAATTGTACTTGTTGGTTTTGTGGCGCCAGTTCTTACAAGCAAGTTTCAAGTTAATTTACACTTGCAAGAGAGAGAACTAAATTGTGAGTACTAGACATTTTTTTTTACTGGGCGAGAGATTCCTCCCCCTGCGGACGGCTGTGTGTTCGTATCAATATGGGTTAAGTCAAGGACACTCCTTGGCAGCCTCTTGGTCAGCAATTGGCATATCTCTGTTTACAGCCATTCACGGTCACAGCAGCCTGGGCCTTCTGCTCTGTGTGCCCTGTATGCTCCAGGCAAGCAAAAATGGATGTTACAAGGGGGGTTCCTGTCTGGCTACAGTATTCTGAATACTTATTAAATGCAGCTCACATTGTGTCACAGTATTGTTGCAATACAGCCTGTGTTTGTAAATGTGCATTGACAACAGTTAACTAGTTCATACATGCATCTTTTATAGGAATCCTAGCACAATCCTAGAATGAACAGTTAAATCTTAGCAAATGTATAGCCTTCAGTTCCACAGGAACTTAGCCAGCAGCCACCTGAAATAACTGGGATGAAGTGTGCAATGCAAGCTTAAGGGTCTTCACACTCTGTTAGCTTTTTTGACTGCAGCTGCACATTCCAATCCCTCACTTGCTCAAAGCAGTCCTGGTACTTGAAATTCGGGAGGATCCTCCGCAGTGGCTCTTTTGTAGAGGATCTACAAGATGTTCCCTGGGGGAAATCTAGACTACACACTTTTTTCGTAAGAAGCTTTTTTGATTTTTTTTTTTTTTTTTAGAATAAATTTCTTTCAAAAGAGAGCATGCAGACTGCAAATGTGGATCAAAAAAGCGATCAGTTTTTTCAAAAGAGAGCATCCTGACTGCCTGGATGCTCTGTCAACAAAAAGGGTGCCTGGCACGCCTTCTGTCAGGGTATGGGGGCAGCATTTACTTTCTGGTGCTGCGGCATGCCCTTGCTGCAGAGACGTGCTGAAAGGTACCCCCCGGACAGCCGTTCCTGTGCTTCTGTAGCAGGCTGGCTTGCAGTCTCCAAGACCTAAAACAATAAAACCTGATGGATTTATCTAGATTTTACCCTACCTACACATTCTGAAGAGTCTTTTTTTGGAACTAGTGCCTCGGTAGCCTTGTGGCTGTGCCATTTTTGGTACCGGTTCTGGCAGGGTGAGCTGTGGGGCTACTTGTGCTTCTCTGCAGCCGGCTTTCTGGCACACTGGCTTAACTGGGTGCCTGTGCCTTTAAGTCCTGGCTGGAGACAGGAACTACAGAGTTCTGCTTACTGGGGAAGGATTGTCCACCCGGGTTTTTCCTGGAGGCCTCTTTTTCCGATAGAACTTGCCCCCTTGCGTCCACACATGTCTTTTATCGAAAGTGCTCATTCGAAAACAGGAGTTCTTCCTCGTAAAAGCAGGTTTATCGCTGTCGAAAAAACTGCTGCGTTCTTTCGATTTAATTTTGAAAGAACGCGGTGGCAGTCTAGACGCGGGTACAGTTTTTTTGAAAAAAGGCTAGTTTTTTTTTAAAACTGTGCATTCTAGATACGCCCTGGGGTTCCATGTTCCAGTCACTTACCAGAGTCCTTTCCCTCTTAATATTGGGAAAAGACTATTCTGACTAGGGTTGTTAGATGGTGTTTCATTTAATAAACAAGTCACCGTACCAAATCTTATCGGTTACACGATTCTTCGATGGGCTGGGGCCGGCAGCCAGTGCACTTCCGACCCCACTCCCAAGGAGCCCCATGGGCGGTTGGTAATGTAGGCAAGAGAAGGCAGAGCCTTCCCAAAACTGCCTACAGGACCGAATGCCTGAGAGGACTAACCTGCTTATCAGAGGCAGCAGCACAAGGGTTCGAGGGCAGGTGGCTCTGTGGGATCCGATGCAAGTGGGGAGCCAGCTTAAAAGGCCGAGCACTGGCTCCTGCCTCCCCCTCTCCTTCATAAGAACATAAGAATGGCCGTACTGGGTCAGACCAAAGATCCTTCTAGCCCAGTATCCTGTCTGCCGACAGTGGCCAGCACCAGGTGCCCCAGAGAGGGTGGACCGAAGACAATGATCAAGCGATTTGTCTCCTGCCATCTCTCTCCAGTCTCTGACAAACAGAGGCCAAGGACACCATTTTATCCCCTGGCTAATAGCCTTTTATGGACCTAACCTCCATGAAATTATCTAGCTTCTCTTTAAACTCTGTTCTAGTCCTAGTCTTCACAACCTCCTTTGGCAAGGAGTTCCACAGGTTGACTACACACTGTGTGAAGAAGAACTTTCTTTTATTAGTTTTAAACCTGCTACCCATTAATTTCATTTGGTGTCCTCTAGTTCTTCTATTTAGGGAACTATTAAATAACTTTTCTTTATCGGCCCTCTCCACACCACTCATGATTTTATAGACCTCTATCATATCCCCCCTCAGTCTCCTCTTTTCTAAACTGTTGCCTTTGATAGGCAGGTTGGTCCTCTTAGGCAGCAATGAGGGGAGAGCGTGTATTCATTTGGATTAGTCAGTAAACCCAGGCTTTTTATTGGTTAATCATTTAAACAACTACGCTAACATCCCTACTTCCAACTGCTTTCTTCCCAGGTCTTCTCTTCCTCCTGCTTACCTTTCTACCTCCCTTCAGACCTAATATGAATTTCTTGTTAATAACTGACTTAAATGTATTTTTTTCTCTATTCCCTTTCATGAACTCCATGAGTGGCCCTGGAGAACTACTCCAGGGAACTACAGATCAGTTATACTTACCTCAGTCCTCAAGGAATCCATTTTGCCGTAAGTGATTCTAAACTAACATTAAAACAAGGAAAGATAGAAACTAGTAAAACTACAGACAAAATCTGGAAAGAAACTAACAAGTTTGATCTTTTTCAAAGACAAGTTCACAGAAAGTACCAACCAACCTGGTCATTGTGATGGTGAGAAGGAACCGGAGATGCTATTGGTCCACTCCCCACCCCCCATACATTACTGACTCAGACAGAAGCATGAGGCAAGTCTTGGTGCGTGTTGTGCATGCGTAACCCTCAGTGGACCACAACAAATGTCAGCACTTGAAGAAGAAATTGTTTTACAAACAAGTATTCATAATGTCACAGTCTCTCCTCCCTCCACAATGAGTGGATGATAACTGCTTTTACAGCAATGTTTTTCTTGAACCTAGCATACTGTTATGTGCAAGCTGTGAGGGAACAGTATGGGTAGGATGGATGAGAATCTAGGCAGCTACCGCTCTTACTAAGAACGTGATTAATATGAAAATGCCTCTAGTGTTTCAATTATGTTGGCCTGAGACTCCCCCGCAGATTAATTAGTGCAGCCAACGTACAGATCCAAATCTGACTTTCTTCCAATACAAGTGTAAACTCAATTCAGCAATAAACAGAATGCAATTGTGGAAAGCCATATTCTTGTCTTCCAACTGATTCATTGGGTAGCATTAACAAATATCCTGCTGCTTTCATATTTTAGAAGAGTAATAAAAGTACTTTCACAAAGTTCCAACCTTGATTGTTGGTAACTGGCTTTCTGTTTTATGCATGTAAAGTGTCTATTGCTGGTTCAGTACGTGTGATTATGAAGTATTTTTCTTTTCCTCTTCTCACCTATTGAAATAGAAATAATTTGCAGTTTCTATCTTGTGGAAAATATACTAGCATCATTATCAGAGAGACAGCATGGTTTTTAACTTGCTATTCTACAACAGTATTCCCATTTCTCTCCACTTGTGGCTTCAGTGTAAGTGACAAATGCACTAATTCCTTCTTTAATGCTACATGCCCAAGTTGTTTGGTATTCAATCCAATTACTCCATAACCTCCATATAGAGAAAGGTACATTACATACATTATGAATATCCTTCATCTTCGCAGAACTTGTTTATTACAAGTCTTCTGCCAAGACACTACATTTTCTAGCTCTGGTTCAGTATGCATCTGTTATCAAAATACCTGCCGAGAGATGTTTCCATATGTTGTATAATGATGGTTCTTCATTATGTCTTTTCATGTGGTTAACATTTTCTGGGAATTTCTCAATATTGGGTTTTAAATTAATTAGATGAAAATTGTTGCAAAAGTAATTTTTCAGTTTTCTGCATAAATATTGGAGGATGGAAAGCTAGGAAAAAAGCAATAAATAGAGAAAAGTGAGAGTCTTGAAAATAAAAGCTCTTACATGGTGTGGTTTATTTCATGATGGTTTATTTTAGTTGTATAATAGATAGGTTCAGGCACAGTGTAGAGGTCCTATCTTAACCCTGAAATACTGTACCAAACACTATTTAAGGTGGTTTCACTGTAGAACTTGGAGATGACATAGTGTTTAAATTCAGTTTGAATTTTTGAACTCAGTATCTTAATCCCCACTAACATTTTAATTTTTAATAAACAGTTTACTATTGGTGACTTATGTTTGCTATAAGGGGCCTCAGTGTAATTCCACAATATTATAGGCTCACAGAATTTCTTTTCAATGTGTCTTTTCTATTGCTTATATCAGTACTCTTGGATGCAACAGAGTTTAGAAAATATTCTCTCCCCATTAACTGAACAAGGTAGGACATTGATACAAGATATAGAATGCCTCAAATGTAGGAAGTTGATGTGGTGGGTTTTCCAGTATTCAAAGGGAGCAAGTTGCTGTTGTTTAGAGAAGGCTTTGCCATGCATTCATGGAATTCACTTTCCAGTTTAGCCTTTTCTTCATTAGAGGCCACAGAGGGAGACATAAGAAAATAATAAGAACATAAGAACGGCCGTACTGGGTCAGACCAAAGGTCCATCCAGCCCAGTAGCCTGTCTGCCGATAGTGGCCAGCTGGAGGGGGTGGACCGAAGACAATGATCAAGCGATTTGTCTCGTGCCATTCATCTCCAGCCTCTGACAAACAGAAGCCAAGGACACCATTCCTACCCCCAGCTAATAGCCTTTTATGGACCTAACCTCCATTGTTATCTTTAAATGTATCAGTAGACGCCATACCCAAATAGTGTAATAACTGGTTCTGCCAACCATTGTTGAACAGAGTGCCATGGGCCTCTCTGTGTTCGAGAACCTTGTGTCTGTCAAAGAACAGGAATCCAGTTTGTTCTCTGCATCGTTTGAGAGCTGAATGCTTTGAATTAGACATTTGAGCAGTGTGGAAAATATTTGCCTAATTCCTTGCATTGCAGCTTCAGGCTACGTCTAGACTGCCGCTCTTTTCCAGGATACCTCCGGTTCATTTTTCTTTGTAGTGTAGACGTAGCCTGAGTTTTGAGCTTCTCAATTTTTACTCTGCTGACCTCTCCAGCTACATCTAGATGATGTTTTTTTTTCCGAAAGGAGATATGCAAATTTGGCACTAATTTGCATATTTTCTTCCAATCGCTTTTTCGAAAGCAGGTTTTTCGAAAGTGAAAGTAGTCCAGATGCGGGTTTTTTTTTCAGAAAAAGAACCCTTTTTCGAAAAAACTGCTCTTTCTAATAAAAGGTTTGTTCGTTTTTCGAAAAAGGTTTTTTTTTCCCAAATAAAACGCGCCAAGACTACTTTCACTTTCGAAAAACACGCTTTGGAAAAAGCGATCAGAAGAAGATATGCAAATTAGTGTCGAATTTGCATATCTCTGTTTGAAAAAAAAAACGTAGTCTAGACGTACCCTCCCGGATGTAAAAGTCACATTCAGCAGCTAAATACAGATGAATCCATCTGGTCAGTGAGCCGTTTGGAAGGCTGCATTGAAGTTTAATCTCTTCACAGATATAGAAGACTTTTCTCATTTTACTGGAAACTTGTGACCCCATGTGACCGTGCCCCTGTCCTCAGTCTGTCCCGGGGTACGGTCAACCGTCCTTGTAAGTCAATGACCCCGCTCCGGGAGTCAGTTCTGACTATGTTTGCCTCACTCACGGGCCCCAGCCCAGGGCCCTAAGGACAGAGACTACACTCGAGTCTCTGTCCGACTGGTGGGGGTGTGCCCCTAAACACACCAGCCCACCTCCCCTTACCCTGTCCTCGGGGTGTTGGTACTCACGACATCAGGTCTCCCCCTGCAGAGGCTGTCGTGAGTGCATCCGGGTCTCCTTCCACCTCAGGGAGCCCCCGCGCTCTCCTCATCCTCCCCCCTCCTCCAGTGGCCGGCAAGCTTTTAAACTCTCTGCCGACCTGGAAGGGGTTTACGTGCCCCGCCCCCTCGACGTCCGACGCGACGCGTCCTTTTTCCCCGTCTCGCTGGAGGGGCTGAGTTCAACTCAGCTGTGCCGGGATGTCCCTCCAGCTGAGCGGCGGCGTCAATCAGCTGAGTCGCGGCGCCGCTCAGCTGAGCCGCGGCGCGAGAGCAACCGGCGCACCGGCGGTAGGTGCTCCGTTGCCCCTCTGCAAGGGCGCAAAGTCCCGGGGGTTGGGTGCGGGGTCTCGGCGCCCCGTCACACCCCACTAGCACTAATTTATGAATATCTGTAAGTTAGCTAGCTCCAGAATAGCCATTGTATGAGTGGCAGCAATGTGCAGTAGATGAGGCAAGAAAAACAAAGTGAATCGGGTTTCTCATTCAGCTTTGTCTTGAGTGAACTCCACACAGTAATTTGAGTTAGAACGCACTGCTGCCCCATCCCACCAGAGGAGTGCATGCTCATTCAGACTTTTCCTGATGTAAGCTGCAGCTGTCTGACTACACTATAATCCTGTTAATCCAAAACCCTGGTATCCAAACCTCTGCAGGATCCGAGTGCCTTCCTTGTCCCCAAGCACGAATTACGTGTCCCCTCCAGCATGTATCTTATGCAGAGGATTGGATACTGCAGACATCTGGCAAATAGATCAGAGATCCCCAGCCGGGATGGTGAGGAGAAGAATGGTCCCTGTGCTACGGAATGGTTCTTGTGAAAGTGCAGGGAGCGCTCGCTACCATGGGTGTGAGTGAGTAGATCTGTGACAGAAGGGCTTCAGAGGGTTTCCTGTGTTGCTGCAGGACTGATGACACCTAGGTGCAAAATGTGGGGAGTTGGTGTCTTGGCAGAGCTGAGCAGAAATCGCTGGCAGGGACTGGAAGAGGAGGATGAAAAGCCTCAGGTCATTGGGGTCAACCACCTTGCTGTTGAATGGCTCCTGCCTCCTTAATTATCCGAACTCTCAATTAGTCAGATAAAATGTGAGGCCTGCATGCTATCTGGGTATTGGGTCAAACTCAATCTGTCACAATAAGTGCAGGCTTCTCCACAACCCAAAATTAAAAATGGGAACAAAATTGACCCCGGGGCCCATCAAGGACATCTGGAGAGTCCCTAAAACTCAAAAGAACTAAGCACATTTCTAGTCAACATCTCTTTAATGTTGTTGTTTGGCGTAATATCGTTCACTCCCAAATATTTCATGGTCAGACTGATTGAATTTGGTAGGGATTTTGCAGCTAGGGGGATTGTGTGAAAATTCTGTTAAACAAAACATCAGCAAGGCCTTCAAACAGCCCTGGGAAGCACAAGGCACAGGCAAATTCACCAACTTCAGCATGCTGATTTTGATTCTTCTGCCATGCCTGTGTGTGAATGTTGCTTCCAAAGTGTGTTTGCTTTTATTTTTCACATCCTTCTTTCCTTAAGCATGTGCTTTCCAAATGTTCTTTAATCCCTCAGCACGGGTGTCAATTTGCAAGGCACAACTCTTGATGAGCAAATATTCAACCTCACTGTGTTTTCTCGTGGGTTTTTTACCTTAGATTTTGAAACATAATTGAAAACCATTCAGGTTTTTTTTTCTTTGTGACTGATTTTAGCATGAAAAATAGTTAACCTATTTGCTTTGAATGTTCAGAGGCAGATCATTATCTACAGAGCTGGTAATATCTATGTAGTAGGTATGGGGTTACCATTTACAGTGTGCATGTGTGTTCATATATCTTCCACTACATTGCTTTAGTTTAACAACAAGCTTGTATTTTTCACTTAGACTACATTATTATTAATATAAACATATTACCTAATATACTGGATTTTTTAAAACATAATTAGTGTTTTTCTGTAACCAAGTGGTCTAAAATTTAGGTGGAAATCAGTAAAAGACACAAATAATGTTGTAAAACCTGGGATATGTTCTTTTAGAATGGGTAAAAACTGTTAACAAAGGGCTTTATGTGCAACATTTAAATTCCTTAGCTTTGCACAACAGCCAATTATTATAATAGAGGTGTTGGACCATAGCCTAAATATTGAAACTATAATATCAGTGATGGCACATTCCCACTCTCCCCTGTTCAGTGCAGACATTGTATCGAGGAATGATGAGAAATTTCTGTCCTTAAAAATAAGCCACTATTTTCCATTTGAAAGTGTTCTGTTCAAGGCCAGTTGTGAAGCACTTTTCAAAGTAAAGCAGATTAATAACCAAGAAACCCATAGAAAAGAAAGCTGTGCTCTGCCTGTTGGAAACCCAATTCAGATTAATAATTCATTTCTAGGGGGCGAAAGTCGTGAGGCTGAATCTAATAAGATATTTAATACCACAGAAATTCAGCAGTCAGTTAATGTTGCTGCCTTAATTTCCAAAGATCTCTTCATTCCTGCAGAAATTTATTTTGTCAGAAAAAGGCAAAAGATGTGAGGCTGTCCGTATCCGGGGCTATGTCTACACTGTCAGTTTTTGCAGCAGAAAATATGCTAATGAGTGACTCATTTGCATGAGACACAATCTCATTTGCATATTTTCTGTGATCCGTTTTTGCGCTAAGGGTTTTTGTACAAAGATGAGCAGTGTGGATGTTTTCTTTTTGCACATGAAGGTAGAGAATAGAGGTATTGTATGCTGAAAAAGGTATTGTATGCTTTGTTTTCATGAACTCTGTTTAGTTTCACACCACTTTTCCCCTGTCTCCTCCCCACTAGCACACCAGCACTACATGAAAGGTTCTCATCAGAATTCCAACCTACCTAGCTGTAGGCTATACCTAGAAGCTGTATGATTTTTTTTAACTGTTCCAGCATGTAAATGGGATCACTGAGCTCTAACATTGAATCTTCCTCAGACAGGAAGCCATATTAATTTATCAACAAAAATGAGGCTGACGGATTTATTTGGGCATAAGCTTTCATGGTTAAAACCACGTTGTCAGATGCATCTTTAAGGTGCCATAGGACTTCTTGTTATTAAACCAGCAACATGCACACTGGGAATTTTACCAGCGAGGCCAGGATTTCAACCTGATATGTATACAAAGTTTTTCCAAAAATGGGTGACTTTTCATCTTAGATCAGTGCAATCCTGCTGAATAGTAATAGAGATGTCGCCGTGTTAGTCTGGTCTTGCTGAAACAATTTGATCTGAGGAAGTGGGTCTGGCCCACGAAAGCTCATCACCTAATAAACCATCCTGTTAGTCTTTAAAGTGTTGCATAGTCCTGTCATTTGTTTCTGCAATCCTGCTGACTTTAAAAGGGTGCCTCCTCCCCCCCCCCCTCCGCCCAAGTACCTAGGACTGAGGAGAATTTCTGTTTTGAGTCATTTTGTAAGGGATGCATTTGGGTGAATTCAGTCAGAGAAAATTAAAAGTTGGTGCTCTTTCTTAAAATCTGCTAGGAGATTGGAGGAGCAATGAGCAGCAGACAGGGCCATCTCTAGTGGGGTGTGGGGCCCTCAACAACGCCCCATCTGCCCAATGCCCTGCCTCTTCCTCCGCCTTCTCTGCCCCTCCCCCCAGCTCTGCCGCTGGTCCACCCTTTCCCCCCATGCCCTCTACCCCGAGTGACACCGCACGGGGATTAGCAGGGAGTCTTGGCACTGACAATTAACGGCAGAGGTAGGAAGCAGAGCAACTCATCCCCAGCCCACTCCACTCTGCCGACTACCAGCTGACTTGCTCCTCTTCCCACGGCTGGTAAGTCCGGGGGACAGTTCCACTCCTTCTCTAAGTCCCAAACCATGTGGTTGGGAGCCAAGGGAGCGGAGCGGGCTGGATCTAGGTCATTCTGCTTCCTGCTGCTGCCACCAGTGAGTGCGGGGTGGGACCTTCCGCTGTTGCCAGCACCAGGCCCCCATTAATCCCCTGGGCTCCATGGGGCCCCCCCAATGTGCGGGATTCAGCACAGTTCTCCTGAACCATCCAATGGACAGGTCGGCTCTGAGTAAGGAATACAATGAGCCGAATCCCTCCAGGTTGTAAGGGCAGGAGAAAACCCACAAAGAAAAGCCAGTAGCCAGCTAACTTGCAGCCCTGCCCCGAGGATAATGTCATACCAGCAAGAGGAAGCCAAGCTGTGGGGAGAAAGGGGGGCATCCACAGCTAACGCCGAGCTGTGTTAGAGCAGTGGTTCTCACCGTGTGGTCCGCAGAGCAGTAGTGCTCTGCAACCATCTTGCAGGTGGGCAGTGGTCTTGGGATTTACCCTCCCTTCAGCGAGAAGCCTATGCTGGTGCTCCAGTTCCACCGCCTCATCCCCCACAAGGTTGGAGTGCCTGCGCCATCCTCCCGCTGCGGAGGCTGGGGGGAGCCTCGTGGGCCAGATCTGGCTTGCAGGGGAAGGAAGCAGCTCCATACACTGCTGCTCCCCCTCCTCCCAGCTGTGGGAATGGTAGCACAGGAAACCGCTTGCCTGGAGCCTTCCTTGCTGCTCCCATTGGCTGAGTGTCACGGCAAATGGGAGCGGAGGGGCGGGGCGGTGCTTGGGAGCTGCAGGAGGTATGGAGCCAGGTAAACATCCCCCATCTCACTGATGCCCAGACCCCGCCGCCCCATTCCCCTCATGCATCCCCTTTATGCTGAGACCCCTCCACACCTTCACCTCCTCCCTCCCAGACCCCCCACCCACACCCCACTCCTGCACCCAGCCTCCTACCCTGATTCCCCACCCTCAACCCGCATCTGCACCCAACCTCCCAGCCAGAACCCCCACTCCCAGCCTGTTCCTGTGCCCATTTTGTCATTATGGGTGGTTGGCTGGTCGTTTGTGGAGAGGTCTGAATTGAGTGGAGTGGGCCATGGGCTAAAAAGTTTGAGAACCACTATTTTAGAGCAAGCAATTGAAAAATAAAAGGACAAATATACACTGAGGGGGGAGGCAGTTAAGATAGAAAGCAGACAGGCAAACCCGACTCATGACAGAGCTTCTGAAGCATGCAAGGTAGATTTGTAATCATGCCTGAACATTAATACTCTTCAGAAATCAATTTGTGCATTAGAAACCCTCCTGAAGCCTCCCTCCCTCGTTTTCCATCTAAAAAAAGTGATGGCCTTGCTTGTACTCAAGGGAACTGCAAGAGAGAAAGCCAGGCTCCCAAGAAAGCTCCAGGAGGAAAGAAAAAGTTAGCAGTCGTTACCAAAGAGATGGAAAACAAGCTGCAGGAGGCACCAGGGGAAAACCCAGAGGGAGGTAATCTCGAGCTTATCGCTGAAATCAATAGGAAAGTAATGGAGTTGTCTGAGGATGGGGATGTTGAGGCTATGCTGTCTAATATGCATGAGAAAGAGGAAGCAGCAGTTTATGCTTGCAGAAAGCTACGATTCAGGAATGACCATAGAGAAGGTGGTTGCAGTTGATAAGAAGGGTGATGAACGCTGTAGGGAAACCAAAATCTAGACACCATTCAAGCAGAAGGGTTTATTATGCACAGCACTGGTGGAGTGCCACCTTGCCACTTCGGCTCAGTGGATACTAGTAAGCAGTTGATTACAATAGATTATATAGGGAGCCAATGGGCGGAGAGAAACGATGGGGTAGGAGTTCCCATACCCCGGATAGATCTTAGCAGCAAGACAAATGAGCACAATAAGCCAATAGTCTACATCATTACATAGTAGCTCCGCCTATAGCTTAGGTTAACATATTTGTTAAAACACAGGTATGTTCCCCTCTGCTCCCCCTGCCGAAAATTGCCTTGCAATGCATATCACTTTTTCAATGCGCTTTTGTGTGTGGATGCTCTCTTTCGGAAGACATTTTTTCAGACGATCTCTTCCGAAAGAACCCTGCAATCTAGACACAGCCTCAGGCCTGGAGCAGAGGATATTTGGGGATGTGGTGGGTCAGATAAAAGCTGCAGGAGAAGGTGGCAGCTGCTAAGGAGGACCTGCAAGTATCTGAGGGGAGCTTAAGATTTCCATAGGATCCAGGCCCAGTGTGAAAGAGAAGAAAAGGAAAATGTGTGTTTCCTTCTGGAAGGTATAAACCAAGAGGACAACCTGTGGGCACACCTGCAGTCTTAATAGGGAGGGTGTATAATGGGGCAGCTGCCCCTCTCTGGCAGAAAAGCGGTTAAAAGCCACCAGAAGCAACCAGTTAGCAGAGGGCTAAAAGGAGCACTACTAGAATGAAACTATAAATGCACACACCTAGAACAGGGGTGGGGAACCTCAGGCCCGGGGGCCAGATGTGGCCCCTGGCTTGCCTGGATCCAGTATCAGGGCTCTCCCCCCATGCTGGTGCACCAACCCCTAGTTGCTCCACTGCAAGGCTGGGAGCACACAAAAACTCCCAGCCTCTCAGGCTCTGGTGTGCAAGTGAACGTGGAGAGTGTCTTTCTCCTTTTCAGTCGGTGGCCACATCAATGAGGGAGGAGGGGGGTGTTTTTTGTTTTGCTTCTTACTTGTGTGCAGCCCCTGACTGATTTTTCTGTGGGTCTTAGTGGCCCCCGACCCAAAAAGGGTTCCTCATCCCTGACCTAGAAAGAACAGTAGAACCTGAGTTCCAAACATGTCAGTGGTGTTTGTAATTCTAAGCAAAACATTACTGTGGTTCTTTCACAAGCTTACGTCTGAACACTGACGTAATGCAGCTTTGAAACTTTACTATGCAGAAGAAAAGTGTGGTTCTGTAACCTTCTTTAATTTAAATGAACCAAGCGCAGAAAGAGCTTCCGTACCTTACGCTGGAGTGTCGATGTGGCTCTGTCAATCTATTTCTTCACTTCCACCAGTGGGCTACTGTCGTTTTAAGAATGCTTGACAGAGATCCTGTGGGCGTCTGGCTCTGTCCGAGGGATTGGCACAAATGCAGTTGTAACAGAGTTTGGCTGTAACAATGAATCATGTGATTTGTTCTGGATGAAAGCTGGAGGCATGTAGGTAAATATAATGGTCAGCAGGTTTTCAGTATAGGGTAGTGTTTATGTGCCTATCACTTATTTGCACTGTAGTGTCCAGGAAGTGGACCTCTTGTGCATACTAGTGCAGGTTGAGAGGGGGTGGAAATTGTTGAAGTCCTGGTGGGATTCTTTAAGTGCCTCCTTCTTGTGGGCCATGATGATGATGTCACCAGTGTAGTGTAATAGAGAAGAGACACTGGGGGATGAGAGCTGAGGAAGCGTTGTTCTAGGGCAGTCATAAAAATATAGTCATGCACCAATACCTCCTGGGGAAGTGCAGAAACAGATTGACAGAGCGAGAGGGGTGTGAGGTTTAATGGAAGATAAATAAGTAGGGAGTCTTAAAGATTTTTCTATAGAAAGATAGAACAGAAAATTAAAAGCAGAAGATGAAATGTGAGGGGGAAAACAGTCCACTAAAATATGCAATTATTGTCTATGCATATTTCTCAAAAAAATAGGCATTATTTTATTTGACCAAGTTCAAAGACATCAGCAGCTACATTTTGAAGGTTCCCCCTCTTCGTGTTTTGGCACACATTTTCTGGCTGAAGGATGTAGAATGGTAGTGTAGTCTTTCAGTGCGTACTTTCTTTGCCAAGGAATGAACCAGTAGACTTATTCCTACTTTTGCTACAATGACTGTACATGCCCACATTGTATGGGGGATTATTTTTAGATTATAAACTCCTTGGGTCATGGACAGATGTTTATTGGTACCGTGACCAGCACAATGGGCCTTTTGATACTACTATAATGCAAATGTTGGAAAATAATCATCCGTCTACTCTAGAAGCAGATGCAAAAAGGTAATAGCCATGAATGTCCTGACAGGGAGAGCAAAGAACACCATTTAACCCATGGAACGTAATTACCATTGCATCAGTTTAAAATAGGCTTGGCCATTATAAAAAGCAGATTGCTTTTTAAGATGCTTTCCTTTGTTCCTATCATCCTTGTTAAGTGAGAAATGTCAACATAACTTTTATTCTAATGGATGATTCATTTAACACTTTTTGAGACAATTAGTGGTAATTATTTCCTCCCACTCAGTTTTCCTTCTTAATTCATTCCTTAAATTCAGTTCCAAACAGCGATGATTTAATGGACTGTTGTTTTATTTGGTTTTTCTCTGTACTGACTTGAAAGCATTTCTTATTCCTTTATTTTCTTGTACCACTGATAATCTTGTGGATGTGAGTTTGAATGAGAAATGGCACTTTAAAACCTTTTGGCAAAAAAAATGTTTATAATTTTGATGAATTAATATCAGTAGACAAGAAACACAATCACCTTTTTCAGAAATAACAAGTGCAGTTAAATCGAGTGACGGGACAATCATATATAGTAGCCCATTGTCTGTGCCTCTGTAACGCTGACGTACACGGCCACGCCCCCTGGCCATGTATGTCAGCACCCCGCCCCCCTTCTCCTGCCTCCGTGGCGCGCTCAGCTGGGCCCTGGCGGGGCAGCAAGCGGCAGTAAGTGGCCGTTTAGGGTCCGTGCTCCCCACGTGTGGGCAGGAAGGGGGCAGGAAGTAGCGCTGGGGGGGGGGGGGTGTCCAGGGCCGTGGGGCTGGCCGGCAGGAAGAGGGGGCAGGAAGCAGAGCTGGGGGGAGATCTGGGGTCGTGGGGCTGGACGGGAGGAGGGGGGGACAGAGGAAGGGGGACGGGAAGCAGACCTGGCGGGGAGAGGTGCAGCCACTGGCTGCAGCCGGAGTCCTTCCAGCCACGCCCCCAGCAGGCGCTCCCTTTACTTGCCAGCAGAAACCAGGCGGGGGGAGGGGCTGGGAGCCTCCCCCCCGCCCGGATTCTGCATGCAACCAGAGGCTCCCAGCTGGGAGACGGGCCACGATTGGCACTGGGAGCTTCTGGTCCTATGCAAAAGTCGGGCTGGGGGGGGTGGTGGCTGGGAGTCCCAGCCCCTGCGCCACCCGGCTTTTGCGTATGACCACAGGGCTCCCAAAGCCAATCATGCTCCGCCTCCCAGTCACTCCCCCGCCCCCGCCAGGCTTCCTCTGGCCCCCAGCCAGAAATTCACAAAATACCGGACATTGCACATGTCCTGTATTTTCTGAATTTTCTACCAGACAGACGGCGCAAATACCAGACACCTGGTAACCCTAGCCCGGGCGGGAGCGACGCTCAGCTGGGCCCCGGGTGGCAAGCGGCCATTTGGGGTCCGTGCTCCCCACATATGGGGAGCACGGACCTCAGACAGCTGCTTGCCGCCGCTTGCTCCCCCGCCGTGGCCCAGCTGAGAGGTGCTGGCGCTGCGCCACTCAGCTGAGCCCCGGTGGGATAGGAAGGGGGGCGGGGCGGTGACGTACACGATCAGGGGGCGGGACCATGTATGTCACTGCCCCCCTTTCCTCCTCCCACCGTGGCACTGAGTGGTGCACCCCTCAGCCGGGCTGCCACGGGAGAGGGAAAGGGGGGCGGTGACGTAGACAGCCCCGCCCCTTGGCCGTGTACGTCACCGCCCTGCCCTTCCTCCCCTGCGGCGGCCCGGCTAAGTGCGCAACACTCAGCTGAGCCGCAATGGAGGGAGGGGAAGGGGGCGGGGCAGTGACGTACACGGCCAGGGGGTGGAGCCATATACATCACCGCCCCCTTTCCCCTCCCACTGTGTCACTCGGCTGAGTGCTGCGCCCCTCAGCCGGGCCGCCAGGGGAGCCAGCAGCGCAAGGGGCCATTTGGGCTCCCCCATGGTGGGAGGGAAAGGGAAGGCAGTGACATATACTGCCCCACCCCCTGGCCATGTTCATTACCGCTCCGCCCCCCTCCTTCACGGCAGCCCAGCTGAGCAGGCAGCACTCAGTCAAGCACCACGGCGGGAGGGAAGGGAAAGTGGGGTGGGGGGAGACAGGAAAGAGAGAGGCAGGAGGAGGACGAGACAAGAAAGGGAGAGTGAGAGGCAGGAGGGGGAGAAGAGAAAGAAAGAGACAGAGAGAGAGGCAGGAGACAGAGGAGAGCTGGGAGAGAGGGGGTAGGCAGTAGGAGGAGAGAGACAGAGCGAGAGCACTCAGGAGAGAAGACCTGAAAATCCCGTCTTATGACAGGCTAATTGGCTAGTTTACTAATATTTGTTAATTGAAGCCCTGGAACTAGTTTAAAATTATGTACTAGACACATTAAACCTATGGAGAAACTATAGCGAGTAAATACTTTACAATTTCCTTGATGGAACTGGAACAATTAAACTTGATTGCATTCATGTAATTCCATGTTGATATAAAGAATTCACAATTAATTTGATAACATGACCATGATTTGTATGAGAAATAAACTTGTTTTGTAAAAAAAATGCATTTTTATAATTGCTAATTTTTGTCTGACAGGAACAGATTTCATCCAGGGCTCAGTATAAAAATTCTGAGGAACTTAGATATCCTAGTTAGATGGTTAGTGATGACTGACACTTCAGAAGTGACCGGGATCCAGATTTTTAAATGGTGGTGGGCAACATGCAGCCCTCGGGTCTCACATGGCTTACTATGGTTCTCTGTGTGGCCCACGAGATATTTTGTTTACCGTTGCCCATGAATGGGGTTGTTAGATTTCACTGGTTTCCATCCGTGTAGGTTTTTTTCCTACCAGTATTACTGAAGTGACACATGTGTAAGTGTAACCGCCACCAGCCCATACTGTAGAGGTCTCTTGATCTTAACTGTTGCTGTGGTCTAGGTACCACTTGCATTACTCAGTAACCACACTAGCTGTGTGGGTTACATAAGGAAAGAGCACAGGAAGGGTATGTCTAAACAACAGGCTGTTCTCTACGGAGGCTTTGTCGACAGATACTGTCAACAAAGCTTCTGTTGACAAAGAGTGTCTAGACTACATCCAGTTCTGTTGACAAAACAAGCCGGTTTGTCGACATGAGAGTATAGACGCAAAGGACAGTGTAGATGCAATAACGCCTTCTGTCGACAGAACTCTGTCGACAAAAGGCGTTATTCCTCATAGAATGAGGTTTACCGCCGTTGACAAAACTGCCGAGTTCTGTCGACGTTATGTCGACAGAACTTGGCGGTAGTGTAGACGCAGGTATAGTTTTGTCAACAAAAGTCCACTTTTGTCGACAAAATCCTGTAGTCCAGATACACGTGAAGTGAGATGCGTACTGATTACACACGTTGACTGTGAGAGCCATGGGCCCCCTGCATCCAATCACAGTGCTGCTATGGTTCCATCAGCACACCCTTCGCATTCTGTGTAAGCAGGTGCAGTTTGAAAACTGTTCTGGGAGACCATCTTGGTTACGAGAATCTTGTGGCCCCACTGAGACGAAGAAGGGCCACTCATGCAACCCACTCACTAGCCTAAGTTGCCCATCACAAATAAATACTCTCTCCTATTGGTGAGGAATGAGAAGCTTGTGGCAGATGGCAGTTTGGTATCTTTGTTCTTCACTGTGCTATTTAGATCGAGCATATTTGTGCTTATGAAGTGCTATCAAACATAACATCTAAGGGTGATAGGATTTTAATGACAAGTAAATGAATATTGTCATTGTATCTGGATATCTATGGCGCCTCTCACTCTATTCTTGAATGCCATCCAAGAAGTTGAAAATAGAAATATGCACCTTTTGAAGTATGGCAATGTCTAGCCAACACAACTGAGGTCAGAGCCCCATGGGAGTCGGTGTTATATAAACATGTATGTAGAGGCAATTCCTATTTTAAAGGGCTTAAAATGTTGATCAGTTAGGCAAAGAATGGTAGGGGGAAAGAGAGCTCTCCAGAGAAGTGAAGTGGCACAGCAGGTTCATGGCTGAGTTGGGAATGGACCCCAGCTCTCCAGGGCCAGTAAGCCTCTCCACGGGACAGCACTGCTTCCCTGAACTGATTTTCCTTCCTTCCCAGCCTATAGAGCAATTAGTTTGGGGGTGCATATGCCAGTATATGAGAAGTTTTCTCAAGGAAAGTTCAGCAGAGGAATGAAGTTTGCATTTAGTTCTGAAAGTTGCAAGGTTACTAGTCAGAGTCTCATAGTCTAGGTCCAACTTCCATGAAAGTTCCCTCCCATGCACCTGTATGTTCCCTCCCATGCTTCTGTATGTTCCCTCCCATGCACCTGTATGTTCCCTCCCATGCTCCTGTAAGTTCCTTCCTGTGTACTTGTATGTTCCCTCCCATGCTCCTGTAAGTTCCTTCCTGTGTACTTGTATGTTCCCTCCCATGCTCCTGTAAGTTCCCTCCCAGCACCTGTAAGTTCCCCCATCACCTCCCTTATCAACATTTTCATTATTCCCTTGGCATTTAGATGGTTTTGGAGGATATGAGCAGCAATTATATATAAAGGAGAATATCCGAACAACACATGCCTGGCATCTGTATAATGGTCTATCACTTTCATAGTCTTTTATCGTCCAATAGCCCGCATTGTCCAGTTACTGGCTAAATAGGTACAATTTGATACGTTGGTTTCAAAGATGTTGCAGGTGAGAGTGAACAATGTAATGAAGAGAGATAGAAATGAACCATCTTCTGTTGGACTGTTTCGTAGGGAATGCTGAAAGGATGTAACGAATAGGAGGCGGCAGGCAGCTCATCAGATGCCTGTGAAAGCAGCCCCCTTTTGCATTGTCTCTATTTGTTGTGCTACAGTGCCCCACCATCAATTCTGCAATTCCCAGCTTTTTCATATGCGAGCAGCAGGATCAGCAGTTTCTGTAGAACACATTGTATCATTGCTCCCTTGACATCAGAGAATGCGGCCTACTTCAAACAAGAGTCCTATTAACCCGGGCACTGCCTGCCACAATGACCACTCACCTACCCCTCAGTTCACTAGCAAGAGCAGTATTATGCAAACAGCAAGAGGGGGTGCCTGGAGTGGAGGCGTGGAGATAAAAGATCAAGGCACATGTATGTCAGAGCACCTTGGTAAAAGTGCAGTGAGGTGAAGACTAATAGAGCCTATACCCACTCCAAAGCAATGCAACAGCTGCTTCATATTATTCATACAGGGCAGTTAGCCTTCATGCAACTCTTTCTCCAAAGGTCATATTTTCAATTGAATCTCATTTATTTGGACAGATGGCCCATGCTAGAAAAAAAATTACTAAGACCTGAGGGGCCTGGCACATCTCAGGATTTGGTTCCTTGTGGAGCTACAGGAAGGAGGGGTGCAGCCTGGAAAGGTTGGTTACCAAGGCAATGCTGGGCTGTGTGAGCAAATGAAAGGGACAGATGTTGGGTTGTGTACTCCAAGTAGCAGGAAGGCTGCTGCAGCAGCTAACTGACCGGACAAGCTACTTCAGCTAGTCCAATATTCTGACGTTGGGCTTGTCTACACTATGGAGAAGACCAACACTGCTGTAGTCGATCATCCAGGGTTTGAATTAGTGGGTCTAGGGCGCTCTTGTTGGCATCAGTAATCCTGCTCCTCATGAGGAGTAAGGGAAGTCAACAAGATCATGTAATTAGCTGGAGCTGTGTATCTTAAGTCGACTTCCCCTTTAGTGTAGACCAGGCCTTAGTGACCAATATCCATTGGTTCAGAAGAAGCTGCAAAAAACCCCAGAGTGAGACCTTATAACCAGTCTATAGGGAGTGTCACTTCCAGAGTTCTCCACTCCATCAATTGTTAGTTTGTGCCCTGAAGTTGGAGGACATATATATTTACCTGAAAATTCTTGCCATCTGATCTTTTCCTTCAACTTTTCTAAACTCTTGGTCTGTGTCTAAACTGGCCAGTTTTTCCGGAAAATCAGCCACTTTTCCGGAAAAACTTGCCAGCTGTCTACACTGGCCGCTTGAATTTCTGCAAAAGCACTGACTTCCTACTGTAAGAAATCAGTGCTTCTTGCGGAAATGCTATTCTGCTCCCGTTGAGGCAAAAGTCTCTTTTGCGCAAAGCTTTTGCGCAAAAGGGCCAGTGTAGACAGCTCAGATTTGTTTTCCGCAAAAAAGCCCTGATCGCGAAAATGGCGATCGGGGCTTTTTTGAGGAAAAGCAAGTCTAGATTGGCACGGACGCTTTTCTGCAAAAAGTGCTTTTGCTGAAAAGTGTCCGTGCCAATCTAGACGCTGTGTTCCAAAATTGTTTTTAACGGAAAACTTTTCCGTTAAAAGCATTTCCGGAAAATCATGCCAATCTAGACGCAGCCTTGGTGTCCCTAATTTCTTGCATCAGGGAATTCTGCCACAATAAACCTAAATATTGTTTTATGTAACAAAGCTAGTTTATAAGATTTTCTATACAAAAAGTTATTGAAAATGTCATTTGAATAGACACAGCAATATTTCTCTTGAGCTATTACAGCATATTGCTTAAATAAGCAATCATAGGAAAAAAGGAGTGCATTATAAGTTTTCATTTTTTACTACTTCTCCATCCTCTCAAAAATAAATATAATATTTCCTTGCACAGAACAAAACAGTCTTTTTCTTTCAATGCTGTCATAAAATAGATTGTATTAACGGTTTCTGCTATTGTACATTATTAACTTTTTAAAATTTCTTGCTAGATTTCAACAATACAAACTCCTGTGGTTTTTATTGACTGTCAGTTTTCAGTCAGCAAAATTTCCATTTAGGCCTATTTTTGCTAGTGAAAACTTGAGTGAATTTAGGTTCCCTCACACATTATTTCCTTATTGCTCACATCTTTCAAGGGATATTCAAACATCTTTTGTTTTTCAAACTAGTTTAATAAACTTCAGAGAGGTAGCTGAGTTAGTCTGTAACTGGAAAAACTTAAAAAACAATGAATAGTCTAGTTTAATAAAGGCAACTCGCTGTAGAGGAAATTTACCTTTGTACATAGAGACTCTGTGTAACTAGCTGATGAGGGATGTTCATTATTAGTTGTGTGTGGAACACTGATTCATTCAAAACTGATATAAGACTAATAGTAAATCTATTAGCGTTCCTTACCTAGAACACTGTGATGGACCAAATAGTACCCTAACAGAGGGCTTCCCTAGTAAATTAAGCTGAAACGGCACTCAGTTTTGGTTTTCCCCTCACCCTCATGTGGTAAGATTAGGGACTTTGGATGCCAGAGTGGATGCTGACCCAGGGGAGTCCTGAAACTTTGGAGTTTTGATAACTGGAACCATCACTGAAGAAATTGGGTCTAAGGAGATCCCTTTTATGGTGCAGAACAAACAAGCTTTTATTGAACAGAAGTTTGACACCGTATAGATCAAAACATGAGGGTTTATTACGCACAGAGCTGGCATAGTGTCACTTCGCTGTTACTCTCAGTGAGACACTGCTAAACAGGGCTGTGTCCAGACTCAGGGGTTTTTTCGGGAAAAGTAGCCTTTTCCCGAAAAAACTTCCCCTGCGTCCAGACTCAAGCCGCGTTCTTTCGAAATTATTTCGAAAGAACGCGGCTTTTCTTTCGATGGCGGTAAACCTCGTTTCACGAGGAAGAACGCCTTCTTTCGAAAGTTCCTCTTTCGAAGGAAGGCGTTCTACAATGTAAAGAGGCCGTCTTCGAAAGAGAGCATCCAGACTCGCTGGGTGCTCTCTTTCGAAAAAGCGGATTTCCTCTATCGAAAGATCCGCCTGCAGTCTTTCGAAAGAGGCCTGCAGTCTAGACATAGCCCAGTTGATTACAATAGATGATATAGGGTGGAGAAGCGACAGGGTGGGAGTTCCCGAGCCCCTGGATAGGTTCTAGCAGCAAGACAAAATTAGCACAATAAGCCAATAATCTAAAAGGTTACATCATTGCTCCACCCATAGCTCAGGTTAACATGTTTGCTGTTACACAGGTGATATCCCTCAAACTATTCCTCTTGCAAGGTGTAAGTTAAATCCGGATTTCAGGTCCATAGAAATGACGGTGGCACTTCCCATTCTGGTTGGCCCAGAGGTACATTCCTAGAGGGTCTTAAAGCAAAAAGAACAGTAAACAATACACAGCAATGACTATTATGTATAGTTTATCAATGCGTCCTCTTGAGCTCAGGTTGGCATCTGTGAGGGACAGATGCCACAACTTGTAGGTTATGTCTAGACTGCATCCCTCTGTCGGCAGAGGGATGCAGATTAGGCAGATCGCCATTGCAAAAGAAGCGGGGATTTAAATATCCCGTGCTTCATTTGCATAAAAATGGCCGCCGCTTTTTGCCGCTTTCCTTATGCCTCCTGCAAGGAGGTTTACAGGATCTGTCGAGAAAGGCTTTCTTTCTCAACAGATCCCCCTCTAGACTGCCGCTTTTCGCTGACAAAGTGCCACGGTGGCAAAAAGCGGTGGCCATTTTCATGCAAATGAAGCACGGGATATTTAAATCCCCGCTTCATTTGCAATGGCGATCTGCCTAATCTGCATCCCTCTGCCGACAGAGGGATGCAGTCTAGACATACCCATGCTGACATGCTTGCTCTCTCTCTGAACAACGGCATTCAGGGAGTATGTACTTGTTATCTCTTCCTGAACCACGGAGTAGACTCCGAAGCCCCTCTCTGTGAATTATGTGCCCGTAACTCACAAGTCCCCCAATTACTGCTCCCCACGTGGGGTTGTGCTGTCTTAGCTTGTTTATGGCTGGTTAAACAAACATGTCTGTTTCTTGCTTATCTCAACCTTTCTTTAGCCATGTATTGTTAACTAGGCCTCATGCCTCAGACCAGGCCTGTGGGGTTTGGGCATATGTGAAAGATTCTTAACAGAGACTGTGGTCAAGGTCTTCCATACATATTATTGGGATTTTGACCCTTCAATTGTCTGGTATCTCTGGGTATGTCCTGGACACGGTATCCAAAAAACAGAAAAGAGGCTTCTTATCCACAGTGACAAATGCCATCCACCAAACTGTAATCAGCCGACCTAAGAGCATCTGGTATTCTGTGGCCTTTTTTCCCCAGCCCGTAATGGCCATAGTCTCCGCCCCTTTGGAATCAGCAATTCAAAAACAACCCTCCAGTCAGGGCTAAGGCCTCTGGAGGGGGAAACCCTCCCCTACTCTGACTGCCATAGTGTCCACTCTGGTCCTTCTATGTATAAGCTGGAGGACTTTCTGCAGTCTCTGTCTCAATACCCCGGGGTCAGGTTTGGAACACCTGTATCCAAAGTAGTGAAAGCATTGGTATACCTCACTAAATGCTTCCCCATTCTCCCTTTAAGTGCAACAGAATCCCAGTTCAAAGCAGTTAGCAAACAGTTAAATAGATGTTCCATATTTTCTGTAGTCTCTAGGGCTGCGTCTAGATTGGCATGATTTTCCAGAAATGCTTTTAATGGAAAAGTTTTCTGTTAAAAGCATTTTCGGAACACAGCGTCTAGATTGGCATGGATGCTTTTCCGCAAAAGAACTTTTTGCAGAAAAGCATCCATGCCAATCTAGACGCGCTTTTCCGCAAAAAAGCCCCAATCGCCATTTTTGCGATCGGGGCTTTTTTGTGGAAAACAAATCTGAGCTGTCTACACTGGCCTTTTTGCACAAAAGTTTTGCACAAAAGGGACTTTTGCCTGAATGGGAGCAGAATAGTTTTTCCGCAAGAAGCATTGATTTCTTACAGTAGGAAGTCAGTGCTTTTGCAGAAATTCAAGTGGCCAGTGTAGACAGCTGGCAAGAATTTCCAGAAAAGCAGCTGATTTTCCAGAAAAACTGGCCAGTCTAGACACAGCCTAGGAGTATGTCTAGACTACATGCCTCTGCCGACAGAGGAATGTAAATTAGACTACCTGACATAGTCAATGAAACGGGGATTTAAATATCCCCCACTTCATTAAAATAAAAATGGCCGCTGCGCTGTGCCGGCTCAGCTGATCTTCAGCACAGCGTGCGAGTCAAGACATGGATTGGTCGACAGGGAACGCCTTTGTTGACCGCTCCTGTAAACCTCATTTCACGAGGTGTAAGAGAGCGGTTGACAAAGGCGTTCTCTGTTGACCGATCCGTGTCTTGACTGCCTCCTGTGGCAACAATCAGCTGAGCTGGCACAGCGTGGTGGCCATTTTTATTTTAACGAAGTGGGGGATATTTAAATCCCCGCTTCATTAATTATGTCGGGTAGTCTAATTTACATTCCTCTGTCGGCAGAGGCATGCAGTCTAGACATACTCTAGGGGTGACAAATGCCGCCCCATAGATTCAAAAAATATCACAGTGAACCAAACTCCACTGTAGCTCTTTTGCAGCAAATACAGCTGGAAGAGCACTTGCCTATATCCAAAGTGGTAGGGGTGTGGGGTCCTGCCCTCGTAGCAGAAACAATTCTTGGCCCTGCCTCTATCAGTTGGTGAGTCCTCGGGGCCAGTATTGCCAATTGTGCAAGAAATGTATCCTACAAATTTTCGAACAACAATTAGGTTAAAACATCTTGATTATTTCTTACCATGCCAAAAGAATATGTCTATTTCTACCAAATACTTAGTTTTACTTCTTTTCTAAACCACACTCCTCTGGCACTTTTTTTTACAGGGTGCTTAATAGTTTTTTGTATCTGCTTGCAAATAAACTAACAGCTGATTGTATTGCCCTTTTGGAGCACACATAAGGGCTCGTCTACACTGGCCCCTTTTCCGGAAGGGGCATGTTAATTTCAGCTATCGTAGTAGGGAAATCCGCAGGGGATTTAAATATCCCCCGCGGCATTTAAATAAAAATTCAAAGTAGGAATAAGAGCCTCCGGAAAAGGGCGCTTTTTCCGGAGGATCGAGACCAGTGTAGACGCTCTTTTCCGGCTTTTCTAAAAGCCGGAAAAAAGCGGCGGACATTTTTAGTTAAATGCCGCGGGGGATATTTAAATCCCCCGCGGATTTCCCTACTACGATAGCTGAAATTAACATGCCCCTTCCGGAAAAGGGGCCAGTGTAGAGGTAGCCATAATGTCTTCTCAGAATTGTCCAATTTGTCCTCCACTAGAGTAAAATTGCTTATGCTACAGCCACAGCTGTTATCGTTGCTTAAAATCATACACATCTATTTCAACCAGGACAATCTCTTTGGTTGGAGTGAATATTTTGCAGTATAGTCTACCATGTTTGAGGGCAGACTCTGGTCATATAAAATGGCATTTAGTAAACTGCCATCCTCATATTTTGAATCTTACATATTACTAAATTCATGGTAAAAAGATGCTTCAACTACAGTATTATTTATTAGCAGACATGTGTACTGTGAACTTTAACTCAATGGATGTGTGCCAACCAGATACTTGTAGTCAGATTCTTTGTGCCAGAAAGTGGTCACGTCAGCTGGCATTGGTCCAATTATTGCAGTTCAATCTACTAATACCAACTTGCACCACTGCTTTAAAAGATTAGTGGAGCCATACTGGGCAAAACATAGCTCCAATGACAAATCTTGGGGGAAATCACTTGAGAGATTTGGTTCACAGAGAAAGCCAGAGAAAAGGGTTTGTTTTTGTTAGGTACAATCAATGCTGAAGGAAGTTTCTTTATTACTTCTGCCACACCCACTAGCTGAACATTGAGACACCTTTCTTGAAAAGCAGTCTTGGAATCAAAATCGAAGCTGGGTACTTGCAGTTCCCTCTGAACCAAACTCTTCCTTGTCCCTATACTACCTCTTGTATTTGGCATATTTCTTCATTGTAAAGGGTAAAGAACTGCAAAAAAATTAACATTAAGGAAACTCCAATTGCACTTAAGTATTTGGCATTTCTGCAGCATGATAAACAGGAATCACATGTGGCAACTCTACCGCAGTGATGCTACACTTAACAGCTGGATTTGGAAGCAGCTCCTACTGCCGAACTTAATAATTTCATGTTGCGATCTTATGCTTTTGGAAATAATGATAAATCAATCAACACTAGCTGCACTGAAATGGACAATTATTTGTAAGTCTAGCAAGACTAGTTTCCTGGTTTACTAGTCATGCAAGCCTAACGGGTCTGAAAACAGATACTGTTCCCCTCTTAGTGAAAATGATTCCACACTTCATGATTTGGGGGGGGGCGATTATTGTAGGTCAGGATTTACTTAAAACACACAAATGACTGGGACTAATATATTAACTACAAGCCACATGGCAAAAAGATCTAAGCTTTCCTAGCTATTTTCTTTGCAATCTATGGCATGTTTACAGTGCACACTTCTTTCAATGGTGTGTAGAATACATTCATGTGTAGCCCCCTAGCATGTATGTGTGTGAGTGCCTTGCCTATGTGCTCTCTGCTTGTCCACGCTGTGCATACCTGCCTACAGCACTCTAGATAGCTTTTAGCAATTTCCCTGCTGGAAAAGACTCCGTAGTGGGGAAAGTCTCTAGATGGGAAAGCAATGGGGAAAAGCTTGAGCCCCACTGTGTAGAACTTTTCCCTACTATAGGGAAAGACTGGGGTATCAGGAAACAGGTGCGCCATCTTCCCACTGTTGGAGCCTATCCCCTCTACAGGGAAAGACTCCAGCAGAGGGAGCTGTTGATGTTTTTTCCCCACTGTCTCCCCCCACCCATCAGGGCCATTCATTGACACATGCAGCTACATACTGCAGTGTGGACACAGCAGGCTTTTCACTGCAAGGGTGTGTCTAGACTACATGCCTCCGTCGATAGAGGCATGTAGATTAGACAGATAGACAAAGGGAAATGAAGCTGCGATTTAAATAATCGCGGCTTCATTTAAATTTACATGGCTGCCGCGCTGAGCCGACAAACAGCTGATCAGCTGTTTGTCGGCTCAGCGCGCTAGTCTGGACGCTCCGTGCTGACCTGAAAGCCTTTTATCGACATCAGCTGTTTGTCGGCTCAGCGCGGCAGCCATGTAAATTTAAATGAAGCCGCGATTATTTAAATCGCGGCTTCATTTCCCTTTGCCAAAAAAACAAATCTACATGGCTCTGTCGACGGAGCCATGTAGTTTAGACGTACCCCAAGTGGTGGGTATGGTTGTAATCTACATGGAGCCATTGCCAAGCACTGTGTAAACCCTGCTGGTCAGTGTGAAAAGTACCTGCCTCAATGTTAATGTTACTTAGGAAGGTGATGTAATCTCCATCCCTAGAGGTTTTTAAGTCCCGGCTTAACAAAGCCCCAGCTGGGATGACTTACTTGGGATTGGTCCTGCTTTTAGCAGGGGGTTGGACTCCTACTGAGGTCTCCTCCAACCCGATGATTCTATGATTAGCATAGTCCATGGGAGCCATGAAACAGAGGAAGGGAATTGAATGCTTATCTCATAGAACAAGGAGCAAATGAAGGATCCTGACTTAAGAGTCCACGGGTATGTCGTAGAGTTAGGCTTGTGTTTAGAGGAGAGAGATTAAGTTCCCTGTGTGCAATTAAGGACTGTGATAAGCATGTTATTTGTCTCTCCTTCCAGTTGAACTAGGATGCTAGCTCATCACTTAACTGTTGGAAACAACACATCTGTATCCTTGCTCTTGAGCCAAAACAAGTGATACAAGGAACCAATCCCTTGTTCTGCCTATAGCTTCTTCAGCTGTAAACTTTCCCCTGTGGCTAGTGTTTCATCATTCACTCTCCTCTTTTAACAAATGACTCATTCCTCTATATACAAATAACATGCTTTTCCACTGTGTTGATGTCAAAGTGATTCTAATGTTTTGGATGACTGACAACATTAGTGAGGCATTTAATTTAGCAGAGTTTATGTCTCAATTTGTGGATTCTGGATTCAACTTGAACAATTATTAGCAAATAAACAATAGCACGAAGTTAATTAACTTTACTTGAGATTGATATGAATTACATTGTTCTGTATCTTGACTGGATGGGGCAAATTACAAGAAATAGCAAAGTGCCACTGAAGTTTGTGGAATTGCCAGGCCTACACCAGGTGTTAATAATGGTGGTGTCTTGTACATTTCCATGATAACTCATTTTTTCAAAAAGCATATTCCTCTTTAATTGTATGATCTTGTAGTGCACACTAAGAGTATGAAATTTGCAATGCCTTTTGGATTTTCACTGTAATATCTCCTGCAGAAATCCACTGGGATCTTTAATTATCAACACATTAAAATTGTCATTTCCCATAAAAATAGAAATTGAATATGGTAATAGTTGAGTAATATAGACAAGAAAAAGAAAAGTATCCTTTACAATGATGCTTTCTAACATAATTGGGAGGAGGAATTTAAGGCATGCAGTACCCAATAGGATTGGGCTATAACAAGATACATTGCAAAATCTTGACAAGCCAATGCATAGTATCCATCAAGAGTAGCCAATTATTTTTTGTCATGGTCCATATTTCTTGGTCAAGATTCAGACATGGTCCAGACTCCAGAGAAACAAGTGCCCCAGTTGAATAAACACATACAATCCTGTTCATTAGCAATATATCCCTGAGGCAGAAGGCATGGGATGGGATGGGCCAGGAAACCAACTTTCTTCAATGAATGCCTTTTCCTTTGATTATGTGTGTTGCAATTCACTGTTTTGCATACATTTAGGAGCCTGTCTTCCTTCATTGCTAACAATCACTGTAGCCTATAGGTATTGTGTCCAGTTCTAGGCACCACATTGCAAGAAAGATGTGGAGAAATTGGAGAAGGTCCAGAGAAGAGAAACAAAAATGATTAAAGGTCTAGAGAACATGAACTATGAGGGTAGTCTAAAGAATTTGGCTTGTTTAGTTTAGAAAAGAGAAGTCTGAGAGGGGACATGATAGCAGCTTTCAAGTATCTAAAAGGGGTGTCACAAAGAGGAGGGAGAAAAATTGTTTTCCTTGGCCCCTGAGGATAGGACAAGAAGCAAGGGGCTTAAACTACAGCAAGGGAGGTTTAGGTTGGGCATTAGGAAAAAATTCCTAACTGTTAGGGTAGTTAAACACTGGAATAAATTGCCCAGGGAGCTTGTGAAATCTCCAGCACTGGAGATATTTAAGAGCAGGTTAGACAGACATCTATCACAGATGGTCTAGACGATGCTTGGTCCTGCCATGAGGACAGGGGACTGGACTCCATGGCCTCTCAAGGTCCCTTCTAGTTCTAATATTCTTTGATTCTATGACTCTATCCAGTGTGCTCTGGGAACCTCTGTTCTGAACGTTTTTTCCATCACCCTCTTTTGGGCTACGTGTAGACTGCAAACCTCTTTTGAAAAATAGTATCTAGACTACAACCAGTACTTTTGGAAAAGCAAGCTGTTTTTTTGAAAGAGAGCACCCAGGCAGTCTGGATGCTGTCTTTTGAAAAAGCCATGGTCCAAAAAGAGCACTTTCAAAAAAAGCGTTCTTCCTCGTAAAATGAGGTTTACCACAGTCATAAAAACTGCTGTGTTCTTTCAATGTAACTTTGAAAGAACGCGGTGACAGTTTAGATACAAGGGAAGTTTTTTTCGAAAAAAGGCCACTTTTTTCGAAAAAACCCTGTAGTCTAGACACACCCTTGGAGATTCATGTACCATGCCTGCCCCTTCCCCTCTTTCTAAGAAACAGCATGTTTGCAGTGAATAAGAGGCTTTTATTTTCTCAGCTAACATGATGTATTACTTAAGATAGAAAGCACCATAAATAACAGTAGCTCTACTCTTCTATTATAAATGTGAATGCATACTTGATGACTCAGATTTTGTCTTAGTGAGTCGCATGAGTCTCCTTGCAAGAAGACAATTTGTGGGACCTTGGTTTGATATTGGAGAGTTTGAACTCTAATTCAGTCATTACATTCAAGCAGCTTTGGCACTTGTATTTGATGTAACTAAGCAAAGAAAAACTCACTTCACGCTGACATATTGAGGCAAAATGAACAAGTATTTCACTTTGCCTTAGCCAGAGCCAGTCAAGTGGCATGACTTTAAAATTATTGCTTAAAACAGCCACCAGCAATGTCAGTGAAATTCTCATTTAGGCTCAAGGCGATCTTGATCTTTGCTACAAAGTCATCTGAAAACAGCCTCCAAACCCAGATAAAATCTTACAATTCATTTGCCTCACTTTTTTTTTAAATTGCTGAATATTATGCAAAACAGGCAAATTGCTGAGGTCCATCTTCAGCTTCTAGGACCAACGTTTCATGGTCCAAAAAGGCAGAAAACAAAAGTTACGAACATAGATTCATTATCTTGCACCACATAGCTAATCCTTAGCAAAAGGAGATTTTTTTCCTCAAAAGCATTTCTATTTTTCCATGCAAAATGAAAATGTTACCAGTTGTACTTTGCAAATAAAGGTTAAGTTCTATGAGCTCGTCAAATACGTTGCCCAAATAGCCTAGGAAAACCTGGAAGTACGCGTTGAGGAAGGAGTGCTGAAGCAGTGACTCTGAATCATTCAAAACCATTGGTGATGGTCAGGACCTTGAAATAGTCATCACATTTCTGTAGGAAGCAGAAGCTGCTGATGCACTGATCCCATTACCTCACATGGCACTGAGAACTTGCATGAGTTCAGTCACTGGGCTTTTATGAAGTTTGGCTTTTTGCCCCCTCTGTCCAAATCTCGACACAGTTACTCTGTTGACCTTTCTGTCAGCCATGTAGTAGTCTAAAGTGTCAAACAATTCCTCAGCAGTAGTTCTCCTTTGCACAAGATGGCATCATGGGGAAGATGTCACATAAGCTGATGTAACAAATAAAACTCCTCATTTGTGCTGCATTGGCCCAGTCAGTACCTGCACCAGTTCTTTGCCCCTCGGCTTTGACTAGGCTCTGTGACATTTCTTGCCCTCTCAGCAATTCCTGGGAGGTAACCATGTCGTGCATTGGAGGAGACGTAGCTAGTCAGCATCTTTTTCCCCACATTCCGTTGATGCCATTTCAGCCACTGCTGGCAATGATATGAGATTTCCCACTGCTTGCTGTATGGTTTGAGATAGCATAGGATGCTGCAAGTTCTTTGGCAGGGCTAGCACTCTGTTCTTGACTGCCGTCCTTTGTTCTTTCAGTCAAAGGAACTTCTGTTTGTTTGAAAAATTCTCATGGTTTATCTTTGAGTGAAGGTTGCCTGATCTGCAAGTGGTATTTTGACTGCTGCGTAGAGTTTCCTTGAGCTGTTACCCAGAGGAAAGAATGGGTCTGGGTTTCCCTGCCAGACACCGAGGGGGCGCACCATGGGGCAGAGAATGGGAAGATTGCCTCAGACTGCTCACGAGGGAGACCTCGATAGCCAGGAAGGGGGAAATATTTATTGTAACCAGGCCAGAGGGCCAAATCCTGAAGAAGGAGCACCCCGAGTGGCAGAGAAAGAGCAGCAGCAGGGCATGCAGTGAGCAGCGCAAGGGGCCCTGGGGCTGCAAGGAGCTAAGCAGCCAGGAAGAGGCACCCTAGTCATGAGTGAGCCCTGTGACACGCCCTATATGCCTTTATGTGTGGTCTGTGCAGCCCTAGGCTTATCAGTGCCTGGCACCCTGCCCCCTTCCTTTGCTGCAGGAGTTGGGTGTGTACATGTCTGTCCCCGCCCTTCCTTTGCTGCAAGGTGTGTGTGTGTGTGTGTGTGTGTGTGTGTGTGTGTGTGTGTGTGTGTGTGTGTGTGTGTGTGTGTGTGTGTGTGTGTGTGTGTGTGTGTGTGTGTGTGTCCGAAATCTGGGACTTGGACACAAATCCTTTTGTAGATCTGAGTGTTATTTCTTACCAGGATTATACTTAAGGCGTCTGAACTATATACCCTGCCCTGCCACATATATGCAATAGTTTCATAATCTCCCACATATGTACACATGCAGGGTTGCCAGATACTTTCACAAAAAATCCCGAGCATGGCAGGAAAAAAATTGGTTGAGCAAAACAAAAACAAAAAAGCGGGGGGGGGGGGGGGACACCAAAGTTGTTGAGCAAAAGAATGGCCCCGCCAGCCTACTGTCCGAGAAAAACGGAAAATACCGGACATTTTACATATCCGATATTTTCTATTTTTTTTCACAGGCAGGGGCCACATATACCAGACTGTCTGGGTGAAAACCAGACACCTGGCAACCCTACACTTGCCATTGTGCAAAGCAGGCACACTTCAAGATATTCAGCAGGCCCTTAATCAATAGCTCGATGAAGAACAAAGCATCTGTAAATTGCCATATGAAACATTGCCACAATGCAACTCACAGTTGCACGTCTGCTGATACCCATGGGACTTGGGACTTTAATTGCAAAACTCAGTGCTTCAATGGTACTTTAGTTAGCATTTAGCTAGCATACTCTGTCCTACTTTCCCAATTATCTTACCATTTCTGTGAGAGAAAGCTGAACCCTTCATTAAACTGAAGGCGTATTTAAAAGAGACAATTGCAGTACAGGATGGATGAAGCCCAATTTGAAGCAACCCACTAATGAATGGATTAGGTGTTACGTTATGTTAAGGGTTGTGTGGCTGTACTTCCAGCTGAGTTGTACTCCCTCCACAATTTTAAATGCAAAATAGATCCTCTTGAAAGAGCATGTAAGGAAATGAGACCAATTGCATGGATTGTGTTTGAATTAAGAAGCTTTTGGGCACTATCCTTTATGTTTTTCATACCACAATATTCTACATAAAGTGAGGGGGGGGGCTTTGGATGACCAAGAAATGCAGGATTAGGCCATTCCTCTCTGAGAGAAAATGACTTGTCCATCCTGTTGGTCCAGAAATGCAGAATGGAAAGTCAGCTAAAGAGCACTTGAATAACTGGACAGGTTGGCAACAGGCCATTCAGCAGCACTTGTAACTATAAGGTAATGGGTAGAGAGAACCAATTTGTAATGCTTGAAATAAAACATACCACAGAGTGCTTACAAACTAGACTTACTAATTCTTCTAGTTTGAATCAGTCAACTGGCAATTTCATTTTCAACGTTCTTTCTAACTGGACCAGTATTTCAGTGCACGATGGAAGTTGTTTCGGCTTGCTGCTTGCAGCACCAATTTCAATCAGCTGGAGTGGGTTGAAGTAGAACAATCCAGGGCAAATGCAATAAGGTAGATTTAGGCATCACCATGTAACAGACTTGTCCTAGAAAGTGGATGCCAATCTAGTGTGCAATCTCTGCTCAAGCCCAGGCTCTTTAGGCTCATGGATCACACTCGGACATAAGTGCCTCTGTAGTTGTGATGCTCTAGCAAGTTAAGGACCTATGTTTGACATAAGGCTAGGTGCGCACCATCCTGAGCACCATTTTACCACATTATTACATAGAAAACAGCAATGGGCAGGCTTCTAGGCCTTGAGTTGGGCAGTGTCCTAGAAGGAAAACCGGGAGGTGGAGTATAACAGGGTCTACCCACTTGTGAGCATTCCTCTGTGGCCAAAGGGTGTCTTGCAAGGTCTTAGCCTGGTTGTCTTTAAGCTTGTGGCCACAAGACCTGGGCCTTGCCCTGGTCTAGGTTCAGCTGGCACTGGGAGCTGTCCGTAGTGCTGGTCTCCCAGTCAGGATATAGACTTGGCTGGGTCGATCTCCTGAAAGGAACTGCCAGGCCCTAGCCCCGCAGCTTCTTTTACACCCATCTTCTGGGTCCTGATTAGCTGCTGGAGAAACAGCCACTCTATCATGCCTGGAGGACCTCTTATCTGCTCCTCTTGCTGGGATGGGGTGCGGCAAGGCCACAGGCCTCCTGTAGGGGGTGTCGGGGCCTAGGCCAGCCCATCAAAGGGAGGGTTGGAAATACCCAGACATTTTGATTCAGAGGACTGCTTTCTGTGATGCCCCAGGAGTGCTGGCTGAGCATTCCTCAATGCAGGCCTGTTTGTTCCCACTCATACCCTCCTGTGTATGGCTAGCGTAGAGCACTCCCATCCTGCAGTGGGAAGGAGGGCTCAGAATGTTTACAGCAAACGGAATGGAAGGAATCATTAAAAAAGGGATAGAAAATAAGGCAGACAATATCTGATTGCCTCTATAGAAATCTATGGTATGCCCACATCTTGAATACTGAGTACGGACATGGTTACCTCATCTAAAAAAAAAAGACACTTTGGCATTTGAAAAATTTCAGAAAAGAGGAACAAAAATGATTATGGGGTTGGGTCAGCTGATGTGTGAAGAGAGATTAAGAAGACTGGGACTTTTCAGTTTAGAAAAGAGGAGACTAAGGGTGGGGGTGTGATAGAGGTCTATAAAATCATGACAGGTATGGAGAAAGAGAATAAGGAAAAGTTATTTACTCGTTCTCATAAAGCAAGAATTAGGGGGTCACCAATTGAAATTAATAAGTAGAGGGTTTAAAACAAACCAAAGGAAGAATTTCTTCATGCAGCACACAGTCAACCTGTGGAACTCCTTGCCAGAGGATGTTGTGAAGACCAGGACTTTAACAGGGTTCAAAAAAGAACTAGATAAATTCATTGAGGATAGGTCCATCAATACGTATTAGCCAGGATGAGTAGGAATGGTGTCCTTAGCCTCTGGTTGTCAGAGGCTAGGAATGGGTGACAGGAGAGGGATCACTTGATTCCCTGCTCTGTTCACTTCCTCTGGGGCATCTGGCATTGGCCATTGTGGGAAGTCAGGATATGGACTAGAAATGGACCTTTGGTCTGACCCAGTCTGGCTGTTCTTATGTATCGGTGGCCCAGGGCCCAGAGGTTCTTTTTCTAAATCTCATGTCTGAAGATTCCATTGTTCTTCCTTTGTTTTCCCAAGGCTTTGTAGCACGTTAAGTCCCTTTGTGGATCCAGACCTAGGATTGCATTTATTTTGTATGCTGAGGTTTAGGAAGACTGTGCAAGTTTTGATGGTTGTCCTGGGTGGCAACATTCCATTACAAATCTAATTTCATTCCTCCTGCTTAAATCTGCCATATTCTTCTGAACAGAATATTTTAAAATTTTGTGCGGGTTAATTACATAGGATGAGATTGGAATCACTGCGAGTATTCACAGAGGAAGCAACTAACCTGAGCAAGGGGATCATAATCTATCCCACAGCATTTCTAAAGTATTTGGAATTTGAATATTGCTTGCAGTATCTGCCAGACTGCTAGATAGGAGCGAGCCATACAAATTAAATCGGCAGGGTTGGACAATGCACCTTGCTTTTCAGAACCTCAGCCTTTTGATTTTGTTCATTCTTTCTGCAACACTTTCAGTTGTGAACCCTTTCCATTCTCTGTCTTTTCCACTGTGTCTGCCCCTACCTGGACAATTGCCCTGTTGTGGGCAGAGCCCTCTAATATACAAGGCGGAGACAGAGAGCACACAAGACATGCAGATGCACTTCACTGTCCAAGGTGTTTGATTTATATCAGCTGGCCTCACATCACCACACCATGTTTTCCATAACTACGTTTCATCCACACCCAATTCTCTCCTTTGCATATGCATCCTTTGTTTGCGGCAGAGGTTGTCCAGCCATGCAAATACCTGTGAGCATGTACTTCCATGGCAACCCACTTTGTTGCCTTTGTGGTGATTACAGTGTTTGTTAACTAAACATATTTGCAATTCCCCGGGCTGCTGAAATTGGAGTTTGGAGCTTTGAGTTCCAATTCTGTGTGCTCTATTGAAGATGCACTATGTTGTTTAAGCACTTTGTGTGCTTGGCATTGTGCATGGTGTATATCAGGACAGATACACTAGGGAGTTCAGTTTTAACTTTTAGCCTTACTGGGAAATCTGTAGACGAGAGCTTACGGGGGTTCCTGTTCTTTGACTATTTCATAACTCTTGAATGATAATTGGCTCACCTCAGACTCTTTGTGGGAGCAGCCTTTGGAGGGCATGAATTGATTTCCATGATGTATTCTTAATCATCTTTGATGCCAGCATTTTAATTCTTCTGGTTTTCTGTTCTGAAGACATAAAAAATGTGTTTATTTCAGAAGTGAGAGATCAAAAACAGTGACTCACAGAAAGTAGGAGAAGCATTACAGCATAATCATGTCAGAAATGTAGTGTCACTTTCTCTCTCACACCATCTCATACCACACACACACGCACACACATTTTCTCTTACACACACACATTCATGCATGCACACATTCTCTCTTGCGTATGCGTGCACGCACTCACACACATGTGCATGCACACATACTCTTCTGACGCACTTATGCATGCATGCACACTCTCTCAAACGTGTGCATGCACGCACCCTCTCTTGTGCACATACACACACAGGTTCCTACATTCACTCTCACACACGAACGCACATGAGCACACAGACTCTTTGACGTGCATGTATGCACTTTCTCTATGACTCATGCACACGCACTCTTGTACTCACACATTTTCTCCCATACTCACACACATGCTCTCTCTCACACATGCGCACACATGCTCTCTCACACATGCACACATTTACAAACTCTCTCACACATCCACAAGCACACACACACACATACTCTCTCAGGATATGTCTACACTACAAAGTTAATTCGAACTAACGGATGTTAGTTCGAATTAACTTTGATAGGCGCTACACAAGTGCTCCGCTAGTTCGAACTTAATTCGAACTAGCAGAGCGCTTAGTTCAAACTAGATAAACCTCATTCTACAAGGACTAAGCCTAGTTCGAATTTACTAGTTCGAATTAAGGGGTGTGTAGCTCCTTAATTCAAACTAGTGGGAGGCTAGCCCTCCCCAGGTTTCCCTGGTGGCCACTCTGGGCACCACCAGGGAAAATCTATTGCCCCCCTCCCGGCCCCGGACTCCTTAAAGGGGCACGGGCTGGCTACGGTGCCCATGCCAGGTGCAAGCCTGCCAGCACCCAGCCAGCAGACCCTGCACCTGGCACGGCTCGAGCCAGCCACCCGATGCCCCCCAGCCCTCCCCCTCTTCCCGGGACCAGGCTGGCGGCTCCCAGGAGCTTGCCCGGGACCGCAAGAGGCGGGCACCCGCCTGGTCTAGTGCGGACATTGTGGACCTTGTCCCCGACCTCCGCACTAGGCACAGGAAAGTGGCCGTCTAGGGCAGGAGAGCTGCCAGCCTGGCCACCCAGGAGCAGGTATGCATGAAAATAAAGGTGGTCCACTGAGACCCCCGACCCTGAGCCCTGAGCTTACAATGGCCGTACTGGGTCAGACCAAAGGTCCATCTAGCCCAGTAGCCTGTCTGCCGACAGCGGCCAACCCTAGGGACCCTGGAGGGGATGGACCGAAGACAGTGACCAAGCCATTTGTCTCGTGCCATCCCTCTCCAGCCTTCCACAAACTTTGGGCAGGGACACCACTCCTACCCCCTGGCTAATACCACTCCATGGACCCAACCTCCATGACTTGATCTCACTTCTCTTTAAACTCTGTTCTAGTTGTAGCCTTCACAGCGTCCTGCAGCAAGGAGTTCCACAGGTTGACTCGTTGCTTTGTGAAGAAGAACTTTCTGTTACTACTTTGAAGCCTGCTACCCATTCCTTTCCTTTGGTGTCCTCTAGTCCTTCTATTATGGGAACTAAAGAAGAACTTTTCTGTATGCACCCTCTCCACCCCACTCATGCTTTTATAGACCTCCATCATATCCCCCCTCCATCTCCTCTTTTCTAAGCTGAAAAGTCCTAGTCTCTTTAGCCTCTCTTCATATGGGACCTGTTCCAAACCCCTCATCATTTTAGTTGCCCTCCCCTCTCCCACCCTCTCTCTTCCCCTCTCCCACCTCCTTTTCCCAGTCTCCCCCAGTTTTGTTCAATAAAGAGAGATTCTATTTTTGAACACACATGTCCTTTATTTTGTACATCAGGAAGGGGGGCTAGGGAGGGGTAAGTGGAAGGAGGTGAGGGAGGAATGGGGTACAAGCTCCCGATGGGGAGGACTGGGGTGGCGCAGCTGGTTTTTCCCTTCACCACCCACATACTCTTGGCAGCAAAGTACTAGTCCGGTCCCTTGGCTAGCAGGGGTCCAGACCACAACCCGGAGCCCAGATGACCTCCATGTCCTCGGTCGTCACTAGATCATCTCCCCCTGGGCTGCTTCCCAGTTCCCCCTCAGGTCCTACCTGGCTCCATGTCTGGTCGGTGAGTTCTGCGGGTGCAAAGGAGGTGCAGAGTATCCGTAGCTTCTGGAGGTGGCTCAGGCAGAGGTCCAGGGTGCCCAGCCCATTCTTCTGAGCCTGGTCTGAGACCTGGGGATCCCAGATAGGCCTCAGGCCTTAGCAGGGGGTCTATGCAGCTTCTCATAGTTACAGGACACCCGCAGGGGTCGCAGTGGCCTGGAACAGTCCCCGGGGCACGGCGGTGGTCTCAGTGGCCCAACCCAGTTGTCCCGCTGGGGTTGGTGGAGTAAGGCTCTCGGTTGCCTCTAGAGCTTCGGCCAAGCCTCCTCCCTGCTCAGCCACTGGGCTCCAACTGAACTGGAAGCTCCCCTCTCTTATACTTCTGGCCCCGCCCTTCTGCTTCCTGTGGGCGGGGTCAGGGTGCTCTGGCACCGCCCACCAAGGGGTCTTATGGGGAACTTCTTCCTCCAGGTCATCAGGAGGCCATGCCGCCTCCTTACAACACATATGAAGAGGAGCAAAATATCAAGAGCGCTATAGGAATACAGGAAAAACTGTATCAGTATCATGAGAAGTCTGCTGTATTCAAAGTTTGTTAAAAAGGAGCCAAATTGCACTGAAATCACTAGGGCCTCTGTCTTCGGTATGGTTGTAGGGTCTACAATATTTCGGATAAGAATCAATACCCTGCTAAAGCAAGCCACACCATGTGCCTTTTTACTTTCATTTCAGGAGCCTTATACTGCTACTACAAAATGAGAAATAAGGTGAAAATGTTACAGCTCCTTTTTACTTCAGGATTTTCCTATATCAGGAAAAGGTTCTCAGGTCCATGTGAATTTTGTGATTTGGAAGATGAAATCCAAGATACATGTCTGATGTTTAGGCAACTGCGTATGCTCTCATCAGATATGAATGGAAGGAAATAGATCCTCCTATGTTAGCTTCAGCTTGTAGACCTCACCCTTCTTAGCTAAGGCATCTGCTTATGCGTAGGCTAATGAGCAAAAGAATCTCCTGCTTTCAGTGCTGAATGCGCCAGGTTCCCTAACAAATGGTGCTTATAAGTATGGCGGTAACTGTAAATCTGGCTCTTCCTTGTTTGTTTTTTTAATATTTGTGACAGGATCATAAATGTTCTACTGAAATGTTAAGAAACTTCAGTACATTTGCATAATTTATGTAAAATCATTAAGTACAGAATCACATTCTTAAAATTGCTACATATGTGATTCTGAGCAGTATCTAAAAATTGTTAAAGCAAGAGGAACTTCATTATACGTGTTCATAGAATCATCTGGGTGCAAAAGTCTTGGGTACCAACTCATTTCTGGCTGGGCAAATTAGTTCAGATTGGAATGTAAATCTACTACACACACACACACACACACACACACACACATGAGGGGCATTGTTTGTTTGTGAGTGAGCAAACAAGTCTGTCTGTCTGTCTGTGTCTGTTTCTTCAAGAACACCTCCTAAATGGTGTGAGGTAGGACCTCCAAATTTGTTATGCAGTTTCCTCTTTGTAGTAACTTAAAGCAAAGTAAGAGTTTTGTCGTGCGAGGACAATGGGATGTGCCTGGAGTGGAAATTGTTTTCCATAACGTGGAAAGGGAAGGCCTGCTAACAGGGACCATTATATTTGTAATGACCACCAGGGGGTAGCAAGGGGCCAGAGATGGAGACTGGGACAGCTATAACCCCATTCAGGCAACAGAGGGCAGGGGTGGAGATGGGAGTCACGAGGAGTAACGGTAGTTCGGAATAGGAAGCCTAATCCGAACTACCTAGTGCGTGCCGCGTGTAGCCGTGGGGCACAGAGTCCGCACTAGCGGACATTTAAAAATGGCAGCGCCTGGGCTTCATTTGCAACTCCGGTTGCCTACATTACCACCCTAGTGTAGACATACCCTGAGAGATTCCACCAGCAGGCACCTTTCGCATTGGATGGTCTCCTCAGCCTGGATATCAATAAGTGGGAATTGCAATCCACAGTCCCTGCAAAACTACACCAGGATCTGGGTAGAGGCATCCACGCTCAGGTGCTCTGTCTGGGTACAGGTGCAGGAGGAGGAGACAGAAGCAGTGCTGGTACAGGTGTTGCGGGTCTTCCTGACCATCGTAGGCCTCCCTCTGTCAAACTCCCTCTCAAACTCCCCTGTCTGCAGCTCCTGTCCTCTTCGCTTGCTGGTCACTCTCTGCCTCTGGCTTTTAAAGCCTGCTTGCCCAGTCCAGGCCTGCCCCTGATGAGTCACACACAGGGGAAGGCTGACGAGGTACAATCAAGAGAGCAATCAAGGGTACAAAAGGTCCGGCATTCAGTCCCAACTGCCACTGCTGCTGAAACTGAAACTGCAGTCACCTGAAATCAGATTCAGAACTCAACAAACAAACAAAATTCAAACAGTCGAGCAAACTCACTCACACCAAAAGCAAGTACTCTCACCAAGTAGCCTGTTCAGCGGTGGGATCTCTTACGGTCCCTCTCAAACTCCCCTGTCTGCAGCTCCTGTCCTCTTTTACCATTGACTGTCACAGGGATGCTAGCCTCAGATGGTTCAGCCTCTCACATCCACACACTGATCAAGAGTAAACTTTGACTCTCTTCAGTACAGATAAAAAACACTCATTTAAAAACTGTAGTGACTGGCAGTTTAAAGACGATGTGTAGCAGTTTCAACACTTCTAAATATTCAAACAGCAGTGCTTGAAGTTTGCAGTACAGATAACAAATGTCTCTACTCTTTCTCCTTCTCAGTTGATGCTGGGAAATTTTGCTGCTGAGACTTGCAGTCTCAAAAGTACTTTGTCAGTGTGTGTATTGTAAAACTGTTCAAAAGCTTTTCATTTCTTAAAATCTATGTCATTCGAGGAGTCTCCATCAAATACGTCCACTCTTACAAGTGTTGATTGTTCGTTAAAAGCATGTCACACTCAAAAATGAAATGATCAAGAACAGCTAAATATGCCCTTCAGAATTTCTAATTGAGATACACCTCATTGATATTCCTTTTCCCAGAAGTACTGTTCAACGAGAAACTTGGAAACCTCCTGAATTCTTGCATGGTATTTAGAGGATTCAAATGTCCCAAAAGCCACTTCAATACCAAGAGCAAACTTCTATGAATTTTCCATTATTTTTACACTCAATATAATAAGAGCTTTCTGGTTATAGTCCTTTTCATGTTGAGCCTGTGTATAGCATTTAATAAAAAGAAGTCCACTTTCCTGAAATTGCTCTCCTAATGTGTTAGTCATACCAAGCATTTTTTTCCAAGATAGGCATCTACAGTAAGAATGGAGTAGACTATATCTTAGCTTTCAATCAACAGCCACTCCCCGACTTATGAACACACCGACTTATGACCATCCATACTTACGACCAACCTCCCATTAACCCCATTATAATATTTTCGAGTCGAGAACCATGTACGTCACGTTTTTTGAACAGCACAGGCAGTGTGTTTAAGGGTATTTCCGACTTATGACCAAATCGAGTTACAACCAGGTGTTTGGAACGTAACCTGTTCGTAAGTCGGGGACTGCCTGCATTTGCTATGGTTGAAACTTCTAAATGATTTGTACTGACTACTTCTAGCACAACAATTGTTTCATGGCACAGTTTTATTTGATTTGCTGCGCGGTACCAGTAAACCCACCCGGCAGCTATAATCTACTTTAGCCAAATAGCTTCTTGGCGCAGACATCTGTGAGTGTGAACAAATAACCAAGGCCTGGGATTGCATCCGGCCGTGACGTGATATAGAACTTGTAGAGCGGTAAAGAATTCTGCAAGTGTGGATGTATCTGACGTAGTGTCAGCTAAAGAGGAGGTTACTTATTGTATCTTGATGTTCTCTTTTGAGTGCATGCTCACGTGCATTCCAAGTTAGCTGGGTGTGTACTTTCCACATGCAATGGTGCCGGAAGTTTTTCCCGTAGCAGTATCCATAGGGGAGCGACTTTGGCACCCACTGGACTGGTGCTCTTGTGGCGTGGCATAAGGGGCATTGTACTCTCTACCCACCTTCAGTTCCTTCTTATCACCAGTAACAGTGCACGGAAGGCTGTCTTGCTTTGGCAGTCCCATTCCTAGTTACTAACTGAACACTGTTCTTCTTCTCATAGTTAGAATTCCCGTAGTGCAGTAGATTAAGAACATAAGAATGGCCGTACTGGGTCAGACCAAAGGTCCTTCTAGCCCAGTATCCTGACAGTGGCCAGCACCAGGTGCCCCAGAGAGGGTGGACCGAAGACAACGATCAAGCAATTTGTCTCCTGCCATCCATCTCCAGCCTCTGACAAACAGAGGTCAAGGACACCATTTTATCCCCTGGCTAATAGCCTTTTATGGACCTAACCTCCATGAAATTATCTAGCTTCTCTTTAAACTCTATTATAGTCCTAGCCTTCACAGCCTCCTCTGGCAAGGAGTTCCACAGGTTGACTACACGCTGTGGGACCTAGCCCTTGGCTAGGGCATGCCCTGGTCCCTGTGCTTTAAGAACCGTGACTAGTGTAAGATGCTATGCCAGTCAGTGACCCCACAACTAGCTGCTTGCACTGCCTGGGGGATACCCATGTCAGCAACGGGTGTAGCATTTGTACGAGTTTCAAACCACACACAAAAAAAGGAGTGAAACATTTAGACTCACGGTGATACTTATGGAATTGGCACTGATACCAGCACTGGAGCAGCCCAAATTGGACTCCACACACAACGCTGGCACCTTGGTGTGGAGTGCCCAGCTGGCACTACCATTGGAATGGTGAAGATCCACCTCCCCGGCATCATCCGTCAGGAAAAAGAAGACCAGGATAGGTTGGTCTCCTGTTTGCAAAGACAAGCAGAGGGCAGGAAGTGAAGGAAGGGTGACTCGTTACCTCCAAGAGGGAGTCAAGACCCAGCTTTGGCCAAGCAGGAAAACCCTCCCAGGGATGCGGCTTCTGCCCCAGACAATGGCACCAGAGTCTGCCACCTGGACATGCCGTTGACCCTCGAGGCCCTTTGGGCAGCACAAGATGTCTTGTCCCTTCCAGTGCCACCCACACTACCTATGGCAGCTCCCAAATGTAGAGTAGATTACCATAGGACACACACCTCTTGGTACCATCTGCACAGCTCTGCTTGCAACCTCAGGGAGCATCCTGCTAGGGCTCACCAGCTAAGAACCACACAAGGTCACCACCTAGCTAGAGCTCCAGAGATTGTTCTCTGGCCTCCAGATGCCACTCAACAGGCTCAAAGTGCCAGTCACTGGCTTGGTGGAGGCTCTCTGGGGGCTAGTTTAGTCATGTGACTCTGGTACCATGCCCAGGAAAGCTACTCCCTGTCTTTATGACAGTGATCAGCAGAGACATTTTGTTATGAGCCATGGTACTGGTCAGGGTTCCCTCTAAGCTGTGTGGTTGCACAGCCCCATGGCTGCTTCATGAGCCCCACCCAGCCAGGGGCTCAAGACTCCGCACACGGAGCTGCCTGGCTGGGGGAGGGACACTTCTCCTTCAGGGACAGCAGCGGCTCCCTGCTAAGGACAGAGCAATGAGTCTATCTCAGCCAGCAGGCGCACATTCCCTCCCCACCGGCTGAGAGAGACTCCCTGCTTTGTCATATTCTGCCATATCTATTGCATGGGATTGGGGAGAAATACAAAGTCTAATACGATCTCACGGAATTCAAGTGGTGTCTTAAAAACAAACAGAGAGCAAAAAACCCAAACCAACCCCTCCTCCCGAAACACTATAGAAGTGATCACGCCCCACGCAGTTCTCATTTAGAACACCCCTGTTGACATACCTATGCCAAGATCTACATGTCTCTTCCAGAGAGTCAGGAGGATAGGTTCAGCATACGAACCAGAATAGTCTGCCCCATTTCTGCACAGCAAAGACTGCTGTTAAAACAGAAAATCAGCAGCTACTTTTCAGCAGTAACCTTCTCTTCTCAACTCCTCCATGAGGGGAAATGTGCACCAGATGTGTTTTAAAATGTAAACTAATACGTCATTGTTGGAGCAAAGAGACACCTTTTCAATGCAGCTTTAACAATGTAGTTGGATTTTTTTCTTAGTTGCAGGCACTGGTCATTATCCATACTTAGAAAATCCCCTAGGATTACATTTTCTTACCCCCCCCCCCCAAAAAAAAAAGCTGTCTGGTGCTGGCTCTTCTCTTCCTATTTAAGTGTCTGTCCAGGATGAATGTGTGATATCCCAGACGTGCTCTTCTTTGCAACCTTTGCACAAATGCTGCCTCTCCAGAGTGGCCAACTGATCCATGCAAGCTAGGGTCTCCAGAATAGTTTTATCAGCAATCTGAGGGACAAGAGGAGACAGTGGTCACCTGGACCTACAGGTGGTAGCCCTGGAAAAGAGGACAGCAACCATTGCTCAACCTCTGTTTGGCACAGCTTAGGAGGCCAGAGACATTCCACTTCCTGGGCCACTGGTGCTCCTACGTGGTCCTGAAAGTGCCTTCCTCCATCCCTCTGAGATAGGTGTAGAGCAGTGGACCCCAACCTTTTGGGGCTGCCAGGCGCCCGGGGGCAGGGCCATGCATGCATCATGTGCCCAGGGCCACGCATGCGCCGGGTGCCTGAGGTGCAAGAATGGCTCGGGCCAGCCCTGGTCACTAGGCGGGCACACATAAATGCCCCGGCGGGCGCCATGGCACCCATGGGCACCGCGTTGGGGACCACTGGTGTAGAGTATCATCCTTCCATGTTGTGGCCCATAACTCCACATGAGCCAAGTCCCGTTCCCCTATTAAAAGGGAAGGTCAGTAATTGCAAGTGTAAGTTCTGTTTGAAGCATGGTTCCCCCATTGCCTCTTTTCCTGTTTTTGTTTCTCTGCACCAACCCTCCATATATTTTTTTCATTTCACCCAGGTATGCCATTAATATCTAGAGGAGGACAGTGTTGTCCTTCTGCACGTGTGTTATTACCAAATGGTTTGTGCCATCTCCATACTCTCTCTAAAGTTAGTGGCAATGACCGTGGGTTGGGACTTGCTGCTCAAGTTCATTGTTCAGATCCTGCAAGGCTGTCCTTCGGTTGTTCCTTGGGTCCCCCAGGGCTTCCTCCCCACTTTGTCCTCTGGGTCCTCCCCAGGTTTTCTCTCTGACGTTGCAGCTATTCCAAGATGGCAGTGTTGTACAACATACAGCTCCCCAAGAATACGGATTGACTTCCACAGGGGGCACACTGTAACCTAACCTCAGTGATGTGAACACTGGAACCTCAACTTGAGCAGGCCTGATCCTCTCTAGTGGTATAATAGCCTGTGTCACCTGAGAAGTGAGACTGTTGCTTCTTCCCTATTGTTGTGTAGGCATGTGCATCTACTGTGACGGTTTTCTGGCCATGGAATGGAGGGCAGCTAAGGAATGACTAAATCGTATGTGGCAGCAGTGGAAAGCTGCTGGCAGTCTGTTTCTGCTAAACACTGGGCACATCGACACTACAGGGAATATTGATACTGCACAGTCGATCTTTCAGGGTTTGATTTAGTGGGTCTAGTGAAGACATGCTAAATCAAACTCAGAGGGCACTCCCATTGGTGCCAGTACTCCTGTTCCTCATGAGGAGCATGGAAAGCTGACAGGAGCATTTGCTCAGTCAACCTCCTGATGTGTGGATGGTGATGCAATTAACGTAACTGGAGTTGCGTATCTTAAGGTCAACCTTCCATTCCAGTGTAGACCAGGCCTGTTGCAGGACCTTGACACTACAGATATATTGAGTAAAATTGCCTGTAATAGTGATAGTCTGGAGTCAGTATGAGGCTGTCAGTCAGGGTGGACAATAATTTTTGATGGGGGGGGTCACTCCAAGATTTTGGAAAGTGGTTGAGGGCCTCACTCTTCCATGACATCAATAGAGGAGATGCAGGGAGGTTAGGTGCAGAAGGGAGCTTGGGGTAAGGGATGGGGGTACATGAGGGAGAATGGAGTCTGGGAGGGAGTTTGGGTGAAGGAGACAGTTGTGACCTAGGACAGGGGACTAGAGTGCAGGGGTTCAGGATGTGACCTATGGTAGGAGGGGACTGTGATCTGCAGCAGGAGCTTGGGGTGCCAGATCTGGGAGGGGATATGGCTGCAAGAGGGGGCAGAGGTTTGGGGAAGGGAAGGGAAGGGCTGAGGTGCCAGAGGCAGGCTCTGGCCAAGAGACTTACCAGCTAAACCAACCTGTCTGCCTGCAGAGCTAAGATTAGCAGAGCTTAAAATGTTTCCCAATAACCCAGCCTGCCTGCCTGGCCATGTGCTTGCGTGAATAACTGAGCCGAGGAAAGGGGGTGTGGTTCTTCTTGGCTGCCTGTTATTCAAACAGGCAGCTCCCATTGTCCAGTTTCTGGACAGAAACCAGCCAATGGGATTGTGCTGGGAGCGGGGCCAGCTCCTGAAGCTTTCCCCTTTCCCTCCAGTTTTGAAACAGAAATGAGGCCCGGCAGCTGTGTTTCTGAGCAGTGTGTGGGGTTGCAGGGCAAGTCGGGGAGCCTGCCTGGGGCTCCCTGCTGCCTCCGCGGACCAGATCCAGTGGCTTGGTGGGCCAGATCCGGCCCATGGGCCATATTTTGCCCAGGCCTGCTGTAAGTCCTGTCCATGATGCTCAGCACTGAAGGAAATCAAGGAATAGTGTAATATGATGGTACTTGGCACTGCCTTTTCCTGCTCAGGGTGGGACGGGAAGATATACTGGAGTCCCCTTCTCTGTGCCCAGCAGGAAATCAGCACAGCCTTTGATGTGTCGGATTAGGACCATGCAGTCAGTGTGGCCCAGGGCTGACTGAGGCCGGCAACCCCAAGAAGGGGAAGGAGGGCAAAAATGAGGCCTGTTGCAGATCACATAGGGGCGTGGTGGCCTCGGGGCTGGCTAGTGGTGCAGAATCTCTGGGGCCTATGTAAGGTTGGGGGAGATGCTGCATGGCTCATAATCCCTGGTCATGGGACGAAGTCCCATCCTGCACCATTAGGCCAGAGCCTGGGCACAAACCCACCTGCCTGTTCTCCTTTCAGCCACCTATGCAGCAGGAAGGAGGACATGGCTGGCGTTCTCCTGCAGCGTGTGTGCACTGCAGCTGCTAACCACAACAGGCCACTCACATGTCCCCTTCCTCCCCCAACCCTGTCCTTCCTGCAGCCCCCTCCATAGGCAACCCATTAGCCTTGACCCAAGAAACCTGGCTACTGCTGTCACTCCCCTCCCCCCGAACCCAATGAGTTAGCATCCAGAGGATAGCAAATTGCAGTGCACTCCCTCGACTTCTTCAGAAACCATCTCATTACATTAGCCCAGCGTTTCTCAAACGGTGGGTCGCGGGTCGCGAGCAATTTAGAGGGGGCTTGTAGCTGGATTGGGTTTTTCACTTGAGACCCCTGTCCCCCAAGCCAGGAAGAGCAGCAGGGCAGTGGAAGGCAGCCTCCTGCAAGCCACGCAGCGTGGCCGGGGCTGCAGGACTCCAGGAGCATGGTTCAGCTACAGGAGGAGGCAAGGTGGTGGGAGAGTGAGGCTGGCGCTGGAGCACAGTTGCCAGGCGACCGAACGCTTCCCCCACTGGGAGAGGGCAGGGTCCCTCAGGCAACAGGCTGGGATTGGGTTGAGGCAGAGGACCCGGAGGTAAATAAGGGCACGTGGGGGTCAGAGGAGAGGAGAGGAGAGGAAGGAACCAACCAACCAACCAAAGGGACGCGGAGAGGAAAAGAGGCACAGAGGAGAAAGAGATGAGGGGAAGGCGCCTGCAGGGCGGAAGGGTTTTGAGGACCACAAACACTGTGAAGGCACCCCAGGAGGGCAAGGAGTCTGGTGAGAAGGGGGGAGGAAGTGACCCAGGGCAGTGGGGGGCGGTCACACAAATTCATGGAGCATTTTAGGGGATCGTGGCATCACAAAGTTTGAGAACCCCTGCATTAGCCCTTGGAGAATAGCCCCACCCGGCTGTAGTAATGCTAACTATCCTCTTGCCTGTGTCAGACTGGTCTGAAGTTAATGGTCTGCCATATTTGCACAAGCCATCATTTACAAAGCCTAAATCCAGGCTGGCGATTGTCTCAATAGCAGTCCTGGGAAGGTACTGGAGATGCTTGGCAGTCAGACTCCTGATTAGTGAGGTATTGTAAAAGGGTGATCCCCTCCTCTTGAAATGCACATTTTTGCCATTTTTTAACCCTACAAGGACTTACTGATTGTTCTGAATAGTGAAGAAATTACAAGAGGACTAGTTTGTGTCAGAAGACCTCCTGTCTCAGAAATTAAGTTTGAAGAATTTGAGGAGAGAAATAAGAAAGAAAAAGCATCAGCATTCTTCCATTTACCGTAAAATCACGAGTATAATGCGCACCTACCTTTTAAACGTCAGAATTCTGGAATAAACTGAGCTCTTATCTATAATGCGCATCCCCATTATACTCACGATTTTACCGTATATATAGGAAGGAAAGGGCCACTCCCACCTTCAGGCTTGCCAGGGAAAAGCATGTGCAGCACCGGGGAGCTGGTGGCGGAATTTGAAACCTGCTCCCTGCCCAGCTGCTCATGCGCCTTGCTGAGATCACGCCTGCCACGGGGCCTCTTGCCCCTGCCCCCCCCCCCCCCCCCCCCCGCCGGTTCCTCAACTTGTCCGGGATCCTGGCTGACCTTGCGCATGCCATGGGGGCTCCCTGCCCAGCTGAGCTCACCCCTGCCACAGGGGCCCCCTGCTCAGCTGCCAGCATGCCGAGCTGACCTCGCGCCTGCCACGGGGGCCCCCTGGCCAGCTAAGCGCACCCCAGTTTTAACCCTTAAAAGCAGGAAAAAAAGTTTGCACTATACTCATGATTTTACGGTAGTCCCTTCAGACCATGAACTAGACTGAAAAGTTCTACTGGGTTTTGTAAAGGCTCTTTGTCTACTGCTGACGTTCAAGGACAGTCTTGAAAATCAGTTGTCCTAGATTTCATGCAAGGCTTACAATGACCTCTTCTTTAACAACCTAGATATCTCCTGCAGAAATTCTTGCATTGTATGCAGATGAAGGAATTGCTTTGAAAATGAGATTTGGGCTCCAAAGTTCCTTAGGCGCTTTTGAAAATATTCCCCTAAGCTAAATATGATGGTTTCCTGGGCTATGTTTAGACTACAGGGGTTTTTTTTCCGAAAAAAATGGCTTTTTTTGGGAAAAAAATTCACTTGCATCTAGACTGCCACCACATTCTTTCTAAATTAAATCAAAAGAACGCAGCAGTTTTTTAACAGCGGTAAACCTCATTTTACGAGGAAGAACACCATTTTTCAAAAGAGCTCTTTCAAAAAAAGGCATTCTTGAACACAAACAGGGCTTTTTTGAAAGAGAGCATCCAGATTGTCTGGGTGCTCTCTTTCGAAAAAGCAGATCATTTTTTCGACAAAAGTGGTGGCTGTCTAAACAATCTCTTTTGAAAGAAGCTTTTTCAAAAGATTATTTCAAAAAAGCTTCTTTCGATAGAAGCGTGTAGTCTAGACATACTCCTAGGCTACGTCTACACTGGCCCCTTTTACGAAAGGGGCATGCTAATTTTAAACTTCGTAATAGGGAAATCCGCGGGGGATTTAAATATCCCCTGCGGGATTTAAATAAAGATGTCCGCCGCTTTTTTCCGGCTTGGGGAAAAGCTGGAAAAAAGCATCTAGACTGGCCCGATCCTCCGGAATAAAGCCCTTTTCCGGAGGATCTCTTAAAAGGGCTTTATTCCGGAGGATCGGGCCAGTCTAGACGCTTTTTTCCGGCTTTTCCCCAAGCCGGAAAAAAGCGGCGGGCACCTTTATTTAAATCCCGCAGGGGATATTTAAATCCTCTGTGGATTTCCCTATTACGAAGTTTAAAATTAGCATGCCCCTTTCGTAAAAGGAGCCAGTGTAGACGTAGCCCTAGAGTTTTTCTTTGCTCAAATGTGTGCAATACAATTTAGCACAATGGAGCGCACAAGAAATCACAGCCCAGCGAAAGAAAATCACACAAAGGACACACTATCATGCAAACTGTTTTCAGCTCCAGTGGGGGATTCTTTCTATGAAGCCAGGACTTGTTTAAAAATATTAAATAATTATTCATCTCAGGATCTGTATACTGTCACCCATCACCCTACTGTCTGAGCACCTTCTGTGTAAAACCAATGGTAGTAGTGGAGTCCTTGGTGGATGCCATGGCGTCTCCGGCATGTCTTCCTTCTGTGGATAAAAATTGGGGTCTGGGTTATGGTGTGTTGCTCTTTGGCCATTTCAACATGGGGTTTTGAATGGAGCATGATTGTCACTTTTGGCAGCTGAGTCCATGGCAATCATACTCACTTTTCCACTGGTCTCATGCATCTATTGAAGAGACGCAGGAGTAGTCTGGATCCATGTGGAACCCTTCAGGTGAGGTTTTTTCACAAAGTTAGCCATAATCACCCTGAATTCGTCTGGACAGAAATGATTACTGATTGCAGATGGCTGAACCACCTGCTGCTATGGGATGCAGGCAGGTTAGCACTCACCTGCACTCTTAAAGCTTCAATACCTTCTGATAGGTCCAATAGTGTTGGCAAGAAGATTTTGTCTCCCTAACTGTAAGGGAGATTATCTGCTGGCACTAAAACAGCTGTGCTGTGTCCTGGTCCGAATCCTCCTCATTGTGAGGCATCCAGGATGTTGGCTGATGCCACATGTTGGAGCTTTGGGATGACTACTTTCTCGATTATTTTGCCCAGAAATGGAAGGATAGAAATGGGACAGTTGTTATCAGAGTCTTCAGGATCCAGCAATAGCTTCTTGAAATAGCAATAGGCTGCCTCATCTCCCAGTGGCCGTCAGCGTGCTGCATTGAAAGGAGGCACAGTTGGTTTCCGCTAGAAGTGCCCATCGCTGTTCTTCACTGTCTTTCTATACAAAGAAGGGGCACAGAACCAGTTCACAAGTTGTAGGTCTCATTTTTTCAGGGTTTCTTAAGCTTCAGCAAGTGCGATGGGACCACTCACATGGGTGGCAGGATGGCCAATATGACCTGGTCAAGAAGGGAAGGGTCTTTCCTGCCTAGTTTTGTACATAGTCTATTGCTCTTAGCAGCAAAGTCTGACAGCCTCAATTCTCAGCAGTCAATACTGGGGTTCAGTATCTGGGATCAGCTGATAAATCCCGCCACCCAAATATCTAGATTTTTAGCGGTAACTCGTGGTGAGATTTTTTTCCCCCCGATTTTGTTGCTAAATTGTAAGGATGAAAATACACATAATCAGGGGGAAATATTTTTTCCACAACAAAATTAATTTTTACATCCTTCAAGAGAAGTGATGAGTTAGTTCATTATTCTATGGTTCATCAAAGCGAATTGGCTAGTCTACAACCATCGGCGTCCACTGAATTTGTCTCCATCAGTTATCATTGAGCACCTAACCGACCAAACAAAAGTTGAAGCAGAGAAGACACTGTCTCATGTGCAAAGCACAAAAATATAAGAATATTTAATTACTAAACCATATACATTTTCAAATACATATACTCTTTTATGATGCCTTCCACTGCAGTCTTGCTCAAACCCAGCAGGCTGTGCTCACAGTTCACTTTTCTTCCAGATGCTCATGTAGAGAGACCGTAGTGTTGTTACATTGTACTAAACATAAATGACAGTTATGAGAAGTGCTAAATCTTATGCTGTATAGGTTCACAGATTTTCTTTTGCTAGTTAAAGTGAATTTCAAGTGAAAATTAAATAGAGCGCTTTAAAAATATCCCCCAGTAACAAACTGGTAAAACCTCCCTTCGATTTTACTCATCTGATCAAATCATACACATGTAAATAATTTGCAACCAATAATTTATCTTGTGAAGTTAGCCTTTTTCTACTTCTGGCTCCTCCATGAGAAACTCACAATATACTAATGAGATATACTAAGTAGGTATGTTAGAGGGTAGGCATAGGGTCTAGAGTGACCCAGACAAATTGGAGGATTGAGCCAAAAGAAATCTGATGAGGTTCAACAAGGACAAATGCAAAGTCCTGCATTTGGGATGGAAGAATCTGAAGCATTGTTACAGGCTGGGGACAGAGTGGCTAAGCAGCTGTTTGGCAGAAAAAGACCTGGGATTACAGTGGACGAGAAGCTGGATATGAGTTAACAGAGTGCCCTTGTAGCCAAGAAAGCTAATGGCATATTAGGGTGCATTTGGAGGAGCATTGCCAGCAGATCTAGAGAAGTGATTATTCCTGCTTATTTAGCACTGGTGAGGCCATATTTGGAGTATTGCATCCAGTTCTGGGCTCCCCACTATAGAAAAGTTGTGGTCGCATTGGAGAGGGTCCAGCAGAGGGCAACCAAAATGATTAGGGGGCTGGAGCACATAACCTACGAGGAGAGGCTGAGGGATTTGGGCTCATTTAGCCAGTAGTAGAGATGAGTGAAAGGGGGATTTGATAGCAGCCTTCAACTTCCTGAAGGAAGGTTCCATAGAGGAAGGAGAGAGGCTGTTCTCAGTGGTGACAGATGGGAGAACAAGGAGCAATGGTCTCAAGTTACAGTGGGAGAGGTCTAGGTTGGATATTAGGAAAAACTATTTCACTAGGAGGGTGGTGAAGCACTGGGATGGGTTCCCTAGGGAGGGGGTGGAATCTCCATCCCTAGAGGTCTTTAAGTCTCGGCTTGACAAAGCCCTGCTGGGCTGATTGAGTTGGGATTGGTCCTGCCTTGGGCAGGGGGTTGGACTCGATGACTCCTGAGGTCTTTTCCAGCCCTCAGATTCTCTGATTCTAATACTTGGGTTTTAAGATTTTTTGGACATATACTCTTTTTCCTCTCTATGCTCTCATGAGAAATATACCAGAGGTTTCTCTTCTTTGTGAGTAGAATTTGACAAATATTTTTATTGACTATTTGTTTTACTTTGTAGTGATTACAAATATTCCAAACTTGAGTTGAGTTCAGCAGTGTTTCCTGGAATCTGTGCGCTTGTGTCACTACCCAGGAGAGATTCAAAAGCCTCCCAGGGTGCCTACAGTTTTTTTTTTTTTTAATTTATACGGTTACTGTGCATTCACACATGCCTTGGTGCACATAAAAACATTTATTTTGCGCACAGGTAGAAAAAATCCACATTTGAATGGAAAACATTAGGTGGAATATTGGTTTTCAGTTGCGTATCCAATACACGGCCTTGGGTTTGTTGCAAATGATCCTGCAAGCCGCACTGAGTTGAGCAGTGTTCCATGTGGCTTTGGAGTCTCAGGGTATGTCTAGACTACATGGCTCAATCGATGGAGCCATGCAGATGAGTTTACTAGACATAGGAAAATGAAGTGGCGATTTAAATAATCGCCGCTTCATTTACATCAAAATGGCTGCCACGCTGAGCCGATCAGCTGTTTGGCGGCACAGCGCAGCAGTCTGGACGCTCCACAGTCGACAACGGACCCCTTTGTCCACCGCTCTGGTAAACCTTATTCCACGAGGCATAACGGAGCGGTCGACAATGGCTTCCGTTGTCGACCGCGGAGTGTCTAGACTGCCCCACTGTGCCACCAAACAACTGATCCATTTTGATGTAAATGAAGCAGCGATTATTTAAATCACCACTTCATTTTCCTATGTCTAGTAAACTCATCTACGTGGCTCCATCGACGGAGCCGTGTAGTTTAGACATACCCTCAGTGTTCAGATCCCATTGCAGGATTATGGGCTAACGAGCTGTTCATGTTGTTTTAGAACAGTTGTTCTCAAACTATTTGGCCCATGGACCACCTGGCTCCATGTAAACCTTTTCCGCAGACAACCAGTTGCTAATGGAAACTCACCGTAAATTACATAATTACACCCAAGCCATTTTGCTAGTGCTGCAGCTCAGGAGACTGGTTTAATTTAAATTATTAAACGGATTAAGCATTTTACCTTTTTCTTGTTAGTTTGTCAAACTTCATTTTAAATGAAGTAAAATATTAATGTATGTCCAACACAAAAGGTTTCAGTGTTTTCTTTATTTATGGCATGGCTGGGAAACCTTTTTTGGGTCAGCAGCCACTGACCCACAGAAAAATCAGTTGGGGATCACACAAGTGAGAAGCAAAAGAACTCCTCCAGAAACCCCCAACCCTCACTGATGTGGCCCCCAAGTGAGACACCTCACTCCTCTGGCATTCCAGCCCCACGGGGCGAGGGGAAGGGAAGGGACAGGGAGGACTGTGGTTCCGAGCTTCCCATAGGCCAGATTAACTTTTCTGGGGTTCTGGAGTTAGTGGATTTCATGGCCCCCCCATAGGCTCTAGGGTGGGGAGAAAAATTAGGGGTTCACTGTGTGGGAAAGGGCTGCCAGTGAGGGGGGATAGGGATGGGGTGCAGGATCTGGGAGGGAGGGGGGGCACTGGAGAGGGTAAGGGTGCAAGGTCTTTGTGGGAGGTAGGGTGCAGAAGCAGGCTGGGGGTAGGGTGTCTGGCATGGGGAAGTGAGCAGGGGCAAGGAAGGGTCCAAGGAGCAACTGTGGATGCAGGAGCAGGGTAGGGTAGGTGTCTGGGTGTGGTGGGGAGAGGGTGCAGGAGCAAGGGAGGATGCAATAGCAGGTTGAAGGTAGGGTGTCTGGCCAGGAGAGAGAGTACAGTATCTGGCCAGGAGGGATGGTGCAGGAGTAGACTGGGTGTAGGGTGTCTGGTCAGGGGCAGGGAGATGGGGGCAGAGAGTGCCTGGGGCTAAAGCTGGGGGGCAGAGTGGCTGAGGGGGTTCAGGGAGATGGGGTGCAGAGTGCCCCTGGGAATAGGGCTGTGGTCAAGGTAGCTTGGGGGAGTTCAGAGAAACAGAGGGGCAGGGAAACTGAGTGCGGCACAGCAAGGTGGGGTGGGCAGGTTGGTGACCCTGGGGTGTCTAGCTCTGCAGGGGGTGAGGTCCCTCAGGGGTCCAGTCCATGGTGCCCTCCCCCTGGACCAAGTCCCTGTGGGTGCGAAGCCCCGAAGAACTCTGAGTCCTCAGCTCCAGCATCACCTCCTCCCACTGCTGCCAGGCCCCAAGCAGACCAACATGCTGGGGGGGGGGGGGAACGCGGGGGGTTACCATCTGCTCATGAACCACGAGAGCCGCCGTGCCCGGCCGAGCCCTGCACAGCCCAACCTGCTGCCTGCCCCGCGGGAGCGACCGAGGGATGCGCCGCTCTTATCATGGCGGCGACACTCCTCCACATGTAGCTCCCGGCCCGTGCATGGAGGGGCAGTTTGCTTTCTTCACCTTCCCCGCCTGCCGGCCGGGGCTACTACCACAGCCTCATGGCTGCGCGAGAGCTCCCCACTGCATGGGGAAGGAGAGGGCTGATCTCCAATCGCAGCTCACCTGCGAGGCGGCCACGGGCCACTGGTGGTCCATGGACTGCACATTGAGAACCGCTGCCTTAGAGAAAGGACGTAGGAAAGGAAAGAAGGGGAAGAGAAGTAGTCACTGCTTATCACCTTTGGTCAGAAGGCTGAGTTTGCCATGGAGTACAGCAGTGGTGAGTTTTGAGTCTGAAGTAGAGTAGTGATGGTCCAGGTTTTATCAGGGAGATTCCCCCCTCCCCCATGCATATGGGGCAGGGCAGGAGTAAATACCAAGGTGTTTAAACTGACTGGTGGATGGTAAAGGCGGCAAAGGCCAAGGATGGATGGTGTGAGAGGTCACTAGATCAGGCTAACCCCATTCATTTAGTACAGTGGTTCCCAAACTTTTCGGCATCAGGTCCCCTTTCTGATTTTTGAGAAAACCTCACCTTCCCTCCCCCCCAAAAAATAGCAACAAAACTTGTTGAGCAAAAAAAAAAAAAAAGGAACTGACCGGGGCCGAAAAACAAAAATGGCAGCAAAACTTGGGGGGGGGGGGGGGGTGGATAGATGGGGTAGGCTGGGTCGCCTCACGCACACCCCTGGAATTTCGGCAAGTCCCCAGTTTGGGAACCCATGATTAGTAGATGTTTTTTTTTCCTGAAGTACAAGAGTTCATATTCTTGATATTTTTATCCCCACTGATATCACTGTGGATATTCCCATTACACGTGTCTGATCTTTTTCTTGACTCCTAGTAAGTTCTTCTGATATTGCATGTTCCCAGGCAATTAGGTGTTGACTCCACTTTAGGATCCTGGGGCCCTGAGGTTAGAGTTGTTGCTAGCATCTCTGTGCCTGCTTCCTCTTTTGATTGGCCTGCTCTCCTCCTCCCCCCTCCATCTTCTCCCCTGTATTTAGAGCTCTCTTCTTCCTTTAACAATGCCACTCCACCGTTGGGCAATTATGTGTTCTCATTACCATTGTGTGATCTGACAATAGCATCCCTTTGTCTAATTGTTAAAGCTTTCTCTCCCCCGTGGCTCATCCCCCATGGGGTTTTGTGGGTGTGTTTAGTTGAAACCTTGACAGAAAGCAGGGCTGGGTTTGTAAAAAGGATTAGAGCTGAAATAATTGATTGAAATACACTAAGGACCTCTGCTTAATCTAGGACAAAACCTCAACCTAACCGCTCTTTATCTGCGGGCATGTGAAATTCGGATCGGAATGTTATGTCAGAAGTCCACGTCAAAAACAGAGACATGTTCGTTTGGAATTGAGCCCTTTAAAGTCCACCCAGCACGAGTTTGCCATTTTGAGGGGCAGGGAAAAGGGATAAGATTCTCACAAAAAGTTTGTCCCATTTTATCCACCAGCCTTACACCACAGCACTAATAATTTCACGAACTTGTGGCTGTCTGATCAAAACCGTCTGTCTTATGCCTGGGGCTTACTATGAGTTTCCATGCGGTCTCTTAAATAGTCTAATTTTTGTCTGGGATCAATCACTCACATTTTAGCAAATACAAAAAAAATTACTTTGATGTGTTTCATTGATGGTAGATGCTGGGGAAAGAATGGACAGAGTGACAAATTGTTTGAAGTACCACCAAGAAAACTGAATGTTAGACCTCACAAAAATGATTAAGGGTGCTGGGGTGCCTATTCAGAGGCAACTTGAAGAGGCCTGGTTTTCAGAGGGGTCACGTTCTGTACTTTCTAAAAATCAGACCCCTTTGAAGTGGGGCTCGAAATCACTAGGCACTTCACCATGAAAGCTTTGGGAAACCCACAGAGATGCTAAGATACTTAACACCTCCGATGAGCAGGCCCAGAGTTTAGAGGTCTAATCAGCAGGTGTCTCTTTTTCCCTGTTGTGCTTGAATTAGATTTCACAGGCCCAACTGCAATCTAAAAGCGTTCTGCTTCCTGCAGTGTTGAAACTGAATTTGTGGGGGAAAGAGGCAAAGGCAGTGGGTGAAGGGCCAGCTGAGAGAGGCAAACTGAAGCTCCACCCCTTCTGCCCGAAGCCATACCCCTATCGCCAGACCATGTCCCTTCAACAATCTCCCTCGCCTCAGCCAACCCCCACCCAACCCCACCTGAGGGCCGAGGCTGCCGCGTGGCATAACCCGAGCCTTCCCCAGCCGCTGGATTACCTCATGGCCTGGTCCCAAGCCTTCCTGGGTGGCTGAGCATTGTAGGCAGTTTGGGGAAGGCAATTACTTCTCTTGCCTATCTTACCTGCTGCCCATGGGAGGAGGAACTGTAATGGATAACTTACTCAATGTATTTTACCTCTTTTTTTCTGTGAATGGGGATTGAACAGATCACAATAGACCCCAGGGGTCCCCAACACGGTGCCCGCGGGCGCCATGGCGCCCGCGGGGGCATTTCTGTGCGCCTGCCAAGTGCTCAAGGCTGGCCTGGCCCCGGGCATGTGGAGCATGCATGGTGCCAGAGCTGGCCCCGGGCGCATGGCGCACGGTGAGCGCTGGCCCCAGAGCGCCGCAAATTGGCCGCCCGCACTCTGGGCGCGCGGCGCATGGAGGGAGTGCCGGCCCCGGGTGCATGGCACTTGGGGGGGGGGCGGCCCCGGGCGCATGGCACTTATGGGGGGTGCCGGCCCCAGGTGCGCAACGCTTAGGGGGGGCCGCCAGCCCCAGGCACGTGGCGCATGGGGGAGGGGTGCCGGCCCCAGGCGTGCGGCCCTTGGAGGGGGCACCGGCCACAGGCGCGCGGCGCATGGGGGGCCCCGCCCTCGGGCATGTGGCTATGGGGGAGGCCCCACTGCCCCCGGTCGTGCAAGTGTACCCACTCTCTGGCACCCGGCAGGCGAACGGCCACGCCCCCTGGCATCCGGCAGCCTCAAATGGTTGGGGACCACTGCAATAGACTATTGATGTCACTGGGCTTTGGGGTCTGGCCAAAAATTGTAAAATGTATATTTTACTTGGAATTACTCAACAGAAATATCCGTCGGTGTTTTTTGCTATGTGATTTGTTTGAGAACAACATGCTGAGTGATTCTGAGCTAAGCTGTTTTGATTTGACAAAGACTGTTTGTGTGTGCTAACTGGATTACTGTAACACTTGGAATGAGTCTCAGAGGGGCAGCTGTGTTAGTCTGTAATTTAAAAAAACCTAAAAAACAAGGAATGGTCCTGAAGCACCTTAGAGATTAACAAAAAATATACAGATAGTATCATGAGCTTCCGTGGGCACAACCCACTTCTAGATGAAGAAATGGGGTGTGCCCACGAAAGCTCATGATACTATCTATATATTTTTTGTTAGTCTCTAAGGGTATGTCTAGACTACCACCCTAGTTCGAACTAGGGTGGTTAATGTAGGCAACCGAAGTTGCAAATGAAGCCCGGGATTTGAATTTCCCGAGCTTCATTTGCATCTTGCCGGGCGCCACCATTTTTTAATCCCCGCTAGTTCGGACTCCGTGTCCGCGGCTACATGTGGCACGGAGTAGGTAGTTCGGATTAGGCTTCCTATTCCGAACTACTGTTACTCCTCTTGGAACTAGGTGTACTGGTAGTTCGGAATAGGAAGCCTAATCCGAACTACCTACTCCATGCTGCGTGTAGCCGGGGGCACGGAGTCTGAACTAGCGGGGATTTAAAAATGGTGGCGCCCGGCAAGATGCAAATGAAGCCCGGGAAATTCAAATCCCGGGCTTCATTTGCAACTTCAGTTGTCTACATTAACCACCCTAGTGTAGACATACCCTAAGATGCTACAGGACCATTCCTTGTTTTTTAAGTTTTCTTGGAATCAGGTTTTCATTGCAAATATTTACTGGTATGAATTTGAAATTTTCATGAAGATTCTTTGGTGATTATTTCAAATTCTCACTTTCTGGAAACACTTCTTCCATTGAACTCCCTCGTTGGTGCATTCTCGGATCAGAAAGAGGAGGAACATGACCAAAGCAAAGTTATATAAAAAAGCTGATTACGTATCATTAATATTCCTTTTTACACTAATCACCCAGCTCTAACCAGAGATTTCACTAGTTAGGATGTCTGTCCTTCATCTACCTTCCTATGTATCCCAGCTGCTTTTTCGAAGCGCCAGATAGTATACAGAGAACCACAGAATCCCAGGGTTGGAAGAGACCTCAGGAAGTCATCAAGTCCAATCCCCCCCATACTGTACCTTGAGACCATTGCTCCTCATTCTGTTATCTGTCACCACTGAGAACAGCCTCTTTCTGTCCTCTTTGGATGCCCCCTTCAGGAAGTTGAAGGCTGCTATCAAATCCCCCCTCACTCTTCTCTTCTGCAGACTAAATAAGCCCAGATCCCTCAGCCTCTCCTCGTAAATCATGTGCTCCAGCCCCCTCATCATTTTGGTTGCCCTCCACTGGAGGTGGCCAGTAGCTACTGAGCAAATACTCATTTCCTTCCCATGAGTTGAGCCCCGGCTTTGCAAAGTCTTAGGGAAGTAACTCTTATTCAAGTGAATTTAAGATCTCACAGGCCTAAATCTGCAAATGTCTTGTTTGTTCAAAAACATAAAGCAACCTAGTGGCTTAATTGTAGTGGTCTGCAGAGGCATTTGGAAGGCGTCTGTTTGACTCCTGATCACTGCCTCTTATTGTACAAGGCCACTGGGAACTGAGGGTATATCTAGACTGCATCACTCTGTCGGCAAATGGATGCAGATTAGGCAGGTTGACATTGCAAATGAGGCAGGGATTTGAATATCCTGCACCTAATTTGCATAAAAATGGCCACTGAGTTTTGCCAACGCAGCACTTTGTTGGAAAAAAGCAGCAGTCTAGCGGGGTATCTGTGGAGAAAGGAAGCCTTTTTCACCAGATCCCTTATGCCTCCTGCAAGGAGGTTTACGGGATCTGTCGAAAAAGGCTTTCTTTCTCGACAGATCCCCCTCTAGACTGCCGACAAAGTGCTGAGATGGCAAAACGCGGTGGCCATTTTTATGCAAATCAGGTGCAGGATATTTAAATCCCTGCCTCATTGTCAATGTCGACCTGCCTAATCTGCATCCCTCTGCCGACAGAGGGATGCAGTCTAGACATACCCTTAGTGTGCAGCAGAGGCAGCATAATGAACCCCCGAGGTTGGAAGAAGTCGCTCTGTTCAATATCAGCTCCCCATTTGACTAGTTAAGATAGGCTGGGTCCTCAGGGAATCCCGGCCAGGATTCAACTGGGGCTCTGATGCCAACTCTCAGGGATAGGGGGTTTAAGGAAGAGGGAACATGGAAGTAACTCTAAACCTTTCCCCACGTCTTTCCCCACAGATAGAATCATAGAACACTAGAACTGGAAGGGACTTTGAGAGGTCATCAGGTCCAGTCCCCTGCCCTCACAGCAGGACCAAGCACTGTCTAGATCAGGGGTGGGCAATAATATTTGGTGGCGGCCATTCCAAGATTTTGGAAAGTGGTCAAGGGCCACACTTTTCTGTGTTGGGCGTGCGGGGTCTAGGATGGAGGTTGGGTACAGAAGGGCGCACGGGGTAAGGGACTGGAGTGCAGCAGATGGTGTGAAGTCTGAGAGGGAGTTTGGGTGCAGGAGGGTGTTGTGTCCTGGTGCAGGGGATTGTGGTGCAGGGTGTGGGAGGAGGTATGGGTGCAGGAGAGGATTCTGGCCTGGGGGAGGGCTGTAGGAGGGGGTGCAGGGTCTGGGAGGGAGTTGTGACCTGTGGCAGAGGGGTGCAGAGGGTTTGGATGGTGACCTGGGGGAGGTACTTGGGGTGCCAGAGGGGCAGGGTGCCAGAGGGGCGGGGTGCCAGAGGCAGGCTCTGGTTGGTAGGCGCTTACTTAACAAGCAGCCATGCAGCACCCCCAAGACAGGCTGGGCTCCCTGCCGGCTGCAACCCCAGATCCCTTACAGTTACAGACTGCTCCCTCCACATGGGTCTCAACTCCAGGAGGGGAAAGAGACTTTGCTGACCCCATTCCCAGGCCAGTCTCTCAGCTCCTATTGGCTAGTTGTTTCCAGCCAATAGAAACTGAGAGATTGGCTGGAGTCAATTCCAATTGGCTGGTTGTTTCTGGCCAATAGGAGCTGAGGACCGGGCTGGGGGCTGGGATATTACATGCAGACTCCCCCCCTCTCCAGAACAGCGAGTCACCGGACTGCACTTTAAACCCATGGCAGCTACATGCCTGAGGGTCCCGGCTAGGGGGACAAGGGGCTGGATCTGGCCCCCAGGCCATATATTGCCCAGCCCTGGTCTAGATCATCCCTGTTAGATGTCTATCCAACCTGCTCTTAAATATCCCTAGGCAATTTATTCCAGTTTTTAGCAACCCTGACTGTTAGGAAGTTTTTTCCCAATCCCAATCCTCTCAGTTTCCACAATTTTCCATTGTTTAATATTCAAAATGAGAGCATTACTTTCAACACTGTTGGAATTACAACAGTAATTGCATGATTTTATGGTGCAGCACCATTGAAGAAATAAAAGTAGTTGATCTAACTAATCTCTTACTATAAGAATTAACTTGCTGTCCATAATTCAGTAGAAGCTGAGAAATAGGCAATCAAATGTTGAGTCATTCAGGGGAGGGAGGGTGTCAGTCTCTCAGTAGTTCAGATTTCAGTTATGGTGACCACACAAGCAGCTTCATAGCAAAGATAAAGATGAGTAGCAGGGCTGGGAACGAGACGGGAAAGTTCTGCTGTTCAGGATTGTAGAGTAAACAAACAAACAAAAAACAGATGGGATGTTGGAGAGAAAGCTGGTGGGGGCGAGGGAGGAGGGAATCTAAACAACTAAGCTTTGTCTACACTGCAGTGTTTTTGTGCAAGAAGCTTTTTGTGGAAGCGATCTTCCGCAAAAACTTCTTGCGCATAAGCAGGTCCACACCTCAAAAGCTCATTGCAAAAGCGATGCGCTTTTGCGCAAAGAGCGTCCACACTGCATGGATGTGCTTGTGCAAGAAAGCTCTGATTGCTATTAACAGAATGGCTGTTAGAGTACCTGTGCATTTTCTGATAGGCCTTTTTTTGCACAAGAAATCCCTGCGGAGCATCCACTCATGCCTTTTTGTGCAAGAGCTATAGCGCAAAAAGGAGTTATTCCTTGTGGGGAGAGAAATAACTCTACTGGCAAAAGCCCTCTGTCCAGTCGATTTACTGTTTTGGGGGGGGGGTAGGGCTTTGCGAAAAAACACGCTTGAGATGTGGGTGCTCCACTGGTTTTTGCGCAAAAACGGCCATTTTTGCACAAAAACCTTGTAGTGTAGACATAGGCCTAGTGAGCCCACACGCCAGCCGCCAGGCTGAGTCTGGTAAAGAGATCCAATATTGATGTACCAGTCAGTACATCCAACCATGAATAATCTGGCATACAAACAAGTAGCCAAATACATCCCTACTACATAGGGACAGTTCCTATTATCTTCCATGGAACTCTGAATAGTTTAAATGACTTTGGTATAAGGTTATTCAAAACAAATTAGTTGACTTCCACGGTGGTCCTCCAAGAATGATTCTGATGCATTGTTTAAAGATAGTTCAGGCCATGTAGGCCATGAGCAAGTTGACAAGAAAAAAAATGTGGCCCTTAAAGTGCAGTTCTGCCTCTGAAAAGAGGCTCAGTAAGAATGTCATGATGGGGAATCTGTTTCAGCGATTCCATCTGTTTTTGCTCAGTTTCTTCCCCTGCCCTGGAATATGAAAATCAAGTTGTTGGGGTTTTTTTTCTGGCTTTCACATCCATCACCCGTAAAGAGGACCTAGCAGAAACGATACATGTAGCTACATGGCAGAGTCTGCAACTAAACTTAGTCAGCAATAGTTACCATAAAGCCAAGCAAGAACAGAATCTAGCTCACTCTCAGCAGGCTTGGTCTTACAAGGCTAAGAGGAGTAAAAGCTTAGGTATGTCAGTCTTTGTCTTTTGTATGCATACAGTAGAGCTGAGCATCTGGGTTCTATAGCCACAAGGAAAGCCAATGCTCTGCAGATGTTCCATTGGGCGCTCTTGCCCCACATCAGTTATTGTCTCCAGTTCTGCTCCAAACACAGGCTCTGTCTACACTAGCCCCCTAGTTCGAACTAGGGGGGCTAATGTAGGCATTCGAAGTTGCAGATCAAGCTCACGATTTAAATATCCCGTGCTTGATTTGCATCTTCTCGGTTGGTCGCCATTTTTGAAATGTACAAGTCCAGACTAACTGCCCGCGTCTACACGCGGCAGGGACCCAGTATTTCAAATTAAAGCCCCTAAATCGAACTACCTGTTATACCTCCTAGTTCGAACTAGGGGGCTAGTGTAGACAGACCCACAGAGTGTGGGAAGGAAAGTAAGCCAAGCTGGTAAATAGCTAGAGCAACTTTGGATGAGCCAGAGAATAGTCTGCTGAGCCTGCTCTGTGATCTATGATCAAGTGGACAAGGAAGCAAGTGCATCAATGGATTCGTGAATGTACTTAGTGTATTTGATCTCTTCACTTTGGAAGGACCGAGTTTTCTGCTCCCTGGCAGGATTCATTGCCTAGGCACAGAAAATGGCTGGCCGTGCGTGTGTCTAAGAGCACATGAGCTACTGGAGCAAAGGGGTGTCCAGAGATCAAATGCATTTCTTTGTACTGAGGCAGAGGTATCATATTTTGTATGCATTGTTCCCTCCTGAATCCAGCCTGAATACAAGGCAGCTGAGGATTGACTAGCTCATTAAGTCTGCATTAGGATTAATCTTTCCATTAGCTCGTGGATAACACACACCGGAGGGATCAGTTAGCAGCTTTTCTGTCAATTTCCTTGTCTGGGGAACAGATTTGCCTTTTGCCACAGACGGATTCTACAATCCTAGTATTGTGATTCATAAGAACATAATAACATAAGAATGACCATACTGGGTCAGATCAAAGGTCATGCTAGCCCAGTAGACTAATACTGACTCTGCCAATAGTGACCAATACCAGATGTCCCAGAGGGAGGGAACAAAACAGGTAATCCTCACATGATCCCTCTCCTGTCACCCATTTCCAGACAAACAGAGGCTAGGGGCACCATTCCTACCCATCGTGGCTAATAGCCATTGAGGGACCTAGATTCCATGAATCTTTCTAGCTCTTTTTTGAACCCTGTTAAAGTCCTAGCCTTGACCACATCCTCTAGCAAGGAGTTCCACAGGTTTACTGTGCATTGAGTGACGAAAAAAATCCTTTTGTTTTAAACCTGCTGCCTATTAATTTCATTTGGTGACCCCTAGTTTTTATATTGTGAGAATAAGTAAATAACTTTTCCTTATTCACTTTTTCCACACCAGACATGATTTTATAGACCTCTATCATATCCCCCCTTAGTTTCCTCTTTTCTAAGCTGAAAAGTGCAAGTCTTTTTAATTGTTCTTCATATTCAGATTCAGAAATTAAAGCACCCAGCTTTTGTTGTTTGGCTCAAATTGAAAGAAGAATGTTTTGTGGACAGTATCTATACCAGGAGCCTTATTAGGCTGCAGCTGATGTATAGTCCGCTTGAGCTCCTACTCAGTGAAAGGAGACAACAAGGCTGGCCATGTCTCAGCAGCCACCATTTTAACTGTACCATTGAGAGCTGTGTCCCTTTGACCACCAGCTGAGTTGCCATGGAGTTTTCTGTGACTCAGTATTCTCTTTTGCCCAGACTAGACTCTCCGCTCTGTCTCTCAATAGTTAGGCTGGCTTTGGAACTGGAGCGTGTGAAATTCAATTTGAAAACAGTTTCTTTCCATCACTCTGACCTGGTTTGATCTAGAAGGTGAAATGTTTTTTAACTTTTCTCAGAAATCTTCTCTTTGTTCTAGGAAGATTTTAATTCCTGACATAGACCAAGTCAGTACTAGGGGTCAATGTCAAACTCAAGTATGCAACTCCAGTTAGGTGAATGGGGTAGCTGGAATCAACGTACCTTAGTTCGAATTACTACAGTGTGCCCAATGTGAGGGGTCAAAGAGAGAAACTCTCCCGTTGACTCCCTTTACTCTTCTCAACCTGATGAAGTACCAGAGTCAAGTGTGATCAACGGTTGATTTAGCAAGTCTTTACTAGACCCACTAAATCAATCCCCAGCAGATCGATCCCCACAGTGCTGATCTCCCAGTAAGTGTAGACAAGACCTTAGTCTGGTTATGTATGTCAGCAAAGAAAAAAAATGTAGTCTTTATGTGTCACCCTCTCCACAGAAGGGAAAAGCAAAGGTAAAGTAGATAACATGTACAATCAGAGCTCAGGTTCTCATTGATGAAAGAGAAAGGCAAACACAACTTGAAGGAATCTGATGACATCTCTTTTAGAGCCAGCATGATAAACGTGAGATCTATAGTCAGCTCTCAAGGTGCTGTACTTCCAATATCGAGGAAATGTCGGTGGCCAAAAGGGATGTCCTCCTCCTGTTGGCCATCAAACGCAAAGCCCACATCATCTTGCTTCAACACTATATAATACATTCTACTACTGACTCAACTAACAAGTCCTGGGTTTGCTGTTATCCCAGCTCACAGGGCCTTATGGGTAGGCATCCTACATCAGGGAAGGTATTCCAGCAGCTCTAGTCTCTTCAGGCTCGAATGATGCTATCAAATGGCAGGGTATTAAAGTGAAGAAGTTAACTCCTGTCAACATCTAAAAACATCCATCGTCCAACTGGCCAACTCCATTTTCTCAGGACTTTCAGTCTCTTGTGGCAATTCTTTGAGCAGGTTCCCCTGGAAATGCTTTAATAATGATCTGAGTGCAGTAAGGTTAGAAGACTGAACATTGACAGTCAACCTGCAGATTTTCTGTGATGTATGTCAGTGAAGGATGCAGATACAGAATGACCCTCGTACATACGTGTGGTGGGATCTGTGGAATAAAGGGCTTTAAAGCTCAAGTGATTATGTTCCCAACTAGGCAGGACAGCAACTTCCTTTCTTGGCCAGATCGATTATCCCTGAATTTTTGATTAACCCTGCACTTCACACATGGGTGCTGGGCTGTATTTTCAGCACCACGCTTGATGTAGCAGGATGAGTTAAGCTTGGTTTAAGAATTTATGTCTGATTCAAAACTATTCTAACAGATTTTTCTTGCATTTAAAGTGTTTGGAGGGCACTTGGCCACGTGCTACGGTCTGCCTTCAAGGCAACTTTTGAATGGATTCAGCTCAATTCTCAAAGCATGACAGCTCTGCCGACAGACGAGTGTTCTGCATTAGCTCGCCCTACTGGGACAGAAGACTCTAGCGATCTCTCAGACTGTGACAGACTTGTACGCGCCTGCCTCAGGAGCCGTTAATGAAGCAGAGGATATAAACTACGTATTCCGGGAACTTGGACTGGCTGCTGCTCTCCTGCAAAGTGAACTAAATGCTCCTGAGTCCATGTGAAATGTCAGTTTATGGGAAACGATGGAGCTAGATGGCTTTACACCAGGGCTGTGTCCAGACTCCATGCCTCCGTCGACGGAGGCATGTAGATTAGCCAGCTCGGAAGAGGGAAATGAAGCCGCGATTAAAATAATCGCGGCTTCATTTAAATTTAAATGGCTGCCCCGATCTGCCGATCAGCTGTTTGTCGGCAGATCGGGAGAGTCTGGACGCGATGCCCCGACAAAGAAGCCTTTCTTCATCGACACAGGTAAACCTGGTTTCACGAGGCTTACCTGTGTCGATGAAGAAAGGCTTCTTTGTCGGGGCATCGCGTCCAGACTCTCCCGATCTGCCGACAAACAGCTGATCGGCAGATCGGGGCAGCCATTTAAATTTAAATGAAGCCGCGATTATTTTAATCGCGGCTTCATTTCCCTCTTCCGAGCTGGCTAATCTACATGCCTCCGTCGACGGAGGCATGGAGTCTGGACACAGCCCAGCTGTGGTGCATAATTTCCACTTTAAGAGCAAGGAAAGCCTCATTTGCACACTCTCAAGAAGACCTACATTAGTTTATTTGCAGTATCTTGGGTACTAACCAAGCGGTGATTAGAATGTACAGTTAAATATACATCCATTCCCCTGAATGTTTACAGCAATATATGTGTATAACATATGCAACTGTAGCACCTTGTCTCAGATAGGACACGGCACAAAGAGATACTGATTTTACTTCCAATACAGTGAATAGTAGAATCTGTGGCAATAGATATGTTTTACCCTGGGCTGCTGTTATCAGTGAAGTACTATAGGAATTACAGCAGATGATAAAATGGAATCATGGATTACTTCTTATCTCAGTTCCTTCTCTTTTATGCCATGCCCTCTTCTGTGGAGATATTTCTACCCATCGATGTATCTTGTGCCCCATAAGTACAGGTTTCCTAGGCTTTGTAAAGTGAAGAGAACCACAGTTCTGTTCATTTTCTGACACCGGGGCTATGTCTAGACTGCTTTCTTCTGCCAAAAGAAGATATGCAAATTCAGAGCTAATTTGCATATCTTCTTCCGATCATGTTATTGGAAGAGGTTATGTCGAAAAAGAAAGTAGTTTAGATGTGGTTCTTTCAAGAAAAAAAAAACCCTTTTTCGAAAGAACTGTTCTTCCTAAAAAAATGAGGTTTTCACGGTTCTCTCGAAAAAGGGATTTTTTTCTCGAAAGAACCATGTCTACACTACTTTCTTGAAAAAGCAATCAGAAGAATATATGCAAATGCGCACAGAATTTGCATATCTTCTTTCAAATCTGAAAGCAAGTCTAGATGTGCCCCCTGGAAGATTAGCACAAATAGGAGTGGTAGTTTAGGGCAATGCTTTTCATACTTCTTTTCACAGGACCCAGTGGAAGAAAATTGTTGATTCCGTGACCCAGCAACATTTGACTAGAGTTTGTGCTCTGGGGTGGGGATGAGGATGGGCTATAGGAGGGACTCTGGCTTTTGGGGATGAGGGCTGTGGCAGGAGGGGCTTATCCGGAGCAGCTCCCAGTCAGCGGTGCAGCAGGGGTACTAAGGCAGCTTCCTGCCTCTCCTGGCATCACAGACCATGGTGTCCCCAGAAGTACCCGGCAGCAGATTCCCAGACAGTGGGCATGCGGAGCTAGTGCTCAGGGCATGGGCAATGCATGGGACCGGGACTGTTGCTGGCCCCTTTTGGGGTGCAGAACAGTCTGTGGTGCCTGGACAAGCAGGTAGCTTCCTTAGCACTCCTACTGGTCACCCAATCCCCTTGCAACAAAGACACCACTATGTCTAGACTGCAGAGCTTTTAGACACACGGCTTTTAGACCTCCGGTATCCTGGAAAAGCTCTGCCACATCCAAGGAACACGTCAGCTTTTTCGGAACAGTTTCTGAAAAAGTGGATGAGTTCTTTTGGCATCCCTATATGCTTCTCAGGGAGAGGAATAAGGGATGTTCTGAAAGAGGAGGGTTTTTTTTCCAAATTTGGCCATGTGTAGATGGGCTAAATTTTTGAAAAGACTCTTTTGGGGAAAAAAAAGCGGAAAAAGATACGCAAATCGCAAAGTGCAATTTGTGTATCTTTTTCCGACTTTTGGCTGTAGTGTAGACAGAGCCGCAGTGCCTGACGTTCCACTACCCAGTACTTGTTTAGGGGTCACCAGGCTTTGTTTAATAATGCAAAGATGGGAGAATGTAACTGCTTTGATTATCGATCTAAGCGCCCCAGTCTCAGGACCTTCTTTCTGGAATAGCTGGTGTAGACCACTTGCTGAAGTTACGGAGAGCTGATACATTCAGGCTGCAAGATGCTAGCTGTGCTACTCCTAATGCTGCAGACTGTCAAGTCATAATAACAGCTGCAATTATAATCTGAGCAGGAGCATGTGTCCTATCTACTCCTGGTAACATGTAGTAATCAAAGCTGTATATAGTGAATCCAGCTAAGAACAGCAGAGTTTGCTAAGGATGGTCTGAGAGAAGAAAAAGTTTCTGTTTGGATGAGAAATGACAGATCTTAACTCAGTGTTAAATATCCTTTTTACACAGCCGGCATTCTTTTATTGCCTAGCCCTTCTGTCACTCATATCAGCGGTATCACCACTCTTAACTGGTAATAAGTGCAAAATCTCCAATGCCGTATTGGAGACCTGAAACATGAAGCTCTCAAAAGTTTAGGCTTATGTTGCACTTTAACTCTTTTACAAGCCTTCTCCTGGATATTGTGTGATATTTTCTTTTATAGATCACATAGTACAATGCATGAAAATATTACATTTAGCTGGAAGAAAATTAATATTGTAGAAAATACCCTGTCTGTTCGATATTGACTGGTAATATTTGGGTGCCCAACTTCTATGACACTTGAAAGAGCCTGATTTTCAGAGTGCTCAGGACTTTCTGAAATCAAATCCCATTAAGGTATCTTACACTGAGTATCTAGAAATTAATTTAGGCTCTTTTTTGAAAATGTAAGCCGCTACAAAGCAATGTAGTAGATTATGTTTTGGGATATTCAGATTTTTGACTGCTTAATTGCTTAACCATAGATTAGAGTATTTTTCACTTAATACCCTTGCTTTTACTAGAGGGGAAAGAACTCTTCTGGTGTACATCCTTTTACAGATGTTGCAGCATTTTAGATGTGCCTCCTCTGTGTTCAATATCTACTAAGTTACACTGGCTTCCCTAAATCTGTCTACTCAATCACAAAACATGGTGTCTTAAACTCAGGTTCTGTCTGAGACTTCCTCAACAGATGTATCCTTAAAATGCTCATAATTAAAACGAGTCATGTGAAAGTAGACTGTCAAGGCTGCGTCTAGACTGGCATGATTTTCGGCAAATGCTTTTAATGGAAAAGTTTTTCCGTTAAAAGCATTTGCGGAAAAGAGCGTCTAGATTGGCACAGATGCTTTTGCGCAAAAGCACTTTTTGCGGAAAAGCATCCGTGCCAATCTAGACGCTGTTTTGCGCAAGAAAGCCCCGATCGCCATTTTCACCATCGGGGCTTTTTTGCGCAAAACAGTTTTTACCTGTCTACGCTGGCCCTCTTGCACAAAAGCATTTCCGCAAGAGGGCTTATCCATGAGCAGGAGCATTATAGTATTTGCGCAAGAACACTGGCAATCTTACATTAGATCGTCAGTGTTCTTGCACAAATTCAAGCGGCCACTGTAGACAGCTGGCAAGTTTTTCCGCAAAAGCGGCCACTTTGCGGAAAAACTTGCCAGTCTAGACGCAGCCTTAGTGAACTCAGAGCTGTCCCATCCATAGGGTATTTTTGGGGCACCCACCGCAGGCCCCGTGCTTTGGGCTTCCCTGCAACAGCCATCTCAACCGTTTAGGGGCAGGGCTCACAGTGGCCTGCGGGATTACTGGGGAGCCTGGTGCAAAGTGGGAACAGCATTGAAGTAGAATGCAGAGGGCTGGGAGAAGGCAGGATGCAGCCAGGCAGGTTGCTCAGGGAAGGAGTCTTTGGACAAGGGGACAAAACAGGGGTTTGGGGAAGAGGTAGAACGAGGCTGGAGCCTGTTGCCCTACATCTTGGGGCACTAAAGGGGAGTTGCCTAGGCTATGTCTACACTACAGAGATTTTTTCAGAAAAACAGTTGTTTTTCCGAAAAAACTTCACTTACGTCCACACTGCAATCTCATTCTTCCAAAAGAAAACCAAAAGAACAGAGGGGGTTTTCCGACATTGGTAAACCTCATTCTTCAAGGAAGAAGCCTTTTTCCAAAAGAGCTCTTAAGGAAAAAGGTGTGTGTGGATGGGGAAGAAGGAATTCTTTCGAAAGAAGAGGAAAGGAAAAAGCACAGCGGCCCTGGTGGCCACTCCGCCAATAGTAATCACAGCTTCAATGCAAGAGAACATCTATACAGTGTGGACACTATCTTTAGAAAAAGCAGATTGCTTTTTCGATGCACTTTGGCTGTGTGGACGTGCTCATTCAGGAGAAGTTTTTTCGGAAGATCTCTTCCAGAAAAGCTTCTTCTGACGTAGACGTAGACCCAGGCTCCACATCCCCCTAGAGACGGCCCTGAGTATACTAACGTATTGAAGCGTGGTTTTTTCATATCATCTTTAAAGCTGATTCCCCACATCTTAGTGGGCTCCACAGGTCAGTGGAAACCCTTCAGGTGCATTCATGAGATAACTCCATGATCACTATAGCTACCTTAAGTAAATGTAACAGAGCAACTGCAAATTATATGAATATTTCTCTTTCTTAAACTTCCACATTATGAACCAATCTACATTCTGCCCATGCTCCTTGGAAATCAATTACAAAATAAATGTTTCTTCTTAGAGTCCAATCATTATTAAAGTGATGCTGCCCATATGTTTGACCGGAAGGTGATTTTATACCCAATTTAACCGCAGTTGATTTGGCACAAATGACAGAATTAATCTGTGATTCGTTACTATAGAGCCGCTCTTGCATTTAAAAAAAAGGGCTCTTTCTCGGGGAAAAACACTCCAAGTTGCCTGAAAGATGGGCAGGGAGTGCAGGGAATAACAACTGTAAAAGTGTAAGATAAGACTCGATTACTCAAATGTAGTTTGGACCCACAAAGGAGTTTAGCAAAGCTACAAGGGAACAGCGAAAGCAAGCTTCTAAGCTTATATGAAAACCTCACTGATCAGGAACCAGTGACTTTTTAATCAGAATGAAGCTTTTCGTATCATCCCATCTGCATGAGTGGTTGTTATTATGGAAGGCCAACACCATTTATGTGAGTACAAGTTTAATTATCTCACTTCCAGCATAGCCAGAGAGAATTCTACTTTATGCAACTGTCGGATTGCTGATAAGAAACAACAATGAGCACCCTGAAGAAACAGTTGGATTAGTGAAATGACACGGATATTTCTCTATGGAATGATGGAGATTGTATTTAAATGTAAAGTGACAACAGCCATCCGGCGCATAGATCACAGGAAAAGAGAGAGACTTGTACATATTCATAGAAAATAAGAACAGCCATGCTGGGTCAGACCACATGGTCAGTCTAGCCTCGTATCCTGTCTTTCGACAGTGGCCAATGCTAGGTGCTTCAGAAGGAATGAATAGAATGGAGAATCATTGCATAGCCAGAGAGGAGTCTACCTCTGATTTCATCCTCTGTCCTCTGCTCCAGCTTCTGACTGGGAAATCCTGACTATTTTAGTAATAGCAGCAAATAGATTATCCCTTATGAATTTTTTTTTTTCAACTCTGTTACAATTTTGGCTTTCACAGCATCCTCTGGCAAGGAGTTCCACTGGTGGACTGTGCATTGTGCGAAGAAGTACCTCCTTTTGTTTGTTTTAAACATGATGCCTGCTAATCTCATTGGGTGGTCTCTGGTGTAGATGCATTCAACACCTGTGCCTTCTCATACATTGAATTGATGCTACAAACCCTTTTACAGCAGATCATTTATTCCTCAAAAGTTGTGGTCCTTTATTTCAGACGTTGATCCTTATTCTGAATTATTCAATCTATTTTTCACACCCACAAAGTTCAGCCGATGAATTGCTCAAAAGTCAAGTGGGGCACAGTGTCACTGTTCATTCTTCAGTATTGCTGCATTGTGATTCGTTAGCTTAGTCACATTTTTTTTCTCTTCCCTGATTGGATGAGTATGAGAAAGGATGTGACCACTCTACTTGTCCTTGATTTGTTCAGGGACCACGTAGTGACCATGTAGGGCCAGAACTTGGAGTTTTAGCCCCGGGGCAAACCATCATATTTATGCCCCCAGGAGAGTACTGTGTGGGATTGGGAGGCTGCAGATCCAGCAGGGCCAGATGCCATAATGGCCTAGTGGGAACTGGGTAAAAACTCAACAAACAATGCAGTAGGAACGGGGACTGCAGCATGGGATGGGAGCAGCTTTAAAAATAGCCCTGCCATGCTACAAGCAACATGAACATCGTGGCCAGCCTCTGCCTCTCTCTAGTCATCCAGCTCAGAAGGCGATGCTCACACCAGCAGCAATGCAGAAGTAAGGGTGGCATAATAGAGTATTGCCACCTTTACTTCTGTCCCCCGCCCCCCTCCCCCAGCACCAGCATCCTAAGTACCAGTGGGGGGAGAGCCACTGAACTGAGGGGACTGGCTTCAGTGTTGTGTGCATGCATGTGCGTGCCACCTTTGACCCGCTCCCCAAAATAGCAATCAAGCTACCCCTATGGCTGAGGCATCCCCATCCCACTGCAGGGTTCTATTCCGCCACCATTATTTTTTCATCCGCCTCATTTTTCCACTCCCCCTGGCTGTGCACCCTGGGCAGCTGCCCCATACTCCCTGCCTGGTTACAGCATAGAGAGCAATGTATGAAGTTAGGGGAGAGGCCAACAAAGCAAGAGCAGTTTCTAAATGTTGCCTGTATCGGACATTGTGGGTATGTCTAGACTACAGGCTTTTGTCAACAGAAGTTTTGTTGACAAATACTGTCGACAAAGAGCGTCTAGACTACATCCAGTTCTGTCGACAAAGCAAGCTGCTTTGTCGACAAGACAGTGTAGACGCAAAGGACAGTGTAGTTGCAATAACGCCTTCTGTCGACAGAACTCTGTCAACAAAAGGCATTATTCCTCATAGAATGAAGTTTACAGCCGTTGATAAAACTGCTGAGTTCTGTTGACGTTATGTCAACAGAACTCAGCGGCAGTATAGACACAGGTATAGTTTTGTCAACAAAAGTCCACTTTTGTCGACAAAACCCTGTAATCTAGGCACACCCTGTACAATATGATCTGGGATCCAGTTTACAACATAACTTTCTCTTCAGGTTCACACCAAGTGGCATGTGCAGCACTCAGCACCCGGTCCATTGTCTGGTTTATCCCACTATCTGTGTCAGGGCTCTGGCCCGGAGCAGTCTGCCATTTTAGAACAGGGCAGTGCAATCCAATGCCATTTGCTGCTCGTTTTACCATGGGAGTGCAGGGTCTCTGGGTTGAGCTCTGTCCTCCAGGGCTTTGGCTTAATGAAGTGCTATTCTACCAGTTGCACTGTTGTTTTCTGTCACCTATCACCATTCGCTACAATGGCTGTAACAAATCCACCAGTACTGCAGTAGATAGGGAGACATGAAGCATTGTAGCAGCGGCCTGGTGAGAGGCCTGAGGCCTGAGCTGAAGTAGTGGTCAAGCCTTGCTAATACAAAGCAATGTTAGGAAGAGACAGGCAGCGAGCAAAAGTCAGGCTCTGCTTGCCTGCAAGCTCATAGGATCTGGCTCATAGGATCTGGGGTGGTGTTGCAAAAAGACACACATTCCTGGAACGTGCAACTCACACGCCATTCACATTCAAACAGGGTGGTACCCAGAGCCCCAGTATGGCACATGAACATTCCTCAAAGACAACAGGAACAGGATGACCTCCCTAAAAGGAAAGGTCAGGATGACGTGTGATGAATCGAGATGTTTTGATCAAGCCAACATATACAAGATGCTCACTAATCACATGAGACGGTAGTAATTGACTATGTCACGGGGCAATGCATGCTCTGTTTGTATCACCGAATAAAATAAAGTCTCAGAGGGACTGTTTTTGGCCAACATAGGGGGGCTGTGGAAAATCTCACCACTGATTGAGCTGGATCCATTGTCATGGGCATACATGTCTTCATATCCCCGTAGAGTCTGCTGGGTATTAAGAACATAGAAGTGGCCATCCTGGGTCAGACCAAAGGTCCATCTAGTTCAGTATCCTGTCTTCCCACAGTGTCCAATGTCAGATGCCCAGAGGGAATGAACAGAACAGGGAATCCTCAAGTGGTCCATTCCCCATTCCTCACTCCCAGCTTCTGGCAAATAAAGGCCAGGGACTCCACCCTGGCCCATCTTGGCTAGTAGCCATTGATGGGCCTCTCCTCCATAAATGTATCTAGGTCTCTTTTGAACCCTGTTAAAGTCCTGGTCTTCACAACATCCTCTGGCAAGGCGGATGTTTTTACCATGTTTCATGGGCAATAAACCTGACGGAGTGCCTTCACATTAACAGTTCTGTGGTCATTGGGCAGTTCATTTGGAGCCTGCTGCTTTGGGCTATCTGGCCAGAGCATGCAGAGGCTCAGTCTATGCTACCACTTTACTGGGCAATAACATTCTGGCTCAGAGGTGTGAAAAAACACACCCACCCGAGAGCAGCCAGTTATAGCATCATTTCATTGAATACTTTGCCCTCATTCAGATGACACATCTAGGATGTGCATAGCCCTGTTGCTTTCTCGGAAATTCTCCGAGGAGTTCCAGAGCAGAAAGGGTGTGTGGAGTTTTAATGGGACAGTGGCTCCATTTAAAATGAGTTAGCAGGACAGAGGACAGACAGATGTGTGGACTTTGGCTTGCAGCTGAGCTGAAACCACCAGCTGCCCAGAGGTTCCCTCTGCTGCTGTCATATTAAGAAATTATCAGGGCACACAAAAGGAAAATAATGTATTACTCTGGGTAAGTCTTTCTCCCTGAAAGGTATTAATTTAGACAGAAATGGTTACAGTATGCCAGCAAATTACAGTATACAGAAAAGCATGCTGTAATAGGAATAATTAAGAAACAGAAGGTAATCAAAATATAGTTAATTATATTCAGGCATTGTGGCATAAGCTGTGCACTGCAGGAGCCAGGAAGGTTTTTTCTCCAACTTGCAGCATTAGCGTTTTTTGCTAGAACAACTATGACAGCGTTTTGTCTTTTTCTGGACCATCAAGTACTAGCCATTGCTGAAACGGAGATTCCAGATTTTATGGAAAATGGACTGATTGGTTACAGCAAATAGTCTATTCCTGAGTCTTAATAAACACAGTGGGCTTGAATCACCCTAAATCCAAATCTAAATTTGGTGGGTCCAAGGCCTTATGGCAAAAGGATCATCCACAGGTATCATAATAGGGCGAACCAATAACCCTTGCTCTCCTGGGGGGTTGCAGCTAGCTAAGACTTGACATTTGGTTCCCCTAGGCACTCCCTGGCACATGTTCCCTGCCCTAAGCATGATCATTGTGGTCAACCTTCTCAGTTTTGCAGCTAGTAATTTCAGATTTTATCATCATATTGGCAATCCTGTAGAAGGATGTAAGAGTGTAGTTGATTAACTGATAAGCAAAAGCTTAAAGGTTAATGCATAGACTACATGCATCCGCCTCCCACCAGTAATTTTTTTAGCAGGCAGGCAGGCATCCCAGCTCATTTACACCAAGTCCAGGATCTACCCTGCTGTGGCTCTGCATTTAAAGTGTATTAGGAGTCAGGCGGGCAGGCAGTGCTGGCTCAGTTCTGGCTCGCGCTGGCTCCCGGAGCTCAGCTGCCTCCCCCCAGACAGGGGCGGCTGCCAACCTGCACTGTATCAGAGGCAGCAGCACTGGGTGGCAGGGGGCTCCTCGAGAGTGGAGCTGGAGCGCACTGGCTGCCAACTCCACCCCCGGGGATTATAGAATAGTCGAGTGACCAATAAGAATCCATGAGGTTAATTGATTATTTCATAGAATCATAGAATACTAGGACTGGAAGGGACCTCAAGAGGTCATCAAATCCAATCCCCTGCCGCCATGGCAGGACCTGATAGACATTTATCTAACTTATTCTTAAATATTTCCAGAGATGGGGATTCCACAACCTCCCTGGGCAATTTATTCCAGTGTTTAACTACCCTGACAGTTAGCAACTTTTTCCTAATGTCCAACCTAAACCTCCCCTGCTGCACTTTAAGCCCATTGCTTCTTGTTCTATCCTCAGAGGCCAAGATGAACAAGTTTTCTCCCTCCTCCTTATGACACCCTTTTAGATACCTGAAAACGGCTATCATGTCCCCCCTCAGTCTTCTCATTTCTAAACTAAACAAACCCAATTCTTTCAGCCTTCCTTCATAGGTCATGTTCTCCAGATCTTTAATCATTTTTGTTGCTCTTCTCTGGACCCTTTCCAATTTCTCCACATCTTTCTTGAAATGAGGTGCCCAAAACTGGACACAATACTCCAACTGAGGCCTAACCACCGCAGAGTAGAGCGGAAGAATGACTTCTCGTGTCTTGCTCACAGCACTCCTGTTAATGCATCCCAGAATCATATTTGCTTTTTTTGCAACAGCATCACACTGCTGACTCATATTCAGCTTGTGGTCCACTATAACCCCTAGATCCCTTTCTGCCGTACTCTTTCCTAGACAGTCGCTTCCCATTCTGTATGTGTGAAACTGATTGTTCCTTCCTAAGTGGAGCATTTTGCATTGTTTTTTATTAAACTTCATCCTGCTTACCTCAGACCATTTCTCCAATTTGTCCAGATCATTTTGAATTATGACCCTCTCTTCCAGAGCAGTTGCAACTATTTGATTAGCCAATAGTTAACATCCCTAGTCCTGTAATTACTTATACAGTCATTAGTTTATCATTCTGATAACGAGATACAGGCACTGTGAATAGAAAGACCGCTTCCTGAGTTGATCAGAAAACAGGCATAAAAACAGAGGCACAAGGCATTTCACTTCTTGCAATGCCAAGGAAAAAGCCACGTTCTGATCCAGTTAGCAAGGCCATAAGGGGCATCAGAAAATTCAGGAGGCATGAGCCACAACGTCCTAACTGCTGAGAGCAACCCTGACCGTGGGCTTGGTCCTGCCAGAGGCTTTGCATTTTTCACCCCTCTGGCAATTTGCAGGATTGGATCCAGGGATGTAAAGTTTGTATATACTGGTCAGCTTCCCCACTTCCTAGGTCTGTCAGAGGAATATTACTAACTATGGGTATGTCTACACTACAGCGCTAACTCGAACTAACTTAGTTCGAATTAGTTAATTCGAACTAAGCTAATTCGAACTAACGCATCCAGACTAAAAAACTAGTTCGAATTAACGTTTTGCTAATTCAAACTAGCATGTCCACATTAAGTGGACCCTGAACCAGGGTTAAGGATGGCCGGAAGCAGTGCCGGCAGGGCATCAGATGAGGACTTAGAGCGTGGAGCTGCTGTCTCAGACTAGCCGAGTGCTGTGCTTAAAGGGACCCGACCCCCACCCCGGACAGACAGTTCTCAGGGGTGCCCCGCTTGAAAAGCAGTCCTGGGAGGGGGGCATATGAGTTTCCCTGGTGTTGGCCAGAGTGGCCACCAGGGAAAGCTGGGGAGGGCTAGCCTCCCACTAGTTTGAATTAAGGGGCTACACAGCCCTTAATTCGAACTAGTAAGTTCGAACTAGGCTTAGTCCTAGTAGAATGAGGTTTACCTAGTTCGAACTAAGCGCTCTGCTAGTTCGAATTAAGTTTGTAGTGTAGACATACCCTATCTCTACAGAGCATTTCTGTCCAGACCAAATGTCAGAGTAGTCACAAGCACTTGACTTCAGACTATATGCTACTAATAATATATTGATATGCCCACTGATGCCTGACCAAAACAGAATGGACAGAAGCAACACCCCTTCTTCTTCAGAAGTGAGGTAAAGCTGTTGCAAGTGAGTACTGTAGGTCTTTTAAAAATAGCACTCAAAAGTCAGTCCAGAGTCACAAGAACATATGAGGAGAGGTTAAAGCGACTGGGACTTTGTGAAGGCTAGGACTATACTAGACTTTCAAGAGAAGCTAGATAATTTCAAGATCCATAAAAGGCTATTATTAGCCAGGGGATAGAAATGGTGTCCTTGGCCTCTGTTTGTCAGAGGCTGGAGAGGGATGGCAGGAGACAAATCGCTTGATCATTGTCTTCGGTCCACCCTCTCTGGGGCACCTGGTGCTGGCCACTGTCGGATACTGGGCTAGATGGACCTTTGGTCTGACCCAGTATGGCCGTTCTTATGTTCTTATGTAACAGAAAAAGAGAAGTATCTCAGATATTTTCCAAGACTATAACCTGGGGTAATTTAAATATAGCATGGTTTAAAATAGAGCAGCAGAATACATCATCTCTTTGAGGAGTTGTCAGTAAGTGTGTTACAATGTTCTATTAGTGCCACTTTAAAGGTAAATTTTCCATCATACATTTCTCCATAGGGTGTTTAATCTCAGTCATTTACGAGCTGTAATTTGGGATGGTGAGAGATCAACTCAAGGGGGTCAGAATTAGTTCACCATCTTTTATAATAATCACACCTGAAATGAGAGACAGTTTCCAATCTATGTGGTTTCATATACAAAATGCAACCATGGCAGGAAGTCCATTCTCATTCTTCGCACGTCTTTAGTTGGTGTGAAACCTCGTCTTGCTCCATGAGTTTGCTGCCCCATTGGGATGGCAGTGCTATATGCCTTGATCGGATTGAGAGGAGAGGGAGCTGACAGCAAGTGGAAGGTAAGTGTGAATTTGGAGGAAAACAATAAAAAGAGCAATGAAACTTGCTAGTGTTCACATGGAGAGAAAGTGTCTCGCCTGGAGACCTGCACTCATTTATCACTCTCCTGAGCTGTGATGTGCCATGCTGGACTACAAATTGCAAGGAGGTCATCCTAGACAGCTAATATAGTAGGGTTTAGTTCTGAATCTTGGGAGCTCTTCTAAATGAACTCATAAAGTCAAGCTCTGGATTAGGCTGCCTTGCTCTCTCTGGTGATCCTCAATGGGAATGGAGAAAAAAAAACAGTGGAAAACACAAGCTGGGAGGGTGGGATACCACTGATTTTAGTTTTACAGTGAAAATTGCATGACTACAGGTTTCTTTTCATTTTTGCCATAGCATAGCAGGGTAACTTTTTGTTGAGTCTGAGGGGGATGGGGGGGCGGGGGTGAAGTCTGGCCCTTGGAAGATCTCTTTGTGCTCCCTGAGAGTACACCATAATTGATAGCAGAGCTAAAAAGACAGGCATTGCTCCTTTCTGGAGCCAACAAGAAGGAAAACTGCAGAACTTTGCTCCCACCTTCCTTGTCCCTATTTTCCTATAATTCTGCTCTGCTCTGGTTCAGAGGCCCTATGTAAATCTCACTCCACCCTCCTCTGCTTTCCATGGGCACATCACAGTAGGAAGGACTGAATACGTCCATTTCCGACAGTCATGGGACTCGTGTATATAATGCCTGATACAAAGCCACTTAAAGTCAATGGAAAGACTTCCTGGCTGTACATCACACAGAACACGTCAAATGAACATAGACTTCCATCCTACTCATGTACTGTGCTCTGCGGATGAAATCAGCCTTTGTGCAAAAGGCCTACGATGCCCATGTATCACTTATGCCCTCAAAAGGGATTTTCTCTTCAGAGAACCAGAGGAAATGCCCTGGTTTCTTTAGAAAGATTGTGCAAAGGCAAGGAGAAGTCATTCTTTATAGCCGTGCTGTCCAACACATTCACCAGTAGACCCATGTGGCTATTTGGCTGGTTGACTGTAGCTAGTTCGCTATAGTAATAGCCAGTATAGTGGCTACTGCTTTGGATCTAGTTGGATAACATGGATTTATACAATAGCAAGATGTTTGTGGCTTAAGAAAAGCGAACAAAAACAATAAACCAGACCAATATATGCACAAGTGACTTCTGAGTGTATGTACTGAAATAAGTTTATTGGTGGCAATTTACAAAAAAACCTTAAAAATTAACATATTTTGTATTTTGTTTACCTAAAAGTGAATACTTCTCCTTGACATCCTAAACCACCTCTCACTCTTGCTGGTGTAAATCAGGAGTAACTCCACAGAAGTGACAAGTATCAGAGGAACAGTCATGTTAGTCTATAAGTGCCACATCACTCCTTGTTGTTTTTGTAGATATAGACTAATAGATTGATTTGGGCATCAGCTTTCGTGGGCCAAGACCCACTTTGTGAGATGCATCTGCCCACATAAGTTCATCTCAGTGGGCCTCAAGAGTGTCATAACTAAGACAGTCTCCCAGGATAGGGTAATTTTGCTAACTGTCCTTGTGTCACTAGGATTTGCAGGGTGTGCCGATTGAACTGTTGCAGGGCTTTGATTAGATGCAGAGAGATGCCGCTGATAAAGTGGGACTTTGCCCACGCAAGCTTATGCTCAAATAAATCTGTTAGTCTTTAAGGTGCCACATGACTTCTTGTTGGTTTTGCAAAGAAGCAAAGAGTTAGTTATACAGGTATGAACCCTGTGTAAGTGTGAGGAGTTCATGGTCTAAGGCTACGTCTACACTGGCCCCTTTTCCGGAAGGGGCATGTTAATTTCAGAAGCCGTAATAGGGAAATCCGCGGGGGATTTAAATATCCCCCGCGGCATTTAAATAAAAATGTCCGCCGCTTTTTTCCGGCTTTTAAAAAAGCCGGAAAAGAGCGTCTACACTGGCCCCGATCCTCCGGAAAAAGCGCCCTTTTCCAGAGGATCTTATTCCTACTTCAAAGTTGTTCCTACTTCAAAGTAGGAATAAGATCCTCCGGAAAAGGGCGCTTTTTCCGGAGGATCGGGGCCAGTGTAGACGCTCTTTTCCGGCTTTTTTAAAAGCCGGAAAAAAGCGGCGGACATTTTTATTTAAATGCCACGGGGGATATTTAAATCCCCCGCGGATTTCCCTATTACGGCTTCTGAAATTAACATGCCCCTTCCGGAAAAGGGGCCAGTGTAGACTTAGCCCATGAGTTTACACTTTGTCATTCAGCCAAGATTGAACAAAAAATTTGTTCTCTCTGAACTTAAATTCCTAATCCTGTGATGAGTATTGATGTGGTAAAAATAAATTACTGCCTAAATGCATACTTTATGTTATCATAAGCCAACACTTTATTGGCACACAAAGATTTGCCAAGTATATACTGTATTTTTCTTGATGAATCTCAGCTTATTCTGTGATCTTAAGTAGGAGTACTATTCAGAATAAAACAGGTTCATGTATCAATCAGCCTTCTGTTTTATACACAGCATTCCTATTGATCTGACGATACATCTAGAGAAGGCATTAAAACAAAAGGAAGAAATAAAATACAAGTGATATAAAGAAATTATCTTTGTAATTTGCTCCAAAACAAGTTTGTTAGGGGGTGCCGCTTGTCAAAGCGGCTCCCCATTCTGGCACTCTGACTGCAGGAAGTGGAGGCCCACAAGAGACCTTAAAATATCTTGTCTCTAGAGGTTTCTGATTTAAAATCTCCTCAAGGTCACAGATTCTCTGGCCTTGGGAGTTATGCTGCCACCACCCAGGTGAAAAGAAAACACCTTTCTTTTTGAACCCAGGAAGAAAGCACTTGGGAACTTCTTCCCAAGAGGTACCCCAAGCTATTTTACTACAAGAGAGCTAAAAAATACTGTAATCTCTGATAGCTGACCTCTCAGTCTTAGGTATGCATACACAAACCTATTACCTTCCAGTACACATGAATCAGATCATAGACTTAAAAATGGTGATTTTATTAACAAAACAAAAGATACACTTGGTAAAGCATACTTGATTGCTCGGTGTTATACATCAACTGAGAACAAAAAACAGATTATATCACAGAGAATTGCTTCCCTGAGATTCAGCTTTCATTACAGTGTATGAACTCAACACAAAGGAGTCAAACCAAACAACAAAACAAATAAATTAACCTGAATGCATCTAACTGAAAACATTCCCTAACTACTCACACATCCATACTTCCAAGGTCCAGTCTAATTCTAGGCCTAGGTATTCTTTTTCCAGGCATGGTATCCCTGCCCAGTTCAATTCATCTTTTTTTTTTTTAACCTCACTTCCCAATTCAAACTCCCCAAAAGGAAAGAAAAAAAACAGGCAGATTCCATTTCAGTTCAAATCTCAGCACTTTCTTCCCATTGGTTCTCCTGGTTCCCTGCCAACACTTTATGATTTTTTTTCAGGGATTCTCTGATTGTCTGAGTTTAACCCTTTATAGGCAGTACTCCTCCCATTGATCACACAGCAATTGTGTTCCATCATTTGAATAAAGTTTTCCTAATAATGCATAGTATGATAGTCTTATCCCAGAGCAGGTTGGGGCTCAGTAGCTTGACTGGACAAAAAACTATGAAGCCTGAATTTGTCTCAGACTTGGGTGTGTTGGTTAACTTCTCTGTCTCATTTTCTCCCAGTAGTAAAATAGAAATAATTGTAGGTATTTTACAGAAATAATGTGAACATATGAACATGTAAGTAAAGTCTGGTCTATCCACTGACTGGCTACGTCTACACTGGCCCCTTTTTCGGAAGGAGCATGCTAATTTTGAAAGTGGGAATAGGGAAATCCGCGGGGGATTTAAATATCCCCCGCGGATTTAAATAAACATGTCTGCCGCTTTTTTTCCGGCTTGGGGAAAAGCCGGAAAAAAAGCGTCTAGACTGGCCCGATCCTCCGGAATAAAGCCCTATTCTGGAGGATCTCTTATTCCACTTTCCCCTCACTCCCTGAGCATGCGGGGAAGGGGATGAAAAGCTCGTCATGTCCCGGAGTGCCTGGCTGCTGCCCCCCCCCTCCCAAAATGGCGCTCTTGGACAGGAAGCAGTTAGAATGTTAGCACTTCCAGCAGAATGTGTGTAGGCACAAGATTGCTTGGAGGTGTCCAGGGCACCAGAGGCGCATTGAAGCGTTACTCTTGGTGCTGGGGAGGGGCAGGGGGAGGATGCAAAGTGTCGTAAGACAATCACATCTGCTTAGAACCTCAGCTTTGTATCTTCCCTAAAAAACAGACTCTCCAGCAGCACAGAGGCATTTAGGCTCTTAAGTTCCATTGATTTTCCACTGTGCTTGGGCATTAATTCAGTTCTGAGTCAGAGGAGGAATGCAATCAGCTGAATTCCCAGCACTACCTGCATGTTCCTTGAAGGTCCACTGACTAAGCAAAACCCTGCTTAGTTTTCATTATTGGCTGTACACTCGTTTCACAAAACTGCTTTGGAATTGAACCCTGCTGGGTGAGAACAAACAGCAAGCTGTAGTACTTTGCAACTCCGGAGTTTATACACCACTGCTTCATTTGAGTGAAACTGCAACCATTTCCTTGAGAATTTACTGTACACAATGCGGGTGCATGCTGTGATGCACAGACCCGTAAATTTAAAAGCCGCAGTTGTTTCTCCCCTTCCTGATTTTTGGAAAACAGCTGGTCTCCCTGTGAGTAGTTTGTGGGCATGGAATCCTAAAGCGCTAATGATTTCTGGCACCAAACGACTAGGTAAAGTTTGAGAAGTGAACCTTCATGAGCTGCTGACAATGCAAATACAATGGAAGCGACATATTTCAATGGCAATATTTTCTTTGTGACCAAAACAATAGCAGACTCTGCAATGAAACATCATATTTGAGAGCTGGCAGTACAAGCCAGCTGAATGCAAGCTGTCCTGAGTGAAGGACTTTGGAAGAGATCTGCTAGTCACACAGAGAGAATTTACTGTTGCTGACATTGTTCAAACAAGTGGCTTCAAATTCTCTGTAAAGTTTTAAATAATAGTGTTAAAAATACATATAGGCTGTTTGGCTTTCACAGTTGCCAAAGGAACCCATATGCTCCTTTCCCTTTAAAATTACTGGGAATTTGGTGTCCAAATCTTTTATGTAGCTTTGAAAACAACAGCCATATTCGATGAAGGATTTTTTGACATGGAAAAATCCAGAGGATAAATCCGACAGCCGGTGCCATAACTAGGTATTTTTGCTCCTGAAGCAAAATAATAATTATGCGGTCCCCCTCCGCCCCCTCCCTCCTCGGTTAGGTTGGCACGCATCATATTCTTTACTTTTGCAACTTATTATTTTTACTTATTGCCTCTTTGAGACCCTGATTATGCTGCACGCTCTGCTTGGCCCACCCTTGTTATGGTACTGCCTACACCAGTCTATAGAAATCTTAGGGCTTGATTTTTAGAATGTGGAAGAAGTACAGAGGCCCAGTAGACAGGGCACTGGGATGCAACTCGGAAACTGAATCCAGGTCTCCTGGTTCTGCAACGGATTTGCTCTGTAAACTTGAACAAGTCACTTCCCTTCCCCATGCCTCGGTTTCCTCTTCCACCCTTTTTCAGTCTTGTCTATTTTCACTCTTTGGGGTAGGAGCTCTCTCTTTTTATGTGAATGTCCATTGCCTAGCACACTGGAGTCCTGATCTCATCTAGATGCTACTGTAAAACAATTAATACTCGCTTTTTTTCTGATAGAAATGTAACCGTGTTAAGAGAACTGTCATTCATGCTTAAATTCGACACTTTACACCTAAGTTTGAATAAAGACTCTAATTATCTTACCCGTTACAAAGATAGCTTCCCCAATTATCACCTCTAATATCATTAGCTCACAGACGTTTACCTCCTCCCCCATCCCCCTTCTGTTCTGAAATTTGATTTGTCCTTTTCATATGTGTTCATTTTTTTAAATTATATCCTTTGGTATATATGGTTGTGACAATTTTCTTCCACTATTTGATCTGAGGAAGTGGGTCTGCCCCACGAAAGCTCATTACCTAACAAACCATCTTGTTAGTCTTTAAAGTGCTACATAATCCTGTTTTTTGTTTCACTTTTTTTCTCTGTGTCATTAGTTTCACACTGCTATAGCTCCATTGTCTTTATAGCAGTCACTCTAAATTTATAGCCATATAAGAATGGCCCCTTAATGTGATTCTACAGAAATAAGTATAAAAGTCTGTAGAACATAATTGATGTTAATTGACCCTAACCTTTCCATAAGCTTGTTGAATCAACTTGTAGAATTGCGCCAGTCACTTGCTCTAGATATTCAGGGGTATTTAGGCACTTAATGCCCATTGAAATCAATAGGAGGTGTCGAAATACCTTTGAGGATCTAAGCCGTAGGGAGGGTATGTGTGAATCTGTGTGTAGTGTAGGTACTTACTGCAGCAACACAAGGAGTTTTCCCTTGCACTAGAAAATCCGGTCCCTTCCAGAGGCAGTAGCTAGGACAACAGAAGAATTCCTCCGTCAATCTAGCTCAGCAGTTCCCAACCTTTTCCAGCTGGGGACCCATTTTGACAATTCAGGAAGACCCAAGGCAATTCAAAAATGGGGAGAGGAGGGAGGGCAGAGCCGCCTAGGGAGACCACCTGATGATCCTTTTGAAATGTAATGGCGACCCATATTTGGGTCCAACCCATAGGTTGGGAAACCCTTCTCTAGATGAATGTACAATAGCACTTAGGTCTGTCCCACTGACATTGTCTCACTGTGTGATATAGCTAAATGGACCTAAGTTTCAGGTATAGAGCAGGCCCTAGTCCAGTGAGGGGCAACCTAGGCTAGTGAGTGGGCTGCATGAGTTGCCCCCTTCATCTCAGTGGCCCACAAGACTGTCGTAACCTAGCTGGTGTCGTGCAATAGGATGGTTTTTCTAACTGTGCTTCCTAGCTAGAATTTGCGAGGGGTGCCAACTGAACCGTAGCAGCGCTGTGATTGGATGCAGATGGAGCACGTGGCTCTCGCTGTCAACGTTATGTGCCATCTGCACGCACCTCCCTCCACGTGCTCTTGCTTTAAGTGCGTGTCACTTTAGTAATACCGGTAGGGAAAAAATGATGCAGACAAAATCAGCAGAATCTGGCAACCCTGTGTGTGAACAAAATAGTCTTGTGGGCCACACATAGAACCCCAGCAGGCTGCATGTGGCCCTCAGGCTACAGGTTGCCCACCGCTGTGGGTCTCAGTCCCTGTCAATAAAATGGAGATAATAGCACTTCCCTACCTTAGGAAGGGGTTGTCAGGGAAAAAAACAATGAAGCTAGTGAGATGCTCAGGTACGATGGCATTGGAAGCCATGTATGTGTCTTACGCCTTGTCTGAATACTCAGGAAAGTTAAGGTAAATCAATTAAAAGTATGACGTTAATGTACATGCTCTCATTAAAAAGTAAAGTGACCTTGGACTGGTGTAATTTAATCCTCTTTGAGATTGGATTTATTGCATATGACAACAATCTGTAACCTACAAATCCCCCTCCCCTTCCTTTATGTACTGTGGTTGCAGAAATGCAAAAGGGATCATCTATCTTGACTGGTCTCTTCCCATATGTGTTAGCTCCTTAAGCTAAACAGTCTGTCCCACCTTGCATTTTGCTGTGACCTGGGAGCTGATTCGCCAGACCTGAAGAAGAGCTCTGCATGGCTTGGAAATTTGTCTCTCCCATCAACAGAAATCAGTCTAATAAAAGATATTACCTCATCTAGCTGGCCTCTCCTCCTTGAAAATTAATTAACAGCAAATTAGGACCGCTGTCCTCGGGCATGAAGGCATTAATTCTTCAAGGATTAAGGTCCAGTGACCTAAGATAACGAGAGCATCGCCCCCGGGAGAACACATTCTAATTTGTGTTTATTGACTTCACACCTTCCGCTGATATTTCTTAACTTTCCTAAGTGTCCCTGTATAGAAGAGCCCTCAGATCAGGACTTCTGAAAATACTGCAATGAAGACAGTTCCCTACTGCTTTGATTGATCAGTTGGTTTAGTTTTCCTTATGACTTCACACTGCCTGTTTTGGCCAGCAGGATTCCTGTTGGTGCTTATGATGTCAATAACAATGTCTGACTGACACAACCTTTACTTCAGGGGAACCTAAGACCTGGGGACCTCATCTGGTCCCTGGCTTACCTGGGTCCAGCCCCTAAGGCTTGGGACTCCCTCCCCCCAGCATTGGGGAGTCTGCACTGGAGCTGGGATAGGATGATAGGGGATGGATCATGCCTTCTCTGTTCATTCCCTTTGAAGCATCTGGTACCAGTCACCGTCAGCAGGAAGGATATTGAACTAGATAGACCACTGTCCTAGTATGGCCATTCTCCTGTTCCTACAGAATGCTGCAGGAGGGCGTTAGTGTAGGCACTCAGTGGGGTTCTTTCAACTTTGAAATTAGTCCACCTTCCCAATAGCTGGTAGTTGGTCTACCTTCCAAGAGCTTACTTACCCAAGCTGGTAGTTCGGTCCACCTTTCCAATAGCTGGTAGTTTGGTCTACCTTCCAAGAGCTTACTTACCTAAGCTGGTAGTTGGGTCCACCTTTCCAATAGCTGGTAGTTTGGTCTACCTTCCTAAGAGCTTACTTGTCTAAGCTGATAGTTGGGTCCAGCTTCCCAATAGCTGGTAGTTGGGTCCACCATCCCAAGAGCTGGTAGTTAGTTAGGTCTTCTTCCATTGCCCTAGCACTGTCTACACTGGGGGGTTAGGTCAACTTTGTAGACCTCTGTGTAGACGTGGATTAAGTTATTTCAAAATAACACTAGTTATTTCGAAATAATATTGTTGCGTAAACATATCCCCAGTGTCCTTCCCAGCTAGGACTCCCTCTTTGGTGCATCTACAGAGCACCCAAAATTCGAAATAAGATACACAATTTGCATAGCTTATTTCGAGCCCATTTCAAAATAAAGCACTATTTCGAGCCATCCCTTACTCCTCGTAGAATGAGGTTTACAGGGATGGCAAAATAGTGAGTCAGCTATATTTCGAAATAGCAGACACATTAAAAAAATGCGGGGTAGCTATTTTGAGATACCTCCGGTATCCCAAAATAGCACTGCAGTATAGACATACTCTTTGTGTCTGAACAGGGAGTTACAGAGCCTTGGGGTTGGTGGCTGGCTTTCCTCTGATGGAGCCACTTTGCAATCACAGTTGCATCTCGCAAGCGAAAGTAGTATGAGCTCTCTCTGTGCCAATGGCGGACTCATTAGCCACACTTCTTCTGAGGCCCAGCTGCCCTCTCCTAAATGTTGTCATGTGGAAATGTAATGGGAACTCTTGTGGAGCTGTGTTCTATTCCATGCAACGGTCTATTCCAGACTCCTGTAGAATGGAACCATGCCTCCGTGTCTGTATCAAGGCGCTTCATGGCTCTAGAGGAGTGTTGGGAATTCCAGTCAATCTCTAGAATGTTCAATGTATGTCAACTTTGAAATTAAAATACCTTTTTTAGCCCAAAGGCTGCTCAGTCCAATAGCACATTATAAACAATACCAATTACCAACTAACTTATTTTCCTCCCATAATTCCTGTAAACAGCGATCCGTTATTTGGAACCAGAACCAGAACTCACCACCTTTTCCAGGTGCTCCGTAGTTCTTGTTGTCTATGGGCTTTAAGAACAACTTGCCCTTATTTTGCTTACTCTTTCTGATACCCCTGTACAGTAGAAAGTTCCAGAGCATGCAGAACTACTTTTAATGTAGCCATTTTTTTATTCACCACTTTCGTGGCTCCTACTTCCTGATTTGGTCAAACAGGTCCAACAAGTTCAGCCTAGTAATTACTTATACCACATAAGCACCAGCCATCTTACTTTTGTCAGTTTAGGATGAGTGATATATCCCTTCAAGAAGGGTCGAGGGTTTCTCACCAAAGGATAGTTAGAGTAATATTCTTAGGCCATGTCTAGACTAAAACTGCTACCTATAAGGAGAGATTTACAAGAGTGGGAAGGGATGGAAAAGGAGTGGGGGGGGGCGGTCTAATAGAGGTCTGTAAAATCATGCGTGGTGTAGAGAAAGTAAATAATTATTCCTTGATATAACACAGGAACCAGGAGTCACCCAATGAAATGAGTAGACATCAGGTTTAAAACAAATGTAAAATAGTACTTTCGTCACACAGCGCACAGTCAATCTGTAGAATTTATTGCCATGAGATATTGAGAAAGCCAAAACTGGGTTCAAAAGAGTACCAGATAATTTCATAGGGGATAGGCCCGTCAATGGCTGTTAACCAGGATGGTCAACATTGTGATCTCATGCTCCGGGTGCCTCTGAACTTCAGACTACAGAAGTGAGACTGAATGATAGGGGATGGATCATGCCTTGTCTATTCATTCCTTCGGAAGCATCTCGTACTGGACACCGTCAGCAGGAAGGATATTGAGCTAGACCGACCACTGGTCTGACCTAGTATGGCCCTTCTCAAGTTCTTACAGAATGCTGCAGTAAGGCTTCAGTGTAGGCACTCGGGGGGTTTCTCAACTTTGAAATTAATCCACCTTCCCAAGAGCTGGTGGATGGGTCTTCTTCCATTGACCTTGCACTGTCTACACTGTGGGGGTTAGGTCGACTTAACTACATCCCTCAGGCATGGGGATTTTTTACGTCTTTGTGTGACCTCGCTGTGTCAATGTTTTATTGTTAACCAGTCCTAAGTGAGGGTAGGATTGCAGTGATGGGCACTGTCCTACGCTAGGGAAGCATAGATCCTGATGAAGCTGTTTGCCTCAGCGCTCTCCGTAGTCAGAAGCAGAATTATTATTATGCAAGTCCTTCTTGGAATGAGACCCTGGCATCATTTATTTCAGTAGCACTTTGTGTAAAATGTTCAAAAAGTCTAATCTCAATTTTAAACCATTTCTTAACCACGTAATAGCCCAAGTCTGACTAAACACTAACACAGGACAGAGTTTCAAAGTTACGTTGGTGTTTAACAATGCAGGTCGGCACTTACTGGCATTTTCAAAACCACCTAACTTTTTAAAATCAATAGGCGTTAGGCACCTAACCGGCTTAGAAGTTTTCAGAAATCCCTCAAGGTGCATATTTGCATCGTTAGGCACCTAAATCACTTAGGCACATTCAAAAATGATACCCTTGTGTATTCAGCTGCAGAATTCTGTTCAGGGTCTCAAACTGCACAAAGGCCCAGTGAATTTGGATCTGGAGATTTGATTTTGGCTATTGCTTCACTGGAAGTGGGATCAGTCCTTAATTAAGTGCAAGTAATTTTGGACCAATCGTGGCATGGCCTCCCAGCCTAGCTCATTTTTCTCATAGATAAATTGTTCACTGGCTGCTGTGTTGTCAAACCGACACCATTCCCTTCCCTGCTGGAGCGATTTGTGCGTGGCCTTCATAACTGCGCAGCTGGGTCTGGTACAGCAGTGCGAACTATAACTATATAGAACATTGCCTGGGCAGATGATGAATTAAAATACATAAAACCAATGATGCATTTTACGAGAGAGCAGGAGCATTTAGGGCTACCTCCCGCTCCCTGAAATACAATGGGAGCTTCACCCTGGACTTTCATGGTAGCAAGATCAGGCCGCTTATCTATGAGCATTTCTTTATACTGCCCCATTAAGAAAGAGAATACCATGTTAAAATTGTATTTAGGGTGTGAATTATGTACACTTAATATGTATAATAAATGGTTAGAAGGCACTTTAAAATTAATTGTGTCTTTCGTTTGGTGGAGATGTATTTGAAATAATGTAATGGACCAGATTCTGAGCCAGTGAAAACAGATGGAGCTCTGGAGTTACACACGGACAACCCCGGAAGACCTGGTTCCGTACCTAATAGAGGATAATGTGGCATCTGCTCATCTGACAGTTGTCTGCAATATCAAGAAGGAACTCGACTGAATTAAGTTAAATTGTGTTAAATAAGGTTAATGCCTTCCTATTCAGAGTGCCATTGTGTATGTGTTATTGTGCAATTTCAGGTATTTCCAAGGGAACAGTAAACTGCAGAGATGATTAGGGAAATTCACACAAGTCAAACATCGTCAAAGAAATGCCTCCTTCCCCCCGCTCCAACCTGCCAGAAAGTTATGCATATATTAGTTCAACTTAGACTCTCCGGGGCACTACCAATAAAGCAAGAGGGGCAGGTGTGGATGGGTAGCCTGGTTTTCATCTGGCTCAGGGTCTTCTCTGTGATCCAGGAAAGGAGCAGAACCTGACGCCTGAGGATCGTAATGCTTAGGGTAGAGCGGGAAGGACTAGGCCTGCCAGAATTCTGGTAAGCTAATTAGCAGAGGTAGGTTCTTTCCTTGTTTTTAATCGGTGTGCTTTGTAATGTAATGTAATCATATATATAGTAGCCCATTGTCTGTGAGTCTGTAATGCTGAAGTACACGGCTGCGCCCCCGGCCATGTACATCAGCACCCCCCCTTTCCCCTCTCTCCATAGCTGTGCCGCTCAGCTGGGCCCTGGAGGGGGAGCAAGTGGTGGCAAGCGTGGGGAGTGTGGACCCCAAACGGCCGCTTACCGCCGCTTGCTTCCCGGCCGCGGCCCAGTTGTGTGGAGCTGGTGCTGCACCGCTCAGCTGAGCCCCGGTGGGACAGGAAGGGGGGCGGGGCGGTGATGTACACAGCCATAGGGCGGGGCCATGTATGTCACCGCCCCCCTTCCTCTTCCTACCATGGTGCTGAGTGGTGCGGCCCTCAGTCAGGCCGCCGCGGGTGGGGGGGGCAGTGACGTAGACAGTCCTGGCCGTGTACGTCACTACCCTGCCCCTCCTCCCTCGCGGTGGCCTGGCTGAGCATGCAACACTCAGCCGAGCCGCCATAAAGGGAGGGGAAGGGGGTGGCGCGGTGACGTACACAGCCAGGGGGTGGGGCCATGTATATCACCGCCCCCTTCCCCTCCCGCTGTGGCACTCAGCTGAGTGCTGCGCCCCTCAGCCGGGCCGCCAGGGGAGCCAGCAGCACAAGGGGCCGTTTGGGCTCCCCCAGGGTGGGAGGGGAAGGCAGGGTGGTGATGTACACAGCCCTGCCTCCTGGCCGTGTACGCCACCCCCCACCGCTCCCCTCCCTCGCGGCAGCCTGGCTGAGCAGGCAGCACTCAGCCAAGCACCACGGGAGGAGGGAAGGGGAAGGAGAGAGACGGAGGGGAAAGAGAGGCAGGAGGAGGAGGAGAAGAAAAAAGGAGAGCGAGAGGCAGGAGGGGGAGAAGAGAAAGAAAGAGACGGAGAGAGAGGAGAGCTGAGAGAGAGGGGGGAGGCAGTAGGAGGAGAGAGAGGGAGAGAGACGGAGCGAGAGAGCTCAGGAGAGAAGACCTGAAAATCCTGTCTTATGACAGGCTAATTGGCTAGTGCTTGTATAGTAGGCTTGCATAGGAAGTGCTCTGTGGTAACTTATAGCCAGGCCCGTCAATGAAGACGAGCCAGGGGGGAAGTTGTTCTGGGGCCTGGTGATAAAAAGGGTCCTGAGGCTCCTGGCCACCACTACCACAGCAGTGCCAGCAGCCAGAGAGCTGGGCCCTTTCAATGGCCTCCGGACCAATGCGTAGCATATTCCAGGCAGCTCTGAGGGCTAGCTGTTGGAGTGGAGGGTCAGTGACGTTAGGGTTACCAGGTAGACCCCCCCCCCCAAAAAAAACAGACAAACTTGATCATGGGGGGAGGGGAGACCAGACGGGAGGGGGGCGGGGCTGGCTGGGAGGAATAGGGGGCAGGAAGCAGAGCTGGGGGGGTCGGGGGCCACAAGGCTGGTCAGGAGAAAGGGGGGGCGGGAAGCACAGCTGGGGGGGTCGGGGGCCGCGAGGCTGGTCAGGAGAAAGGGGGGGCGGGAAGCAGAGCTTGCGGGGGTAGGGGCATGTGCAGCAGCGCTGGCCAGGGTAGATCAGGAAGAGGAACAGGCTGGCAGGAAGCAGAGCTGGGGGGCGGTGCAGGGGGGCTGGCCGGGGAAGATCAGGAGGGGAAGTGGGAGAACCAGCTGGCTGGGAGGGGGGTGGGGTGAACAAATTGGCCGGCATGGAGCGGGACTGACCCAGGCATTTGCAGATCCCAGGGCGCTGCCTGTCACGCGCAGGCTCCTGGCGACGCAGGAGCGAAGAGGAGGCTTCCCTTCCTCCTCACTCTCAACCAACTGAAGGCTCCCAGTGGGAATCACAGCCCCGCCTCCCAGCTGGGACTCCCAGCCGCTCCCCCCGCCCACGCCAGGCTTCCGTCCAGTGCGCAGCCAGAAAAATCAGAAAATACCGGATATTGCACATTGCACATGTCTGGTATTGTCTATTTCTTTTTACTGGACAGAGAGCACAAATACTGGACTGTCCAGTACAATACTGGACACCTGGCAACCCTAAGCACAGTATGGAACACTCCAGGTAGCGCTGAGGGCTAGCTGCCCATAACCCCGCCCCTTCTGCCTAAGGCCCCGCCCCTTCCAGCATTGTGGAGCCAGGTCTCCCCTCACACATCTTGCCCTGAGATCCACAAGTCTGTCCCACTCCCCCACCCCCACGCCTATAACTGCCAACTGCTTTCGCTCTCTATAGAGAAAGCAAGCAGGTATCCTTGGGCAAGCTGTGTGTGCTGGGAAATACACAGTGAAGGCAGGGAACTGTGTCCCATTCTGTCCCCCCCCCCACCCACTACAGAAAGGATGTGGATGCATTGGAGAGGGTCCAGCAGAGGGCAACCAAAATGATCAGGGGTCTGGAGCACATGACTTATGAGGAGAGGCTGAGGGATTTGGGCTTATTTAGTCTGCAGAAGAGAAGAGTGAGGGGGGATTTGAGAGCAGCCTTCAACTTCCTAAAGAGAGGTTCCAAAGAGGATGGAGAGAGGCTGTTCTCAGTAGAGACGAATGGCAGAACGAGGAGCAATGGTCTCAAGTTACAGCGGGGGAGGTCTAGGTTGGATATTAGGAAAAACTATTTCACTAGGAGGGTGGGGAAGCACTGGGATGGGTTCCCTAGGGAGGTGGTGGAATCTCCATTCCTAGAGGTTTTTAAGTCCTGGCTTGACAAAGCCCTGGCTGGGATGTTTTTGTTGGGATTGGTCCTCCTTTAAGCAGGGGGCTAGACATGATGACCTTCTGAGGTCTCTTCCAGCCCTCGGATTCTATGCTTCTATAGCTGGGCAACTTGAGAATATACTGTTTGGAAAGGAGAAAGAGGGAGGATCTCTACCCAAAAAGGCAACATCTGGGAATTTGGAAGCTAGGAAAGGGTGCCCTTGCTGAACCACAGAGGGGAAATACAGTTGACCTGAACTATGACACTTTGTTCTATTCTTAGCTCTGTTCCTAGCTCTGCCACTGGCTTGCTGGGTGACCTCAGGCAAGTCTTTTTAACCTCTCCATGCCTCCATTTCCCAGCTGTAAAAATGGGGTTCATAATACTTTCCCTATTTGTAAAGAAGTTTGAAATTATTAGAAAAAATGCAGTGTAAGCACTAGGTGGTATTATCATAATTCATAGCAAAGAAATGCATACCTGCTCCTTATAAATGTATTACACATGCTGCAAAAATGCCAGTTATGTATGCCCAGGAGCTATATTAAGGTAGAATGTGATTTAGCAATTATTTGGACTAATTTAGTTGGGTACAATGGGGATAGATAAGGTAGGTTTCTCTGATAAAGCATTATTCTTATCTCAAGTCTGAGTCTGTTTACATTTGTATTTGAATATTTTATCCTGTTTCTCTCAAATTATATTTTGATGTTTAATAGAGTCATTGTTTGTTACCAACCGTGCAGCTACTGTTAACGTGATCCAATTAAACTGGCAGTGGCGTTTCTAAATTCACTTCAGCAAATAATATGAAAATAATATTCTCCGCGGCAAGTTTAGAATTGAGAGCAGGTAACCATAACCGAATCTGTCACTGAAACTTAGAATCTCCAGCAATTCCATGACTGAGCCTGGAATTTTCCTGACTGAAGAGCCCAGACAGCTGCCAAAAGCAACTTTAGTTCCCATCTATCAAAGTGAAATACTAGGCCTCTGTCCTTGAGTCTTTGGATATTTGGATTTGAGTGGCGTGGCGCCAAATGTAACAAATGGAAGAGCACAGGCCAAGAAATAAACACAAAATAGACTTGTCTGCTGCAGCCAGGACAGTGTTTATGGGAAGAGCTGCTAGATTATTCCAAATGTTTGTGATGCAATATCATTATGTACTGCTAGGAGTATTTTATTACTCTGTATTTAGCATACTTTGTAATTATGGCATCCAGGAAGCTTTGTCTGGAGCGGTAGAGCTTGCATGTGCTCCGTTTGTTTGAAGTTTTTGATGGTCTGCTGCAAATGCTTTTCAGTGCTAAACTGGTGTTATCATCCATGGGTTCTCTGCTATATTTGCAATGAGAGTTATCAGCCGTCTGTCAACAGAGATTGACATGTGCTGCCAAATGCTGAGTGGAGTCCAGGGGAGGCAAAGGATGGCAGCAGTATAGTCTGGAATTAATCTCTGTGCAGAGAATCCATACAAAGCCTAGGAGAGGATCTTAAGAGGGGCATGCAACCGCTGTACTGGCTTGAATTTTACCCATTGTGAAATGACAGTCTCAGCGTCTCACGCTATTACTGCCATGTTTTCAATGAGATCAAAGTCACCTGTGTCCATAATGTTGATATGCTCCATTGGAGCTGCCCAGTGGGCAAAATTCTCTAGTGTGGCCACCTAAGTTGCACTTGCTGGAAATTTTAAGGCTCACCCTACTGTCTGATTGGTTGTCCATGTTATCCACTAATCTTGCGTATGGCTGTGGTTCATACCAGCTGCTTCAGAGTGTAAGCCAGGGTCTGAATAAGTTCTCTTCTGGCAACTAGTTATGAAGAGGGGGAGAAGGCTTCAGGAGGTGATCGTATTTGCATGGACATGCCTCCTGTACCTCAGGATTCAGATGGGGCTCCTATGCCTATGTGACAGGTTTCAGAGAGGTAGCCATGTTAGTCTGTTTACGTGAAAACAAGGAATCTGGTGGCCCTTTAAAGATGAACTAATGTATGAGGGCATAAGCTTTTGTGAGTTACGACTCGCTGAAGAAAGGAGGCTGTCCAATATACTGAAGGTGGGTGTTTACCTGCTTTTGAACTAGTGGGTTTTTCCCCATATATATGCTTATTTCCCTCTCCATGGGTATGTCTACACTTGCACCCTCTTTTGAGAGAGTGATGCAAATGAAGGCATTCAAAATTGCAAATGAAGCCGGGATTTAAATATCCTGCGCTTCATCTGCATATTTGCGTTATGGCGCTATTTTGAAATAGCACTGTTTCGAAATAACAGACGCTGTTAAGACACGGTTATTTCGAGAGATGACCCTTCTCTTGAAATAACCCTTATTCCTCATACAATGAGGTTTACCAGTTATTTCGAGAGAAGGGTTTCTCTCGAAATAACCGCGTCTTTAAAAGCGTCTGTTATTTCAAAATAGCACTATTTCGAAAAAGCGCCATAATGCGAATATGCAAATGAAGCACAGGATATTTAAATCCTGGCTTCATTTGCAATTTCGAATATCTTCATTTGCATCCCTCTCTCAAAAGAGGGTGCAAGTGTAGACATACCCCATTTTATTAATAGCTTATGTTGCTTATACCCAGTCTCAGTGCTTGCGTGTGAGGAAGTACTGCCTGGTAGGGTGTGTCTACACAGAAATAAAAAACCCATAACATTGTGACTTGGGCTCGTGGGGCTAGGACTGTATGGCTAAAAATGCAATGGAGACATTCAGGCATAGCCTAGAAACCAGGCTCTGAGGCCCTCTTTGCTTGTGAAGTCTCAGAGCATGGGCTCCGGATGGTGCTGTTAATGTCTACACGGTAATTTTAGCCTTGTTACCTGAGCCATGTAAGCTCAAATCAGCTGACAGGGGCCAGCTACGGCCTTGCTCTGGGTTGTTTACTGCAGTGTAGACGTATCCAGAGCAGTGCCCTCGGGTCTTGTTTCATTCTCCCATGTGACAGGGAGTGTAGATTCAAGCCACTTCTGTTCTGAAAAGTAAAGCGAAAGCGTTGGACATTGAACCTAGCCCATATTGTTGAGAGCAAAAAGGTTACAAGAGGAAAAAGTAAAACCCCCATGATGGACAATTATGCAATACAGAGGAAATTTGTTCTTAAACCCAGCCAATCACTAGTTGGTTTACATTATTTAACCAGCACAAATGTCAGAGGAAGCCTACTATGACGACACCTGGATTTAGACACTGATTATAATTATGCTTAAACTGGGCTTCAGGATAAAGTCCCCACCAAATCCAAGGCCAGATTCCATAAACCATTCTCATGATATTTCAGCACCAAATGGCATAAAGCTCAAGAGATTGTGCTGATGTTGCAAGATTCCCACTGTTTTATGAGACAGGGAATTGAGTCTCACCCTGGGGAGCACTATCTAACCAGGATTCAGAAAATCGGGATCTTTTGGATTAGGCTCTGCCTGGGTGTCAAGACTATGAGGCTTAGCCAGCAGCCTGGGGAGTAAGGGGTTAATTATGTCCCTTACCGAACCAGGTAGCCAGCAGCCAATAGAAATGTAGGTAGGAATTTCAAACTGGGACAAAGGAATTTTTGGTTTTTCCCTCCTTTGTCTCTGGGCAGTTTCTCTCCAGCTACTGAGGGGGACAGACAACATGTCTTGCTCCAAGACTCTTCACTTTCTGTATGTAGGGAAAAGTTTAGATAAATCTTTGTTTTGTTTGGGAATGGGAATCTGATGTCTGTGCATTTAAAAATGGGTTTTCCTCTCCTTTGTAACTAAGCTCTTGGCCCATAGAGGGTCTCCCCATGAGTATATTAATTGGTGACTTTTCCATCTAGTCATTATGCTTGTAACAGGAGTATTGTGGTGGTAATAAAGGTTCTTTCTCTTTCTTTTTTATTAACCTGGTATTGGTTATTTTTGTGTGTGTCCTGGTTTAGTTGTAGGGCTGAGATTTCCCAAGCAATCTCTTCCCTTGCTTTCTTATCATTACTTGGGTGGTGGCAGGAGATTTTTATCCCAAAATCTAGGTTTTTAAGTTTTATACCAAAGCCTGGAAAGATAAGGTTTTGGGTACTTTTGCGGGCTCCCACTTCTGCATTTATCATGCCAGAGTGGGGAAAAAGTCTTGACACTTGGAATCAAAGCCAAATCCAAATCCTCCAACCTTGATGGTGAAGACTGGGGCAAAGAAATCATTCAGCTTCGCAGCTGTGTCCTTATCTAAATTGTTTCTTTTGGTTCCTGCAGGTGGAGCAGACCACCGATTCTTTCACAGGCTTAACATATGAACATAAGAACGGCCATACTGGGTCAGATCACAGATCCATCTAGCCCAGCACCCTGTCTTCTGACAGTGGCCAATGATAGGTGCCCCCAGAGGGAATGAACAGAACAGGGAATCATCAAGTGATCCCTCTCCTGTTGCCCATTCATAGCTTCTGACAAACAGAGGCCAGGGACACCATTCCTGCCCATTCTAGCTAATAGCCATTGATAGACCTAACCTCCATGAATCTATCTAGCTCTTTTTTGAACCCTATTAAAGTCCTGGTCTTCACAGCATCCTCTGGCAAGGAGTTCCACATGTTGACTGTGTGCTGTGTGAAGAAAAACATCCTTTTGTTTGTTTTAAATGTGCTACCTATTAGTTTCATTTGGTGACCCCTAGTTCTTATGTTATGGGAACAAGTAAATAACGTTTCCTTATTCACTTTCTCCACACCCGTCATGATTTTATAGACCTCTTATCATATCCCCCCTTAGTTTCCTCTTTTCTAAGATGAAAAGTCCAAGCTTTTTAATCTCTCTTCATATGGCAGCTGTTCCAAATCCTTACTCATTTGTGTTGCCTTTTTCTGAACTTTTTCCAATGTCAATATATCTTTTTTCACCTGCTGCTATGTACTCACAACTTTCACTTCCTCTTATCAAGGGGTTTTCCATGGGAATATGCCTCCAGTGATCTCTGTAGTACCTGCTCTCAAGAACTAACAACATTGGACCAGACTCTTAGCAACTGTAAACTGGAGTAGCTCTCTGAATTTCAACACATCTCCTTTTGATTAGTGTAAGACTGTTATGTAAATTGAAATCATCTGGATAACATTTGTATTGATCTTTATGGTTTGCACCCAGACTGTTATACACAGAAGTCCCACTGCCATGTTTTCCCTCTGCTTTTTCATCCTGCCCAAGCTCTGCATTCAATCTTAACAATGTCTTTTTAGTTCAGCCTCCTAAGGAGAGCCTGTATGGCTTTGAACGTAATTGGTTTTAGCCTCATTAGCTTCCTTTCACCATCAGTGGCATCTAGGCCTCTGAATTCTACGCTACAACAAATTGGTGAATGAGGCTCACAAATACTTTTGATTGCCTAATAACCGTTTCCTCTCTCTTCAGACATGATTCATGAACCTTCTGTTTTGATACAAGGGTGTTTTGATACAAGTTGGATCCACAGTAGCCCCGCTACTCAGGAGTACAGTAACGAGTCCGTGGATTCAGGTTACAAGGTCATGATGTTTCTTGAATCAGGCATCATAGGGATGAACTCACACATGTGTTTCAGCTGGAGGCTGCAGTTTCATACTGACACGAGCAGCTGTGGGAGAATATGGAACTCCACCGGGAGATTTTCGATGCAGACTCATTCCAGAGGCAATCACTGAAGACATCCCTGTCTTCGGCTAGAATATCTCAGCCACAGCGGTGATGAGCATGAGAAAGGCAGTCTGATGGGCAGCTGGCTATTTAGATCGATGCTAAAATGTTCAAAGGTCCCATTTTCAATATAGGTGGAACTTCTCTAAACCGGGATCTCTGGTCCGGCAACATCTGTGGTCCAGTTGGTGGCTGGGAGCTCTGCAGGCCGGCAGCAAGCGGCCCAGTGGGGCCAGGAACCTGGTGCAGGGCAGCAGGGCTGCCTGGAGCAGCTAGTTGCCACGCAACTGGCAGCAGAGTTGCCCAGAGAGGCCAGGAAGCCCGATGGAGCTAGTAGGGCTTTAGAGTCGGCAGCGGGGCCAGGCAGTGGGGCCAGCAGCAGGGAGGTGGTAGGGAGGCCAGAAATGGTCTGGCAAAACCTCTTAACTGATCAGGGATGTCCAACCTGTAGTAACTTCGGGCCGGATTATTAAAAGTATGTAGGCACCTAAAGCTGTAGCTAGGCACCTAATTGGATCTCCAACAATTTCTAATTGCCTAACTCCAATTGATTTCATTAAATGTCAATGGAGCTGTGCCAGGGCCACCCCTAGGGAGGGTAAATGGCTGGCACAATCCCTGTGACTCAGGCCCCACCATGCCTCTTCCTGCCCCTGTTCCACCCTCTTCTGCGCCCCGTCTCTCAGGCCCCTTCCCCCGAGAGATGTGAGCCAGGCATTACCATAGCGCCTGGCAAGAGACGGCAGCCAGGGTTACCCCCTCACTTAGCCCAGTGGCAGAAGCCTCAGGAAGAAGTGACCCAGCAGCCTGCTCTGTTCTGCTGCCCATCGTCTCGCCAGGTTGCTCTGCTTCCCATCCATAGGATGCTTGAGGCAGGTGCCCCCAAAGCACAGGGCTCGGGGCAGCCTCCTTGAACTGTCCTATGGATGGGGCGGCTCTGAGTTGTGCTGGCTGTGACCAGCTGAAGATCCGGCCTCTAGTCCGCAGGGGTAAGCCCTGTTGAAGCAAAACAGGCCTCTCTGTGGTTAGGTGGCTGACAAACAGCTTTATTGATCCATAAGGCATAAAGTGAGCCAAACGTGGTCCCAGCAGAGCCAGGCCCAGTAAGGCTCGCTAATACAATCAATCCTAGTATCTTTATACCCTTAACCAAACAAGTCTGACGTCAGGGCATCCAATTACAGAAATCATCAATTAAACTTAGAAAAGCAAAACCGTTATCAGCAGGAAAGGAGCAGGTAAGAAGGAGTGAGCGCTCTCTCTCAAAACAGCTCAGTTAACACATTCCAACAGCTCATCCTTCTGGCCTTGCACATGGGGTGATAGAACATAAGAACGTAAGAATGGCCGTACTGGGTCAGACCAAAGGTCCGTCTAGCCCAGTATCTTGTCTGCTGACAGTGACCAGCACCAGGTGCCCCAGAGAGGGTGGACCGAAGACAATGATCAAGCGATTTGTTCACTCACTGGCGTACGTGCAAAAGCAAGAAGCTGAAATGGTTTCTGTTATACAAGATGGCTTCTAGCTAAATATGAAAATGGTTTCCACAGCCCTTGAACATTACGGACCCAAGGTTTCTCTTACTGCAGATGTGCTGCTTCTAAATGGAATTTGCAAGCTTCTCTCCCAGCCGTGTGGAGAGAGTCTTTCAGATGGGATTTCCTTGGATTTAGCCGCACACAGGGATGATTTTTATAGCCTGACCTTGTTCTGAGCAGTGACGATCTCAGCGCCATTGTTCCTCTCCGACCGCGCAGACTCAACACCTTCCTGATAGATGTCTATCCAACCTTGCTCTTAAATATTTCCAGTGGTGGAGCCTCCCTAGGCAACTGATGCCAGTGTTATGGAGATCCACCATGTTGTTAGCTACAGAGGGCTATTGGCTGACGTGGGTTCCCATATGTCCCTTTGAGTCCTCGTGGACTTGGCTTGCCATACAGGCAGGGCCGTCCCTAGGGCATGGAGCAAGTGCTCTGGGCTGTGCACTGGTGGTGGAGGGGGGGTTGCTCTCCAGGATGGAGCAGCCACCAGTAGCTCCCTTACCAAAACTTCTGCCTCCCCCAGCAGCAGGCCCTGCAGACCAGCACCTCCCCCTCCTTCTCAGTGCCTACCATCTGCCATGGACCAGATGTTTTGTGGGGTCCGGAGGTGCTGACGGAGAGGGGAGAGGAGGCACAGCGCACTTGGGGGAGAGGGTGGAAGTGAGTATGGAAGAGGTGAGGCATAGTAGAAAAGGGGGTCTGGAACGAGGGCAGGAAGAGGCAGGGCAGGGGTGGGGTTTTGTGGGAAAGGGAGAAGGTGGGATAGGGCCTGGGCGGAGCCAGAGGGCTACGCCCAGTGGATTAGAAACTCAGTGCCTATGTCTCAGGCCCTGCCCCCTGCTAGGCACAGCCCTGCATACAGGATCTGAAGAGGGGTTCGTTCACCACAGGGCTGCAGTGAGGGAGATAACCAAAGCTCTGTTGCCGTGGCCTTGCTATCAAAACACTTTCTGAATCTGGAAAACGGCCCAAACTCTTACTTAGCAAACTCCGCCAATGGGGCTGTTGCATCAGTGCTGTGCCACAGGCTCAGGCCCACCAGCTCTTTTTGTTGGCCTTTAATCTCCAGCCCCTTCTTCAGCATCATCTGAGCAGACCCCCTGGAAAGAACACTGGGGGGGTGGGGGTGGGGGTGGGGGAGAAAGGCAGGTACATATTGCACAGGGCGGGAGGGCAGAGGAGCTGTTGAAAGGATTCTATTTTCAAGCTGATCTTATTTTATAATCATAATCACCATCTTCCTCAGTGTCTTACCCTTCCCGGGGACGATAAAGAAGAGTGAGCGACACCAGACGCCCTGCCTGGAATCTCTCTAAACTGGATAAGAGACAGACCCAAGGAAATACGAGAAGAGGGATGTGATTGTTTCATCGATTTCTATTGGGTTTATGTTCTTTTAAATGGGTTCTTTTAATTAAAACACTGTCGATGCGTTACTAAACCTCCCGCCTGGCACTGACTGTGCTCAGAGAATGACATTTCTCCTGAACTGCAGCAATTTCCCCGCTCTCTGCTTTGGTTAAGTTCTCTTCTTACTCTGTGGAACCTTGAGTGACCCTCTGCCAGCTCCGAAAGCTCTCCAAAATCCATCCTACTCCTGCACGGTGGGGTCCAGTAGTGGTACAGTGAAGGATATGATGAGGGGTGTTACAGGTCCTGTGGTGATTCACAAACACAATTATGGGAAGATGTTTCAAACCCTGCCAAAAAGAACCTATGGACCCCAGGTAGTGCGTCGCTTGAGGTGGCATCATTTCAGTATAGCTTGCTATTAGGCGGTGCATGGTAAAAGGTGCTCTGCAAATGCCTCTTGCAGCATGCAACCACTTTATTAACTGTTAACATAGAGATAAAACTACAAATTCGTATGAGCCAGTAGATGGGGACATTTCCGGTAACAATATGGGAGGGGTGTACAGTGCTTTTTTTTGGGACGGTACTGCCTGGAACAGCATACCAACACCTATTTTCCCAGCCCAAAGAAAAAGAATGGGATTTCCCACCTGCATACTGGCATCAGTTTTTCTGAGGCAGCTCGGTTCCTGATGGAAGCTCGGGGTGAGGCATTTTTTTTTTCTGGCTCATGGTGGGTTTTTTTTCTGGATCTTAAAGAGGCCGCGACCGCATTTCAGACCCCAGCACAGGTTTTTTTTGGGGGGGGAGGGGGGGTTGCTCAACAAGTTTGTCCCAGAGTACTGGCAACTTTTTTCTTACAAAAAAGCACTGTATGTAGATAGAGATAGAGATAGAGATAGAGATTAGAGATAGAGATAGAGAGATTTTTTTACAGATTGAACCTCTGTAGTCCAGAACTCTCTGGTTCAGAAACATCCTTTGTCCGGCATGATATGATTTTCGTTAGCCGGATGTCCATTTTTCATGGGCATGGCCAAGTTTTCCACGGTCCCATAAAGTTTCTTTAAAGCCACCAGTCTTGGCTCTCAGTGTTCTGAGCTGTTGTTTAGCTCTAATTTACCCCTAAATGTCTTTTGTGAGCCCAGTAAGCAGTGGAAGAGTTGAGAATGCTGCTAGACAATATTGACCTCCCACAGTGTGGAAAATTCTCTGGTTCAGAACCATTCAGGTCCAGAGGGTTCCGGACTAGAGAGGTTCAACCTGTACATATAATAACACCAGCAACTTCTTAAGTAGGTGTGTAGTTTGCCTGACTAGTGTAAACAAAGCCATAACCATTTATTTTACTCCACAGATTATACAATGGTTATTCCTGGTCCATGCTAGGCAGTTTTACCATGATTCTGTAGATATAGTGTCTTTATCTTTAACCTTTGGCGGGTGAAACTAATCCACAGGGACTAAGCAAGAACAAGCACAGCTTTGAAAAGAAATAGACTAGACAATTTAAGAAAAGAATAGTAGGATGCAGTAAAGAGAGGAGATGAGAAGAGCTGTATTATAAGGGGGAAAATGCCTCTTTAGTTTGCAGGAAAAAATCTTTAAATATCCCCAACACTCCAAAATCACTCATGAGTTCAATTCTACTATCTGTACACTCAGTTGCTAAGCCCCGGCAATAAACAATCTTCTGGCAGGCCCTCCAAAGACATAAGATTTGATTACAAATCATTAGATGTCTTTCTTTTAAACATGAATAAACCAACTTTGAGATTCTTTTTCATTGTCCTCTGCTGTTGGAGTCTTGGGGGCAGAAAAGCGGGTCACACTCCTCATTTTTTGAGGCGTAACGTTAGTTCGAACCAAGCGGTTTGATTCGAACTAACGCGTCCTAGCATGCACTTCCTGGTTCGAATCAGCTGTTGAGCGGAATAGTGCATGGGCGAGATTATGCTAGTGAAGCTTGGGATATTTAAATCCCCGCTTCATTAGCAATTTCGGTCACCTACATTTCCATCCCTAGCTCGAACTAGGGAGCAAGTGTAGACGTACCCCAAGCTGAGATTCTCCCATTATACCATGAATTCAGGGCCGGGGGCTTTAATAAAGCCATGCATTTTGAAATGGATCATCAGAGACTGCCATGCTGCAATAGTACCTTACTCACCAAATAGCTCCATTGACATCTGTGTGCATATTCAAATAATAAGTTAATAACCTGAATAGGGGTAGCAGAATATGGGCCTTGATGAACAACAGCATTGTTCAGCGGCAATGGGATTTGAGCACCCAATGGCAGAGGTCATGAAGGGGCCTGAAGTTCAGCTGGGCAGCTGCTCCACCCTGGTGTCTCAAATTGGGCAGCCAAATTCCCTAATCAATTCTGAAAACCTTGGGCATCCCCAGATCCACTGATGGGGGAGCCAAATGCTCCAGAGCCAAGTGATTCAAAAGGGGGTCCTGGCCACTCTGGCTGCAGCTGCGGAGCGGTGGCGACTAGAGCCCAGAGCCTTTTAATTGGCTGCCGGAGTATCGCGCGATGTGCTCCAGGTGGTGCTGAGGGCTGAGGAGGGCACAGCATGCTCCAGTGCTGAGGATTGGCTGTCCACAGCTCCGCCCCTTCTGCCAGAGGCCCCGCCTCTTCAAGGAACACAGAACTAGCCCCCTACACCTCCTGAGTAGCTCTATTTCCTGTGGTCTCTGTAAAAGACAAATAGAAAGCCCCAGAAAGATTCCCAACTAATGTTAAATCTGATTTATTGGGTTGTGGGTAATACACACTAGGGAGAGAACAGGCCACACAGGCAGTGCGTGCAGCAGCGAGAGAAACATTAATGATAAATTAATGTCACTGCTGTATAATTTATTTATTCAAGTGGGTTTTTTTCATTTTAACCCAAAACGACAGGATTTTAAGTTAATCCCCCGAAGTGCTGAGAGGCAGCAGAGAGGCTGCACATTTATACCTCCAGATATGACCTGATACTAAAACTGTGAGAACGTAGCCTGCAGGCACTGAAAGCAGACTTGGTTTATAGAGTTTCCCTTCCAGCCAGGTTTGTCAAAGGAGTTTTTAAGCACTGTGAGCTTGTCTAGCAAATCTGGGTACTGTTTCAAGCCAACCTAGACCATTTTACAGTTTGGTGCTAAAAAAAAAAAATCCAGACAGAGACCAAAAGCAGGTGAACCACAACTTGTGTTTGCTTTACCTTTTTTGGCTCATTTTGAGTTGGAATGTTATTTTGTTGTTATTAGCCTCCAATGAGTTTACAGTCTGAGGCTACGTCTAGATTGCATTCTTCTGTCAACAGCGGGGTGCAAATCAAGCACATCAAAATTGCTAATGAAGCAGGGATTTAAATATCCCATGCCTCATTAGCATAAACATGGCTGCCACTTTTTTTTCAAAATGGAGATTTTTCGGAAAAAAACGGCAGTCTAGACGCAGCTCTGTCGAAAATAAAGCCTTTTTCAACAGATTGTGTAAACCTCATTTTTTGAGGAATATAGGATCTGTCAAAAAAGGGTTTATTTTCGACAGATCCACAGCTAGACTGACTTTTTTTCCTGAAAAAACACCATTTAAAAAAAAAGCAGTGGCCATGTTTATGCTAATGAGGGGCGGGATATTTAAATCCCTGCCTCATTAGCAATTTCAATGTGCTTGATTTGAATCCCTCTGTCCACAGAATGCAGTCTAGATGTAGCCTAAGTGGACCAGGTGGAGAAAAGTACCCTCCTTGACAGTTGAGGAAGCTGATTCAGGGAGCAATGAAATCACACCTCTAAGGAGACAAAAGGAATCTGGGAATTGATCTCAGATCCCCATGTCTTAAATGCCCGGCCATCTGTTGCTCTCGACTCAACAGCAGAGGGATGATCATTATGAAGCACAAACAGGAATCAAGATAGCCACTGTATTCAGGTCTAATTAAGGTAATTCCTCCCACCTTGTCTGTACTTGTCAGCGGATACTACAACTACAACCAGATGATGCCATGAGAATGCGTGAGGCACTAGATCACATCAAAGTATACTTAGGTGAGATTTCTTTTAAATTACTTTTGCACTGCATGCCTTGAACAGCAATTCTTGGGTGAATTTTCCAGGCAGCGTTGGCAGCAACAAGAGCGTTTAGGCAGGTTCTCTTTTCGCTCTTGATGGAAGAGGGTGCTTGACAGATGCTTGTCAGTTTCTCCACAGTCTCCACCATCGTTTGTCAGCATCTCTGACGCTGTTTGCCACTGCCGCTGCTCACGGCAGCCACTCTGATAGCCCCCTCTCCTTGCAATATTGTGCTGTGAGATTCCAGCACTTAGCCCAGTTCTCAGTGATTTCCTGGGAACCTCTCAGCTCTTGCCTTTCCCATGCTCTCGTGAGAGTGCTAATGTAACAGCCAGGAGGCTCCCATGAATCTAGCCAACCTCATTTCATAGACTGTTGGAGGATCAAGTGGCTTGTGGGACCTTTTAAACAGAACCACGTCACCAGCCCCAACAATTGGTCCCTATTCTCCTGACTGTCCCTTGCTTAGTGAGTAAGACTGGGACACGGTGACCCTCTCAAGAAGCTAACGCTATGCAGAGTCCTGCTGTCCTTTTCTCATAGTCAGGAAAATGCTCCATTCATAGGTACTGATTTCCCCTCTGATGGGTGGATTGTCCCCACTCCCATTCCACCCTGTCCTCTCATTTGCTGCTACATGCCTGCTCCAGCTGCTGCTCCAGCCCTGGGGGCTGACTGCTGTGACAAGGTCAGGCCAGAGGCTTGCCTATCTCCTAAAACTTCAATGACCTCGAAAGGTCATCAAGTCTAGTCCCTTGCCTTTGTAGTAGGACCAAGTACCATCCCTGACAAATTTTTGCCCTAAATGGCCTCCACAAGAATTGAACTCATAACTCTGGGTTTAGCAGACCACTGCTCAAACCACTGAGCTATCCCTCCCCAGGCTACTACAGAGTGGGGCAAGGGCAGCCCTCAAAGGGTAAAAGGCCTGCTAATTGGCAGGGCAGGGCAGCAGGACAATTAGGAGCAGCTGGTAGGGAGCTGGCCCAGACAGATTGGGGCCAGCTGACTCCATTTCAGGCCTGTTGGAGGCCTTGAAAAGCCTCCCCAGTTTGAAAGGGGGAGGGAGAATGAAAGGACAGAAGGAGAGTGAAACAAAGGCTTAGCAGTTACAGAGCTGGAAACAGCAGGGGAGGCAGTCCCAGAAGGAGTGGCTGGGCTTAGCTCCCAGAAACCAGCTGTAAGCACCAACCCCTGACAAAGGGGGAAGGCTGCCGGCCCACACACTGGCTAGGGAAAGTGGGACCCTTGTCACAATGCTGGATGCTTTCCTAGGCCTAGCCCCTGCTACGCTTCCAAAATTGGTCGCATTTCAATTCCTGCACGTGGCCCTGCTGGCAATGCAGGTCTGTTTGCTGACCCCCACAGCAGAACAGGAACAGCCGTGAAGGCATAGTTTGGTCCAGAGGGCTTTGCCTGTGGTTCATTACTAGACGTCAGGGGAGAGCTCCTTCAGACCGTGCTTGCACGTGTAACAGCGCTCACCCAGAGCCTCGTAAACAGACCTTATGCCGAAAGGGCAGCGTTGCTCTTTTATTCGCATAGCTGCAATTCCTGTACATGGGCTGCAACTTCGCACAGGCAATGCAAGTGACCCCTGGAAGCTCCATTCTTCTCAGTGCCCCCTGCTCTGCCCTAGCTCTGCCAGGTGCACACGCGCTGCAGTTCTGCTATTACCCAACATCAGGCTGCGGGACTCAGTCTGTTTTCTAGACCTTCTCCTAGCAAAATACTCTTGTGGCTCTATTAGCCTTTCTAAGAGGCTCTGCCTGAGGCTATATCAGCTTTTCTGCTGAGCCCTGGCCCCTCTTTATTTTCATTTAAATAATAAAATTGATGTCTGTATTAAGGGGCCAGGCACGATAGATCGTAATGAATTTTACAACACAACTCCCGCTCAGAGAGGAACTCCATTAGACACCTCTAGGGAAGCTCTTTTCTAGTCCATGGTTCTGGGAAGCCTGCTCTGAGCTTCTCCAGAAAAAACCCAATGGCTTTTGCCGCGTGCCTACAAGGTCACCACATCTGGCACTATTTTGGACCAAGCTGGGAAGAAAGTGCCTAAGTCCCGGAGCCCTCGCAGAGAACACCCCGCCGGCCGCCCCCTCTCTTTTGTAATGACCCAGCTCCAGTGTCTTTGCTGCTCATAGCTGTGATGGCTGAGAAGGAGAGCGGCCCTGATGCCACTCCCTTTGCATTGCTTCTAGATTTTGAGGGGCTGGGGGCTAAGTCCCTTCCCCTGCAGAATGGGTATCACATTTCTCCCGCCTCCCTCTTCGTGATAGGGCATTGCATATGCTTTATGGAGATTTGCTTATGACATGAATATGCCATAACTGAGATGTGCTGTATGCAAGATGGCTGGTGTAACCTATCATTGGAAAACTTGTGATTTCCAGAATATGGCGATCCCTATCATTTTTGGTAGGCAAAGTTTATCACCTGATCCTGGAACCCATCTGGAACTCAGCAATTTTCCATGAGAAGCTGGGGGGAGGGGGCGGGGGTCACACTCTGAAACAAAAGATGCCTGCCTCACTCAGATCATACTTAAGGGTGGGGAGTGAAGTAATCCAGGTCAGCCATCAATTCTCCCTAGCTACTCCATGCAAAACAGCTGCTGGAAACAACTAAGACTGGACTGGGGGAAGGAAGAGGGCCCAGGCTGGAAGGGTGTCTGTCTTGTAAAGATTATTAGACTCACCTTTAGGGTGCTATCTTACATGTAATGAGTTTCTTTAATATATCTTGCTTAGATTGTGTGCTCAGAGTTATTTTCTTAGTAATTTGGTTTGCTGTTTGTTACCTCTCTGAACACTTAAACACGCCATTTCTTAGTTGCTAAATTGATTTCTAGTTTAAGCCCAGTTTATGTAATTTCTAACTGGAGGAGTGAGAGGCTGTGCCTGTCTTCCTTCACACTGAGGAAGGAGATGAATGTCATAGAACTTTGGGTTGTATCCCATGTTGCAGTTAACATCTGGGTGCTGACATAAATCTCTTTAGTTGAGTGTTACCACAGCTGTTCTCAGTTTCTGTAACTGCAGCTGGAGGTGGTCTTGCTTGTGGGTTTTGCTAGACATGGCGGGAGAGCCAGGCTCAGCAAGACCAGGCAAAAGGGGGCCCAAGCTGGCAGTGGTGTCATAAGCACCTCAGGTGACATCCGAGAAGCCTTGAACCATCACACCTGCTCCATCAGAACAATTTGGGCAGACTCGGGAAAGGAGCAGCCTACCCACAGCAAGATGTTCTGCAATAGGGAGCAAATTCCCAAATGTCCTAAGTGCGGTGAGAAAGATGGGTCTTGTGGATGAGCTTAAATGACCAGCTGCCCTGGGCAAGCCACTTAATTTCCTTGTGCCTCCACCCCCCCCTCCCCAGCTGTAAAATGGGCTTAAGAACACTTCCTTTGTCAATTTTTGCTATTTGGACTGTACATGGGTGTGTGCAGGGATTGCATCTTAATATGTTCACACCCAGCACCCGGAACAACAGATCCCTGATCTTGGCTGGGTGCCTTTAAGCATGACTGTAATATGCACAGTAATTATGAGAGAATTATCTCATGGAATGAGGACAGAGAGAGACATGGAAAAAAAACAGAAAAGGAACAAATGGGGTGATGAATATTCAGATACCTTCCTATCAGTATAAATAATGATGACTATAGTTAATGACTATTCGATTGTTAAATTTACATCTAAGAAATATTTCAGTACCTCTGTATTTCCTGAAATCCAATATTATTCACAAAGCTGACACGGCAGTATTTCTGAACTGCCCTATTTCGAATCACGACAAAGGCTCATCAGAAGTGCAGAGCAATGCAATGTAGTATGTTGCTATAGGGCTGTTTTAGTGATGTCTTTTTTCAAGGCTAACTTTTCTCCCTTTGGATGATAGCCCCACTGTGCTGGGTTCTGGGGTTTGTTAATGCCCTGTGTTCATGGGTATTTGTTATTTTCTAGGATGTTTCATATGCTGTTCCTTCTGCTATGGAATGATGTAGTAATTTGACTAACAGCTGCAGTTATATCAATTCCAGCTGTGATCTTGTGTCTCCTAAACCAAACAGAGCAGTGTCAGGTGTATACAAAGAAGGGAATGTCTTAGGGAGACCTAGGATGCCAGACCCATAGGTGAAGCCCAGCTGCATTGTAGAACTATGGAACTGCAAACCTTAAGGTACTGTAAAGCTCACCTTGGCACTGATATTGGAGCCTCTGTGTATCAGACTTGTTCTGCCTGAGGACTATACCACCCCTACTATTTGGACCCTAGGTATATATTTAAATAGCTAGCATATCCTAGGGTATGTCTAGACTACATGCTTTTGTCGACAGATACTGTCGACAAAGCTTCTGTCGACAAAGTGTCTAGACTACATCCAGTTCTGTTGACAAAGCAAGCCGCTTTGTCGACGTGACAGCGTAGATGCAATAACGCCTTCTGTTGACAGAACTCTGTCGACAAACGGTGTTATTCCTCATAGAATGAGATTTACCGCCGTCGACAAAACTGCTGAGTTCTGTCAACATTATGTTGACAAAGGTCCACTTTTGTCGACAAAACCCTGTAGTCTAGACACACCCCTACTGTAGGTTCACTGCGGTTATTGTTTGAGCCAGCTACACTTGAGGCAGTCAACCCTGTGATTACAATGTAGACTGCATTCGTTCTTTACAATGGCTCCCCTTGCAATAGGGGTGATTTTTCCAGGGCTAGATTCTACTGGTGGCATAGTGCAAAACATCACAGATGCCCCGGAGACATTGGCTGCAATGCTGCAGGAAGTGATGTTGATGATTCAGAAGACACCAGTATTCCTTGTGGGTTATTTCAAAGCATTTAGTCCAGCAAGGCATTTACTCAGCACTCAGTTGATGGAGGTACCATCTCTTAGATGAGATGGAGAAAACAACTCCTGATAGCTTTTGGCCCGAAGATCCTCTGGACTGTTTTGCAGGAATGAAGAGAGATGATGCTATTCTAGTTTGGGAAGCTGCAGCCTTTCTGCTTGAAATTGCAACAGCCATTTCATTTGGATGGGGGTACGCATCACTTCCTGTCCCAAATTGTCACAAAGTGTTGCTGTGTTCTATTAGAGTAGGATACTCATTACTCTTGGCCCTAATTAATGTTAGCATAGAGCTTAGAGGTATTTTGCCTCTGTGACAGCCTTCGAATAATGCTGTCTTCCAGGAGTCTAGAAAGTGAAATTCCAATCTGAGTAAGTCAGATTTCATTACCTTCTGTGGGACAGAGAAAACAGCAAACTTGCACTCTAAAAATGTCGCGTGCGTTGGCTCTTGTATCCAAACCAAAAGTAGGGACTTCTACCATAGCTTCCGTGTGCCAACAAAGAGCAGTACAAATGGCTGTTTTGGCCTTCTTTCTTTGCTCCTTTCTTCCTCTGGCCCACTCAATGAATTCATCCAAGCATAATACATGGAAGGAATCACTTGGTGAAAATGGAATAAACTTTTCATCAAAGATATAGTTACAAAAACAAACAGATTTTAAATTAAACTGGAGCAGTTTTGTCAAGTGGACCCCATTTATGGGATTAAGGCAAGGAAGGTGAAGAAGATACAAAAAGAAAATGCTAGTTGGACGTATATATGACATCTCCAATTTCTATAGTACTAGTATTGTGATAGATAGCTACACATATTTTGTTTTATGTAGTACTTGGAGACAATCCCTGTCCTCAGGAATTTGTATTCCAAAAGTGTTGTTATACAAAAGCAGGGTAACTGGCTAACATGTACTTCATTGGTTACAATTGATTTTATTTGTGATTAATATGGGACTCAGAAAATCCCATAGATCCAAAGGTAAAATTGATTCAGAAATCCTAGCATTGTTTAATAACATTTGATTATATTCCCGGTTTATTCTGAAGAATCGATACTAGCTAAGGAAGTTTGAAGGTTTATGTTTATTTGTTTTCTTTTTTGTAACTACTTTTTTGGTCAAAAATGGGATTTTAAAAACAATTACATTAACTTTTTTAAATGTTCATTTTTAATATCACCAGAATAATTGTTAGATTCCTTGTTTTGTTTTGTTTTTCAGCTCTTTTGTTTTTCCTTCTTTTTCAAAAGGTAAAAAGGAGAATAAAGAAAAAGGGAAAGGAAAACAAGTGAGAAAAAGTTCATGGTAGTCTTGGGGTGAAGGATACTAAACCAAGAAAATAGAACTTCAAAGCTGAAAATGTTGAGTATCTGAATATTTTGAACACATGAAAAATTGCAAACCCGATTGAAAAATTTATGACAGTATTCTGACCACTAAAAAATGCTGATTCAATTAAATCAACATGTTTCATGTGAACATCCTGGTTTTGTCCAAATAGTATGCAAAGTTATTGAAACATTTTCTTATAATATAAAAAAGTAAATGATGAATTTAAAATGAAACACTTGAATTGTATCAAAATGAAACATTATCACCTTAGATCAAGAAAGCATTGTGCTAAGATTAAAACAAAATATTTTGGGATATTCAGCTTCATAACAAAATCCAAGATTTCTATTTTCATTCCTATTGCAGACAAAATAAAATTTCAAAATATTAGAATTTCCCACAGGACAAAATTCCATTTTTGAGCCCATTCTAAAAATGTGTTCTCTTTTAAAAACCTAAATGGAAAATGATTTTAAAAATGTCCACAGAATCATCATAATTGTCCAACTAGCTGTACTGCTATTGCACATATAGGTGCTTATGCTAATTTATATAGACACACTTGTACACCTATTGGCATTTGGTTTTTATCAGTCCTTTCTGGCAAAGATAGCTCAAACTGTATAAAGCATGTCTAATCTCCCATCCTTAGATTATTAGTGCTGATGTATTTATCTGTGTTGATGCTGATCCATGGGGTGTTCATTAACATGGATCAGACTGGACATAATAGGCTTTGATGTATTCACAGTTCGATATATATTTTACACATTTCAGTGCAGCTAGGCTGCAGATGAGAGGTTTAATGGATTGTTGAAATGCTCAATGACAATTCTGTCTGCATTATTTCTGCTATTTTGGACCAAAATTTTTTGTGATTTCAGTGGCTTTGAATTTGAACCTGAACCATAGACCTGATTTGGCCTCCAACTCTAAACACAGATAATGCTCACTAAAACCTATTTAAGTTCTTGAACCAAGTGCTGCATTCTCATCTCTCTTTAATTCATAGTAGGAACACTTCCTGATAATTAATCATAAAATTTCCAGAATCATTAATACTTTCTGAAAGTTCCTTATAGCACCATCCTTAAAGTCTCCTTTTGTAGCCTTTGCTCAACTATAATTTTTAGTTGGTCTTCTGTGGGCTTGGGATCACAGAATGTTGTTCCTATTTGTATTTCTTATCACACACACTAATTATTGGAGATGTTTGTTTTTAGACAAGGCGTTTCTTCTTGCTGCCACATTCCCCATTTAGTTGATCCTGCAGGAAAATCGTACCATCAAAGTTTTGTTTTATTTACAGATAAGGTGATAAGAAAGGGAAGTGCTTGGAAAGTGGAAAACAAGGGGGAAATAATTGATGAACATTTTCCTTTTGTGTTGCAATTTACAGCTAAGATTTAGGTGACACACAACTGTAATGGGTGGTAACTTTCTTGGCATGATCAAAAAAGTAGAAATGAGGCCACGAGATGTAGGAGATGCAATTGAAACAGAAGCATTGAGAATGAGAGCACTAGCCAGTGGCTATAGCTGTAAGAAAAAAGAACCTTCTGTTCTCTGCACCATCTGTTGGTAAACCAGTAGTGGACCTTATTTGCGTTGGCAACACTCATTGTGCCATTGTGATCAAATTTGCCCATTTTGTATTAAAACTCACTTAATTTTTGAGTGTAGGGGTAACTGAGTGGGGAGAGGGATAGCTTGGTGGTTTGAGCATTGGCTTGCTAAACCCAGCGTTGTTAGGTCAATCCTTGTGGAGGCCACTTAGGGATTTGGGGCAAAAATTTGTCAGGGATGGTACTCGGTCCTGCTGTGAAGGTAGGGGACTGGACTCAATGACCTTTCAAGGTCCCTTCCAGCTCTAGGAAATAGGCAATATCCAAATGTTGTTATCTTCCTTGAAAAGGAATATAGATAGGACTCACCAAGGCAATGTCTACACAGCAGAGTTATTTCAGAATAACTCATGTTATTCTGAAATAACAAAGAGCACATCTACACAGCAAGCCAATATTTCTAAATAATGTTGAGCTGGAGGACTTTTTACTCTGACTCCTGTAGTCCTCATTTCATAAGGAGTAAGGGAAGTCAAAGTAAGAGCATTCTTCCTTCAACTTCCTGCTGTGTAGACAGAGCCAAAAGCCAAATTAAACTATTTCGACGTCAGCTATACAATTGACCTAGCTGAAGTTGAGTAGCTTAATTTGAGTTTTGCCCTGCTGTGTAGACATGCCCCAAGACAATTGTTTGTGTATAAAAATGCCTTTAAACCCCCCTCAAGAGGTAGACAGCAGGGGTATGTCTAGACTGCATCCCTCTGTCGGCAGAGGGATGAAGATTAGGCAGGTTGACATTGCAAATGAGGCAGGGACTTAAATATCCTGCACCTAATTTGCATAAAAATGACTGCCGCGTTTTGCTGACTCAACATTTTGTCGGCAAAAAGCGGCAGTCTAGAGGGGTATCTGTGGAGAAAGAAAGCCTTTTTCGACAGATCTTGTAAACCTCCTTGCAGGAGGCATAAGGAATCTGTCGAAAAAGGCTTTATTTCTCGACAGATCTCCTTCTAGACTGCCACTTTTTGCAGACAAAGTGCTGAGTTTGCAAAACGTGGCAGCCATTTTTATGCAAATTAGGCATGGGATAGTTAAATCCCCGCCTCATTTGCAATGTCGACCTGCCTAATCTGCATCCCTCTGCCAACAGAGGGATGCAGTCTAGACATACCCCAGATTACAGCATCCTGGATAGGAATTGAGGGATATCTTGTTAAGCCACGTGAAAGGAAGGTCCCAGGACCCCTCATAAAGGTGTAGACAATTACTGATGACTCATGGCGCCAAATGCATCATGTGAGTTCCAGTCAAGACACGAGAGATTGGAGTGAAAGAGGGCATGGTTGGGAAAGTGGGAGATCTGCAAGGAAACCCTAAAGAAAAGATAAAAATAGGGAGAAAGCTGAAGGTTATTGTTTTGTTTCAGTTACCAGTACACTCGAATCTTGAGGAAGAGGGTATGTTTTGACAGCATACTGCCAGTCTGAACCTAATCTCCATCTGTAGCACAAGGATAATAGCAATTACCTTCTTCAAAGGGGTATTGTGAAGTTTGTTTGCAAAGTGCTTTGGGAGAGAGAGATGAAAAGTCTTACCTGTTATGTCGTGGTTACTGTTTTTTCCCCTAATTTCAAATGCAGGCCAATTTTCCCTTTCTTTGAAAGAAAACTCACAGAAAATTCCATCAGTTATAATGTCCTTTTTCCATCAGACTCTGGGTGAAAAACTCTCAAAATGTTGAGGTGGCTAAAGAGCTTTTCTTCTTTTCCACCTTTTACGGGGGGGCATTTAGAACCAGAAATGATAAGAGACTTGTGCAAAGTTTCACAACAGAAGCCACGTCAGCAGCATGTTCAATATACAATCCAGTGTTTTTAGCTTAAAACTCTAGATTAGGGTGGGGAACCTCAGGCCCGGAGGCCAGATGTGGCCCTTGGCCCATCTGGATCTGGCCGCTGGGGCTCAGGGCTCCCCCAGCATTGGGGACCTCGAGCTGGCACTCCAGTTCCCCTGCTATCCCCCACAAGGCTGAAGCACATAAAATCTATGAGCCTGGGCCCCCCAAGCAAGGAGAATTTGGGGAGTATCCTTCTCTTTCTCAATCAATGAGGGTTTTCTTTTTCTTTGCTTCTCACTTGTGTGCGGCCCCCCGACTGATTTTTCTGTGGGTCAGTGGCCCCCGACCCAAACACGTCCCCCACCCCTGCTCTAGATTAAGTATTGCAAACTTTTTTCAATCATAAAGCACCTAGTTAATACTAAATTCAGTTCAGTGAACTGGATTTGATTCTGTATCTTAGCATCTGTGGAGAGAGTGATTTATCAGAGAAATCACAATTTCATTTCATTAAAAGCCTATATGCCTATATAAAACACAATGCCATATCTCAGTGAAAAACTGATAAATATGAAAACAGGCTCACAATCAGGATCACAACTGTAATTGGGTAAAGGATCTTGACTGGTTATTTGAAATACATAATTCATTCAGAAAGAATAAATTGCAATCAATCATTTTAAATAAAATTATGAACACTTTACTCGGAGGGGTGTGTTCCTGTGTGTGTGTTTGTGTTCAGTTAGATTCATTACTCTTCCACTGCTTATAGTTTAAACACAAAGACTTATCGCCTCATTGCCCCAAGGTAACATTCCTGCTAGGTTTAATTATCTCTGGTTAAGAAAGAATCAATATTTAGATGATTCATCAACTTTGCACGATAGACAACAAATAATTGAAATTACTATCAAGGATTCCTTACCAGGAGATATCACATGGTTCATAGAGCACCTATCTGATCTGTTAAGGTTGCACCTACACAGTTATCCGGCAAATGGGAATGATGGTACTTCCCTTCATTTTTAAAACTCTGGAAGCAGATTTCTACAGATATTTAGGTGCCTAAAGACACAGATGGGAACCCAATAAGATTTTCAAAAGCACTGAAGACCCTTAGGTATCTAAATCCCACTGAAATAAATTGAAGTCAGTAGAGATTGGGAGCCTAGGATATTTTGAAAATGACAGACCTACTCTAGCTGCATCTTTAAGGCCCAGTGTACACCACAGCAGAAAGTCAAAGTAAGAAGTGTTAATTACATAGCTGGAGTTGACATATCTTAAATCGCATTTCCGTGCCATCCACACAGCGGGAGTCGACGGGAGCAAAGTCTCCTGTCTGAGGAGCAGGAATACTGGTGCTGATGGGTGTGCCCTCTGAGGTTGATTTAGGAGGTCTTTACTAGACCTGCTAAATTGAACCCCGCAAGATGGACCATGGAAACTTCAATCTTCCATTCAGTGAAGACATTGCCTAAGTGTCTACATACCTTTACACTCTGGCCCCTGGATACCGATGCACAGTATAAAAGCTAGGTATGGTTACCGATCACAGAAAAACTTGTCCTATTACAAGTAAAGGTCTAAACTCTGCTCATCTCTAGTCTAGGTGTGAAAAGAGACTAGAATTAGTCTCAAGAAGATTCCATTGGTAACTGGCAATACTCTCACCTGGTGGAAACCCCCATCACTGCCAAATTCCTGTTTGGTTGTATTTCTGCATGATTGGCTTGTTGAGGGTGTAAAACTGCATAATCAAACCAACTTTTAAAAGGAAGTTAAGCCTGTTTTCATAGGGGTATTTGACCAGGGCAGCTAATGATCTCTCATGCCTCCTGAATATGAATCTCCAACTCCTCCCAGTGCCATCAAGGTACAAGTCACTAGGCGCATTATCTCTGCCTTCTTTCTGCTACATAGAAAATAGACCTGATTTGTAGGAAACGGCTCTAATTTGCATAGATCTGGGTAGCCTGTTTCCCAGAGGGAGTGGACCAAAGACAATGATCAAGTGATTTGTCTCGTGCCATCCATCTCCAGCCTCTGACAAACAGAGGCCAGAGACACCATTTCTATCCCCTGGCTAATAGCCTTTTATGGATCTAACCTCCATGAAATTATCTAGCTTCTCTTTAAACTCTGTTATAGTCCTAGCCTTCACAACCTCCTCTGGCAAGGAGTTCCACAGGTTGACTACACGCTGTGTGAGGAAGAACTTTCTTTTATTAGTTTTAAACCTTCTACCCATTAATTTCATTTGGTGTCCTCTAGTTCTTCTTTTATGGGAACTAATAAATAACTTTTCTTTATTCACCCTCTCCCCACCACTCATGATTTTATATACCTCTATCATATCCCCTCTTAGTCTCCTCTTTTCTAAACTGAAAAGTCCCAGTCTCTTTAGTCTCTCTTCATATGGGACTTGTTCCAAACCCCTAATATCATATCAAGAAAGTCTAGAAATCAGGCATATCGTATGACTGACCTAATGAAATGACATTACACAAGAAGCACTACAGAAAGCTGTGATTCAGATGGCTGGTGCTTAGTAAAATACCACAAAGTGACAAGTCATCACAACTAATGTAGAACGAAATGACTGTAGTCATTAAGCTTCAGGGGGTAGCCAAGTTAGTCTGTACAGGATACACTTAAAAAACAACAAATAGTCTGGTACCACTTAGTAATTAAGAGAACCCCTGTTAAGGCAATGGCTTTAGGAAGGGAATTTTTGTAGAACTGGCGTAGTTTATTTTCATGAGTGGATACCCTTTTTTGTGTCACTAGCACAAAGTGGCTGTTACATGCCATTTTTCTCCCCTTCAGGCTACTCGTTTAGATTTGGCCAAGATCCCAGAGAACTGTGAAATGAATGGTGGAAAATATTGTGGGACCGTAGCGTTCCATTCCCTGTTGCTCTTTCAAAGAGCCAATTAGCGTTTTCTAATTGTTTGGGAATAGTCCTGGCGCTCTGCCTTGACTTTGCATCCTCTGTTCAATTGCATAGAATGGCAGGGATACTTGATTCTAACAATTCCGTGGTTTGTGCTGGGGCATAATTTTGTTAAATGGATCCAAATCCTTGATGCCTCATCGTACGTGGTTCTGGGCTCCAATGATGACTGGGCTTGGACTGTTTTCCATTGGGAAAGAATGCTCAGTAGAAGGGGTGCTCGAGAGGCTAGTGGAGGTGGTTTGGAGTTCTGACTCCGTCAAATCTATGGAAGTCAATGGCAGTGTGAGGAAAGTAACACCGTGCCAAGCTAGTATGCAGATAATTTTCTCTCCTGAATCGTCTTTCTGAATTTCATTGCAGCTGAAGCAGGGGAAAGGCGGGGAGAGAGGCAGGAACAGATGGAGTCCAAGAAGCTGTTGGCTTTTCTTTTCTTGTTTTAGAATGATGACACGCAAACTAAATTACAGGCAAACATGATTTTGGGATGAATTAACTGGGGTGTTGTGAGCAAGACATGGGAAGTCATTCTTCCGCTCTACTCTGTGCTGATTAGGCCTTGACTGGAGCAAGTTCTGGCCACCGCATTTCAGGAAAGATGTGGAGAAATTGGAGATGGTCCAGAGAAGAGCAACAAAAATGATTAAAGGTCTAGAAAACATGAGCTATGAGGGAAGACTGAAAGAATTGGGCTTGTTTAATTTGGAAAAGAGAAGACTGAGAAGGGACATGGTTGCAGGTTTCAAGTACCTAAAAGGACGTTAAAAGGAGAAGGCAAAAAATTATTCTTCTTAACCTCTGATGATAGGACAAGAAGCAATGGGCTTAAATTACAGCAAGGTAGATTTATGTTGGACATTAGGAAAAAATTCCTAACTGTCAGGGCGCTTTAACACTGGAATAAATTGCCTAGGGGTGTGTGTGGAATCTCCATCATTGGAGATATTTAAGAGCAGGTTAGATAAACATCTATCAGGGATGATCTAGATCAGTGTTTCTGAAAGTGGGCTGGACCACCGCTTCCTGCTGCTCCACTTAGCTGCAAAGAGTGAAATGGAGCCAATGGGAGCCATGAGGCTCCGTGGCCGTGGCGCCAGTAAATAAACAAACCAGGACAGCCTGTTAATGTGTTTCTCAAAGTAGTTTCATGGAGCACTTTCAGAAACAGTGATCTAGATGGTGCTTGGTCCTGCCTGAGGGCAGGGGACTGGACTTGATGATCTCTCAAGGTCCCTTCCAGTTCTAGGATTCTGTGATTATATGAACGATGCCTTATCAAGAGCATAAATGACTAACTGGCTGTAGTAATTAGGAAATCTTTACGTGACTTTGCAGAGCCATGGCCTGGATTGAGTCCTGATCTCAGAGAGCTTGCTATGGGCATAAAGACCAGTGTTCCTACCTTCAGCCCATCAGCTCCTTCTAACTTCCTGTGAGTCATACCCAGAATGACAGTTTCCTCCTTTACTGATATGGTTTAATGGGAAGCAAGGGGAGGCCACCGTCATCCAGCCATGCAAAAGAAAGTCAAATCAAGCCATGTCTTCACTTCCCAAGAGATCGATGCTGCAGAAATCGATCTTCTGGAGTTTGATTTAGTGGGACTAGTAAAGACCCACTAAATCGAACACTGAGGGCACCCCCATTGATGTTGGTACTCCTCAATTCATAAGGAGTAAGGGAAGTTCATGGGAGCGTTTGCTCCTGTTGATCACTCGCTGTGGTAATGGCGCTTAAGATTGAATTAAGGTACATCGACTCCAGCTACACAGTTAATGTAGCTGGAGATTTGTATCTTAATTTGACCTTCCAGGTAAATATAGGCAAGGCCTTGGAAACACACTGTTGGGAAACAATAATTTTTATCAAGGCCCTAATATAAAGCTCCCCTCAAAATGCAACAGGTAAAATCACTTATAAGGTTCTTTTCATAAATGATTTATTAACATAACACGGGACTTTGAATAGAAAGTCACCTGAAAACCTATGTTTGAAGTTAAAGAAAATAAAAATGTTGACAATAAGGGTATAGTAACCCACATAATTTCACCCTTCAAATACAGTTTAGAGGTTATGATACATCCTGAATTACTGTATTGAAATATAAAGTTAAATGGTAAATATAGATTAAATGGTAGTTAAATGGTAAAAATAAGTGTCATGGTAAAAATAAGGATTTTAGAGCTTTAACAGTTTATAATTAAGACTAGTGATTGAGTGCAGATGCAATGACATTGAAAGCAAAAGAAAAGTTAATTAGTATGATAAATACACAGACCTGTCATGCTAAAATTACTTTTTACTGGGAAACACAAGAGAGAGGTGGCATGAAGACATCCTGACAGGAAAATAACGCAAATAGCCAAAGATGTGTAAAATGAAGCTTGTGCATGCATTTTATATCGGTTACATAAGACAAATGCTTTATTCTGATTTGAAAAGACCTGGTGAATGTTATGGGGAAATGTATAGGAACCCAATGGAAAACAGTGAGGAGCAAATTGAAAGAATGCAGCCGTAGGACCAAATCAGGGATCAGAGGCTGAAATTGCCACCATGACGTACAGAGCAGCTTCCCAGTACCTTAAGACTTGGGCCCCTTCCTGTTCTACCATATCTTTTTACTGACCCAAAATATTGCTATTTTTAAATCACTGCCCAAGGAAATGCAACGGGGAAGGAGAAGGTGCTTACAAAATCTGTGTCAGCTACCCAAGTCAAGAGGGTCTGACAAGAATAGTGTCCCTAACAAATGACCGACCCATTTGAATGGATGGCCATGCTAAATAGCAGCAAATTAAAACAATATGCTCGGTTTTCACATTATTGACACAAGGCGAGTAATTTCACCACTGGCTTTATTAAAGCAGCTAAATTTATACGAGCTGAGCATAATTGATTTAAAGGGTAGAGAGAAAATGTTTACCATCTTCTTTATAATGCAATTGCTCTGCTGCACAATAATCCATCAAATCTGACAGCATCCCTCTATTCTACACTTATCCACGTCAGTTTAATGAAAGATAAGAGGTTTTTTTTTAAAAAAAAAAACCACATTTATTTATATAAGAGCTTCCCCTGTGGAAAGTAAAAATAGCATCTCTATTTCTGCCACAGTGAGCTGGCAAGGTCTCATATTGATCAGAGCAAGGGACCAATGTGTTGAGTTTTTGCCTGGTGATTGTTCACTCTCCATACTCCCTGTGTGTTACTGAAATAGCCACTCGCAAAGGATTAGGCCAATTTTACTTCCATAGGTAGAGAGCTGCAAGATTTTCCCTTATAAACTCTGCAACTTGGTTATAAAAATGTGCTCCAGGCCTAAGTGTTGACACAGCTTATTTCAGTTCGAGAGTGTTTTTGGAAGAGAGTGGTGCAGGGTGAATGAGAATCTGTGAGCTGTTTGCAACTAAAACGGGAAGCCTGCCGTTGGATCTGCAGTGTTCAGTAATCGTTCAGAGCCACGGAGTTTGGTCGATACTTGTGTCCTTTAGTTTGAGTTCTAACTGATCAGCATTGCTTAACATGAGCCTCTACATAACCCACAATTCAACTCGCCTGGGCCAGAGTTTTTTAAAGGTATAGTTCCCTGCATCTTACAAAACTATCAACACTGTGGTATGTAACTGTGGCTTCTGGGAGGGATACTCTGTCTCCCTCTAGTGGTGACTAGATCAGCTAGAGATTAATGAGCCTGCTGCAAGAGAGGTGTCTTTTAGCTCATGTAGTAGAGGCTCATGCTTGTCTCTCCCGAGGTCCCAGGTTCGATCCTCACTGCCGATACCTTTGTGTGGGTTTGCGCTGCTGCAAGTGGTACATAGTCTCAAGTGCTGAGAACTATTACACATGCTAACAGTGCTCAGCCGCTGAGGTGTCGCATAGACCTGCGGGGCTCCTTGGAAGACTAGCACTCCTGCTGTCTGGGGGCAGCAAGTCCGTGTGTTCTGGTTGATCTATGTCTTGGGCGCCATTATCACAGCCTGCTGTTGTTTGTTACAGTTCTCCACTGAATGCCTAGCGCAGGTTTTGTTCAGAGCCCCAGTGACTCCCGTTGCTTAACATATGGCATGTTTTACTGTGCAGGGGAAGCTCTTAATGTAATATATTGCATGATATAAATGATTTCAGTCGTGCTCTGCCTGAGTGCAGGTGTGTGGCAGGATGAGGACCTTAGCTGCACCTGGGCCAGATCCTGGCATGAGTACAGAGCACTAACTCATTACAAAATTGACCCTTATATAGGACAGGACTGTGGGCATGCCTCCTCACACTCTGTTTGCTAGGAGGAGTCACCGTGTGCTCTTAGGTAGCAATGCATTTATTCTGGGAAGAAGGAACATTTACAAAAGTCCCCACAGCAGCAGCAGCAGAAGCATCACCCCGGATTGCCCCTATTGCACCCTAAAAAACCTAATGTCTCTGTGGAAGTAACATTTTGGGGCCTGACACCTCTATGGAAAACACAGCCATGTGCAGACAACACGGGCCTGAGCAATGAGCAAATGGTGACAAGCGTGGGTGTCATTCCACTGCAGAACTTAGCAAAGCAGGCTCCATTCAGGGTGGTCACTTATGGGCTGAGAAGGGAGGATAAGGGGTGCCAACCAAAATGCAGTGTCCCTGCAAATCACAAGACTGAAACTTGCTGTATTATTCATGTTTCCCTTAGAAGCTTCATTGAACAAAGTCATTTAGTGTGTGTGTGTGTGTGTGTGTGTGTGTGTGTGGCACACATAGGATAATGGCATCCTGGTGCATGACTAGGGATCCAAGTTACTACTGTAATACAGAAGGAGGGAACAATGGTGGGGAAAATCTAACCCATGGATGGTAACCCATTCCACTGCTTTACCATCCTCCTCGTGAAACAGTTTTTCCTAATATCCATCCTAGATCTCCCCCACTACAACTCAGCACCATTGCTTTTTGTTGTGTTGTTTGCCACCATTGAGAATAGCCTAGCTCCTTTCTCCTTGGAACCCCTGCCCCCTGTACCTCCCTCTGGTAGTTGAAGGATGCTACCAAATTCCCCTTCACTCTTCTCTTCTTCAGACTTAATAATTCCAGGTCCCTCAGCCTCTTCTCATAAGTCATATGCCCCAGCCCCCTCATCATTTTTGTTGCCCTCCACTGGACTCTCTACAATTTGTCCACATCCTTTCTGTAGTGTGTGTGGGGCGGGGGGGCCAAAATCGGATGCAATAGTCCACATGTGCCCTCACCAATGCTGAATAGAGGGGAATAATCACTTCCCTTGATCTGCTGGCAATCTTCCTACTAATGCAGCCCAATATGCTTTTAGCCTTCTTGGCAACAAGGGCACCCTGTTGACTCATATCAAGCTTCTCATCCATTGTAATTCCTAGGTTCTTTTCTGCAGAACTGCTGCAGAGCCAGTTGGTCCCCAGCCTGTAACAATGCATGGAATTCTTCCATCCTAAGTGCAGGGCTCCACGCTTCTTGTTGAACCCCATCATATTCCTTTTGACTCAATTCTCCAAAATTTCTAGGCCACGCTGGATCCTATTCCTACCTTCTATCATATTTCCCTCTCCACCCAGGTTAGTGTCACCATCTCATCATTCAGGCCATTAATGAAGATGTTAACCAAAATCAGCTCCAGGACCTGGTGCACTCCACTTGATACCAGTTGCTACCTAGATATTGAGCTGTTGACCAATACCCATTGAGCCTGAAGATCTAGTCAAATTTCTGTCCCCCTTATATTTCATTCATCCAGTCCATACTTCTTTAACTTGCTGGCAAGAATACTGTGGGAGACTGAATCAAAAGTTTTGCTAAAGTCTAGGTATATCACATTCAACACTTTCCCAGATCCACACAGCCAGTTAGCTCATCTTAGAAGGCAGTCAGGTTGATCAGGCATGACTTGCATGTGGTGAAGCCATGTTGATTACTTCTGATCACCTTCCTCTCCTCCAAGTGCTTAAAATGGATTCATTGAGGACCTGCTCCATGATTTTTCCAGGGACTAAGGTGAGGCTGACTGGACTGTAGGCCTCTGGATTGTCTTTCTTTCCTTTTTAAAGATAGACCCAGTCTATCATGCCTTTTTCCAGTCATCCATCAGCCAACTTCCTCAGCACCTTTGGATGCATTGCATCCAGCCCCATGGACTTGTGCATATCCAGATTTTCTAAATAGTCCTTCACCTGTTCTTTCATCATTAAAGGCTGCTCACCTCCTCCCCATAACTGTGCTGCCCAGTGCAGCAGTCTGGAAGCTGACCTAGTCTGGGAAGACTGAGGCAAACAAAGCATTGAGTACAAATGGCCATACTGGGTCAGACCAAAGGTCCATCTAACCCAGTGTCCTGTCTTCCCACAGTGGCCAATACCAGATGCCGCAGACGGAGGGAACACAACAGGCAATCCTCACGTGATCCCTCTCCTCTAATCTATTTCCAGACAAACAGAGGCTAGGGACACCATTGCTACCCATCCTGGCTAATAGCCATTGATGGGCCTAACCTCCATGAATCTATCTAGCTCTTTTTGAACCCTGTTAAAATCCTAGTCTTCACAACATCCTCCAGCAAGGAGTTCCACAGGTTGACTGTGCACTGAGTGCTTCAGTTTTTCCCTCATCATCTATCATTAGGTTGTTTCCCCCATTCAGTAAGGGTGCCACACTGTCCCTGACCTTCCTCTCATTGCAAATGTATTTGTGGAAGTCCTTCTTGTTACCCTTTACATCCCTTGCTAGCTGCAACTCCAACTGTCCTTTGGCCTTCCTGATTACACTCTGGCATGCTCAAGCAATATTTTGATACTCTTCCCTAGTCATCTGTTCAAGTTTCTGCTTGTTCTAAGCTTCTTTTTTATGTGTAAGCTCACCAAAGATTTTTCTGTTAAGCCAAGCTGATTGCCTGCCATATTTGCTGTTCTTTCTGTACATCAGGATGGTTTGTCACTGATCTACATTCATCACAATGGTGCAGCTCCTTTAACGTCAATGGAGCAACATCACTTTACAGTAGCTGGGGACCTGGCCCCACACAGCTTTTCATTTATTGGAAGGAAATATCTCACTGATTAAATTTCAGATTCTAAGCTGTGTATGCATAGAAAATATCTACTTATCTGGGAACTTATTACTTCACTGTTCCTTCTCATTGACTCTGAAGATCCTCAATCAAAATCATTAAATTGTAATACACATATCTATCCTTTACTCCTAAGGTCAGCATTATAGAGTAAAGCAACTCCGTTTCCAAGCCCTGTATGAATTAACAGTTTTAATCTTCCTTAATGGCATCCAGTTGTGTTGGCTGATGTTCTCTGGGAGCCTTGCCAAGAGGTGGTTTTAAGCAGTTCGGTGATTAAGTCAATTCAGAAATGCTTATGAGTAACACTTTTGCAGGGTCGTCTTATCTCCAGATGCAGGTTTTCACAGCACTGCATCAGTGTTACCAGTGGTCCTTATTTTATAGCTCTAAAAAGGCTCTGCGCTTCCAGGAGACAAAAAGACAAAGCCCTTGCTTCCTATTTCCGTTACATGTTGGCATAGAAATCCTGCCACTCATTTGCCTGCAGTTGTCTGTGTGTGGACAATGCTGGATGTGGCCTAGTCTTTAGAGTTCCTCTGGACTCCATGTTGTTTTTGCTGAACCAGAGTAACACTGCTACTTCTCTGAAAATAAAACTGAGAATCTTATCAAGCAGAAGGGCCATAATATTCATTTGCTTTGAGAGATTCTGACAGCAAGTCTGGAGTGCACTTTACTCGGTCTAATGCATTTCAGCCAGGCTGATGTCTAACTTCTTAAAGGGGAGCAGTACCAACTCTCTAGCCACTTCCGATACCTTGTCCGTTTCCTCAGGAAAATCAGTCTGAATATCTTTCCTTTCCTATTACTTTCTGTTCTGGGAGGATACAGAGAATGCATAGAAATAGTGACATATTTATCTGGGTTAACCTCTTCCCAGTATAAGAAGGCAGAGCTGTGGTCTTGTCTGAATCTTCCACAGCATATTTAATATCAGCCATTATGTTCATTGTACATGTGAGGAGAAATATGGAGGCCAAAATAAGTCATATGTCCCTTGGCTCACTTGGATGGAAAATTGCCTTTGTAGTTCATTTCTTTAGAGCCCAGGGAGGTTTCAAAGTTACTGCAGGAGTCAGAAAAAGAGCCCACAAATGAGAAATAATTTTAGCAATGAATGAATTTACCTCCCTTTTGGGGTTGGATGATGAAAGCTAGCTTTGGATGAATGGTCCATGTGAGCACTTCGCCAGCTTATCACATCCATTTACAGTCAGCTCCTGAGGCTGTGACTAGAGTTTCAAGGAGGCCGCTAGGATGCTGCTGAGCGAGGCTAGAAACTACAGGTGCAAATTCTGTAGGGAGAATGTAACACAACTAGAAGATCACAGGGTCTCATTCACCTCTACAGTTACTCCAATACTATGCAAATAGGTTGTGCTCATGCAAAGAGGAGTCAGGCCGATAGCTTGAAAGCCCAACGGCTTTGAAAGGAAAGCCACTTATCTCTGAAAATATGCCAAAAAGCTCCCTCTGCTGACCCCAGTGCCCCTCTGCAGGCAGAGAGTATCCATTGAAAGCAGCCTGCTGTTATAGACAGGCCATATCTCTGAGGAGAACAAACCTCCAACAGCTCTAATTTCACCACACAGGGAGAAAAGCAGAGTGGACCAGAGTTCCTATGGTTAAAGGGACCGTTCCGTATTTCAGCCCTCCGTCTGCCAGTGTCCCGACATTTTCTTAAAAACAGCCACATTGTCCCATTTTTCTGTTTTCTCTCCCAGTCCCCAGCTGGGGATCCTGCTGCTGATTGGATCCCTGCTTACCGTCCACATAGTGAGTGGAAGGCCTGGTGGCTAATGATGGAGGTGGGTGTGTAAGGCCGGTGGCAGGGCAAAGATGTTGTGTGCAGAGACACCTCAAGGGTTGGTCCAGGAGGAACCAAGCCCTAGATGTGGCAGAGTCCTGCACAGCACTGACACAAGGAAACCTCTCCACCTCAGCTAAACTCTAGGTTAGCGGAGAAGGAAGTGAATTTCCAGCCTGCTTGTGCCCCGAACCTGCAGGCTTCCCAGAAGCCCTCAGGCAGGGGCTTTGCACCCACTTCACCCATCCCCCCCATGTCTTGGCTCCTGCTTCCAGGAACCACGGAGTTATTCCATCCCATAGACAAACTCCCCCACCGAGTCTCCTCTCTGGCCAGGTTTGTGGAAGCTCTTACAGTCAGGTTCCCTAGGCCCTAATGCACAGTACCAGGCTTACCTGCTTTCTGCCTGCTCTGTAGCTGGGGGACAGGAGATGGTTGGGTGATGCTGGTGGCCAGTAGCAGGCTGGAAGTGTTAGCTGCCTTTTGACATTGTGCAGGTAGGAAGGGACAATCTGCTTCCAGCCATGGAGGGCGGGGGAAGGGTGATACATTCTGCAAAGACCCAGGCCAGGTCATCCCCCTCCCCCACCTCACAGCTGGAAGCAGCTCCTTTCCTTTCACTTCTGCAATGTACTGAAAGGCTGCTGCTGGCCACATTCTGGTGTGAACACCAGCAGAAATCTGGGAAGAGGGATATGTGACCCTGTGTGCTCTCCTGCACTTTGCCAGAGGAAGACACGGCATCAGAAGGTACTAGAAGATGAGTCCATCCAGGCATGGAGGGCTTAAAGCAACGGGCAGAGATGGTTGTGTCCGTTGGTTACCCCCCTGTGAAAGAGAGGGGTGTGTGTGTGTGTGTGTGTGTGTGTGTGTACGTGTGTGTCCTCTTCCCATGTGTGGAGGTTAAGGGTGTTTCACCCCTTCCCATATGAACCCCAAAGCCTTCAAGATAAGAATGCTGATAAAAAGAATCTAATTATGATTAGAGGGACTCAGGCAACTTGATGTTAATTTGAACATTTGTACTGCATAGTTCTGATGAATTGCCATTGAACTCGCTTGAAAGTGAGTAATTGCACCTGGTGTTCCATATTCAGCATAGGGAAATAGGGTCACCATAGTTAAGACTGAACAACAAAATAGTCAGCCCCAAGAAAACATTCCCTCTGGATTTCTGTAAGTAAAATATTAAGAGCTAGAGAGAAGAGAGCATAGGATCCATCCCCCTTTTGTGTGGGGACATCTTCCAATATGGCCCCAATTGCACTAGAAGGAACATAAAAACAGCCATACTGGGCTGACAGTGGCCAATTCCAGATGCCCCAGAGGGAGGGGACACAGCAGGTAGTCATTAGGGGTATGTCTACACTACAAAGTTAGTTCGAACTAACGGACGTTAGTTCGAACTAACTTTAATAGGTGCTACACTAGCGCTCCGCTAGTTCGAATTTGAATCGAACTAGCGGAGCGCTTAGTTCGAACTAGGTAAACCTCATTTTACGAGGACTAATGCCTAGTTCGAACTAGCTAGTTCGAACTAAGGGCTGTGTAGCCCTTTAGTTCGAACTAGTGGGAGGCTAGCCCTCCCCAGCTTTCCCTGGTGGCCACTCTGGCCAACACCAGGGAAACTCTATGCCCCCCTCCCGGCCCCGGACCCCTTAAAGGGGCACGGGCTGGCTACGGTGCCCGTGACAGGTGCAAGCCTGCCAGCACCCAGCTAGCAGACCCTGCACCTGGCACGGCACAGAGCCACCCACCCGATGCCCCCCAGCCCACCCCCTCTTGCCGGGACCAGGCTGGCGGCTCCCGGGAGCTTGCCCTGGACCGCAAGAGGCGGGCACCTTCCTGGGCTAGTGCGGACATCGTGGACCTCGTCCACGATCTCCGCACTAGGCACAGGAAAGTGGCTGTCTAGGGCAGGAGAGCTGCCAGCCTGGCCACCCAGGACCAGGTGTGCATGAAAATCAAGGGGGTCCACTGAGACCCCCGACCCTGAGCCCTGAGCTTACAATGGCCGTCCTGGGTCAGACCAAAGGTCCATCTAGCCCAGTAGCCTGTCTGCCGACAGCGGCCAACCCTAGGGACCCTGGAGGGGATGGACCGAAGACAGTGACCAAGCCATTTGTCTCGTGCCATCCCTCTCCAGCCTTCCACAAACTTTGGGCAGGGACACCACTCCTACCCTCTGGCTAATAGGACTCCATGGACCCAACCTCCATCACTTTATCTCACTTCCCTTTAAACTCTGTTCTAGTTGTAGCCTTCACAGCCTCCTGCAGCAAGGAGTTCCACAGGTTAACTATTTGCTTTGGGAAGAAGAACAACTTTCTCTTACTAGTTTCAAGCCTGCTACCCATTCCTTTCCTTTGGTGTCCTCTAGTCCTTCTTTATGGGAACTCAGGAAGAACTTTTCTGAATGCACCCTCTCCACCCAACCCCTGCTTTTAGAGTCCTCTATCCTGTCCCCCCTCCGTCTCCTCTTTTCTAAGCTAAACAGTCCCAGTCTCTGTAGCCTTTCTTCATCTGGGACCTGTTCCCAACCCCTGATCATGTTAGTTGCCCTCCCCTCTCCCAGCCTTTCTCTTCCCCTCTCCCACCTCCTTTTCCCAGTCTCCCCCAGTTTTGTTCAATAAAGACAGAGTCAATGTTGGAAGAAACGTTATCTTTATTTTGTACATCAATAAGAAAGGGGGCTAGGGAAGGGTAAGTGGAAGGAGGTGAGGGAGGAATGGGGTACGAGCCCCCGATGGGGAGGACTGGGCTGGCTCTGCGGGCTTCTGGGGGTGGAAGCTCTCCTGCAGCCCCCCAATTACTCCCTCTCCCCAGATGGCAGCCTGCGGCAAGTGCAGCCGGGCTGATGGCCGAGTGGTGTGATGTGCCCAGTGTGAGCACTCAGGGCACTCCAAGCCAGAACTTCTTTGCAAGCGGGGCACCCCTTAGAACTGTGTGTCCGGGGTGGGGGTCGGGACCCTTTAAGCGCAGCCCTCGGCTAGCCTGAGACAGCATCTCCATGCTCTAAGTCCTCCTCTTATGCCCTGCCGGCACTGCTTCCGGCCATCCTTAAGCCCTGTTCAGAGTCCACTCAATGTGGACTTGCTAGTTCGAACTAGCAAAACGCTAGTTCGAACTAGTTTTTAGTTCTAGATGCGTTAGTTCGAACTAGCTTAGCGCTGTAGTGTAGACGTACCCTTAGTGATTACCTCTCCTGTCATCCATTTCCAGACAAACAGGTTAGGGACACCATTCCTACGCACACTGGCTAATAGCCATTGATGGACCCAACCTCCATTAATCTATCTAGTTCCTTTTGGAACCCTGTTAAAATCCTAGTCTTCACAACATCCTCTGGCAAGGAGTTCCACAGGTGGTTGTGCACCAAGAGTCACCTCGGTTTCATGCCAATAGAATTCTACTCTGTAACAATCATGTGATATTTGTATGGGTAAGGACTGAGGCAAGCATCCCATGTTTGTGGCTCACCAGCTCCCAGGATGGCTCAGACCTGCACAGCCTTGGACAGTCCTGCAGGCAGCCCCTGTGAAAGTGTTGGACATGTGTATATCACTGCCATCACACTTCTTGTGGTCACAATAAAGCTTCAAGGCAAAGTGAGGAAAGCTCACTTTGATCTCAACAGATGTCACCCAAGAGCAAGCACATCCGTCTACAGTGATAGCGGTGCAACTAAATCCCTGATTGTACAGGAAGTGGCTTGGTAGCCCTTAAATTCCCAGTTTGATCCTGCATCTCTAAAAGTGTTTTTCTCATAGGGCCAGTTGTGCTCCTGAGAAGCGTGCACAAAGGGGACCTTCCATGGACTGATCTTCCTGTCCTATAAGGAAACAGAGTCAGACACCTCCATGGCAGCATCCTGTCTCTCTCATAGTCCCCCTACACCATGCATTGGTGAAGGGTCATGTGTAGGTATGTGCCTCTTCTGCTCACCTGGCCTGCAGAAGTCAAGGTGAAATTATATTAGTCCTAGTCATGGATGGGGACTCTATTACACTACGCATTGCACAAACGTAGAACAAAATGATGGTCATTATCCCAAGGAGCCTACAATCGATGTATAGCCCTAGGCTGGGTTATCTACATACCTATCCCACACTGTGCTGCAAGAGGGTCCAGTCAGAACCATCATGGAGGCATGGGATTTCCACACAGAGCTACTCACTCACCTCTCAGGATCTGCCGATAGTAGATCCATGGGAACAGGTGACCAACCTGTTGGCCTATTCTGTTTGCTGGCGTGAATCTTGCAACAATTTCTTCCCCTTTACCCCCTGCCTGTGGGTTTTCCTAAAGGACTTAGTGATAAAACCCATCATGTTTGCCCTGTGGCTTCAAAAGATCCTCGTGCAATCCAGGGATGCTTCCACCGAACCGTGTTTATTCACCAGTCTCTGACTCTGCCTGCATCTTAAACTTGATGTGAGTCTATCACAAGATACACTGGCTCCCTTCAGAGCTGTGTCTGAGGGTCTCTGAATCTGAACTGCTGAATGGAGTGCCATGCCTCTGAAATATGAGTCTTTTGAATGGCATCTGAACACAAGATTGTTAAATGACAAATGATTCAGCTTCCAGCTAATCCAATTATAATAATTAGCATGGGCGGTAGCATTGGATATGCTGATCTAATTGTGGAGTGGACTCTTGAAACAAAGGCTCACCTTCATCTAATTTTAGAAACAAATCTGTGCCACGTGACCTGCTTAGAGCAATATCATGATGTCCAAGAGACACTTCATGTCCATTAGTATTGCCGCTTACACACAGCAATGCATGGAAACGATTGGAAACTTACATCCTGCATCCCTTTAAAGTAGAGTTGCTTGATATCAGTGCGGATTCCTCTATACTCTCCAAATGCCAATCAGTGTCACAACTGGGCAAATAGAATTGAAACCCCTTTATTGTCATATAAGTCCAAGGCAACATAGCTCAGGAACTGCATGAGATCAGTGGACTTGGCAAGTAATGCCAAAACCCAACTGAAAATATCGTATACCGTGGAAGCAGAGGCATATGCATGTCCCTGCACAGAATAATTATCCTAAATAAAATGTCCTTTGATCATCATTAATAATCCTTTTTTATACCATTTTACAGTCAAAATCTCCCCAGATTTGAAAGCTAAAATGGGGCCTGTGTCCAGAGCTGCCCTTTTAGTAATCACTTGATAAAAATGGACATTAGTCACAAAACCTAGATGAACATCTAGATCCAGACCTCTAGCAGAATTCAGACCACTTCTGACCCAGCAACCCAGAGTTGCTGCTCCACTCTTTCGGCACGTTTACACAGCAGGGCTAAATCCAAAATAAGCTACTCAACTTGAGCTACATCATTTGCATAGCTTAAGTCAAAATAGCTTATTTCGGCTTTTGGCGCTGTCTACACAGTAGGAAGTCTGAGAGAGAGCACTTTTCCTGCAACTTCCATTATCCCTTGTAAAATGAGGGTTACAGGAGTTGGAATAAGAAGTCCTCTGGCTCGACATTATTTCAACCTTATGTCAAAATAACTGCTTGTGTGTAGATGTGGACTATGTTAACGTTATTCCAAAATAACACTGCTGTGTAGACGTACCCTTTGAGTACTCGGTTTAAGGTTTACTCATGGTGCATTGAATCAAGCCCTTAGAATAGTGGTTCCCAAACTTTTCGACATCACGCCCCCTTTTTGATTTTTGAAAAACCCTCATGCCCCACCCCCCAAAAAAACAGCAGCAAAACTTGTTGAGCAAAAAAAAAGGAACTGACCAGGGCAGGAAAACTTGATAGAGGCCCCTCGCGGCCCACCCCGCCGGAATTTCTTCATGCCCCTCAGTTTGGGAACCCATGCCTTGGAAAGAAGAGCCAGTGCAGATTTCAGATTGGGTATAAACTGGCATCACTTCATTGCTGTTAGGCCAGGTCAAAACTGAGGGAGAAAATCAATGCAAGATACACAATTCCAACTACAGTATGTGAATTGCGTAGCTGGAGTCAACATACCTTGCACTAATTTTCTGGGGCGGCTCCTTATTCTTTGTTACAGCAAGGAGTACTGGTGCCAATGGGGGAACCCTCAGCATTTGATTTAGCGGGTCTTTACTAGACCCGCTAAATCAAACCCAGGAAGATCTATCTCCAGAGCATTGATCCTCCTGCAAGTGAAGACATGAGCTAAATGGATCTATGCTAGTTTACAGCTGTGACAATCTCTGGCCCCAAAACTTTCCTGAAGCTTGGAATTGGTTGGCAGTAAAGATTTGGTTGGGGCCCCAGACTTTCATATCGCAATTCTTTCAGGCTCAGCACTGATCTTTACAATTACTGTAGCACCAGTTTTTTTTTTCTGTGCTACGCCAGTAATAAATCACACAGCACCTACATTCTAGCAGGAGAAGCAAATAAAAAAAATTCTACTATCCTAAAACCTGGCAATAACTAGGGCACCAATTGACTAAATAAGGCAGAGTGGGAATTTAGAATCAGGTCTCTCCTATCCCAGCTGAGTGTCCTGTTCCTGGGAAATCCTGGGAAACACACATACCCTACCTTGGCTCTTAAGGGCTTTCCCTTCACACTTCCCTGACTCTTCACAGAGACTGAAAGCAGAAGATCAGAAGTCCAAAGAGCAGACCATGTAAAGTTTATTGAGGCTAATTAAAGAAAAATATCCATAGTTCTGCATGCTGGCAAAGCCTTTTTTTCCCACTATCTCAGTTTCCCCTTCTTTAGAAGGCATAATTATACCTATCGTGCACACTCTTCATCCCACCCCCTAACAATTTATAGTCATGTTCCCTTTTGGAGGCTTCGGTACCACCTCTTTTGTATTCCATGGTAGGGATAAGGGGAGAGGTTGTGCTTTGGCCTTACAGTGTTTCTTACACCTTCCCTCTCATCCCCCTCGCCCCTCCTGACTGGTTGCTTGACTTTATCTCAGGGGAAGAGTTAAGGCAGGTCTGTCCTTCAAGTGTATACTTGCATATTCACCTTAGCTTGATCTTTTATCTCTTTTCCTCCTATCTGCTTGTGGGCAAATGTAACACAGGGTGTCTTGATTCCTTGTTCGCACATATTAGTAAGAATATACAAAATATCAAAAAAGTTACATAGGAAATGACCCAAAATTCTACCTCAGGCAAAAAATACAACATTATCATCACTAGCACACCCAACATTGATCGTTGGGGGAATGCCTGGCTTGAGGCTCTTAAGAGGTATGAGCTAAGGCACGGAGCAGCTAGCTAGTTTTGCACATGTCCACCAGAGGAAACTTAGGAACCACAACCATTTTACCAGCAGAAAATTGGTGCCTGCAGGGTTAGGCATCAGCTGAGCAGGGCTTTTGAGGATCCCAAAATGGTACCTAAATGCTGGCACCTAAGTTCCTTTGCGGATCTAGCCCTTTGAACACTAAGGCCAGGACTCTTCTACAGACTTATTTCCTGAGTATATGTAGCTCAGGAGTGTGAAAAAATCCCAAACTCCTCAGCAATGTAGTTTTACTGACCTTAATTGCGCAGACCACCTTGGCAAGTCGAATAGTGCTTTGGTCAATGTAGGTGGGTCGACACTGTCAGCATAGACAGCACGTTACTTAAACTGACTGTTGTTGCCTTTCAGAAACCATCACACAGTTAAATTAATGCAGGTGTTGCTGGTGACGATGTGTACCTCCGACACAAGGAGCAAAGTATGGACATGCAAAAGCAGTTTAATTATCGCCATGGATGTATGTTGACGTAACATAGGTCAACACATACATGTAGTGGAGACTGCCCTTTTTTTTTCCTTTTGAAAATTTTACCCTTTGTACGGCTCATCCAGGAAAGCGAACTTTGGAAGTGATACTTTACTCTGTCCACTAAGAGACTGCAGGAAGGGCAAAGGAATGTGCAGCTTTCTGGATGAACTGGGGGAAAAAAACCCAGATAAGCCCTTCAAGCTCAATTTGCTGCCATTATCCTCTGTATCGTGGAGAGGAGATAAGAAAAGAAAGCTGAGAACTACTGCTATTGTCCGTAACCTGCTTCTGCAAAGCTGCTCTTTACTGCCACTTGTAAAATTTTAATTTGCCCATTAGTAAGATTAAACACAAGAATACTATGCAGAGACAGTATGGACAATGAATTTTTAATTATGCCAGGATGCTCTGTTAAAATGCAGGACAATACCACCAGGTGGATGGTTTTTGTTTGCCTCCATGGCTTTCATTGTTTTTATGACTGTCAGGGACATTTCGGATTGTGTTTGTAGGTGGAGGTAGAACAGCCTTCCCATCAGGAGAGATAAATGACTTGGGCTCTTCAGCAGAACCTGAGTCATTTGAGACCACCCCAAAGAACAGTCTGATAAGAGCTGGAGTTGCCTAATTTTTTCAGCCATTTGTTGTTTACCCTTTTGGCAATCCCAAGGCCAGGAGTTAGTTAAATTCAGTTCAACAACACAGTTCATCTGGTTATTCCACTCAACCTGTGTCCGACTCCAATCTTTACTTGCTTGCTCCTCTAAGTGGCTGGTAGGAAGACCCACTGTGATGAGAACCCCTTATTAAAATGCATCATGCATCGCACAGGGCAGCAGCAATCGAATACTGCAATGGAGACTCTCTTCGTGGGCTATACAGCGGCTATGTCATGTCTTGCCTCCAGGCATGTTGTGAGGCCTATCGAATGTAATGGTCATATCATCCCCTGACATGTTGCCAACACCACTCCAGATGAATTAATCGTAGGGTTTGCTTTTGGGGAAGATCTTGTATTTATTTTCCTGGCATTTGTTGTTTGTTTTTTCACCCTCCACTGCTGCTAATCACTGTATGGGAAGTAGCCTTAGGCTTTCTGTGACAGACTGCTGGCTAAGCCAGAGCTCTGCCACTATAGCCTGGCTGAAGAGGCTGATGGCAAATAGCTGAGCAAGCCCAGGCCTGAAAGGGCTTCATGAGCAGAGAGCTATTTAAGTCAGCCAGAGGGGAAGTGAGAGGAGCCAAGAGGAGGGGCAAGGAGCCAGGGTGTGGTTGATTGTGCTCCCAGGCAGATGGAGGAGCTGGCGGAGTTTGCTGTAAGCTTTGTAAATAGAAGGTGGTGGGAACTGACAATAAAAGGCATGGGTGACTGTACTAGAAGATCTCTGGCTGATTTGTGGACTAGAAGGTGTCCAAAGGCCCTGCAACATCTTCTCATGCTAGAAGCAAGTCCTGAAGAATTTCCCATATGCAAATATTTACCAAATGGCTGTGGCCGAGTTCCCATTGAGCTAGAATTCTAGCTTAATCAAAGGACACGTTCTGGAGAATGACAATTTTGTGGAGCGGCCGCGGCTGCGCCATTTGCTCCATTCTTCCAACATGTCTGATGATTGGAAGTAGTGAAGAGACAGGCTAACTGGACCTGCCCAGAATCTGCCTCCCATCTCCTCAAAATAGAGGCAAAGCTGTAAACGGGCATTGTTGGAGATCTGAATTAGTATGTATGAGCTCACTCTATACTGCACTGAGTGGAGTCAAGGTGATTATATTGGCCTAACTAAGAGCTAACTGGTGGCCTCTTCTAATGGCACTTCTGCACGTTTCATCAATAAACATTATCACAGAAGTTTGAAATGAGAAAGAGACCTATTTTCTCAAAGGTCACTTAGCCCAAGCCTCCGGCAAGGAGAAAATTATTTCTTATTGTCTATTAATTTAGTATTCTCATGAGCATGGATGCTGCCCCACCTCAAGAGACTGTAGCTATGGCAACAAGAGAAGCCCTCCCAATGGCATAGTGCTGTCTTCACAATGGTTAGACAGATGTAGCTGCGTCAATCAGAGGTGGGGATTTTCCACATCCCTGAGCAACTAAGATATATACCAGCGTACATTTGTAGTGTAGACCAGAGCTAGCTAAGCTTCTGAGTCATTCTAAACAACTAGCCAACTAGCCAATTAGTCATAAGGTGGGATTTTCAGGTCTCTCCTGAACTCTCTCGCTCCGTCTCTCTCTCTCTCTCCTCCTACTGCCCCCTCCTTTCTTTCAGCTCTTCTCTGCCTCCTGCCTCTCTCTCTGACTCTTTCTTTCTCTTCTCCTTGTCCTGCCTCTCACTCACCCTTTCTCTTCTCCTCCTCCTTCTGCCTCTCTCTCCCCTCCATCTCTCCCCCCACTCCTTCCCCTTCCCTCCCGCCGTGGTGCTCAGCTGAGTGCTGCTTGCTCAGCCGGGCTGCTGTGAGGGAGGGAGGTGGGGCAGTGACGTACACTGCCAGGGGGTGGGGCCCTGTACCTTTCCGCCCCGCCCCCTTCCCCTCCCGCTGCGGAGGAGCCCAAACAGCCCCTTGCACTGCTGGCTCCCCCGGCGGCCTGACTGAGGGGTGCAGCACTCAGCTGAGTGCCACAGCGGGAGGGGAAGGGGGGCAGTGACGTACAGGGCCCCACCCCCTGGCCGTGTACGTTACCGCCCCGCCCCCTTCCCTTCCCTCCGTGGCGGCTCAGCTGAGTGTTGCGCGTTCAGCCGGGTTGCTGTGGAGGAGGAGGGATGGGACGGTGACATACACGGCCAGGGGGCGGGGCTGTCTACGTCACTGCCCCCCCTTCCCCTCTCTCGCGGCGGCCCGGCTGAGGGGAGCACCACTCAGCACCACGGTGGGAGGAGGAAAGGGGCCAATGACGTACACTTAGCTGGGCCCTGGGGGGGGGGGGGGGGAGCAAGCGACGTACACTTGCCGCCACTCAGCTGGGCTCCGGTAGGGGAGCAAGCGGCAGCAAGCAGCCATTTGGGGTCTGCGCTCCTCATGCATGGACCCCAAACAACCTCTTGCCGCTGCTTGCTCCCCCGCCGGGGCCCAGCTGAGTGGCGCAGCACTCGGCCAAGCCACCACGGAGGGAGGGGGCGGGGGGCGGGGTGCTGACGTACACGGCCAGGGGGCGGGGCCATGTACATCAGCGTTACAGACTCACAGACACTGGGCTACTTTCTAAACAATTCCCTACTCTCCTTTGTGTTTACACTCTTTAGATATTTGAAGATTGGTGTCATGCTCCCACGTTAGTGATCAGTTTGTCAGGCTAAATATATTTATATCTTTTAACCTTTCTAAGTCTAACCGTACTGGATATTTATAAGATGCAGCCTAATTGCTCTTCTTTGATTCCAGTGGTTAACTTCATAGTGCTCAGAACTGAATGCAATATTCTAAGTCTGGTCTCAGCAGAGTCACATAAAAGACAGAACATTATCTGCAGGTGTTTTGAAGGCTTAGCATTTGCGCTGGCTTTTTTTGCTCTCATATCTCTTTGCAAACACATCTGCTACAGTTTGCTCCCCATTGCACGCCAAGTTCTCTTTCAGCATTAGTGGCTCAGAGATTTTTCCTCTCTTTGCAGATCTGCCTCTTTGATCATAGGTGAAGAATTTACACCCCTTGCTGTGGTCCCAGCTGTTAGCCTGTGACTTGTGGCCCCGTTGCTGCCCAGGGCCCCAACCCTCCAGCTCCAGGGGGTCCCAGCTGCTAGCCCCACTGCCTCTGGGTGTCCCGGATGCCAGCTCCATGGACTCTGCTAACCATCATCCCTGAAACTCTGCAGCCACTCCCAGCTGTGGCCTCAGCCTGGGATGGTGAGGGGCGTGGAAGGATTAAGACACGGGATGCAGCTCTGATCCCCCACCATCACAATTCTTCCAGTGCCACGCCTTTGATTATTGTTTCCTAGAAACATTCATTTTTTCCAAGACATGCCTCATTTTCTTAGTCTGGTCATAATAAGTGTCCATGCACAAGTACCCTGAGTATTTTTACCGAAATTAAAATGACAAAATCAAGATCAGATACCACAAATGTACTGTAGTGAGCTACCCACATGTGTCTAGCATTAGCCATCAGTAATAAAACACCTTTTCAAGCCGCCGATCCTATTCCAGATGCCTGAGAGAAGATGACTTTGGCATAATATCCAGAAAGTCAGTCAATCCAGACCCTGGCAGACTGAGTCGAAGAAGCTAATTCCAAAGCTTAAGAGCCTTTGTGGAGAATAATCTAATAGTAACATTCTCTGAACTTGGCCCAAGGTTCAAATGTCTCTACTGTAGATCACTTTGGGTACGTCTAAACTACACGTTCTTTTCGAAAAAGGAAGATATTTTCTTCCGATCTCACTTTTGAAATCTGGTCTTTTGAAAGTGAAAGTAGTCTGGATGTATTTTGGGGGGGAAAATACTCCTTTTTTGAAAAACTGCATAAACCTAATTTTTAAAGGAAGAACGGTTTTTGGAAAAAGGGTGCTTAAAAAAAAACGCATCCAGACTACTTTCATTTTCAAAAGACCCGCTTTTGAAAGTGAGATCAGAAGAGGATATGCAAATTCCCGCTGAATTTGCATATCCTATTTCAAAAATAACGCGTAGTCTAGACATAGCCTCAGTGTTCTTGAAAAGTTATCAGGCTTGTAAATCCCTCTGCACTTGAGACATATCTGACCATCCCAATTCTGTCCTCTATCTAATATACCACAACCAAGCAATTACCAAAACTACATGCATGTTCTCTACCCTGACATCCCATTCAACAGGGAATCATCCCTCTTTGCAAATAATGAGGAATCTCTCTGGTCAGGGCTTGCAACCAGGGACTTCAGCAACCTGTTACTTAACTAAATGCATTTTTTGAAAATATTTGTAGTCAGCAACATTCTTCACACATGACATTCCATTTGAAAATTGCCACAGGACCCCTCGTGTGGTATATTGCACAATGTCACCCGTAATATTTCAGTCTGAAAGGAACCCTGCCGTTGCTGCTCTCGGCTGCATTCATCATCGGAATTCACGTGGAACCTCCAGCTTTTCATTTTTCTTTTTTGATTGGAACGCTTGCCAGGATGCCGGGGGGGAGGAAGAGCGGGGTGATGGTCCTTTGCCGTCCGAGCTCAGGTTACCCATGGCTCGTGGCCTTGTTGGGGAATTGCATCCTTAGGGCTCGGTCTGGCATCCCACAAAGGACATTCCACTTGGATCGAAGTCAGCATGAGCTGAGCATACTTAGCACTTGGCAGTGCCAAGCCATTATTCAACAGGGGCTCATTGAATGCCTTGGGATTTTTTTTCAGGGCCAGTATAGTTTGGACTAATGGCACTGGGTCAAGCAGAAGGAAACATCCTGTATGTAGTTCTAAGACTTCAGAGAAACAGTTGGAATTTCGGGGCTTAAATGTGGGCCACTGGGTACAGATCTGTTCTCTCCTGCAGTGGTTTTCAAACCAGGGGTTGCTACCCTGTTCAGGGGGTGGAATGTCAGCCACTGGGTCATGTTGCTGCAGGGAGATCAGGTGACCAGTGGGGGTGCTAAGTCGGCTACCTGCCTGCCCTAGCACTGCTGGCTGCATTGCACCCCAGAAGTGGCTGGCAGCAGGCTAACCTCGTAGGTGGGTAGGAGGAGAGTGCACAGGGCTCTGTGCACTGCCCCTACCCTGAGCAGTAGCTCCGCACTCCCATTGGCTGGGAACCTGCTGCTGGCTGCTTCTGGGGCACAGCATGGTCTGCGGTGTCAGGAGAGGAAGGAAGCTGCCTTAGTACCCCTGCTGCATCGCTGACTAGGAATCCCGCAAGGTATGCTCCTCCTGCCCTAGCCCTGACCCCCCCGCCACCACCACAGCCAGAGCCCCCTCCTATACCCAAATCTCTCATCCTCAGCCCCACCCCGGAGCCCACACTCTAGTCAAATTATGTTGGGTCGTGGCATCAACCATTTTCTTCAACTAGCCACCTCCTCCTGTAGCTCTCCCACCTGCTGCCTGAGAGATTCCACCAGCTGGCACCTTTCGCATTGGATGATCTCCCCAGCCTGGATATCAGTAATTGCAAGCCACAGTCCCTGCAAAACCACACCAGGATCTGGGTAGAGGCATCCATGCTCAGGCTCTCTGTCTGGCTACAGGCGCAGGTGGAGGAGACAGAAGCAGTGCTGGTGTTGCGGGTCTTCCTGACCATCGTAGGCCTCCCACTGTCAAACTCCCTCTCAGACTTCCTTGTCTGCAGCCCCCTGTCCTCTTTCGCTCCCTGGTCACCCTGCCTCTGGCTTTTAAAGCCTTCTTGCCTAGGTCAGGCTTGCCCCTTGGTGAGTCACACAGGGGAAGGCTGACCAGATGCAATCAAGAGAGCAATTGAGGGAACAAAGGGTCAGGAACTTAGTCTCAATTGCCACAGCAGCTGAAACTGCAACTTCAGTCACCTGAAATCAGAATCAGAATTCAACAAACAAAATTCAAACAGTTGAGCAAACTCACTCACAGCAAAAGCGAGTATTCTCACTCTCACCACGTAGCCTGTTCAGCGACGGGTTCTCTTGCGGTCCCTCTCAAACTCCCCTCTCTGCAGCCCCCTGTCTGCTTTTTTTGTTAGTCTTCAAGGTGCTACTAGACTATTTGTTGTTTTTAAGTTTTTCCTGTTACAGACTAACTCGGCTACCCCTCTGAAGCTCATAAAACACATGGCATGAGTCTAATCTCAGCAATGGTTTGCATTCACATTCGGGGAAGGGCTAAATCCTTGAGCCCATCTTGTAGCCAGACACACTAATATGCAAGTAAGCTAAAATATCCACATACCCTCTTGCCAAAAAGAGATTAGCCTTCTGTTATTAAAAGTATTTAAATGACAAAATATGTTCATATCTGGCATTCATGTAAGGCTATGTCTACACAGCAGCGTTATTTCAGAAGAACTGACATTATTCCGAAATAACAGAATCTGCGTCTACACAGCAAGTAGTTATTTCGACATAATGTCAAAATAATGGCGAGCTGGAGGACTTCTTACTCCGACTCCTATAACCCTCATTGTATGAGGAGTAAGGGAAGTTGGAGGAAAAGTGCTCTAAGTCAAACTTCCTGCTGCGTAAAGAGTGCCAAGAGCCGAAATAAGCTTTTTCGACTTAAGCTAAACAATTGACGTAGTTCAGGTTGCATAGCTTATTTCAGCTTTAGCCCTGCTGTGTAGACGTGCCCTGTAAGAGCCCCATTCTCAGGCCTTGGCCTCATTGCATTTTTACTGGTTTTACTGATGTTTGCTTAATTCACAGATTTGAGTCTCCAGTGTTTTCATGAATACCACAATTACTTTTTGTTTTAAAAGGAGGGAATTGCTATTAGCTAAGCTGAACATCGCATTTATGCCTTGGGGCTACTATAAACAGGCTATTATTATAATTGTGATTATCCCCACCATATGTTTCATTTCCATCTTTTTACCGTCTGTCTGTGATGGATGCTGTGACAAATTAACCCTGCCTCAAACAGATGACTTAGAGCGCGCAGTAAAGTAAGTCTGTTCCTCTTAGTCATTACAATAAAATCTCCATTGCTCGAGTAAAACTGAATCTCGTTTTCTCAACTCCTCAATTACGGTTTGGTAGCTGACATCAGAGTTGGAATCATCTGAGCCAAAATGCATGTGTATTTCCATAGGTAGTAAACAGAGTGGCCGTTTGGTGAAGTAACTGGCCTTTGGTTGTTATTGTTATAACACATGAACTAAAGTTTGACAAGAAAGACCTGGGGCAAAACAGGATTGGCCATAATAAAATGTCAGACGAGTTGTCTGCCTGGCAGATTGAAACTGACACTGAAGTTTTAGACTGTCAGTTGATGAATCCAAAAATAATCAGATCATTGTGTCCTAGACTTGGGGAATTTTGGCCTAACACTGGTCCAGATTGTCTAGGGGTATATCGCCATGAACTGCAAAAGCTACTGCACTTGGAGGTGTCTAAACAGGTCTCTATGGGTAACTGTAATGGGCTGCTCTAAGGACCAGATGGGTTAGTGGTTAGCACACCTCACCTCCTGCTGCTGTAAATTCTAGTGCAGGGATTCTCCAACTTCATTGCACCATGACCCCCTGCTGACAACAAAGTTACTACATGATCCCAGGAGGGAGGTAAAGCCCAAGCCTAGCAACTCTGGTTTGGGGGCGGAGGAGCTAAGCTTTAGACTTGGTTTCCAACAAGTCTAACGCTAGCCCTGACAACCTCATTAAAATTGGGTCACGACCCACTTTGGGGTCTGGACCCACAGTGTGAGAACAGCTGCTCTAATGTGTTACTGCCCTAGATCTCTCTTGTCTGTCTGTCTGACTGTCTGCTGAAGGGTTTTATACTGCTGTCCATCACCACAATATGTGAGGATCTTCTATGTAAATGCAATAGCTAAGAAAAGCTAAGTCCCCTGTGGACTTCATGCAGTCAGGCATAATGGTTATTGTTCTGAAATTCATAATGGGGAGATTTTAGATACTGTGGTTACAGGCTCATTAAAACAGCATATAAAATTAGATTTCTAATGCGGCCGTTCACTGGCATTGAACCGTTTCTATTGACTACGTCTTTCTACAAACATCAAGACATGAAAGTGTCTCTCAGGGTTAACATTGACTAAGCAGAATACCATCAATATTTACCTTTTGGGTTAATAAATCTCATTCTCAATTGGTGATTAGTCATTTTTTAAATTATCTGCATACAAAAATTACTTGAGGAGATATGACCTGTCAGCCCTGTGCTGAAAGCCAACTGGGACCGATTTCTTATTTTCATTAAAGCTGCCCTTGAATAGCTCCAGGAACAAAAGGCAACGGAAATTAAGAAACAGGGAACAATCTGGAGTAATAGTATTAATTAGAGATAGTCAAAAGTTTTTTGGTTACCAGTTTGTCATCAAAACTTGTATTTTCATTGAAACAGCAATGTTTAGTAGGAGCAGTGATGAAAAGTTTCATTTCAGTAGTGTCATTTAGATTCATTTCATTTCAACATCTTAGATTATATTCATTCTAATATTCTATTCATATTCTATTTATATTTAATATTACACATTTTAATACATTACAAAAGTGAAAACCAAATCAATCAAAGCAAGCGAACAGATAGAAATGTTTTCATAATAGCAAAACAACGTTTTTCAGAGTTTTTATTTGAGGGGACACATTGGAACAATTTTTTCTGTTTGGAAAGGTTGGCATTTCTGGTAGAAGAGTTATTCCCATTCCCAATCAGTGCTAACAGTAAGAACAGCAAGCTGTTACATAGCACTTTCCATCAGTAGCTCTGAAAATGCTTAAAAATTTGGGAAGGTTCATTGGCCCTATTTTATAGATGATAAAACTGAGGTACAAAGGTGTGAAATAATTTGCTCAAGATCATCCAGCTAACCAGTGGCAGAGCCAAGAATAGAAGGACCCAAATATCCTGAGTCCTGATCCATTGGCACTGTAAAGCTCTGAATTAAATCGACAGACATCGCATGAGTGAGGTTTCAAGCTGCAGCCCTGGGTTGCATTCATCTTGCCATTCATTTGTTCCACCACAGTAATATAATGTAGACAGGCCTGTCACCAGGGGAGGGGGACGTAAAGCAGGCAACTGCCCCAGGGCCTGGCCATATGGTGGCAACAGTGGTAGCTGTAGCCCCAGGCCCCTTAAATTGTTGCTAAAGTGCTGTGCGGCACATTCTGGACAGCACTGGTTGCTTCCTGGAGGAGGCACTGCTCTCTCCAGGCAGCCTTGAGGGCTGTCTAGCCCCAGTCCTGCCCTTTTCACCCAAGGCCCAGGGTGAAGCAGGCCCCCCCTCACCTTGCCCACAGACCCAGCGAGGCTGTCGGCTCCACTGGGTGTAGAGACCTGGGCCATCTCATGCGTTGTATGTATAGCAGTATCTTGAGGAGACATATTTATTTCCAGTGCTCTCTTTAGAATGGTGTCGCCTCCATTTATTCTGCCCACGTCAAAGTGGGCATGACGAGGTTCCCAAATAAAAGGGATTTTCGTGTCCAGCATGTCACATCCACAGCAGATAGCGCTTATTTTAAGATGATGTGTGTGTGAGGGAGTGATTCATGCGGTAAATGCGGCAACCTTTCCAAGCCGCTCCCTCTGTGGTATCTCCTCCAGACAATCTTAGCGACATGAGAGTCCACACATATTGTTATCTGCAGATCCAGTTCTTTCTGTCTTTCTTCTTCTCGGTGGGTTCCTTTATTCGTGAATAGATACAAGTGAAATTATGAGGGATGGGGAAGAATAAGGCTGTACGAGGCATAGTCATGGGTACAGGGATGGCCCGAACCATTTGTGCGCCCCGGGACCCGGGAGCATGGCGCATGTGCAGCTCTGCCCCCGGGTGCCCGGCGCCCCGTGGCCCCGGGTACCTGGCGCATGCGCAGCCGCACCCCCAGGACACCGGCGCATGCACAGCCCCACCTTGCCCAGTCTGGCAGCCCCACACGGTGCTCCCTACAATGGGGCGCCCCGGGCAATAGCCCGGTTAGCCTGTAACTTGGGCCGGCTCTGCATGGGTAGCAGGCCAAATTCTGTTCTGAGTGACTCTGTTGTAGTTCCAGTAGAACTCCATTCACAGCAGTGGCATTGTGGCAGGTTTATGATGGTGTAACAGAGAACAGAAACAGTCTCACTGTTCTAACTGTGCACACCTGTGTGGCAAAGGGAAACAATCTGAGGATAATCTGTGTTTCCAGGTGCAGTGTAGCCGGCACACTGCCGATATCAAAATAGTCATGAATGCAGTGCCTGCGCCTCTAACATCACTGGCAAGTTCGCACTCTAGGGATTTTCATTCTGCCTGGACAGGTGCAGAAACAAATGCCTCTTTCCGACATCTCTGGATGCAAATATCATGTTGAGGCCTGGCACTCACATGTCATATTCAAAATGAAGCTGCTCATAGGACTAAAATCAGACTTTGATTATGTAACATTTCAGCTGAATGTGGCATTTTTCTTCCCTTCCTGTCCTGAACTGCTGGGTAGTGTGCTCGTAAAAGCGCCACTTTCCTTCTAAGCAGTGTATGGATTTTCAGTGATAGAAATGTAGCCGTGTCAGTCTGGTGTAGCTGAAACAAAATACAGGACTATGTAGCACTTTAAAGACTAAGATGGTTTATTAGATGATGAGCTTTCGTGAGCCAGGAAGTGGGTCTGGCCCACGAAAGCTCATCATCTAATAAACCATCTTGTTAGTCTTTAAAGTGCTACATAGTCCTGCATTTTGTTTCATGGATTTCAGTGACATTGACAGGGGTTCATAGGAAGACAGTGAAGTGACTTGGAATCCTTAGGTATGAACAGATGGCTGATGTAGGGGGTATTATTGGCATTATTTCAGTCATCATTCCAAGCAATTATTTGGCATCCACCTATGTGTTATCTGTTATGTAGCCTTGTCTATACACCCTGGGAGATCGGCACTCGCTGAAAGTGATGCAATTTTCCTTAAGACACCAGGGTAAATAGTAAACATACATCCTCCAACTTCCAGTTACTACAGAATGGCAGATGATATGAATAGCTCTATCCAGTCCATGTGGACTCCCTGAGAAGGTTGAGTCCCAAATAACTGGACAAACGCTTGCAACATAACTCAGAGCAAAGACGTATGTTCGAGAAAAAAAACTGCTGAATCTTTGAAAACAACTGCCAACCTGATAACGGCAGGCTAATAATGTAAGCAGGTTTCTGGCAAAGGCTCGGTGGATTAAATATCCAGGGAAGAATGCAATCTAGACAGATGTTTAACAAATGGCAGCCTGGCTCTCAAGTACTTATTCTGGGAGTGTATTTATAACAACTAATTGTATCACGGTTAGATAATGAAAATAAAAATAAGGGGACTCAATAGGCTATACATTGAGTATTAGCCAGCCAGTCAGCTCCCCAAATTTCCCAATCTGCTTGCTCCTAGCTGGGTTGGGCATGCAGTGAGCACAGTGACCAGGCTGGGCCCTGCAAGTGGAGGAATGCAGAGTTTGGCTATCCTGCTGGGTGCTGAGTTGCTTGGATTGTGTCAAGACATAGGCAATTTTTCCCATGTCCATGGGCAGAAATGTGGGTGTCCAGGACATTTTGGGGGCAGCCCAAAAAGGATTTTGAGAATCTCAGTGATACCTAAATGATGGATTTAGGCATCTCTGGGAGAAATTATGTACCAGTCCCTTTTGGCGCTAGCCTGTGGTTGATTCTTGCCTCAGTTTTCCCAACTATAGAATGGGGCCATAGCACTTCCATCTCTCACAGGGGTGTTGTGTGAATAAACACATTAACAGTAGTGACACTCAGATACTACAGTGATGGGAGTCATATAGACACTTACAATAGCTAGACCGTACATGCATATAAACTCACAAACCCTGTAAGTAGGGAACACGTCCCTTCCCAGTTCCCTTCATCCACTACAGGCACCTTTGTGATGTCTTGAAATTCCTTCAAGCTTAGCTATTCATAATGCACTGTCCGTTTCCTAGGAAAGCGGTGTCGGGGATTAATGAAAACACATTGCAAATTATGATTAACGTATTAAATAGCATTTTGTGAAAACCAGAAAAATGGGGCCACCAACTTTATAGATTATGTTTTAGTGCAAAGTCAAGCACCGCGAAAAACCAATTTAACCCTCCCCTTTCTGGAGTCACGTGGTCATTGTCTCCACATGTGTTCTAGCCATGTGGTCGCTGTCTGCTCAAAAGTCCTTGCTGAATGAGGGCAATGTCATGCTTTCAGAAAAGCAATTAGAAGCAGAATGAAGAATTGAGAGCAGCCTGTAATTGACTAATGCACGGAGTATTAATTGATGATAAGACACTTACCCAGCACTTTAGAGCTATCGGCTAACTAATCCATACGTGATGTAGGTATTGTTCCTATTTCATAGGTAGGCTAGCTTAGCCACAAATTCATTACTGATGTGAGAGTATTGAAGTGGATAAAGATACCCCAGCAGATCATTTATGGGTCCAGTCCTGCGAGATGCTGAGAACCCTGATCAGGGGGAGTTCTAGAACACCTCTAAAGCCAGATGATAGATCATTGACATGGAAGGAATTTAAGTTCCGATTTTCCTGGTTTGCTGTCCTGCTGCCAGGCTAGTGCACAGGAGCATCCTCTGAGTATCAGTTGAAATTCTGCAGAAACGAGGAATCCCGTGGCAGCCTGACAGATGTATTTGGGTGGGTAGAAACCACTTTGTCAGATGCATAGTGCCATCCAAAGTCAGCGCGGCTACACGTGTTTAAAGTGACCCACATGTTTAAGCAATGTATTAGATTGGGCCAGAACGCTCAGCATCTAGCAGGATTGCACTTTGGGCACAGAGATGCATCTGACAAAGTGGTTTTGAGCCAAGAAAGCTTATGCCCAAAGAAATCTGTTAAGTCTGTAAAGTCCCCCAGGACTCATGGATGATTTTGTAGATACAGGCTCCCTCGCCTACCACTCAGGGTGTGTCTAGACTACAGGGTTTTGTCAACAAAAGTGGACTTTTGTCGACAAAACTATACCTGCATCCACACTGTCTTTGAGTTATGTCGACATAATGTCGACAAAACTCAGCAGTTTTGTCGACGTATGTAAACCTCATTCTACGAGGAATAACGCCTTTTGTTGACAGAGTTCTGTTGATAGAAGGCATTATTGCATCTGCATTGTCCTTTGTGTCCACACTGTTTTGTTGACAAAGTGACTTGCTTTGTCAACAGAACTGGCTGTAGTCTAGACGCTCTTTGTCGACAGAAGCTTAGTCGACAGTATCTGTCGACAAAACTTCTGTCGACAAAACCCTGTAGTCTAGACATACCCTCAGAGAGCTGAAATTCTGTCATCATCTGTACAAACATTCTCTTCGTTTATACCTTATCATAGCAATAGTGGCCTTGCCACAGAGCATGCCCGGAGGTTAATGACCATCTAATTGTAGGAGGATCAACGATCCAGAGATAACTGATGGGGTCCACACAATGTCAGAACAGAAGTCTTTGCTGTTCAGGACAGTGGAGTAGGAAGGAGGAAGCGGGTGGGGGGGGGGGAGGAGGTAGGCAGTTGCTCCCAGGCTAGGGGGGAGCCAATTTAGTCCCCCTTCACTCCCTCTGTCATCCCTCAACTCGCCTGCTCCTCCTCCACCCGCCGCTGCTGGCTGGAGCCTCCTCCCCATTACTCTGCCCTCAGCCCGATCTTCCTCCATCTCCACCAGCGGGTTAGTGAATGCAGAGGCCCGGCCCCAAACTGGAGGGGTACAAGCTTCCTCCCCTCCTCCCAGGGTCAGGCTCAGCTATGCACCAGGTTCGGGGCCCTGCCACACGGTAGCGGCAGCAGTGGTGGGAGGCGCAAATTTTGCCTTTTGTCCCTGGGCGCATAAGACCCTCTCTACGCCTCGGGTTCAGGACAAACAGTTAAAATGGTTGACTGAGTCACAGGTCTGGAAAGGACTTCTAGAGGTCATTTAGTCCAGTTACCAGCACTGAAGGCAGGACTAAGTATTAAGATCATCCTGACAGGTGTTTGTCTAACCTGTTCTTAAAAATCTCCAGTGATGGAGATTCCACAACCTCCCTTGGCAATTTATTCCAGTGCTTAATCACTCTGACGGGTTTTTCCTTATGTCCATCGTAAACCTCTCTTGCTAGAATCTAAGATCCCTTGCTTCTTGTCCTACCCTCAGAGATTAAGAAGAACAATTTGTCTCCCTCCTCCTTGTATCAACGTTTTAGATACTTGAAAACTGTTATCATGCCCCCTCTCAGTCTTCTCTTCTCCACACTAACCGAAGCCAACATTTTCAATCTTCCCCCATAGCTCATGTTTTCCAAATCTTTAATCATTTTTAATGCTCTTCTCTGAACGTATTGCAATTTATCCACTCCCTTCCTGAAAAGTGGTGAACACTACCATGCTCTCAGGCTGATTGCAACTGAGGTCAAGTCTACACCGGACCCAGAAGCTTGGCTTAAGGTACTCAACTCCAACTACAAAGAATACATAGTTGGAGTTGATTTATCTTAATCCGATGATGGCGGCATCCCCACAGCGGGAGGGCAATGGGAGCAAATGCTCTCATCAGCTTCCCTTACTCCTCACTAAAGCAGGAGTACCGGATGCCAGCCAAGGTGCCCTCTGAGTTCGATTTAGTGGGTCTTAGCTAGACTCACTAAATCAAACTCCAGAAGATCGATCGCAGCAGCAACTATCTTCCATTTAGTATAGACAAGACCCTAGATAAACATGCCTAACCTAACTTTAACTAGGCTTGCTCAGGTAGTGATTTGGGGGAGCTGTGGAAGTGCACAGTTCAGTGTGAGCTGTACAATGCCATCCAGAGTCCTGGGCAATTCTTCCAGAGGCTAGCCCAGGCTGCTGCAGTGTCACTGAGCTGGCTCGCGTCATGCTAACGTGAATGTGCCTACCAGAGCTGCAGCCATACTCTGTGTAATTAATGTAGGATGTGTCCTCTGAGACAAAAAGCAGTTTGTGCAGGCAGAAAAATGGAGTTTCACAGCCAAAACACTCTTCTGATGCAAGAAAGGCCATTGTTCTATGATAGGACAATGTCAGCTCTTTTCCATCTGCACTCAGGGCACAATCCTGCTAGAGGCTGAGTGCTCTGGGACCAATCCAGTAAATCACTTAAGCATGTGGGTAACTTTAAGCACATTCGACGAGGAGTCCTGTGGCACCTTATAGACTAACTAAAGTGTAGGAGCATAAGCTTTCGTGGGCAAAGACCCACTTCGTCAGATGCATGTAGTGGAAATTTCCAGAGGCAGGAATAAATATGCAGGCCAGGATCAGGCTGGAGATGACCAGGTGGATCCAATCAAGGAGGATGAGGCCCACTTCTAGCAGCTGATCTGGAGGTGTGAATTCCAAGAGAATAGAAGCTGCTTTTGTAGTTAGCAAGCCATTCACAGTCTTTGTTTAATCCAGAGTTGATTGTGTCAAACTTAAAGATGAACTGTAGCTCAGCAGTTTCTCTTTGAAGTCTGGTCCTGAAGTTTTTTTGCTGCAGGATGGCTACTTTTAGATCTGCAATTGTGTGTCCAGGCAGATTGAAGTGTTCCCCTACAGGTTTTTGTATGTTGCCATTCCTAATATCAGATTTGTGTCCATTGATTCTTTTACGTAGGGACTGTCCTGTTTGGCCGATGTATATAGCAGTGGGGCATTGTTGGCACATGATGGCATATATTACGTTGGTGGCCTCATCCTCCTTGATTGGATCCACCTGGTCATCTCCAGCCTGATCCTGGCCTGCATATTTATTCCTGCCTCTGGAAATTTCCACTACATGCATCTGACGAAGTGGGTCTTTGCCCACGAAAGCTTATGCTCCTACACTTTAGTTAGTCTATAAGGTGCCACAGGACTCCTCGTCGCTTTTGCAGATTCAGACTAACACGGCTACCCCTCTGATATTTAAGCACATTTGTAGCCTGGCTGAGTTGGATGGTGCTATACATGTGCTTCAAGCTAATCATGCTAGTAAGTGCTTTGCTTTAGTGGTCGCTGAGTGAAGCCGAAAAGGAGCTGATAACATATGGATGCTTTTCCCCACAAAATGCAGCAAAACAATCAGCTCTAGAGTGGATAAAGGGAAACACAAGACAAAGCCCAAGAGTGTCATATGCCAGCGCTGAGGTTGTCCTGGAATTAACAGACAAAACTCCCTCTTATGCACCCGTTTCACTCTAACACCCACAAACATAGATGGCAAGCTTTCTGCAAAGCAAATGAAATCCAGACTGACAGTTGGCTTCCTCAGGTCTCTCACTGGTACTCAAGCATGTGTCCTGTCCAGATCCCTGCCTCCAGGCAAATTTCCATCAACCCCATCTTACAGCTGGGGAAGAAAGTCCAATCTAGCAGGGAAGGGCAAGAGGCTTCCTGTTTCAGTGCATCTATTTTCTGCTGCTGTGGTTGGTATTGTGGAGAGGTGAATATGTCCCCTGGATTTCTATAGACAAGCAGTTCCCATGAATGGAGGTACATGTGTTTTATTCTTGATTTCCATGAATATCCTAGGAAAGGGAAGCAAACAGCACAATGCAAGGCTCCAAAAGTAGATATTTGGTTGTCAATGAACTATTGCTCACACACACATGGCAAAAGTCTGTGGCTGCTTTAGACAGAATAGGCACTGCCACAATTTGGCTACGTCTAGACTGGCATGATTTTCCGCACATGCTTTTAACGGAAAAAATTTTCCGTTAAAAGCATTTGCGGAAAAAAGCGTCTAGATTGGCACGGATGCTTTTCCACAAAAGCACTTTTTGTGGAAAAGCGTCCGTGCCAATCTAGACGTGGTTTTGCACAGGAAAGCCCCGATCACCATTTTTGCCGTTGGGGCTTTTTTGTGCAAAACAGTTTTTACCTGTCTACACTGGCCCTCTTGTGCAAAAACATTTCCAGAAAAGGGCTTTTGCCCGAACGGGAACGTCAAAGCATTTGCGCAAGAAGCACTGATTTCGGACAGTAGAACGTCAGTGCTTTTGTGCAAAATCAAGCAGCCAGTGTAGACAGCTGGCAAGTTTTTGCGCAAAAGCAATTTGCTTTTGCGGAAAAACTTGCCAGTCCAGACGCAGCCATTCAGAGGCAAAGAAAATGACTATACTGTGCCCCACCCATGAAAAGAGAGCTCCCTGCAATATGGGTCTGATCTTGCACTCATGAAACTAAAGGGACAAAGGGCCCCTTTGATTTCAAAGATACAAAGTCTGGATTTACAGGGCAGATTCTGCTACCCCTGAACTCCTAGGGCACGTCTATACTTACAAGAAGATTGACACTCCGGAGGTCGATCTAGCATTTGATTTAGCAGATCTAGTATAAACTCACTAAATCAAATGCCAAGGGCAGCCCCACCAGTGGCCGGGGCTCCTGTCGGCCTCCCACTGTGTAGATGCTGTCATGGCTCGGCTTAAGGTAAGCCGACTCCAGCTGCGCATTTTGTGTGCCTGGAGTTGCATACCTTACACCAACCTTCCTGGTCTAATAGGGTACATCTAAACTAAATGGCTCCATTGACAGAGCCATGTAGATTTGTTTTTTTGGCAAAGGCAAATGAAGCCGCGATTTAAATGATCGCGGCTTCATTTAAATTTACACGGCTGCTGCGCTGAGCCGACACACAGCTGATCAGCTGTTTGTCGGCTCAGCGCGGCAGCCATGTAAATTTAAATGAAGCCGTGATAATTTAAATCGAGGCTTCATTTGCCTTTGCCTATCTGTCTAATCTACATGGCTCCATCGATAGAGCCATGTAGTCTAGACACAGCCATAGAGACCAAGCCATAATGAGTTGTGTTTTCAATGGGACCTCACATAGCATGAAGTGCTAATCAACCATCAGACCAATAATAATACCCAGCTAATGCCTAGTGCTTTTCATCTCTAGATCTCAGTGTGCTTTACAAAGGTCAGTAGCATCATCTCCACTTTACAGGTGGGAAAATGAGGCACCAAGAGGCTACAAGGACTCACCTCCAGTCACCCAACAGACGAGCAGTAGAGCCATGAAGAGAACCCAGCCCTTCTGAGTCCCAGTGAAATGCTCTGCCCCCAGCTGCAGACTTTCATTTTTCTGACTGGGGGCTCCACCTCCTTGCCCCCCTGAGGCCCTGTATACACTCTGCTCCTTCCTCCAAGGCCTCACCCTCCCTCCCAATTCTCCCTCCTCTCCCCAAACAGCTGATGAGCAGCCATTATGTTTTTATGTGTACGCTCCATCCCTACAGCACTCACAGAGTCTGGGGGAGGGAGGCACTATCCACGGGGCTACACTACCTCTTTTATAGTAATAGCTTTGGGCCACAGTCAGGAATAGGGCCCCACAGTACTGTATAAACATACACTGACAAGACAATTCCTCCCCAGAGAGCTTACAATTGATAGGCTGCAGCTTGTACTCCTTCGGGAAGAGACTTGATCACTCCTTTTGGCTACGTCTACATTGGCACCCCTTTCCGGAAAAGGGATGCTAATGAGACGAGTCGGAATTGCAAATCCGCGGGGGATTTAAATATCCCCCGCGGCATTTGCATTTACATGGCTGCCAGTTTTTTCCAGCTTGGGGATAAGCCGGAGAAAAGCGCCAGTCTAGACGCGATTCTCTGGAAAATAAGCCCTTTTCCGGAGGATCTCTTATTCCTACTTTCAAGTAGGAATAAGGGTATGTCTACACTACAGCGCTAATTCGAACTAACTTAGTTCGAATTAGTTAATTCGAACTAAGGTAATTCAAACTAACGCATCCAGACTAAAAAACTAGTTTGAATTAGCGTTTTGCTAATTCGAACTAGCATGTCCACATTAAGTGGACCCTGAACCGGGGTTAAGGATGGCCGGAAGCAGTGCCGGCAGGGCATCAGATGAGGACTTAGAGCGTGGAGATGCTGTCTCAGGCTAGCTGAGGGCTGTGCTTAAAGGGACCCGACCCCCACCCCAGACAGACAGTTCTCAGGGGTGCCCCGCTTGCAAAGCAATCCTGTCTTGGAGTGCCCTGAGTGCCCACACTGGGCACATCACAGCACTCGGCCATCAGACCGGCTGCACTTGCCGCAGGCTGCCATCTGGGGAGAGGGGGTAATTGGGGGGCTGCAGGAGAGCTTCCACCCCCAGAAGCCCGCAGAGCCAGCCCAGTCCTCCCCATCGGGGGCTCGTACCCCATTCCTCCCTCACCTCCTTCCTCTTACCCTTCCCTAGCCCCCCTTCCTGATGTACAAAATAAAGAAAACGTGTGGTCAAAAATAGAATCTCTCTTTATTGAACAAAACTCGGGGAGACTGGGAAAAGGAGGTGGGAGAGGGGAAGAGAGAGGGTGGGAGAGGGGAGGGCAACTAAAATGATCAGAGGTTTGGAAGAGGTCCCATATGAAGAGAGGCTAAAGAGACTGGGACTTTTCAGTTTAGAAAAGAGGAGACTGAGGGGGGATAGGATAGAGGTCTATAAAAGCATGGGTGGGGTGGAGAGGGTGCATCAAGAAAAGTTCTTCATTAGTTCCCATAATAGAAGGGTTAGAGGACACCAAAGGAAAGGAATGGGGAGCAGGCTTCAAACTAGTAACAGAAAGCTGTTCTTCACAAAGCAAAGAGTCAACCTGTGAAACTCCTTGCTGCAGGAGGCTGTGAAGGCTAGAACTAGAACAGAGTTTAAAGGGAAGTGAGATCAAGTCATGGAGGGTGGGTCCATGGAGTGGTATTAGCCAGGGGGTAGGAGTGTTGTCCCTGCCCAAAGTTTGTGGAAGGCTGGAGAGGGATGGCACGAGACAAATGGCTTGGTCATTGTCTTTGGTCCATCCCCTCCAGGGTACCTAGTGTGGGCCGCTGTCAGCAGACAGGCTACTGGGCTAGATGGACCTTTGGTCTGACTCAGTACGGCCGTTCTTATGTTTTTATGTTCTAAGCTCAGCACAGAGTGAGTACAAGGCACTGGCCTCCAGCTGCCCAGGAATGGGATACTTCCTCCCAGTTCGAGACCAGCTGCCCCCACCACCCAGTCCCAGTATTGTCCTTGCCACCTTCCTTTCGCCAGCTCCTGTGCAGGCATGACAGCAAATAGACTCCTATGAAGTAGCTAATGCCAATAACTTTTCTTACAAGAACTAACTCACGTCACGTGAAAGCATCCAGATGAGGGACGTGTACAGATTTATGCCTTGGATCTGCTACACTCCCGGCTACGTCTACACTGGCATGAATTTCCGGAAATGCTTTTAACGGAAAAGTTTTCCGTTAAAAGCATTTTCGGAAAAGAGCGTCTAGATTGGTACAGACGCTTTTCTGCAAAAGCACTTTTAGCGGAAAAGCGTCCGTGGCCAATCTAGATGCGCTTTTCCGCAAAAAAAGCCCCGATCGCCATTTTCGCCATTTTCGCGATCGGGGCTTTTTTGCGGAAAAGAAATCTCTGCTGTCTACACTGGCCCTTTTGCGCAAAAGTCTTTCGGAAAAAGACTTTTGCCCGAACGGGAGCAGCAAAGTATTTCCGCAAAAAGCACTGATTTCTTACAGTAGGACGTCAGTGCTTTTGCGGAAATTCAAGCGGCCAGTATAGACAGCTGGCAAGTTTTTCCAGAAAAGCAGCTGATTTTCCAGAAAACCTGGCCAGTCTAGACACAGCCTCCATGTTTGAGCCTGCATGGCTCATTAGTGGCAGCAGCCTCCAGAGCACCATAAACGATCAGGACAGAACACCTCTAGTCAGACAACAACCCTACAAGAAGCAACCCACCCTTCCAGCTCAGCTGTCTCCGTCACTCATGTCTCTCCAAAGAAGCACCAGCATTTCCTATATGCCTGTGCGCACTAGAGGTAAATAAATCTGCCATTGGAAGAAGTGGCACCCCATTTAATTTAATCACAATGCTGGAAATTGGTGATGTAAATCACACAGCACATACTTGGTTAATTTTCAGGCTTCCTATCCATGGGTGTTTCTGTCTGTTCTCTGTAGGCATGACTTTTCAATCTGGCTGTGTCTAGACTGGCCAGTTTTTCCAGAAAATCAGCCACTTTTCCAGAAAAACTTGCCAGCAGTCTACACTGGCTGCTTGAATTTCCACAAAAGCACTGACGATCTCATGTAAGATTGTCAGTGTTCTTGCGGAAATACTATACTGCTCCCGTGCGGGCAAAAGTCCTTTTGCGTGAAACTTTCGCACAAAAGGGCCAGTGTAGACAACTCAGATTTGTTTTCCGCAAAAAAGCCCCGATCGCCATTTTCGCGATCGGGGCTTTTTTGTGGAAAAGCGTGTCTAGATTGGCACGGACGCTTTTCCGCAAAAAGTGCTTTTGCAGAAAAGCGTCCGTGCCAATCTACATGCTCTGTTCTGAAAATGCTTTTAACTGAAAACTTTTCCATTAAAAGCATTTCTAGAAAATCATGCCAGTCTAGACGTAGCCTCTGTGTTTGAGGGAAGGGCAAGCGGTATGCATTTTATTTTATTTTTTGTGTGAGAATGCAGTTATTTGATTGTTCTCCCATGCGGGGATACTTTTCCTTTAGGCAAAGTACCTTACCCTAATCCGATAATCTTTGTCTTCTGTGCTCTTACTGTCAGGCTGCTCCTTACTGTTTGTTAGGTTTATGAACTAAGTCTTACTAGTTGTCTGTGCAACTCAAGGATTTGACAGGTGTTCCCGGAATTACTCTAAGGGTTCATAGAGGCAGGAATTATAAAAGTTATGTTGTTTTGCTGGGCATAAAATATTCACAAATTGGAGTAGGAAAGAAATTCCCCCCCTTGTTGCATTTTGTATAATTAGTACCCAGTTCTACCTTCACTAAAATCAAATGGGTTTTGCAATTTAATTATAGAACAGTCTGCTGTGACAGGGCTTTCCCTACCCCTTCTCCTCTGGTTCTTGTCACACAGACAGAAAGCCAAGTGCCAGAAGTCCGATGTGCGGGCAATGCCATTAATACCGCCACTACAATTGACAGGTATCTTCTTTTATTATTATTATTATCTTCTTTTTCTGTTATTAATTCTGGATTCCTGTTATTTTGACTCCAGCTTCCAGCTAATCTAAGGAAGAGGGTTTTGCCCACGAATTTCATGATACTGTATATATTTTTATTAGCCTCTCAGGTGCCACAGAGCTACTAGATGTTTACTGGGGTTAGTTTTCAGCAAGCATGTCCATAGCTCTGATACCACGGAGCCTTGTTTCTCAGTCTCCCATTCCCCACCTCCTTAGCAGGCATAATTGTACCTGAAATACATGCATTTGGTCCCATCTCTTGTAGTTGATGGTCATGTTCCACTTTGGTGGGACATGAGTCTAGGGTCTTCATCCCACCGCTTTGGTATCCCAGGAGAGGGTTAAGGCATGAGGTTGTGTTCTAGCAAAGGACAGGTTTTTCTTTGGCTTTTAGTGTTTCTTATACCCTCCCCCCAATCCTGCCTTCCCCTCCAAATTGGTTGCTTAGCCTTGGCTTGAGAGAAGAACCAGTCAGTCTTTCAGTGAATGTTCATATACTCCCACTGGATCCTGTAACATTCTAGCTCTACTTAGCTCCTCCCATTACACTAATAAACCAATCTTTCAAGGTAGAGGCAAGACAGAGTAATTACTCCTTTGTTCACTTACATTAGTATAAGATAAAAGAGTATATAAACATAAGAGGATCTAAAATCAAATGGGCAAACAAGACCCACAATTCTATCTCCAGTGATACAAGTCTGAATCTTATCTTCAGTTGTCACGAACACTCCTAACACACACGCCCCAAACCACAGTATGGGGCCTCCATTTTTAGATGTAAGCTCTGAGAGTATGTGCCCACCTCAAGCACTTTGGGTGCGTCTAGACTACATGGCTCTGTCGACGGAGCCATGTAAATTAGTTTACTCGGCATAGTCAATGAAGCGGGGATTTAAATAATAGGCATATTGGAGCGGTCGGCAAAGGCTTACTTTGTCATCCGCACTGCATCTAGACTGCCACGCTGTGCCGGATCAGCTGATTGTCGGCACAGTGCGGCGGCCATTTTTATTTTAATGAAGCGCGGATTATTTAAATCCCCGCTTCATTGACTATGCCGAGTAAACTACTTTACATGGCTCCGTCGATGGAGCCATGTAGTCTAGATGCACCCAAAGGGGCCCCATTTTCAGAGATGGGCACTCAAAATGCATCTGACTGCACACCTCTGGAAATCAGATCCCCCGAATCTCCAGCTCGGCACCCCAGAGATAGAGACACCCAAAATTAGAGGCCATGTTTGAAACTTTGGCATGAGGGTTTTGTGCCTTTCTTATAAATCAACATGGGAGAGAGAATGATCAGCCTAGGAGGCTGCTAGTGTGTTCCAGCTTAGGGATTCTTATCTTCTTTAGAATAGACTATGAACGGGAAAACCAAACTTTGATCTTCAGCTGAATACAATGCTCAGTTGACCTCACTGGATTTAAACTCATTTACACCAGCTCAGGAGCTGGCCCCATCAGAAAAATTAGCTCTTGGTCCCTAATTCCCTTTGCAGTATTCAGGTTAGTGAAGAGGTTTCACAGTTTATAGTCAATCTCCTACGTAACTCAGCGTGAATAGATGAAATTTATAATAAGAGGCTGCAATTTAGGAAGGTGCAGCTTCACACATATGCACCTCACAGCAAATTAAATTACATTAAGGCACCCCTACCAAGAGCTGAAATAATAGTAATAAAAAAGGATAGTGACATATGTTATATCAAGGCAGAGAGTCCTTGTTCAAATAACTTTTGGTAGCATCCACTTTATTTTTCTTTCAGAGTTTCAGTTATTTATACATGAAATAACTAGCTGAGGGTAAGCCAGTAGCAGGCACTGAGATATCGTAGGGATGAGTAAGTTTTAAAGCCTCATCTAATGCGCATGGAAATCAATGGAAAAACTTCCAGCCCTGGTCTACACGGGAGTTATTTCTAAATAACAACCCTTATTTTGAAATATCAAGCAGAGTGTCCATACTACCAAGCCTGTTATTTCAAAATAATGGGCTCGTTATTTCAAAAGAATAGCTCCTGCTTTCCACGAGGAAGAACGTTTATTTCAAAATAGCAATATTGTGGACTCTCCACTGCTGCTATTTTGAAATAACTACTTCCCAGAGTCATTCAGAGTCATTCCTACTGCGTCCTGGGGCTCTAAATTGAAGTAGTATGTCCCCAGTTAGGGCACGTCTACACTACAAGGCAAAAGTCAAATTAAGCTACGCCACTTCAGTTACATCAATTGCGTAGCTAAAGTCAAAATAGTTTAATTTGGCTTTTGGTGCTGTCTACACATCAGGAAGTCAAAAGAAGAACACTCTTCCTTTGACTTCCCTTAATCCTTGTGAACAGAGGGTTAGAGGAGGCGGTGTAAGAAGTCCTCCATCTTGATATTATTTCGAAATAATGGCTTGCTGTATGGACATGCACTATATTGTTTTGAAATAATGCCAGTTATTCCTAAATAATGCTGCGGTGTAGACATACCCTAAGGGAGCCTGCTTTGGACTAATTTCAAGCCTTCCCTATAATGTGGACATGCTATTTCAAAATAGTTGTTTCGGGAGTTATTATTTCAAAATAAGTTATTTTGAAATAATTTCCTAGTGTAGGAATGCCCGTATTGATTTCAGGGGCTGTGACTCAGACATAGAATAGAATAGAATAGAATAGAATAGAATAGAATAGAATAGAATAGAATAGAAATTTCAAGCCCTGGTCAGTAGAGGTTTGTAACGCATTCATCAAATGATAAGGCAACCCATAAAATATATCAAAGGGAGTGCTCGTAAATTGTCTACAGGCTGAGAAGTTGTAGGTTGTTTAAAATCAGGTATCTCGCAGCTAAGAGAGGCAGAGGCTCATGTCCACTGACAGCTATGGGACTCTAAATTTAAAAGAGACAGACTGGGAGGACTCTACTTTTGTCAGTTTTTAAAACTGTTCACAGAGTGTCATATGGGCATTATGACTCTTCAGCATGGAAGGCATTTGGGGATGTATATAAGGATGTCCTCGGGAGCCTAAACTATTTGGCTGTATCTAGACTGTCCAGTTTTTCCGGAAAATCAGCCGCTTTTCCGGAAAAACTTGCCAGCTGTCTACACTGGCCGCTTGAATTTCCGCAAAAGCACTGACTTCCTACTGTAAGAAATCAGTGCTTCTTGCAGAAATACTATTCTGCTCCCGTTCAGGCAAAAGTCCCTTTTGCGCAAAGCTTTTGTGCAAAAGGGCCAGTGTAGACAGCTCAGATTTGTTTTCCGCAAAAAAGCTCAGATCGTGAAAATGGCGATCGGGGCTTTTTTGCGGAAAAGCGCATCTAGATTGGCACGGACGCTTTTCCGCAAGAAGTGCTTTTGCAGAAAAGCGTCTGTGCCAATCTAGACGCTCTGTTCTGAAAATGCTTTCAACTGAAAGCTTTTCCATTAAAAGCATTTCCAGGAAATCATGCCAATCTAGACGCAGCCTTTGTGTGCCACAGGCAGAGAACAGGAGAGACTGAAGTCCCAGACCTCAAGGCCCCTTCAGTGGCAGGAATTTGATTAGGAGAGATATGCCCAGACAATCCTAGCAGGGAATCCACACCCTATGCTGCAGAAGCAGGTGAGGCTCATATTGAATTCTTTGCCAGGGCTGATTGTAAGGTGCAAGTCACATGATTGAAGTCACATGGTATTGATTCTGGTTCTCTGATTGGCCTACCTGACCCTATGGATGCAAAAGGATGCTTTGGCTTGGTTTGTGTTTTATCCAGAAATGCTTCTGAGCCTTAGCGTACATATATACATACTATAGTTCGGGTTATTGTTCTGCTACTTCTTTTAATTTCCCCCATCCACTTCTCATCCTTGAAGGTCACTGTACACATCTCCTGCTTGCCCTTTGCTTATCAGAATTAGGTCACTTACACTATGTCTTTTCTTCCACTCATTGATTTTAGCAACTACTTCAAACTGTTCTGTCCACCCCATTTGCCATCCACATTATTGGATGACTCCATCAGAACAATATATCAGTTCTGGTGTCCATGATGCAAGAAGGTAATTGATAACGAAGCTCAAGAATGACCGAAGGACTGAAAACATGCTTTAAAGTGGTAGACTCAAAGAGCTCAGTCTATTCAGCATAACAAAGAGAAGGGTAAGGAGTAATGTGATCACCATCTATACGTACCCACTAGAAATTTAATAACAAGCCCCTCAACCTAGTAGACAAAGATTGGGCGCTATCCCTTGAAATCAGGATGACATCTGCTGGGAGAAAAGTCACCGATGAGACTTAAGATGGTGGCGGAGTCTAATCCGTGCTCTACAGATTTTTCCACTTACCTGACAGGTGGTTGATTGGTGAGAGTTCAACTGCTGGCCAGAACGCTGTACCCTTTCCTTCCTCCTCTATTGTTTCTCAGCCTCTTGAGCAAGATGGGTCTCTTCAAACCAGGCAAAGACTCAATGTCTGATATCAGGCCATTGCTATCTTTTGCCAGCCACCTCTTCCCGACTCATGGGGTCCACCTCCAAATTTAATATATACTTTCATGGTGTCCTTCATAGTGTCTTCCCTCGCCAGTCCTCTTACCATGGCTGAGTGCAGAACAGAGGACGCGCTTCAGAAGACGAGTCTAAGCCATACGCACACACAAAGGCCAGCCCACCGAAGCTGATGTTTCATGATCTTCGCCTCCGCCCGGGTGATGTCAGCCACAGAAAGCATGCTGCTATGGGTGCAATGATCAAATAGGGAGAATCTTCCTAAGGCAATGCTGGTGATACCACTAGCAGACGAAGCTATAAAAAGATTGAAGTTGAAGTGAGACAAAATCAGACTAGAAATAAAGTCACCAAGGAGGGCGATTAACCATAGGAACAACTTCCGACGAGTGTTGGTGAATTCTTCATCTCTTGGAAATTTTGAAACCGAGACGGAATGCTTTGGCATGGGGGGCGGTAGTTACTCTGGCTTGTGTTAAAATTATAGAACAAGGAGGAAGTTGACATTTACAAGGGACAAAGCCCTCTAGGCTCACCTGAGGAAGATCCCAGCTGTCTGTGTCAGCTGTCAGCATCAGTACAAAGTGTCAGCAGGGACGGCAGCTTCTTCTCTCTCTTTGCAGCCACAGGCTGTATTGCACATCATGTCAACATAGGTTCTATAACGTGAGCTGTCCACCTGTTTCAGAGAAATTAACTGCTAAAGATAACCATCTCCGGGTGGATGCCCTTTCCCTTAGAGCCGATTTTTGTCCACGTGTCCTTGTCCAAGGCTCCCCCCTCCTCAAACACTCTCTCACTCACCCATGCAGCATGCTGTGTGGAATAGGCCAGTGGTTTTCAAACATTTCGTCTCGTGAACCAGTTGAAAACAATTGTTGATGCCGCAAGCCAACGTAATTTGATTACAGCGTGGGCACTGTGGTGGGGCTGAAGATTAGAGCTTTGCAGTGTAGAAGGAGACCCTGGCCATGGTGGGGGATCAGGGATGAGGTAGAAAAGGCTTACAGGCTTACCTTGAGCAGCTCCCGGTCAGTGGAGCAGCAGGGGTGCTAAGGCAGCAGGGGTGCTAAGGCAGGGTAGCAACTAGGAGCTGCTACCCTGTAATGGGGTGGGGAATGTCAGGCACTGGGTCTTCTTGCTGCAGGGGGATCAGGAGACCAGTGTGGTGCTAAGGCAGCTACCTGCCTATCCTGGCACCAAAGACCATGCTGCGCCCCAGAAGCAGCCAGCAGCAGGTTTCTGACCAATGGGAGTGTGGAGCTAGTGCTCAGGACAGGGGCAGTGGGTGGAGCCCTGTGCACTCTCCTCCTACCCACACACACATACCTGGGAGCTGCCAGCCACTTCTGGGGTGCAGCACAGTCTGTTGTGCCAGGCCAGCCAGGTAGCTGCCTTAGCATCTCACTGGTCACCTGATCCCCCTACAGCAAGAAGACCCAGTGCCCGACAGTCCACGCCCCAGTACAGGGTACCAACGCCTAGTTTGAAAACCACTGCAATATGCTATGTGCAATAGTCAGCCCCAGAGGCAGGAGTGTGTCAGTGCTCCTGTATGCACAGAGCACCAAATTCTGCTCTCATTCACAATCCTTGCTATCCCAAGGGCTGTGGTTCAGGACTGAATGTAGCTCATCTACTATATATTTGAGGGAGTTTGCTTGTCTGTCTGTTTGTCTGTCTGTTCATGAACTCCTCCTAACTGGGAAGAGCTAGGATCACCAAATTCAGTATACAGCTTCCTCTTATCCTAACTTAAAGCAAGGTCAGGGTTTGGTTGTGCCAGGACAATGGGATGTACCTGGAATGGGATTGCTTCTCTTATAACCATACAGAAAAGAGACAGAATCACCAGGCAGGTGAAAGGGGCTGGCTGGGGGTGCATCCCCTGTCTAGAACTGCCCCAGCTCTGAGTGTCCCACCCCCGAAGAATCCTTTGGGGGAAAGGGAGCTGAAGCTCCTCCTCCCCATTTGTACGGGAACATTGCTGGCTATTCCCTTCCATCGGAGAGCAAAGGGAAAGTGCACAGTTTGCTGCATTCCTCATTCTCGCTGTGGAGTGCAGGGGGGCAGACAAACCTGAACCTGATGCAGGCGGCGGACATGCACCTCTCCCCTCGCAGTGCCTGCTGGACCTGCAGTGGCCATGGAGAGGTGCTTCTCACCTGGCCCCAAGCTGCTGCGGTGAGAGAGGGCTGGTATAGTCCTCTCTACCTAGAGCAGCCTGCATCTTGACCCCCTCATCTGCTGCCCAACCCCAGAGCAATGATTTAAATGAAGCCTGGACATTTTCATTTTGTTTTCCAAAAAAACAAATATTAATTAAGTGAAGGGCCCAAGTAACACTGGGTAAATATTCTTGTAGGCTACGTCTACACTGGCATGATTTTCCGGAAATGCTTAAAACGGAACAGTTTTCCGTTATAAGTATTTCCGGAAAAAGCGCGTCTATATTGGCAGGATGCTTTTCCGGAAAAATACTTTTTCCGGAAAAGCATCCGTGCCAATCTAGACACGCTTTTCCGCAAAAAAGCCCCGATTGTCATTTTCGCGATTGGGGCCTTTTTGCAGAAAAGAAATCTGTGCTGTCTACACTGGCCCTTTTCCAGAACAGTTTTCCAGAAAAGGACTTTTGCCCGGACGGGAGCAGCATAGTTTTTCCAGAAAAGCACTGATGATTTTACAGTAGATCGTCAGTGCTTTTCCAGAAATTCAAGGGGCCAGTGTAGACAGCTGGCAAGTTATTCCGGAAAAGCGGCTGATTTTCCGGAATAAGTGGCCAGTGTAGACACAGCCATAGTCTATAAATCACCTTTAAAGCCAGAAGAACTTTATAAACACAAATGAATCCTATTACCAAACACTGAACCTGACTTTAGACAACACTTTTTCCGAGGGACTTCCATGTTCGGCCTCATGAGCAAATATTTGAGGTTTCTGCAAACATGATGGTTCATTGTAGTCTCCTCTGTTTCCTACCTGTTCTCTCTCCTCTGGCATTAAAATCAGAGGTGAATACCCTGTTCTTTTGGAGCATTCTTAGTTGGTGCCTTGCTCATGCTAAGGTTATATTTTCCCGCTGCCTGCCATGCCTGAAGAAGCATCCAGCAACACCTCACTAATGTCAGTGGGAGTCATGAGGTCTCTGGGCAACAGGCTGGAAAATCCTCATAGGAAAAATCTTGGGGCAAAATGCTCCTCCTGATCATGCTGCAGATGAGGCCACTGGAGCGTTGGTAAATGCAGAATATGTTATGGAGTCAAAAAGGTTCCTTGATGTGGTCATTATCAAAGTGACCCACTCAGACTCTTTGGGGCTTTATTTTAAAATCTGTGACTGCACAGACACTTCGCTAACGATATTTCCTTTGCCTCGCTGTTCTTCATCTCTCTGTGCAACCACTAATCGTGGCCCAAGGTGGTAAATGTGACCTGCGAATGTGGGTGCCTCCATTTTTAAGCTCCCAAGCTGAGCTAGTTGAAAAGCGTGTGCTTTTGGAGGGGAGGAGTACTCAGGAACCAGACTACTGAGACAGAAAGTTGCCATGGTTTGGAGGACTCATTAAAAGTACAAGCAGGGGACTGTCAGTTAGGAAAACGCAGGTCTGTATTTGGTAAGATAGTTGCATGGCAGACCTGGGAGCCAACAGATTTGCTGGACAAGGTGGGGGAGGCTTGGCTCCAAGTGCCTGGAAGGGGTGGGGCCTCAAGTGGAAGGGGCGGGGTTGGGAGTAGCCAGCCCTCAGTGTTGCCTGTAATGTACTGCACCGTCCCCTTTGCCCTGAGAGCCTCCTGGAGCAGGCCGTGTGGTGCTTGAGCAGTGATTTAAAGGGTCCAGGGCTTTGACCTGAGTCTCTTTTGAATCACCAGGCCCTGGGGCAGTTGTCCCCTTTGATCTGCCCTCAACCCCCTCCCATCAGCAGGCCTGATGGCAGATGCTACACCTGAAATAGAGGAAGGACTGGTTAAGATGCCAGAAAAATATCAGTGCAAGCTGGGGGGATATTCCAATATTTTGTCCATGGGCAGCTATGGACCACAAATATGGCTGCCTAGTAAGACAATGTGTTGTCCCCATTTTGTCTCATTCTCTCAGCTTAATTAAAATGAAATATTGCTGCTGCTGTGGTTGTCTAAAGGGATTGCTCTGCCTTCTGCTTCCTCTGTCCTGCTTCCTGCTGTCCAGAGGAAGCAGAAGGCACCCTTGTGTTTAGTTCATCTGACTCCCACTTTCCTACATGCTCAGTTTTGTTTTTTCTTTAATATACATTAAAATGTCCTTGTTACTCCCTGTGCGGGACTACAAGTCAGTACTGAGCAGCAATTCGGTTCACTCTCGAGTAAAACAAAAATTCTAAAGATACATGTGCAGAATTGTGGCAAATGCCCTCATAGTTTGACATTGAGATCTGCTTCCGATTGGCACTAAACTGTTGATTGATTTCCTGGCATAAACGGATGCTTTTGAACTCTCTGATGTGGTCGCAAGCTTAAAGGCATTATCTCCATTTTTAAAATCAAAGTGGGCTGTCTCTGCTAAGTTGGCCGCATCTAAGTCTCTAGACATTGCTACCCCACCTACTTCCGCTTGGCTGGAAACTGTTTCTGGCAAAATAAGTGATGGAATAGCTGACGAGAGCTTAAAAGCCCCGACCCAGTCTCTCTTTGATCAGAGCGCATTAATGTGCTCTTAATGCGGGTCAGCAGGACACCCATATGCAGCTGGTGCATGTCAGGCTAGTGTGGATTTACACCTCTGCTTGCAGCAAATGAAACATAGATAGGTCCTTAGGCTCGGCTCATCTGTGTTCTTATTCCTGATCCTGCTCCCTTCTCCCAAAGCATTACTGTGTGGCTGATACAAATTAGAACTCCAACCCTCTGAGAGGCATCTCTGTTCTGTTGCTCTACTCAACCCCTTTTCCTTCCACACCCTCCACTTCTGCCTGCAAGTCCACTTTTATTGCTGTGTTCATTCTTCTTTCCACCACCTTCCTGATAAATGGCAAATCAATGCAGCCCATACCAGGTGGTCTTTGTCATTGCCTGACCCTTTCCTTGCCCAGAGAGTTATCCTCTTTGTCCTGGGTCCCTCTCAGGAATAGAGATTTTTCCCTGCCCGAATCATCTCTGCTTTTATGAGTCTGTGGTGGAAATTGGACTTCAAAAAATATAAACAATATCCCTTAAAACTAAAGCGACAAGAAGTCCTGTGGCACCTTAATGACTAACAGATGTATGGGAGCATAAGCTTTCATGGGCAAAGATCCACTTTATCAGATGCATCTGACGAAGTGGGTCTTTGTCCATGAAAGCTTATGCTCCAATACATCTGTTATGTCTATGAGGTGCCACAGGACTCGTCGTCGCTTTTGCAGATCCAGACTAACATGGCTACCCCTCTGATCCTTAAAACTAAGGGTACGTCTAAACTACATGGCTCCGTTGATGGAGCCATGTCGATTTGTTTATTGGGCAAAGGGAAATGAAGCGGCGATTTAAATAATCGCCGCTTCATTTACATTTAAATGGCTGCCTCGCTGAGCCAACAAACAGATGATCAGCTGATCGTCACACGAGGAATAACGGGGCGGTCGACAAAGGGCTTTGATGTCGACCGTGGAGCGTCCAGACTAGCGCGCTGAGCCGACAAACAGCTGATCAGCTGTTTGTCAGCTCAGCACAGCAGCCATTTAAATTTAAATGAAGCGGCGATTATTTAAATCGCTGCTTCATTTCCCTTTGCCTACAACCCTCATCTACATGGCTCCATCGATGGAGCCATGTAGTCTAGACACAGCCTAAGAGTTCCCCATTTACCTTCCTTGGGCGGCTTCAATCCATTTAGAAAAGTACAGTTTAAATGTACACTAGGAATATTGCTCATGGAGGAATACCACGATGCTGCAATTTCCCTTCATATACCTTTGAAATGGCTTAAATGTCCCAAATTCCTTTGTATCCAGTGCTGTGTTCAGCACAGTAGAAAATAGCTCTGAACAAATGATACAAGCTAATGGTACCAAAGAGAAATCTGTCATGTGGAGAAACAAACTAACATAGGAACATAAATGTACTTCGACAATTCTCCCCGACATCAACTTTAACACTGAGCCGATGTTCACACACAACTTGTGGGTGAGGTGTACTGTCCCACCTAATAAATCGGTTATTACGCCCTAATAAATCTGTTAGGGTATGTCTACACTACCCCGCTAGTTCGAACTAGCGGGGTAATGTATGCATACCGCACTTGCTAATGAAGCCCGGGATTTGAATTTCCCGGGCTTCATTAGCATAAGCGGGGAGCCGCCATTTTTAAATCCCCGCTGCTTCGAACCCCATGTAGCGCGGCTACACGGGGCTCGAACTAGGTAGTTCGGACTAGGGTGCCTATTCCGAACTACCGGTACTCCTCGTTTCACGAGGAGTAACGGTAGTTCGGAATAGGCACCCTAGTCCGAACTACCTAGTTCGAGCCCCGTGTAGCCGCGCTACATGGGGTTCGAAGCAGCGGGGATTTAAAAATGGCGGCTCCCCGCTTATGCTAATGAAGCCCGGGAAATTCAAATCCCGGGCTTCATTAGCAAGTGCGGTATGCATACATTACCCTCCTAGTTCGAACTAGGAGGGTAGTGTAGACATACCCCTAGTCCTTATGGTGCCGCAGGACTCCTCGTTGTTTTTGCAGATACAGACTAATACAGCTACTCCTCTGAGCCCTGTCTCACCTATTGGCACTGAGAGCACTTAAGGAAGAGATGGAGAACCGTTTTCGGAGTGGAGCTGCTGACCCACAGAAAAATCAGTTGGAGACCACACATGAGTGAGAAGCAAAACAAAAAAACAAACAAAAAAAAATCACCCCTCACTGAGGTGGCCCCTGACTGAGGAGAAAGACATTCTCCACATTCCTCACATACACTAGAGCCTTGGGGGGAGGGGGGCGCTAGGCTAGTAGATTTTGTGTGCACCGGTCCCATGGGGTCTGGCGGGGGGAGGGGGGCTGGAGCACCAGTACAGACTCCCCAATGCTAGCGGGGGAGGGAGCCCAAAACTTCGGGGACCAGATCCAGACAATCTGGGGGCTGCATCTGCCCCCCCCCCAAACCTTAGGTTATTCTGACTTAAGGAAAGAATAATGAGTCTGCTCTACAGCCTTAGCTGAGAGCCAGCTAGCTTTTAGCTCATGAGGTAGCGCATTACAAGTGGGAGCTTGTCCAGGATTTCAACTGGGATGTCTCTGAAGCTCGGGACGTGCTTCCTCGGGTAGGGAAGTATTTAACCCACACACCTTCTAGGTGTGGTGCCCTGTCCCACCTATTGGCACTGAGACCACTTACAGAGAGACACTAATGAATCTGCTCTACAGCCTTAGCTACCAACTAGCTGGCTTTTGTCTCAGGCAGTAGCGGCTCATGCACTAACCTCAGAGGTCCCAGGTTCGATTCTGCTTGTTGACATTACACTGACAAATAACAAAGAGCCACCAAACATAATGAACCATTGAAATCACCATTCAAATGGCTCTGCAGTATGGAACATGGCTATCTGAGGGCATGTCTATACAGCAGGGCAAAAGTCGGAATAAGCTTCGCAACTTCAGCTACGTCAATTGTGTAGCTGAAGTTGAAATATCTCAGTTTGGCTTTTGGTGCTGTCTACACGCAGGAAGTCGAAGGAAGAACACTCTTCCTTCGACTTCCCTTACTCCTCATGAAATGAGGGCTACCATGAGTTGGAGTAAGAAGTCCTCCAGCTTAACATTATTTGGAAATAAAGGCTTATATTGTAATTAAATTAATGGAGATTGCCTATCTCCTAGCACTGGAAGGAACCTAGAAAGGTCATCGAGTCCAGTCCCCTGCCTTCACAGCAGGACCAAGTACCATCCTTGATCCCTTTCACTTTTGGAACAACTGTTGAGCCAAGTAACGTGCCGGCGAGCTCATGCTAATTAAGCGCAGGATATTTAAATCTCCACTTCATTAGCAATTTCGGTCGCCTACATTTGCATCCCTAGTTCGAACTAGGGTGCAAGTGTAGATGTACCCTAAGGTGCCACAGGGCACCTGTTTGCAATTTTTTATGTTTTTGCAACATTTGTTTTCTCTTGTATTGCTTTTACATTTGACATCCAAAACAAAAACATACCAGGAATAATGCAGCAGTTCCAAGAATCCAAAACATTATTGCCCATTCAGCTCCATTCCATGCTGTTTTCTGACATGCCGCATCGTATCCAGCACACATTTCAGAACTTATTTTATCCACAGCTTTTCCAATAATTGTATATTTTTGAGCGAGTATGATTTTTATGGACATAATTAATCCAATGGACCATTCTATTTAATTTAGCGTGCCCTGAGTCGTTTGTATTTCCATATCCCAGTTGGTGTCAGTCTATTCTATTTCCATCAAACTGAGTGATGTTAGCCTAGAATGAGTTATAAAAGTTTAGTCATCTAAGGGGGCCATTTATACTGTATGTGCTGGAAATAAACTGTATTTCCATGATGAGTATAGCAAGAGGCACTGAAGAAACGGGTTGTGCCCACGAAAGCTCATGATGCTATTTATATTTTTGGATAGTCTCTAAGGTGTTACAGGACCACTCGTTTTTAAAGGGTTTTTTTAAGTTACGTACTAACACAGCTGCCCCTCTGAGACTTATATCTCCATGAGTACAAAACAGCCCTTGATCTATAAGCCAGGTCTAATTGTTTTATCATTTATTCGTTTAGGATTGTTTTGGATCAGGAGGGCCATATTATTAGTAAACAAAAAGTCGAAATCTTAAGCATCCTCCCCAAGTCAGTGGATGTGCATTCAGTTAGGGTACATCTACACTGCACGCTTATTTCAAAATAGTGTGTATACATTACAGGGAAGCCTCAAAATTAGTCCGAGGCAGGCTTTCCTAATGTGGATGTGCTACCTCAATCTAGAGCCACAGGAGGCACTGGAGAGTAATTACCTTGAATGGCTTGAGGAGTTCACCTTACTGCTATTCCGAAACAGCTCTTTCGAAATAGGCATTATTCCTTGCGGAATGAGGTTTACAGATTTCTAAAGAAACTGTCCGTTATTTCGGAATTATTTCAAAATAACGGAATTGCTGTGTAGACACTTGCATTGTTATTTCGAAATAACGGCCATTATTCCGAAACAACGCTGCTATGTAGGTGCACCCTTAGGGTATTGTTAGCAGCCAGGAGCCTGGTTCAGGATTTTATACCAAATGTCACTGTCCTTTCAAGACCCTTATGGTCCCTGATGAAAAAAATAAAAACAAAAAAAAATGTGACTGGGGCCCAGAACATGATGAGGCAGTCAAGAGGCCAACAGAGGCAGTTATAACTGCACCAGCATTAGCATATCCGGACCCAACTAAATCTTTCTGCTGAATGTCTGACATAGGTGCAGTATTATTATTATGGGAGCCATAGGTGCAGTATTATTACAGGAATCACGTGAAAAGTGATGCCTACTTGCACCACAAGCTAACATCTTAGGAATCCACATTTCCCTCATGTGAACTAGAATGTTATGGGCCATTATATGGGAATATATTACCAGACAAACTCCCATTGTTGTAACCACTTTTCATGCCCTTGTGAAGCCTGTCCTACAAGAGAAAGATTTCTGATACTAGACTGAGTGACCATCGTTTGGCTAAATGGGCCCTAATTGTACAGACCCACAGGCTTATAGTGAATAAGGTGAAGACACCCCCAATGTTCCCCTGTGCTCCAGTAATAGAAGGAGAACACTATGAGTGCCCTCTACCCATAAAAAGACAATATAAATGGCCTTTGCAAAAGCTGGGTATGTTCCAAAATTCATGAAGTAACCCCACTGCAAAATTATTGTCCACCCCTGGCATCTGGGCACCAAAGGGGAACAACAGGAAAGCAAAGTTGCATAGAAAATTATTACTGACATTATTTGGAAAAGAACTGGTTCAAAAGAAATCAAACATCGACCAACATACTTTGGAAGGTCACTATAACTAGACTAAAAAAACCTTTAAAAACAACAAATAGTCTGGTAGCACTTGAAAGACTAACAAAAACATGTAGATGGTATCATGACTGGAATGTTGCATCTGAAGAAGTGGGCTGTGCCCAAGAAATCTCATGATACTATCTACATGTTTTGTTAGTCTTTAAAGTGCTACCAGACTATTTGTTGTTTTTTAAGCTTTTCCTGTTACAGATTAACTCGGCTACCCCTCTGAAACATTATAACTAGACTAGATAACCAAAGAAACAGCAGCTGCATCGTTTTTTAATCACGGGTACCTAGAAGTAGTAACTCCACCCCAAAAGGAAGGAGAACAGCAAATAGTTACTAATACCACTGACCAAAATCCTTTGGAGCACCACAGCATTCATACACTACACAAATCAGCAGTAGGAACTAGTGGGACGGAATATAACAGGAGTAGAAGAAGAATGGGAAATAAATAAAGAACAGGACATTATCATTGTAAAACAAGGAGATCAAGAAAGATGGATCCCTCCAGGAAAATATAGAGAGGAGATAATCTGGTTTGTACATGATCAAGGACACTTTGGAGTTAACAAAATGTTGGCACAAATAAAGAAACTAATGTGGTGGCCAGAGATGAGCGCACATATCAATAGATTTTGACTATATTGTTTAGGAAGTGCCTGAGTTAACCTTAAAAGCAGGTAAGAACAAATACTAAAACATCAAGCTGTTCCTGATGGTCACTGGCAAAGATTACAAATGAACTATATTGGGCTTTTAAAGAAAATGTCCACAGGAAAAACCTACTGCTTAGTGGTTGTAGATGATTGTTCAGGATGGGTGGCGGCTATCTCTACAGTAGACAATACAGCTCAAATGGCAACTAACATTACATGAACTCAATGCTAAGCTGATGAGGTATAATTGGACATGGACAATGTTCCCTCTATTTTTTTTCCATTCATGTGTAAAATAAATTTTGTTGTGTGCACCAACATGTATGGATGTGCACCACCATTAGAAACATATGCCAAAACTGAGCAGTACTCCAAATCCCTCAGTTTTATCTCTTTTCTGTAAGGTTTATTGAAAAACAATCATATTCAAGTTCATATTTTTCTGGCTCATCTTGGCTCAGTCTCTTTCAACATTCATTCAGTTATGTCTATTCTGAGGACTGTATTTGACTTGGTGATTGTGTCCCATTCCAGGCACATCCCATTTTTCTGGCACAACCAAACACTTAGGCTGCGTCTAGACTGGCATGATTTTGCAGAAATACTTTTAATGGAAAAGGTTTTCCATTAAAAGTATTTCCGCAAAAGAGTGTCTAGATTGGCAAGGATGCTTTTGCGCAAAAAGTGCTTTTGCACAAAAGCATCCGTGGCCAGTCTAGACACATTTTGCGCAAGAAAGCCCCGATCGCCATTTTAGCCATCGGGACTTTTTTGCACAAAACAATTCTTCCCTGTCTTCACTGGCCCTCTTGCGCAAGAGGGCTTTTTCCCGAGCGGGAGCAGGAAAGTATTCGCGGAAGAAGCACTGATTTTGTACATTACAAAGTCAGTGCTCTTGTGCAAATTCAAGCGGCCAGTGTAGACAGCTGGCAAGTTTTTGCACAAAAACTTTTTTTTTTTTTTTGCTTTTTCCCAAAATCTTGACAGTTTTAGACGCACCCTTAATGTTGCTTTAAGTTATAAGAGGAAGGTAGTCCTAGCTCTTACCATTTAGGAGGAGTTCCAGATCAAATAGACAAACTCTCTAAAATATATAGTAGATTAACTTTCTTTTTCCAACTTTGAAATTCAGTGTGGATATAAGTCTCCAGCATTTTTGGACTATACTGAACATTTCATAAATCGTCAGATGCCCAGAAATGACAACTGCACTCTGGCTGTCTCTACAAGTTCATGATATCAGCAGGGTTAGTTAAAGTGCTTTACTTCTTCTCTCCTTCCCAAAGAATTCTGTGACAGCTCTGTACCATAAATTTCGTACAGAAAATGTAACGAGGCTAGAGCAAGAGATAGGAAATGCTTAAGTCTGAAAATGGAAATGTGGCCACCCTTTTTGACTTTGTGAACTGAATATGTCCTTTAGAGTCCATTATCACATTTTATTACAGTCTCACTTAGCAGCCATAAATACCTTTCAGTTCAAACTTTTGGAATCACTTTACATGATATTGGAAAAAAATATGGAGGATTTGGATGTGAGCCTGCTTTTAAGCTAGCCTAAGCCAAAATGCAGCCCAAAGCCACAATTTTGAATGCATCTTCTTAACTCGGGAAACTGTGTGCTGATTCTCCTCTTCCTGTAAAACAATAAGAATGGGCACTTATTGCTTTTCCATTGATAGAGCCCACAGTGCTCTATCAAAGCAGGCAAGCAGCACTATCCCCCTTTTGCAAATGGGGAAACTGAGGCATGGAGCGTTTAACTGCTTGCTTTTGGTCAGTGGTTCTCAAAATGTGGTCCAAGGACCATGAATGGTCCATGACAGTCTTGCAGGTGGGTCTGGGTTTGGGCTCCTTCCCTAAAGCAGGAAGCCTGCACTGGTGCTCCAGCCCCATGGCTTTCTCCCTGCGAAGTTGGAGCACCAGCTAGGGGAAGAGCAGCACGGCAAACCACTTGCCTGGAGGCTTTCCCTGCTGCTTTAATTGGCCGGAATCATGGCCAATGGGAGCAGTGTGGGGGGGGGCATGCCTGAGAGTATGAAGAGGCATGGAGCCAGGTAAACATCCCTGTCCTCCTCATGCCCAGTCCCCATACCCTCATCCCCCTGTTGCTGAGACCCCACACCCTCCCTCACTCATGCACCCCCCCTACATCCTAGTCCCACCCCGCTCCTGCATCCTCTCTCCCTGATCCTCCACCCACACCTGCACCCTCCTCACTTCCCTCCCAGACCTCCCACAGCCCACTCATGCACTCATTTTGTCTGTATTGAATGGAGGGGCTGTGGGCCAAAAAGTTGGAGAACCACCGCTCTAGGTCACACAAAGCTATTCAGTACCAGTCTGGAACAGAAACCAAAGAGTCAGTTTCCCCATTGTGCCATTCCAGGGTTACACTGATAGAGCTCGTGGAATGAGCCACTGGTTCCATTCCAATGGTGCTAGGCGGACATACACCAGGAGTTACGACATTGGTGAATCAGACTCAATGGCTCATTGCACTCTCCTTGAAAAATTGTCCCTCCGACTCTGGCCTTCCAACTGCCTCCTTCTGTCTACGTTTCCCTTCTGTTTACTTCTGAGTGTGATGAGGTCAAATCATTCTCTTCATCATGTTAGTGTAACAGGGAAGACAGTCACCTGCTTCTAATGTTAAACCTTTGCTGAACTGGTTGATGGTGTCATACAGACCACTTCACCTTGAGCAATTTTTCATTGTGTTAGTTACCAGGGCATAGCCTATGGGTAGGCCATTGTGGTTTCGATGTGCTTTGCATTTGCACACCAAATTTTTCCTGTAACTAGGCTTAGATCTGCTTACGACCATGATTTTTTCTGTATCACCTGATTTTTTTGTTCCTAACTAAAGACACAATTTGTTCTTCTCGGTAAAGGGAACAGATCAGTGTGTTAGGCCTTGTCCACACTGTGCACCTCTATCAATCTAATCCATGTGACTTCAGCTACACAATACCATAAAGTCAATGTATTTACTGCAGCAGCTTATGTGTGGTAAAGTCAGGGGGACTCTCCTTTTGATGCCGGCAACTCTTCTTGTCCTGGTGGAGTACCAGTATTGACAGGAGATCACTTGGAGATTGATTTATAGTGCCTAAGAAGACATGATATATCAACTGTTGGTGGATCAATGGCTGCAGCCTCCATCCCCAGTGTAGTGAAGGCAAACCTTTACTGTGCCATCTCCGACTTTCCATTTTTCTCTGGGGAATTTAAACCTAAGAGCATCAAGAACAATGGGTTTTCAGGGCTTCCAATCTGAAGTGCTGAAAAATCATGAGCTGTGCAACACAAAATAATGAAATCTTTACAAATATTCCTGTTTTGTTAGATCAGGGGTGATGCTTTTTCCCACTTCAGGAATATTTTTGAAACACAATAATTCGCAGCAGAATGAGGAGTAGAAACTAAATTGTCTAACTCCCAGTTCCATGCTCAATATGCTTTACTTCCCATACTGTAGGATGGTAATAGGTTCCAAGTTTCACTGCATTTATCAGTCCATTTAGCTATGTCTTTCTCAGTGCTGCAGTTTACATCAAACCTGCAGTCTGCTCTCTCTCTCTCTCACTCTCATATTCCTAAGGTACCTTTGTATCACTGAATATAATATTCTTTGTTTCTGTCAAGCTGAAAGCAATGCTGTCAAATTGTTTATGCTTCATCATGAACCTTCCTTGAAGAAAGTATCCCAGATGACACCGATTGCCAAAGGTTGTTAAAGCTTGAGAAATGTTTAATGAAACTTTTTCTGGGTCCAGTATGGATTCTCTGGGCAATACAAGAATGCGCGAGAGAGAGAGAGAGAGAGAGAGAGAGAGAGAGAGAGAGAGAGAGAGAGAGAGAGAGAGAGAGAGAGAGAGAGATTGAAAATAATTTTTTCCAGTGCACAATAAAAACAAATCCTGGAACTTCAGAAGTTATTGCAAAACAGAATTTCCCCGGCCACCTCTAGTAAGTATAATATTTCCCATACATGCATACACGAAGAACAACCACGTAATTTTTGTCAACATTATCTTTATCATATATTAAGAAAACAACAAACAATAAAGTACTAAAGTAATGTCTCCCAGATAGAGAAGTGTGTTTCTTTGCTGAAATGGTCTGTGCTGAGCTGTATACAAAAGCGTTGGCTGGCTCTGAAGACAGATTTCATGTCAATGCAAGAAGGGTTGGATGCAGTGCTCTTTTTCAAGTGGTCTTCAAAAAACCAACACATTGCTCAGCCATCAAAAAATGCAACTCATGTTAACAATCTGTGGGCAGTAACCACCTTCACAAATTTGGAATAAGTAAGCTACAGTAATTTAGAAAACCTCCATAGTTAATTATTATTCCTCACTCAGTTTTATATTGTTTCTTTTGGACTCAAATGTGAAAGAAACAGAGGAGCCTATTTCTATTGCCAAAATTAATGATGTATGTGAAAGTGTGCCCTAAAGGAATTCAAATATATGTTACTCTGTTCCGTGATAATTCTCATAGTTGAAGTAGAGACATACTGCTAATATCCAAGCACGCCAACATAAGCCTTAGAAACTCAACTCTTTTGCATATAGAAATGAGTATGAGCAGATGGAATTGTAGTATTTAGAACTGGTTCTACAGGGAGTTCTCAAATGGGAGCAAGCTTTATTATTGCCATTCATTATGGAGGCCTTTTGTTAAATGCATGAAGGAAGCCATAATTACTGAATGCTCAGCAGGCTGGCGATTACAGCTACTGCAGAAATACTGGTGCCCCTTTCAAAGGAAAGAAATAAAATTCCCTTTTCCAGTGGGTGGGTTTATTCTGAAGAAAGATCGCAGAGTCATCAGAGAATGAAGAACTGGAAGCAAAGTGTCCGCACTCCAGTTCCACCTGCAGCATCAAAATGAAACATGCTCCACGGGAGCTGACTGTCCTGTTAGCAAACTGTGAACATTCAGATCTGCCAGGTTTGGTTCTTCTTTCCTTACGCCATTGGACTTCAGTGAAGTTACTCTCAATTTCTATCTTTGTATTGGGCTGTGTCTACACTGCGGGGGTTTTCTGGGATTACCTCTGGTATTCTGGAAAACCCCCGCTGTGTCCAGGGAATGCATTTGCTCTTCCGCTTTTTTTGTGGAAGAGCAAACGTGTTCTTTCAGCGAACCCTGTATTCCTCGTTCCATGAGGAATAAGTGCTCCTCGAAAGAGGAGGCTTTTACGAAATTTGGCCCAGTGTAGACGAGCTAAATTTCAGAAAAGCCTCTTCCAGAAAAAAAATCAGAAAATAAAAAGCAGGATAGCTTTTTCTGAAAAAAAGGGGCACAGTGCACATAGCCTTGGAGACGAGAATCAGGGCCTTGGGTTCTCTTCTTATTAGCTAGCATACAAACTATAACTATTGCTGCATCAGAATACAGACCGAAGGCCTGAATTTGCAACCCCTTACTTAGATTATTCAACTGAATAAGAATTACTGACATGAGTAAATGTTTCCAGGATCTAGGGCTGTGTCTACACTGGCATCCCTTCCGGAAAAGGGATGCTAATGTAGCACTTTGGAATAGGCAAATCCGCGGGGGATTTAAATATCCCCCGCGGTATTTGCATTAACATGGCTGACGCTTTTTTCCGGCTTGGAGATAAGCCGGAGAAAAGCGCCAGTCTAGACGTGATTCTCCGGAAAATAAAGCCTTTTCCGGAGGATCTCTTATTCCTACTTTCAAGTGTAGGCACAGTGTAGACACAGCCTAGCTGTGGAGTGGGCAAAATATGGCCCATAGGCCAGATCCAGCCCACCCAGCATTTCTATCCTGCCTGCCAATTAGCAGAGTGAAAATATTTTACAAGCAGCCTGTGTTCAGCTGCCCATCCCCAACTTTGCTATATCCTGCATCTGAATTGTGCCCAGATCCTTTCTGCTAGCTGCACAGAGTAGGGGCAGGGGAGAAAGGAGAGTGCTAAAGTCAGGGGGCACGTCTACACAGCAGAGCTAAACTTGAAATAAGCTACGCAATGTGAGCTACATTAATTGCATAGCTTAAGTCAAAATAGCTTATTTCGGCTCTTGGCGCTGCCTACACAGCAGTTATTTCGAAATGGAGCACTCTGCCCCCGGCTTCCCTTACTCCTCGAACAATGAGGCTTACAGGAGTCAGAGTAAGAAGCCTGCTATTGCTGTCTAGATGCACACTACGTTATTTCAGAATAACTGATGTTATTCCGAAATAATGCTGCTGTGTAGACATGCACAGAGTGTTTTCTGCCCCTGTACCCCATCTCTGCAGTGCAGGGGTTAGGAGGGAGAGGAGAGACACACAGTGGAGCTGCTCCTGTCTGAAGTGTGGGTGGTGAGTGACTGAAATGAGTGCCTGTCTTAAGAGGCAGTGCAATACTTTTAAGATTTCTCCAGCAGTCATCTCCCTCTTTCTCTTTTTCTCTCTCTCTCTTACACACACACACACACACACACACACACACACACACACACACACATACCCCATTTCTGCAGAGTAGGGGAGGGGGAGACAACAGAGCAGGACAGCTTTCCCTGTCTTAAAGAGACAGCACATGGCATCTCTCAGAAACATACCTAGCAGCAGCCAACCTTCATTCTCCGTCAAACACCAACATACACAGTCTGTCACACACCTAGTCTCTGTGTCACACACAAAGTCTGCCACATACTGTCTCTAGGCCACACCCACCCACACCCTGTCATTGTCATGCATACACACACTGTGTCACCCACTCTCACAGTCTCTGTGCCTCACACCCCCACAAAATGTGTCACGATGTCTCTGTCTCTCACATACACTCTCTTTCACACACACTAGTCTCTCTCTTTCTCTCTGTATCTATATCACACGTCTTCAGCCCCAACTCTTCTTCCTAAGAACTTAGAACCAGCCCATAACCTCTTACCAAAATGTGTGGAGTGGCAAAAATTATGGGCCACCCCACCATCGCTCATAATACTGTAGCAAAATAGCTTTGACAAATTGCAAAACTGGAAGAAATTGTGAAGCTACTTTAAGGATCAAGATAATGAACATAAACTTGTGAGACTTAAGGATATATGTAAATCCTCCTGGGGTTGAAGCATTAATGATTTAGCCCTTCAAAGACGACATTCCACCTTGACAGTATTGGAACTTTGATTTCTGTTCAACAAGATAAATGGGGAATGAATTACAGGACTTGATGCCCTTGATTAGTATGTGAGAAAGGTTACTGCAGTCTTCTCCATCCAGCACCTTGATAATGCAATACATCACCAAGAGCAATGCCATAGGTCATTCCTCCCTAATTAAGAAACAACATGGATTGTTATATTGGCATCTCACTTTCATTCTACTCTGAAAAATAAATATTTTTTACAAAAATCCTTCTAAATGTCTGCATTATTATTTTATTGGCTGACTTTCAGACTTTCCCTACAACTGGAAAAATGAGATGCTACACAAAAACTCGTTGGCTGTGTCTAGACTGCATCCGTTTCCGTAAAAGGGATGCAAATTAGACACATCGCAATTGCAAATGAAGCGGGGATTTAAATCCCACCCCCGCTTCATTTGCATAAACATGGCTGCTGCTTTTTTCTGTCTCGGAGCTTTGCCAGAAAAAAGTGCCAGTCTAGATGCAGATCTTTCGGAAAATAAAGCCTTTTCCAAAAGATCTGTTCCGAAAGATCCCTTATTCCTCTTAAAATTTATTTAATAAATGTTAAGAGGAATAAGGGATCTTTCGGAAAATGCTTTATTTTCCGAAAGATCCGCGTCTAGACTGGCACTTTTTTCCAGCAAAGCTCTGAGACGGAAAAAAGCGGCAGCCATGTTTATGCAAATGAAGCAGGGGGGGATTTAAATCCCCGCTTTATTTGCAATTGCAATGTGTCTAATTTGCATCCCTTTTACAGAAAAGGGATGCAGTCTAGACACAGCCTTATTGAAAACTTATTGAGTGACATTAAACTGCATAAATATGCAATACTCAATACAAGGAAGGTCCAAATGCACTTAACTTTCCCACTATGATATTACATTATTTAAACTATGTAATAACTTAATTGTACTTAGTCTGCTGTTTATGGAACATCTGTTTCCAAGCTGGTCTGTATCAGGTTACATTGAATGGTACTGTACCTATTTATTTTTTGTAATTGAATTGTAGGCAACTTTTTAAAAATAAACAAACATGCAAACCAGAACACATATGGACCAATTCTGCCATAGCTATCCTCAGTGAATAGTTACTTATTCTCTGAGTAGTAACTGGATTTTAGAGGCATGACTCCTGCAGTAAGATGTTACTCCAAGGGTGAAGTTGTCAGGGAAACATTTTCCAAAGACTCCACATGTCTTAGGAGCCTAAGTCTGATTTGAGTTCAATTGACTCAAGATCTCAAAGCCCAAATGCACAGAGATTTTAGGCACTTGTTTTCTCAATGACCTTATTCTTAATACAATCTGGTTTTAAGAGCTTGGGCTGTTTTTGAAAAAAGGACGTTGGCTCTTAAGTCCCTTGAGTACTTTGGAAAATCTGACCCATCCCACCCAGTGATGATGGATCGGTCCATTGTTCTATATAACATCATTTCTGAAAAGGAGATCAGTTCTTTGAATGACATCAGCTGAATGGTGGCAACCTTGACTCTTTCTCCAGCCACATAACCAGAGGAGTCAACAGCAACATCCCCACTGACGTCAGCTGAATGAAACCACAGATATTTGTCCCTATTGACTGATAGAAGAACTAATGTCTTAGCATCCCCCATAGGCACAAATCTATACTCTTGGACATAGCTTGCAAGCTACAAGGTCAAAGAACAATAAGAAAAGTATGTGACAAAGCACAGATAAATTGGATCACAAGAAAAAACAAGGGAAGACTAATTCACCAATAAAACTGTTAGTAAGATAAGTGGGTATTCAAGGGACTACATATCAGACGCTAGTGAAATATGAACACCTACAATAACAAAGGGCACGGAATTATTCCTTAGTGACATCTTTCCCTTTTTTTTTCTTAGTAGATAGATTGTGCTGGAAAACTCTGCCTTTTTTATCCCCTTTGTATTGAGTTTATTCAATCTCATTAACACTCTTTTGTGGGAGATTTGGGAATGTGGCTTGTGACGGACTGGGCCGTGTCTGGGCACAGCTGAGGGCGTCCGCTCAGGGCGACCTGCTCGAATCCGGGGCTACTTACAGCCCCCGACTGGTGACCTCTCCACACAGGCCACAAACCAGTCCCACAGAGCGCTTCAGCAGCCTGCCTGAAGCCTCACGAGCAAAACCCCTCCGAAATCCCTGCAATATCCGTGCCCCAGATGGCCCCGGGCCTCATACACAGGTGGGGGGGTCCTAGCACCCAATCCCACCTACCCCGAACAAGTTCTGTCCGGTTCCAAGAAACCAGCCACAGATCCCTGGTCAATTTACCCTCTGGACCTTACCCACAAATCACGCTGGGCCAATCCTTTAGAATCTATATCTAAAGGTTTATTATTACAGGAAAGAAAAGCATGAGAGTAAGGTTATTAAAGTACAGTACGTTACATGCACCGAATCTCCCAGTTCTCGATGCAGGCTCTAGCAGAGATGTTACAGCTGCTGGTTTAAAAGTTCTTATTGCACATCCTACGATCAGGATGGGTTCACAGGTCTTCCGGGCTCTTCAATCCCTGCAGTGCTGCCTCTGGGATGAAGTGCTGAGCTGAGAACCAAATGGCATCGACCACATGGCCTCTTTTATCCCCTTCCTGGCCTCTTCTGGTATGCAGCAGGTCACCTGGTCCTCAGCCTCTCTCTGCTGGCTGCTCTTAGGTGTCATGCTTTAGGTGTGTCTTTGGGCCATCAAGTGCCATTGTCCCACAGGGCTTCGCTACTCAGCCTGTCCATAGCAATGCTTAACCACATTCAGAGAAATATTCAGCTTCCACACAGATTACAGATCTACACACACAGACATTATATACTCACATAAACAGTGTACACAGGATCAGAAAACAACAAGCTCCCATTCAATACCCCACATGGCTCCCTTTCATACCAATTTCTGGGGCCAACACCCCCACCTCGGGGTGCAGCAGCGATCTGGCTGCTTCCCTCCATTTCGGTAATGTGACATGGCTGTATAACATATGGATTCTTTATGAGATTAGCGACTCTCTCCATGGCCTGGTCTATACTAGACCAGGAAGATCAGCTTAAGGTACTCGAATCCAGCAACGCAAAATGCATAGTTGGAGTTGGCTTACCTTAAACTGAGCCTTGGTGGAGGCCACAGAGAGGGAGGCCAATGGAAGCAAATGCTCCCATCAGCTTCCCATACTCCTCGCAAAAGGAGGAGTCCTGGACGCCAGCGGGACCTGCCCTCAGTAGTCAATTTAGGGGTCTATACTAGACCTGCTAAATCAAATGCCAGAAGATTAATTTTCCGTCTTCTGGTAAATATAGATATGTTCATATGTGTCTTTGCAAGCTGCATTTAAAGTGTGAGGGTGTAACCAGGTGGCTTGCCCTGTAGGCTGGAGCTAAACCAACCTAATTACCTGAGGGAGATCAGGGAAGTTCCCCATAAAGAGCAGAAGGTGGCTGCAGTGATGGGAATTTCACCAGAACATGCTCATAAGAGAACCAGGAAAATGAGGCCCTAAAAAAATCAATATTGCAATTCTTTTAAAACACTGGGAAGGGTGAAAGAGTTCAATTCTTGAAGTATACATACGTGGGCCAGTCCTGGAAATCATAGACTCAGCAAGTGAGTTTGCTTTGTCATAAATGGAGGACTTGATGACCTCTTGAGGTTCTTTCCAGATCTATGATTCTGTGAAAACACAACAGGAAGTAACAGGAATGTGGTGATAAAACCTAGCTGGAGAGAGAGACAGGCAGAAAGCTCAGAGAATAAGGAAGTCTCTCTGGGAGCAGAAGTTTGGGAGAGACCTTAATTAAGGAAGGAAGACACAGAGCGACCCAGAAGAGGACATAAGATGGGTAGAAAGTGGCCTATGGAAAACTGTAGCCAGTGGTGCCATTTCAGATTTTGGTGGGAAGTCAACTTGAACCATGATTCCATGGGCTAGTTAAGCACTTGAAAACTCCTATTTTCTGGCAGATAATGTAGCAGTTAGCTAACAAGAGACCTGTGTCTAATTCCTATATAAAAGAAAGACAAATATGAGACCCACTCAGCTCTAATGACATGTCCTGACATCTTGTGGTGAGTTGCGTAAGGGACACTCTTAGGTTTAAACTTTAAATACATATTTTTACTTTGTTACTAGCTCTGCAGAGGGAGAGAGGCGCCGTTAAAACTCCTGGGCTACGTCTACACTGGCCCCTTTTCCGGAAGGGGCATGTAAATTTCAGCAGTCGTCGTAGGGAAATCCGCGGGGGATTTAAATATCCCCCGCGGCATTTAAATAAAAATGTCCGCCGCTTTTTTCCGGCTTTTAAAAAAGCCGGAAAAGAGCGTCTAGACTGGCCCCGATCCTCCGGAAAAAGTGCCCTTTTCCGGAGGCTCTTATTCCTACTTTGAGGCTCTTATTCCTACTTATTCCTACTTTTTCCGGAGGATCGGGGCCAGTCTAGACGCTCTTTTCCGGCTTTTTTAAAAGCCGGAAAAAAGCGGCGGACATTTTTATTTAAATGCCGCGGGGGATATTTAAATCCCCCGCGGATTTCCCTACGATGACTAGTGAAATTTACATGCCCCTTCCGGAAAAGGGGCCAGTGTAGACGTAGCCTTGGGTTCTATCTCAGCTCTGGGTGGGGAGTGGGGCCTAGTGGAGTACAGCAGGAGGCAGATATATCTGGGTTCTACATTAGAACATCAGAACGGCCAGACTGGGTCAGACCAAAGGTTCATCTAGCCCAGGATCCTATCTTCTAACAGCTGCCAATGTCACATGATTCAGGGGAATGAACATAGCAAGCAATCATTGAGTGATTCATTCTGTCACCCATTCCCAGCTTCTGGGAAACAGAGGTTAGGGATCTCTGTCCACACTGGCTAATAGCCACTTCAGGTGCATCTACACAGCACCTTTACCTCGAAATAAGCTATACAATTAGCGCCATGCAAATTGCGTATCCTATTTCGATGTTATTTCAAAATAGCTTATTTTGAAATTTGGTGCTGTCTATACAGCGCCAGATTTTGAAATAAGGTGCTTTTCTGAAACCCTTGTGCGATGTGTTTACAGGGATGTTGGACTAGCAAGCCCATTATATTTCAATATAACGGGCTTGCTCTTACGACGTGGAATACCTCTGCAGTGTAGGTGTAGCCTGAGAGACCTATTCTTCAGGAATTTATCTAGTATTCAATATGAGGGCATACCCTGGATTTATATAGAGGCAATAAGACATTATCTACTTTCTTAGCTCTCCCTTTCTTAATGATTCCCAACATTCCGTTTGCTTTTTTGACTGCCACTGCACATTGAGTGCATGTTTTCAGAGAAGTATCCATAATGACGCCTCAGTAGGAAGAGGTGGTATAATCTGTCCTCATTTTAATTCCTAATAGAGATCTACTCTGCATGAGGTTTTCCTTCCAAACTTTGTTTGCATTAGCTCTTATAGGCTACATCTACACAGTGGAGCTATTTCAGGATATCTCTGGTATCCCAAAACAGCTACTCCGTGTTTTAAGAGCAAGCCCATTATATCAAAATATAATGGGCTCGCTATTCCATCATCCCTGTAAACCTCATTGCATGAGGGATAATGGACGTTTTGGAATAGCGTCTTATTTCGAAATAACATCAAAATAAGCTATGCAATTTGCCTAGCACAAATTGCGTAGCTTATTTCAAGGTAAGGGTGCTCTATAAATGCACACATATAGTGCTGGATATTTTTGTTCTCCATATAAATGTGTGGGCTGTCTTTGAATCTTACTAAGTTTTTTTTACCTGCGTGACATCTTGTGGCAAAGAGTTTCACAGTCTAATTGCACATTGAAGGAAAAACCCTGTCTTTGTATTGGTTTTGAATCTTATTTCTCAATTTCATTGGATGCCCTGCTTTTGTGTTGTCTGTTCCCACAAGCGAAAGCAGGGATGGAATCATGGCTCATAAGCAGTCTGTAACCAAGACTCCTCCTACAGAATTAAAGCCAGGTGTTGCCCTTTATGCAGGACTTCACCCCTAACATCTCATTGTAGCCGTTAGAGAATAATGCTACTTTGAGCTGAGTGGGGTTCCACGCAGATGGAAGAATCCATGTAAGCCATTGCTGGGGTGAGAGCAAAGCAGCTATTCTGTCCCAGAAACCCAACACAACTGTTTGGGAGAAAAAAGAATAATTTACCTCTTGAAACTATATGGCTGTGATAGAACATCTGCCTCACACTGGCCTAAGAAGGGTTAAATCCAGACCTGGGAGAGGGCTGTGGAACAGGCAGCTGTGGCAGCTATTAGCCAATTAGGGCCCAGCTGAGGGGTGTATAAATATGGGCTCTTGGAGGGGAGGAGAGACTCACTCACTCTTGCACCAGCTGTGGAACAAGAGGGACCTGGCTGCCAGGGAAGCTAGAGGCTTCCTGACACAGAGCTGGGCTGGGGAAAGGCAGGCAGGGCCGGGGAGCTTTGGCCAGGCAAAATCCCAGGCTGAGGCCTTGCTTTCAAGACCTGAGGCAGCCAGGGCAGCAGAAGACAGTAAGTCCACACCCCTTGCCAATGACGGGTGGTCATTTCAGACTGCAGTTTGCCTCTGAGGCAGAGGCTAGATGATAACTGGCAATAGAATCACTGAGGTAAGCTGGACATAGAAGGTTGAGGGTGCCTTGAAGGGAAACACCCCAGAGTGTAGGGGCATTGCTGCAGGGCAGTATCCTGAGGAAAGGGTGCCACAGTCTGGGAGAGGACTGGTACTAATGTAAAGTGGCAGAGCCATTAACAAAAACAATGGCCAATTATTTAGTCTGAGTTTAACTGCTGTAGCTAGGAGGAGTCAACACTTATTTTATTTAATTGTATTGTTGTAGCATTTAGAAGCCTGTGTCATGGATAAGAATCCACTGTGCTTGGTGCTGTACAAACAGAACAAAAAGATAGTCCCTGCCCCAAAGAGCCTACAATCTAAGTATGAGACAAGGAGCTGCAGAAAGACCAAGGCAACAAGGAGACAAAACTGAAATGAGACATGTCAGCTAGTAACTTGTCACTGAAGTTACCTCATAGTCTTTATGACTTTTCCTTGGGTGCCTGAAATACTACGCAGGAAAAGAGCAGATGAAAAACAGCAAATACTATTGGGGTCACAGTCAAATTACCTTTTTCACCTAGGTACATGAATGTTCACACATCAGAGCCACCATTTCCTGATTATATGTGTGGACCCCCTTCCCCCTTTCATTTCCATTAATGCTGGGATATAATCAATAATAATGGGTCAATACCTGGTCAAACAGAAGACTTTTTTCAGGATTCAAATGACAACCCACAACCTCTGTGTACATGGTATTCAGACAAAGCCGTTGAAGTGCCTTTAAAGAGCATCTAAAAATATCAGTGTAGAGACTGGTTTGTACTCTCCAGTAAGAATGAGGGGAGTTCGAAAACTGTGAGTCCACTGGGCCTCCCAAAGAGCAGGGTATTCTCCATTTCCTTGATTGGTATATGGAGCACTGAAGGTTAGCTCAGTCCAAGGGTGCTCTGCAGGGATGCAGACTATGAATGCAGTTAACCCCAGTCACCAATCCTTGCCACACAATACAGGCGTGAGCTCCTTTATGGAATCCCCACCATGTTCTGATCCAATGTCTGGCTGGCCCCTAGCAGGGATGAAAGGGGGAAGAGGATTCCAGCTAGAAACTACAGGAGTGTTTAAGTGGGAGCTGTCAGACAAAGAGCTGGAATATAGTTAAAAAACAGACTCCTCAGGGAGTCAGATGTCAAAGGGTCTGCAAAACAAAATGGCTGCAGCTTGATCCCCTGGAGAACAGAAAAGGAGGGGGAGGGGCTAAAGGGTAAGTCAGGTCTCCTGTTTGCATGAGGCGTATGCTTAAGCGAGGAAAGGCTCTTTGCTTCTTTTAACTCTGGTATCTTTTCCCTTTCCTATGACTTAACACCATTTTGTTCTGGCTCTGGATTACCAGGACGTCACAGCTTCCAGAGGCAGCCGGGATCAGGAGCCAAAGACCGATGAGCTTGCTTGTATAATAGGGTTGTTTAATGGGATGCTTTCGCGTGGCGCTCTAGTCTAAACGTGGGATGACTCACAGGATGCTGCTCCGGGAGAAGACCCCTCACTTGAAAGGTCCCCAGAAATAGAGAGGTCAAAGGAACATCACTGAACTGTAACAGGGAGCTGTACAGTCATACAATACTGATTCTGATCTTGGTGGCCTTGGAGTTCTTCCAAGGTCATTCTGAGTTATCAAATCCATTTCCTAGCCTGGCACCACTTCTGATAGGCTTCCCTGAAATGCCCTCTGCTGGAAGGTGTGACTCCCAAGCTGGAGGAATGCAGCACTGGGAACCTACAGCAATTTGGGATTCAGTGTAAGAGTCTCCAAGGAAAATCTAGGCTTACAATGAACTACAGCACAATGCGTGGCCAGATCTCAGTGTTTTCCCAGTACCAAGGCAGATTTTAAAACAATTCCGGAGACAGACATCCATTGCGATTATAAAGCCTGCACGTGTCAACAAACACGATCTCTTCTACTAAGCACATGTTCTAAATCAGGCTGGCTTGCCAAAGGTCTATTTTTGCTGTGAGGGTGTCACTCTTTGTACTGCCCGCAGGTTATGGTATCCTTTTCAACCTAGATTTCATTACCACCCAAGCCTTTCTACAACTAGCATGCATAATGGCATCCCAACAGATGGCCAAGAGAGCTGGCATTCCAGAAAAACCAGTGAGTGAAACAAGCCTGAGTATTAGAAGGCTGGATTCCTCTCCAGGAACTTCAAAATACTAGCCTGTGGGAAGCATTTATGCCTGTGACTTCAGGGATGTGCCATTTCGTCGCTAGTTCAGGGATAGATTTACTTCAGAAATGAAAAAATTGTTCCTCTTGCCACTTCCAGCTGAGTTCTCAGACCGGGTGAAACAGGATTATTAGTTTTGAGCCGAGACAGCAGAAAAGCTGTGGACTAAACCTATTAATCCCCCATGGCTCTCCAGAGTAGGGGACTTGCAGATCCCTGCAAAAACGCTTACTCGAAACTGACTTCAGCTCCACCCGCTGCTGCCTCTGCAAAACTGAAGATTCATCTCTAATTTGTGCTGAATAAACCCCAGTCTTAATATCTAGAAGTACAATAGCCCAGCTCTTGGGGAGTTATTCGGGACATATTAGCAGTGTGCTATCAGGGAGTGGGTGTTTGCCCGTTTGGCACTCTGCCTCATTCTGCACTCTGGCAGATTAGAATATTCCTTTAATGCTACAACATGCCTGTAAACTACTGACATGTGACTTAGGACCAGATCCCCTGGTCTGGCCAAATTATGTTGACAAAAGACGAGAGTGTATTCCTTGATCATTGTGGGAACTAGTCCAGCCTTCAGCATAATTTAGAGCAGCCCGCCTTTCCTGGCAGCCAAAGATGACCAAGACATCTCAGAAATGCTTGCTTGCGTCCCTTGTACGAGGTCTAGGGAGTTAGCTACCCCATGACTGCTGGCCATCTCAGAGCGATTCCCCCAAGCAAATGAAATCCCCAAGCAACAGCCGCATGCACTCATAAGCTGGCAATTCCTATGCACAGAAGCGTGGGCCGTCTACAGTAGATCTCACTAGCAGAAAGGAGTTCCCAGCAGGATTCCAACCCCTCAGCAGACAAATATGCCCAGGCCTGCCAATTGGGGAGGGGCAAGGGAGCAATTGCCCCCTTGTCTGACAAGTCTAAAGGGCCCAGGGCTCTGTTGCCATGGAAGTAGTGGCTAGGTGCCCTGGGCCCTTTAGAATCACCGTCAGAGTGTCAGGCAGAACTGAGGGCTGTAAAGGGGAGGGGGAAGCAGGCCCTATGGGAGGTGCTGGGGGCTGGCATTCCCCACCCCTGACCTTTCTGCCCCAGGCTCCACTCCTTCTGGGAGCACAGAGACGTACCCCTCCCCCTGTTGCCCAGGAGCCCGGTGATCCTTTCAGCTGCCCTGTACATGCCAGTCAAATGCTTCACTCCTATCCTATGTGAGAGGAGATTCAAAATGGCTCCAGCTGCCTGCTGATGCACACAGGGCAATCTGCAAAGCTAGTGCTTGACAAGCCATGGCTGAGCTACGCAATGCCACTGCCTTTGGGTTTCCTAGAGCATTCACTTTGAGGAAGTCAATGGCACTCTTGCTCTTCAAACCTTGCATTCCTGCAGAGAGCTAGGACATGTATTATTTGTACTACCATAGTGTCTTGAGGCCTGGACTACAAGTGTCCCTCCCTCCCACCCACCCCACACACCAGATGTATTCAAACACAGAACAGGCAACAGATCCTGCCCCAAAGAGCAAAGACTTTTAATAGACACAAGTGATAAAAGATGAGAGGGGAAACTGAGGCACAGAGACATGATGTGCCTTGTCCAATATCATGTAGCTGGTCAGTGGCAGAGGTGGAAATAGCATCTTCCAAGTCTCACCATCATGCCCTCTCCACTAGACCACGTTACCTTCTATATATCTGCATTTTACTTTTTTTTTAAATTTCTTATTTGTGTTAGCTTGGAGCCAAAGTAACTATGGTGCCCATGTGAACAGTAAAGCTCTAAGTGTAAACTGTAAGTTGCAGAAGAAGATAGGCCACATTCCCTGAAATGTGCAGGAATTCCAAGGCTGAATTTTAAAAGCACAAATGGCTTTCTCAGGCTGAATGGTACAAGCCAGGAAAGTCCTGGGTCTTGTCTACACTAAACAGTGGATCTATGCTGCAGCGATCGATCCATTGGTGGTTGATTTATCACATCTGCTTAGACGTGATAAGTCGACTTCCGAGCTCTCTGTCATTGACTCTGATACTACACCAGGTCGAGATGAGTAGTCAGAGCTGATGGAAGAGCAATCCCAGGCTGCATATAGACTGGCATGATTTTGCGCAAATACTCTTAATGGAAAAGTGTTTCCGTTAAAATTATTTGCGCAAGAGAGCGTCTATACTGGCATGTGCCTTTGTGCAAAAGATTTGCTTTTGCGCAAAAGCATCCGTGCCAGTGTAGACGCTCTCTTGCGCAAGGAAGCTCCAATGGCCATTTTAGCCATCGGGCTTTCTTGCGCAAGAAATTAATGTGGCTGTCTACACTGGCCCTCTTGCACAAGAATACTTGCGCAAGAGGGCTTATCCCTGAGCGGGAGCATCAGAATATTTTTGCAAGAACCACTGATTTTGTACATTACAAAGTCAGTGTTCTTGCACAAATACTCGTGGCCAGTGTAGACAGGCGGCAAGATTTTGCACAAAAGCAGCTGCTTTTGTGCAAAATCATGCCAGTCTAGATGCAGCCCCAGTGTGGAAGACAGCTTGGTAAACATCTCAGCTTCTGCTATGCTGTTCATGTTGCATAGGTGAGATCGACAGGGAGGTGTCCATAGACTAGGGAGGCCTATAACAGTGCTCTTCTTTAGACCATCACATATTAGAACTGGAGGTTGTATTTTGTAGGTCAGTAAGTAATGGTACCCACTTTGGTTCTCTTTTGTAGAATAGACAAGGAACTTTTCGCTAGCATAGTCATCTGCCGTGAAAAACTTAAAAAGCAACCAATAGTCCTGCAGCACCTTAGAGACTAACAAAAAATGTAGATGGTATCATGAGCTTTCATGGGCACAACCCACTTCTTCAGATGAATGGAATTTAAGGGGGCGGTCCAGTTTTCAAATAAATAGCACGGAGAGGTGATGGAGAGGGGGAAAGAGGAGGGGAAAGAAATTGCCAGTTAGTGTGCCCAGGCTAAATGAAGCTGATAGGAACACTTATTACCCACTTTAAGTGCTCTTTGTTTTGTTTTTTATGTCATTAGGATGTGGAATGTAGCGGGCCATCCAGCCAATGTCTTTGTTTAGACCTCTGTTGTAGGAATCAAGCTTGGAAATGAAATTAAGTTCTATAGTTTCCTTGTTGAACTGGCTTTTGAAATTGGTTTTCAATAATACGGTGACTTAGAGGTTCCATTAATGAGTGCCCAGGCAAGTTAAAATGTTCTCCAAAAGGTTCTCTGTGTTACCTTTTCGGATATCTGATTTGTGACCATTAATTCTTTCTCTTAGAGTTTGTCCAGTTTGGCCAATATACATGGCAGAGGGACATTGCTCAGGGGTGTAGTGAGGAGGGAGCGGGGGGCAGTTGCCCCTAGGTACCATGCTAGGGCAAGTGCATGGAGAACGGCGCAGGCGGGTCTGGGATCGCCTGGTCCTGCCACAGAAGCTGCAACCACGTCAGATCCACCCCTGCACCATTCTCCTTGTGCTCATCCTAGCGAGACACTCTAGAGCAACTGCCCCACCCCCTTCACTACACCCCTAGCATTGCTGGTACTTGATGGCATAGATCACATCGGTGGATGTGCAATTGTGCAAGCCTCTGATGTGATGGTTTAAGTGGTTAGGTCCTGTGATGATATATCCTGTATAGATGTGTGAACACACTCATCTGCCATGAGTTTAGGAAAAATAGACTCTCTTGTGAAGAGAAATCTGATATAGAAACTTTGATTGGACACAGCATACTTTGACCCTTTGGCTATAAGTTAGATACATGGGATCATGGTAGTTGATCAAACAGGATGAAAAACTCAAATGCAACCTCCCCACCAGATGGATTTTTCCTTTGTTGTGAGACCATTTCAGGAACAACCCATTTGGTGCTAAGTCATCCCAGAGTAACAAAAGTTCTGTACAATTCACTTCTTGACTGCTCTGTGGGACTACTCGAGTTATTGCTAAAGAGCCCAAGTAAGGGCGGCAGAATGGAACCTTGCAGGAGTCCTTTCATTGACATCAACTAATACATCTCAATCATCCTTTTAAAATAGAACACTTCCCGGCTCTCACGCTTCCCTTGTGCCTTATGTTTGAATCATCTTGAGACTCGGATTGTGTCTGTCTCTAGCAAGGAATTAGTTTGGCAGATATTTAATCTGGCTGTCTGGCTAATTTTATTCCTGAAAGTTAATACTTTGTTATCTAGGTCTGGACCTCTTCAATGACAGGTCATGAGGTGATTGCTTGGTGGCCCGGATTCCTTGGCTGACAACAGAAATAGAAAAAGCAGGGAGGGAGGAAACCAGAGAATATAGCAGCGCTTTGAAATGAAGGTGCATTGGTATTTGTTTGACCAGACTTTTATGTGCAATGTATTTTTTAGTCCTAGAGGGTATGTCTACACAGCAAAGTTATTTAGAAATAACAGCCGTTATTTCGAAATAACTATCCTAGCATCTACACAGCCATTCCGTTACTTCGAAATTAAATCGAAATAGCAGAGAGCTTATTTCAAAATTGGTAAACCTCATTCCACGAGGAATAATGCCATTTCGAAATTGATATTTCGAAATAACGGCTGTGTAGACACTTATTTCAAAATAGGGGGTCTCCAGCCTTCCCAGGGTGCCCTGGTGGTCACTCTGGCCTCAACCAAGAACACTCCTCTCCCTCCCTCCCTCCCTCCCCGGAGCCCTTAAAGGGGTAGACTCTGGCCACAGTGCCTGTGCCAGCACCAAGCCTGCCAGCCCAGAGCCCACAGTCAGTGCCCCTGACCTAGTGGCCCCAAAACATGAGCCAGGAAGCCACTGGCAGCCAGCCCTCAGCCCCTCCCCGGAGCCTGCTCCCAGCTCCCAGGAGCCTGCCAGGGCCCAGAGAAGGCGGGCACATTCCTGGTCCAGGTTGGAGATCATGGACCTTATTCAGGTTGGGGGGGGATGCCCCCAACGTCCATGATCTCCGCCCTAGACAGAGGAACATGTCCGTCTTGGGCAGGATAGCTGCCAGCCTGGCCTCCAAAGGCCACATGCGAACCCAGGAGCAGGTTTGCATGAAAATCAAGCTGGTCCGGTGAGACCCCGAACCTTGAGCCCTGAGCTTCCCCTGCCCCTTCTTCCCCTTGCTTCCCTCTTCCAGCTCCCTCCTCCCAGGTTTCCCCCTCTCCGCTCCCACCCTCTCTCTTCCCCTTTTCTGCCTCCTTTCCCCAGTCTCACCAGAGTTTCATTCCCCCTCCCCTCCTCCCCCCCGGTTTTGTTAAATAAAGATTTTACTTTTTCTATGCACTTTTGCAGCGTGGACACTCTCTTTTGGAAGAAGTTTTTTCGGAAGATCTCTTCCATAAAAAGCTTCTTCCGAAAGAAGCCTGCAGTCTAGACATAGCCTCGGTGTTGTACCCCTCCTTTTTCTTGCCATAGGCTACTTCAAGGATAACTCCTCGGGTATCTGCTTGTTCTATAAATTCAGCCAACTAAGCTTCAGGAATAAACCTTTGATATCTTCCTTTTGGGCTCTAGACAGTTTCTGTGGGCCGAAGGACCACTTCATTTCCCTAGAGAGGAACTGTAGCTCCCCGCATTGGGCCTCCATCTCTTTCTTTGTTATTGATGATTCCAAAATTGCTAGAAGAGGATGCTCAAGACAGGAAATGTTTCCTTGAGTCTGAGGGATGATGTTCTCCTGTCAAAATTGGTTTGAGGTGCAATGCAAGAGTAGCTACTCTCTGTTTCTTCTCCTGAGATTTCTTCTCCACTTAGCCTTTGTCCTGCTCCCTCTGCTCCCTCCCCCCTCTCTTTCTTGTGGAGTGGATGCAGTTTCTCTAGACTGAGATCCTGAACCCTCAGTGACCTCTGACTTCTGGTCTCCATCTCCTTTCTTGTCTCCCAATTCAGGGATATCTCACTCTGACACCCAGGCTGTGTCTACACTGGGCCACTTATTCCGGAAAATCAGCCGCTTTTCCGGAATAAGCTGCGAGCTGTCTACACTGGCCCTTGAATTTCCGGAAAAGCAACGATGCTTTACTGTACAAAATCAGCCGCTATTCCGGAAAAACTATTCTGCTCCTGCTCGGGCATAAGTCCTTATTCCGGAACACTGTTGTAGACAGTAGTCTTTTCCAGAAAAAAGCCCCGATCGTGAAAATGGCGATCAGGGCTCTTTTCCGGAAAAGCGCGTCTACATTGGCCACAGACGCTTTTCGGGAAAAAGGGCTTTTCCGGAAAAGCGGCCTGCCAATGTAGACGCTCCTTTTCCGGAAAAACTGAAAACGGAATAGTATTCCGTTTTAAGCAGTTCTGGAAATTCATGCCAGTGTAGACACAGCCCCAGTGTCAGCAGGTTATTGCCTGCTGGGTTGGGTCATTCCTGCTCATCAAGCAGTAACCTGGCAACAGGAGCCCTAAAGAAACATATTCACTAACAAACATGTAATGACTCATCTTAATTATCATTGTAAGAGAGAATTGTTCATTGCTTTTAACAAAAATTATCTTCAGCCTCAGAGGCAGACACAGTCTAAAAAGGAATTAGCTTGGCAGATACTTTATACGTCTGTCTAATTTCATTTCTGAAAGTTAATACTCTGTTATCCCAGTCTGGATCGTTTTAATGCAGTTAGGTTTTTATCAAGCCAATCAAATAACAATTTCACGATACATTAATGCACTATTTATGACATGTCATTGGGTTTCATATAGCAAATGAAGTATAGGTAAGTAATAGCTTAATCAACAGCTGGATTAGTCGGAATGCCTTACAGCTGAGGCACATTTATTACAACAGTGCTGGTGGATTATTGTATTGCATAATGGAACAGTACTTTTGAAATCTGTGTTTGAATTTTTACTATACTAGGCTGTAATTCAGGGTTCTTTCTTCTTTGATTCCCCTCAGTGACGTCAGCAGAAACCAAGGGACTGAGTGAAAGCTTTCTACCACTTTCTATCTTCTAGCAGCTTCATAACTTTGTTCATCTTTAAAGCTGTTTTCTGTATGTTGCTCTTCACTGTGTCTGCCAAGCCCATCATAGGCCTTCCTCTGTTTCTAGTTCCTTGCAGTCCAGAGTGTATCACCGTGTATGGTATCATTTTAGATCCGTTTTTGACACATGTCCAAATCATTGCAGTCATCTTTATTTCACTCCTCTGTAATATTGTTGTCATATAGGCCATCCTTGCTATAAGTCCAAAGCACGTTCCAAAAAACTTGGACTTATAGCAAAGCAATTTGAAGAAGAGAATATTTTTCCCACAGCTGACTTCCATGTACACAATTTTCTTTGCTCAACTTCAGAGTGGGGAATGGGAGGACTTGTAATGCATCAGATCCTACAAGCGTTGACAACTTTAGTGCAGAATGGATGTATACTGGGGCAACTTATAGTGGGGATGCAGTCTTGAAACTCTCAATATTTCCCTCAGCTATTCATTTCTTTATACCTTTTGTTCATTGGCTTTCCTGATATTCCAACATTCTGGCCCAAATGGTAATATCAGTATGACAATTGCCTCATACATGGTGATTTTCTTTTTATCAAAGTGTCTTCAGCCTTCCAAGTATGTCACCAACAGGTGGAACTGAACCTGGAACCTCTGGAGCTTAGCGTATGAGTTTCTATGGCTTGAGCTAAGAACCAAATGGTGTGCAGCTAGAGCAGTTGAGCAGACTCATTCTTTCTCTCTGTAAGTGGTCTAAGTGCCACTGCACGGGACAAAGAACCACACCCAGCAGGTGGGTGAGTTACACAAGTGCAAAAGCTGCTATTCCAATACTACTTATGTCATCTTCACATTTCCTAGTCTTCAATATCAGTCCTGGAAAGTGCACATATTTTTCCATGTGTCTAGTACTTTGTCTCCAACTTTGACCTTTATCTCTTCCTCTTGTCTTCTGACTGCCATAATTTTTGCCTTCTTCATATTGATTGTCAATTTGAATGTTGCCGCTCCGCATGTACCTTATCATTTATTTTCTGTATATCCTTCTTGGTCAATATCATCTGCATATCTTTGGTTATTTACCATCTTCCCATGTAATATGACTCCTTATATTTCATCTCTTGGTCCTACAACCATTATTGCGTTGAATACCAAGTTGAACAAAATTTGCAATAGCTTGTGTGATGTAATATTCCTAATGCTTTATTAATATATGCTTATGGTATGAATATGTCATAATTTAGATATGCTTGTTGCCCAATCGGCATATCACTGAAAAGGTTATAATTTACAGAATAGGATTATCCCATTTGTATGCTTATAGCATTTTTGTAGATTAATTTCAGAATATTGTGTACCTGTAATTCCATATTTGCTGCTTTGGATCATGCCCGCTGCTGACACTTCACTCACAACAATGAAAGAGGTCACTGTGCTAATCACCCATCAGCAAGAGATAAAGAACTGTAAAAGAACATAGCCTTCATGGGAATGTGTGTGTCAGCCCATGAAAAATGGCTACAGAGACATATGATCATGTCACGTGACACTGGAATCCATCTTGAATTCTGTAATTTTCCATGAGAAGCTGGTGGGATGGGATTAAACTCGAAACAAAGGGCTGACATCTTGTGCAAATCCTAGTTAAGGATAGTGAATGAGGTAATCATGGTCAGTTCTCCATGGTTACTCCACTCAAGATGACTTCTGGAAATAACTACGGGTATGTCTACACTACCCCACTAGTTCGCACTAGCGGGGTAATGTAGGCATACCGCACTTGCAAATGAAGCCCGGGATTTGAATTTCCCGGGCTTCATTTGCATAAGCGGGGAGCCGCCATTTTTAAATCCCCCCTTGTTCGAGCACCGTGTAGCACGGCTACACGGGGCTCGAACTAGGTAGTTCGGACTAGGATTCCTATTCCGAACTACCGGTACACCTCGTTTCACAAATTCAAATCCCAGGCTTCATTTGCAAGTGCGGTATGCCTACATTACCCCGCTAGTGCGAACTAGCGGGGTAGTGTAGACATACCCTAAAACTGAAGTGGGGGAAGGAACTAGGGCCAGGCTGGAAGGAAGTCTGGCCTGTAAAAAAAGTTTAGTTTCTTTTAGGGTTTTTGTAGTCTATTAAGCTTAGCTTTTATGTTTACTTATTTTGCTCAGTTACTAACTTTCAGTTCTGTATGCTACCTCTTATGACCACTTAAATCTTATCTTTTTTATATTCAGTAAAATCACTCACTTTGGCCCTGCTACCTCCCCACCATCATTTTGTTTAATAATAATCCCAGTGTAATTAATTACTCCCTAGAGGAGCAAGGAACCTGTGCAATCTCTCTTTACATTGAGAAAGAGGGTGACTTCCATGTGCTTACGCTGAATAGATCTCTATATAGTGTAACACGGATTTATCTAGGGTTCAGCTCCCAGAGGGGCTGTGTACTTGGGCACCTGGCAAACGTCTTGCACAGTATTCTTTTTCAGTCTGCATCTGCAGTTTTGGGGGTGTGCTCCTGTCCCAGTGTCTCAGTTGCAGCAGGCTGGAGAGCTAAGCTCATCAAGACACGGTTACAGGGTGCCTAGGCTGTCAGGGGCAGTCGGCTCAGTGGTGTCTCATCACATCAGTTTTCAGTCCCAAGGAGGTACCGACCTGTCACAGCATGAATCCTTGGCTCACTCCCAGTGAGGCTGGAGCTATACGTGCGTCATACATGGTGAGCACTGTTGGCAGGGCACTAAGTCATCACTAGTGGGCCCTCCCAGCAGTAGAAGGAGGTGGTGCCGCATTGACTGCCCCACTTCTCACTCCAATTTGGCCTCTCCATCATGATGGAATGGAAGCAAATTGAGTGATATGTTGAATGAACGAACGAATGAATGAATGATGTCACATGGTATGTGGGATGTCACAGCACCACTCAGATATGGCTCCGTGGCCCCTCCATGATGATGGGAAGGTCGCCCGTCCAACGTGGCTGGGTTACCTAGTGCCCAAGGGTTGCTGAGCTGTCCACTCAATTTTGACCCTGAAACCCTCCCATCATGACAGAGGCGCCCCAGGGCCAAAACACAGCAAAATGGCAATCCCAGGCACGGGGTTACAATATCGCTCACTCAGTTTAGACCTTTCCTATTTCCCACCAACTTGAGTAAATGGAAACATTTCATTTTTTATTCTGACATTTTAATAAAAATATGATTTGATATTTTATTTAGGACCTAGAATAGAATAGCCAATGTATCCACATCAAAACAAAATGTCGTTTCAACACAACCTGTTTTGTTCAGAGAATGTCTAGATGGGATGTTTTGACATAGTTGGAACTTTTCCCTGTGGCTTTAATCAGAAATAAAATTATGAGAAAATTGGCCTGATTTCCCAAAGCGTTTTGATTTGGATGGAATCCTACATTCCAACAGGATATTGTTCCCCTGAAGAGTCTCCAACCAGATCATTATGGCTGCTTTAACTTACTGTAGGAGACGATTTGGCTCCCAGCAGCCCCTAAGGAGTTGGGAGTTGGATGAGAAAAGGTTTTAAAAAATCAGCGACCACCCCCTCTCCTTGTCCTGGGGTCCCTTTGAGGTCTGCTCTGGTGCCTCTGTGGACTTTGCTCCTACTATGTTATTCCATGCACTTCCTCACATATACTTTAAACTAACACGAGATCTTCTGATTTATTTCCAGATGTGGGGTGCTAAGCCAATGGGGATTTCCCCCTAGGGTCAATAGTGGGTTCATGCCCTCATTTTCACAATACCATCATGACCAGAAGCAAATAAAAACAGCCATTCACTCAAACCACAAGTGTCAGCTCGGAGCCAGTCATGAGGATGTCCGGCAAGATGCAGCGGTTCTGAATTGCTGGCTAAATAAATACACAATTGTGAGGTAAGTACGCTCTCCAGCTGGGCAGTAGAAATCTGTGGGAATGCCCCCATCTCTGCAGGAAAGGATTTCTGTTCATTTCTTTTTCCTTTTAAAATCTCTGGTTCTATCGAGAAATAAACATGAAAACACTTGGAACAAGCCAAGGTTAATTGGGCATCATACTGAAGCAGCTCCCCTTGCATTTTACTGCTGGAAAGATGGAAAACAATGAGGCTTTATAACCCAGAGTGCTCCTTGTCTTAACTAGGAGGCGTAGACACCTCCTTCACCCATTCCTCCACCCGTGTGTTTATTTCACCTGCCCATCAGGAACCAAAATGGTAAACTCGTTGGGGACAAGGTCTGGCCCTTTACTCCATGTTTGTATGGGTCCCAGCACAAGGGAGCCCTGATCCCTTTTGTACATGTCTGCAAGATAAATAATAATGTAATAATACAAATCAGGCCTCAGAAAACAAGTCCTTCTGAGAAAGAGCGTTTTATCCTGAAAGGTTGGATGGTTTTATCCGACAGAAAATCGAGGGGTGGTTTAGCTTGCACTGTTGAAGGAGTTGAGAGTTTTGTGGAGTTTTTTAAAAAAGGATCCAACGTAGCTGTTTAATGGAAGGATCCAACTATCACTATAGTCAGCCTAAACACATCCATGGGGTTTGGAATGGGCCCTGTTGAGTTATCCAAGTTCGTCAAAGGAATAAAGATGAAGGTGCAAACTAAGAAGCCACCCTATAAACTTTTGTTAGTTTGAAAGTTACAAATGAAGGGGCAGAGTTTCCATGCTCTGAGCATTCAGCCCGCCCCGCTGGAGCAAAGCATCTCTCAGTATGGCCTGGCCAGGGCGTAGCTGTGGTGTGGTTGCTCATTTGATTCACTCTTCCTGTGGCAGAGGCAGTTGCAAAAAGGTGTGTGGTTTTCCAGCAGCCACTTCTCCCCAGCTGCCAGATCCCTTGTGGCCACAGGCGTGCAGAGGACTGGAGGAACACATAGCGGGTCATAGATCAGGGAAAGACAAATGTGATGTACCCTTGGCTCCCCCTCTCCCAGCACCAATACTGGATCTGAATGCTCCCCAGCCACAATTAAGGGCCTAGGGTTCTACAAAAGCCGTTCTTCCTTTGCCTACTTTCAGGATTCTCAGGCATCGATAGGGAAAACAGCCTGATAAAGCATCCAGCCTCCTGTTCTGTCCAGGAGATATTGCAAAGGAAGCACAGAACATTGAACTGAGGAGGAAACAGATAAAGGTGCCTTTAGCTCTCTGAATTAGAGTCCTTCCCATGCTCTCAGACTTCACTTAGGGCACAAATAAGGACTGCCTCACTCTGTGCTGGAATGGCTGCCTGGCTGTGTTTCTGTAACTGAGCTCCGTCGCTCAACCCCCAACCTGAGGGACCAGCCCTGCACTTTGACCTGTGTGGCTTGGGCCCCAAACTCCCATGTGCTTTTGGAACATGCAACTCTTCCCCAGCGCATAGAATCATAAAATCATATCTTGGCATTGGAGAAGGGCCATAAAAATGATTCCGGGTTTGGAATGGGCCCCATATGAAGAGAGATTAAAGAGACTGGGACTTTTCATCTTAGAAAAGAGGAGACTAAGGGGGGATATGATAGAGGTCTATAAAATCATGACTGGTGTGGAAAAAGTAAATAAGGAAAAGTTATTTACTTGTTACCACAATATAAGAACTAGGGGTCACCAAATGAAATCAATAGGCAGCAGGTTTAAAACAAACAAAAGGCACTTTTTCTTCTTGCAGTGCACAGTCAACCTGTGGAACTCCTTGCCAGAGGATGCGGTGAAGGCTAGGACTTAAACAGGGTTCAAAAAAGAGCTAGATAGATTCATGGAGGTTAGGTCCCTCAATGGCTATTAGCCAGGATGGGTAGGAATGGTGTCCCTGGCCTCTGTTTCTCTGGAAGCGGGTGACAGGGGAGAGATCATGTGAGAATTACCTGTTGTGTCCCTTCCCTCTGGGGCATCTGGTATTGGCCACTGTTGGCAGACAGGATACAGGGCTGCATGGACCGTTGGTCTGACCCAGTATGGCCGTTCTTAACCCTAGACCTGGAAGGGACCTCAAGAGGTCATCGAGTCCAGTCCCCTGCTGTCACAGCAGGACTAAGCACCATCAAGAATATCCCTGACAGGTATTTGACTAACCTGATCTTAAATATCTCCAGTGATGGAGATTCCACACCCCCCAGGCAATTTATTCCAGTGTTTAACCACCCTGACAGGCAGGAAGTTTTTCCTGATGTCCAACCTAAACCTCCCTTGCTGCAATTTAAGCCCATTGCTTCTTGTCGTGCATCAAGGTGCAGTCTCCAGTGAAAGACAAGGAATGGCAGGGATTGTTTGAAATCCCTATGAATATGAGCCTTAGCTGTGATGAGCTCATCTTGTATGGCCTCTGACTGTTCTCAGAGGCACGGTGTTCCGCACCTTATCTACCAGCTTGAAATCACCAGCCTAGTTTGTAACTATTTATCATTCAACAGCCTTCTCTATTAATGTGGGATTATGCAGGGAGTGGTTATGCATGGAGCTCTCTTTGCTAGGGGACAGAGCGTACTGGACAGCGAGAATGTTTATGTTGCGTGTAATGTGTAATCTCAGAACTGGCTTTCTTCTCCTCTCCTCCACCCTCTTCTTGTTGGATTAAAACAAACACGTTGGACCTCTTGGTCATTGGTGCAGCATCTGCTGAAAGCAGATGATTTCCTATCAAATTCTGCGTGGAATTGCTGCCGTATAGCATGTTACCCTGATTTGGGGGATTAAATGCGACTGTTCTTTTGAACCCACAGATGTGCATCTAAAGTGACTGGCAAATCAGTTGTTTAATCTGAAAACATGCTCCGTGGCCCCTGACCTGGTAGGGAATATGATCTGATACTGCCAGGCAAACATCTGTCAGTTGAGAAGCAGAGCAGACCACCTGTTTGTTTCTCACTGAGAATAAATGAGCACAATCGCGTTGCAGAAGCACTGATTTATACATACCTCCAGAAGCATAACGTAGTGGGGCTGGAAGGGGACGTGTCTGTGCCTATTTAGAAATAAAGTCCACATTCACTACTAGTCCTTTTGTGGATCAAAGAGGGCTCTGGTTATTTCTCAGTTTGGCTTCTCTTTACTCCTTGGATGATGTAGTGTACAAAGAAAATGAGCATCAGATATGTGTCTAGGGAACGTAGATGGTTACGAGGAAACAAGGAACTTGTGGGATTCATGTAAATATTTCTGTGATTTTGATCTGAATGAGTGCCTGCTCCTGCATCGGGCTTTGAGATTCAGCTCCAAACAAGCCCGAAATCTCAAAGAAGTGTTCAGTCTAAACAGTGGTGTTTCAAGTAGATTTGCCATGGAAATGAAGTGATGCAATAAAGTTCAAATGACTTTATTATAAAAATAGCGCGCAGGTTAACCAAGCTTCAGGTGAGTCTGCTCGGAGCTTTGAGTTTGGGAGAGATCTGGAAACCGAGCAGATGCTGCACAGTGTTGGGTTTTGCACGGCTCTAAGAAAATGCTGTTCAGGCAGACATGTGTAGCTCAGTTATCCCCCCCCCCCCCACCTCTGGCATCCCCATTATTTGAAAAGGAGAAAAATGTCTCTTTTCTCCAGGCTGCAGGATCAAAGCCTGAACTTACAAAGAGAATTACGACAAAGGTTAAATGGACACAAGTCAGCTATCAGAAATGGTAACACACAAAAACCTATAGGGGAACATTTTAACCTGCATGGGGACTCATTAATGGATTTAAAGTAGCCGTTCTTCTACAAAGGAATTTCAAAAACTGACTACAGAGAGAAACCGAGGAATTGGTCTTCATATGTAAATTTGACACTGTCTCTCATGGCTTGGACAAAGACATGAACTGGATGGGCCATTATATTCAACACCCAATTGACATCAAAAGCTAAGTATGGGACACTTCTGGCCCACTCAGTTAGTTTCATTAGCACCAGCACTACAACTGACAGGTATATATTTTTTCTCCCCCTCTCTCCCTGTTATATGTTGTTAGATCCCCCTTTTTTCTCCACTCTGCTCATCTTGAAGAAGTGGGAGTTGCCCATGAAAGCTCATGATAGTGTGTATGTGTAGATATAATATATATATACACACACACAGGGCTCGACAAATCATGTAATCTACTCACCCGTGGCGAGTAGATTACAAGCTGGCGCCACGTGATATGCGCATGCACAGCTCGCAGAACCACGCAGCTGGCAAGAGGGGCTCGCCACCGCTTGGCGAGCCCTGTGTATGTATATATATATATATATATATATATATATAGTTAGTTAGTTAGTTAGTTAGTCTCTAAGGTGCTACAGGTATACTTTTTTTTTTAAAGGGAATTGAGCAAGTGAAGCTGTTGACAATGGAGATACAAAATGCTGTTTGTTTCTGTTTAAAAGGAAGCATCAATTATCTAATTCAGACTTTGTCTACTTTTGATGGCGGTAATTTGCAGTCTGTGTAGATCTTTGGCATAGGGATTATCAATTATTTTATATTTGTACAGCGCCTAGCACAAAGAGACTCATCTCTGGTTGAGGCAGGAAGACACTACAGCCATGTGCTTCATCTTGGTAGGAGGGTATTCTTTCCAGCCTATGCTGCTTGACAAATCAAGCAGATTTTGTACACCATCTTTAAAAGGATTATACTATTGTTACATCCTCCTGCTGTCAAAATCTGGGGTTCAAGACTGGGTGCTTGTTGGACTGGGAAATCTGATCTACTGAGTCAAATTTCTATAAGTTCCTGGCAGCAGAAATGATAAGAACAGTCTATAGAAAGAATCCCCATGTGCCTTTCTTTGTGCAAACTTCAGCTGGAGTAACTTAATGTACCAGCACAATGCATTATGTGATCTCAAGGCATGGAGCTCCCTATTCCAGACAGGTGCCCTTGTTTGAGCAGAGAAACGAAGCGGGAGAAAGGTGGGAAGGATATAAATCCTGAAAAATAAATTATCAGTGTCTGCAACGATGTGACCAGCAGATGAAATCAGATTAGCTTTAGACCCATTAACCTTCATCTTAATAAAACTAAATCTGTAGAGGAGGAGGGAGAAAACTCCAAATACAATCAGGAGAGTGAATAATACAATAGACACCCACTCCACCTAGACAGAAATCAGGCCAGAAACAGAGAAAAATATATTTCCGCTTTTGGGGCTGGCTGTATGGCTTATAATGGAAAAGGGTATGAAAAAAATAAGCAGAATATAGGGTTTTAGGTCAGAAACCTCTCAGAAACCATGGAAGGAGGCATAAACTGGGATCTAAAATATAAATCTGAGAATAGGTGAATAGCAGAGGAGCTTGTGAACCAGCGCCAATGAGACACAACAGCAAATGACCTTTTCAGGAACTTAATAGAAGCTATGGACAGATCGAATGTGGACTAGATAACAGCTGTAATTTTGGCCACAGACTGAGCACCCTCTGTAGTGGACAAGAAAGTCGGAGTTGTTACAAACCAGAAGGCCAAATTGCAGACTGTCATCCGTAAGCAGGAGTTTGGCAGTTTTTTCACTGCATTTGACATCAAGAAGTTCTCTGTAGTAAAACTTTGCAAATGAATCATGTGAGGGATGTGGTTGTTAAAGCCGCACATTTTATTCGCGCTTGAGGTCTCAGCCATCCACAGTCTATTGGAAGAATGTGACATTCTTTGGGGACTGCTGTGGAGTTCTGTGCTGTGCTGAAGCCCCTTTTTGAATGATCTGATGAGATCCAACTTTTCTTGGATCAGAAAGCAAGCAGCAGCCATAGGAGAAGTAACGTTCCCAGCATTGCTTGACATGTTTTCCCACCTTGAAATCAGAATGTGACGCTCTTGGGCCTCAAAGTGATAATGCCATAGAAAGACACCTGGGCCAAACGGCTGAACTGAGAAAAGAATTTCAAGAATGATTCTCCAACTTCAGGAGAGTTTGACAAAAACCTGTGGGATGAAAATCTCAATGTGCTTAACGTACCAGAGAAGCTCCCAGTGGAATTCGTCACAAGGCTTTATGACACTCTGTTGAAGGACAAGTTTTATCAATATCTGGGATCAAATTCTCCCAAACTGAAGTCCTTTTGCATCAAGAATTCTTTCCATGTTTGGGACCACATACATGTGCCAACAGTATTCTCTGCCAGAAATATTAACAAATGCTATAACTACCTTCTCTACTAAGTGACATACACCTGACTTTGATACTTAAGTTAGTCACAGCGAGTGTTCCCTGTAAGCTGTGTGCTTGTGTGGCCCGCTCAGGAGAGAGTCAGATGCTGCCCGGCAGATTAGCAGAGCAGCCACAGTTAGGATTTTTGGTTCTACTTGGCAGTGCACATTTTCACATGCTTTGGCGCACATTAAAAAATTATTCTGAACATGGATGGAAAAATCCACACATGGATGGACAAGATTAGAGGGAATCTTGGTCACAGTCCAGCCATTTGCTTCAAATGTTGATGTACTGGTTTGAACTCTGAAATGACAAGTGTCAGGGAGCACCAGTAGTAGCCACTACAAACTAAAATAAATGTAAATTCCAACATGGTTCATCTGTAACTATTTCTGTGTTAACAACTTTTGTTGAATGTGGCTCATGCCCATGTGACAGGGTGTTGGATCAGGCCTTGCCCACCTATCAAATGAGTTTGATACCCCATGACTACAGTGACTGTGTAACCCACCCATCTGCTGGGTGCGGTTCACTGTCCCATGCAGTGGCACTCAGGCTACGTCTACACTGCCAGCTTTGCCGACAAAGCCTACGCAAATGAAGTGCAGATTAGCATTTTGCTATGCTTCATTTGCATAATTTTTCAAGCCGTTTTTCCACAAGGGGTTTTTGCGCAAAAACAAGCAGTGTGGACTTTTTTTTGCACACAAAAAAGTCCATGCTGCTTGTTTTTGCGCAAAAACCCCTTGTGCAAAAACAGCTTGAATAAATTATGCAAATGAAGTGCAGCAAAATGCTAATCTGCACTTCATTTGCACAGGCTTCCAGCAAAGCAGACGTAGGCTCACACTGCTTACAGAAAGAAAGAGTGTGCTTTACAGCCTTAGCTGACAGCCAGCTGGCTTTTAGCTCAAGCTCTAGAGGCTCATGCATAAACTCCAGAGGTCCCAGGTTTGGATCTACCTGTCTGTGTTACACACAATGGTAAAGTGTGTGATACAGATCCACTGTATGGATCTAGAGTGCAGAGCTGACAGAAGAATTATGCCCCCTCTCAAGAATGCACAAAGCAAAGAAAAGTGACGTTGCTGCTTGATTCTTCAGGCCAAATTCACCCCTAGAATAACTTTACTGCTATCAATGGGCTGAGTCTGGCCCATTATGCTTTCTGCATTGCATTCCAGAAGGGAGTTATTAGTGCTCATGAGAGGTGAACGTCAAAGCTTTTAGAAGTTCTGTTCTGAGAAGAACCCAATCCAGAAAGTCTGCATCATTCTTATCAAAACCGGTCTGCTCTAGAAATCTCATGAAGCAGATGACCATGTAAGATTGCTCCTCTGGTTGCTGTATTTTTTGAAATACCAGAACATCCCTCGACCGTTTTCTGAATCAGCAGAATCCTGGAAAGACATCTCAGAATGTAATGTGGGAAAGGAACATAATTGCCAGGTTGGGATCAGACTAATGTCCTATGTAGACTAGTAGACTGTATCCAGTGGTGGCCAGTACCACTAATCAGAGTGGGTATGTCTACACTACCCCGCTAGTTCAAACTAGCGGGGTAATGTAGGCATACCGCACTTGCAAATGAAGCCCAGAATTTGAATTTCCCGGGCTTCATTTGCATAAGCGGGGCTCCGCCATTTTTAAATCCCCACTCATTCGAACCCTGTGCCGCGCGGCTACACGCGGCATGAACTAGGTAGTTCGAACTAAGCTTCCTAGTTCGAACTACCGTTACTCCTCATTCCATGAGGAGTAACGGTAGTTCGAACTAGGAAGCCTAGTTCGAACTACCTAGTTTGTGCCACGTGTAGCCGCGTGGCACAGGGTTCGAACCAGCGGGGATTTAAAAATGGCAGAGCCCCGCTTATGCAAATGAAGCCCGGGAAATTCAAATCCCGGGCTTCATTTGCAAGTGCGGTATGCCTACATTACCCTCCTAGTTCGAACTAGGAGGGTAGTGTAGACATACCCTATGGCTGCGTCTAGACTGGCATGATTTTGTGCAAATACTTTTCACGGAAAAGCTTTTCCCTTAAAAGTATTTGCACAAGAGAGTGTCTACACTGGCATGTGCTTTTGCACAAAAGATGTGCTTTTGCGCAAAAGTATCCGTGCCAGTGTAGACGCTCTCTCGCACAAGAAAGCTCCAATGGCCATTTTAGCCATCGGGCTTTCTTGCGCAAGAAATTAACGTTGCTGTCTACACTGGCCTTTTGCGCAAGAATACTTGCGCAAGAGGGCTTATCCCTGAGCGGGAGCATCAGAGTATTTGCGCAAAAAGCACTGATTTTGTACATTTCAACGTCAGTGTTCTTGCGCTAATACTTATGGCCAGTGTACACAGGCGGCAACATTTTGCGCAAAAGTGATTACTTTTGTGCAAAATCTTGCCAATGTAGACACAGCCTATTTGTCAGAGCTGTGGCCAAGGTGCGCCACTTCGTTATTGTGGATTGCGGCTGTGGCCTACCAGCTATGGTTTGAAATAGCAGGGAAGGTGGATCTCTTCAGCCCTGGAAGGCCGTCTGCCTAGGAGAAGGAAACTCTGATGTAAAACCTATGGCCCGAGGACCTCGCTGTCACCGTCCCAGCTTGCTAGGCCATGGCAGCTGAACCCCGGGTTTAAAGGGTGAGCCAGTTCTGCGCACAGTGCACTCCAGTTGAAAGCTCCGTTGCGCAGGCAAGAAGGAAATACTCATGTCTACGCCCCCCGGTCTCACTAAGTCCTGTAGCGATGGGAAAGAGGCAAACTCGGCAGGTGTAAGATGACACTGGCAGCCGCAGTCTCAATCCTGCATGCAGGCGGCTCAGGCGCTAGTGGTCGTCTGATGATGACCTGGAGACGACATCATCACTTGGCAGCACCATGAGCAACCAAGCAGCCTTTTTTAGGGACAGCACTGCTTGCTCCACATGGAGAGGGGCCTAGAAAAGGTGGCCTAAACAAAGCTCGTCTCCTTCTCCCCCAGTTGGCTTACCGCGGTCAACGGGCATCTCCATATGCGGTCGAACTATATCAAAGAATCAACGGTGCATCCCACTCGCCTTAAAAGGTGGGAAAGGACTTAAACTCGTATGCTGGAACATCAGAACCATGTTAGACTCATCCGACAGCACTCGACCTGAGCGATGATCCACTTTAATTGCACACGAACTCACTAGGCTGGATGTTGACATCGCCGCACTCAGCAAAATCCACTTTTCAGAGGAAGGCAGTCTAAGAGAGCATGGCGCAGGTTACACCCTCTATTGGTCAGGCAAACCAGCGACAGAGAGACGCCTTTCAGGTGTCGGCTTCATGATCAGGGACTCCATCGTTATCAAGCTTGCAAGCCTGCCAACCGGCCACTCTGACCACATCATCTCAATGCATCTACCACTTCGTGACCAGCAACACGCCACACTGATTAGTGTGTATGCTCCAACTCTCCAGGCAGACCCTGCTGACAAAGACAAGTTTTATTCTGACCTTCGCAGCCTTCTGCAGGATGTTCCAGCTGATGACAAGATTGTCATTCTGGGCGACTTCAACACCAGAGTGGGCAGAGACTCGGAAACCTGGAAAGGCGTACTTGGAAGGCATGGTGTGGGCAGCTGCAACGAAAATGGACGCTTGTTACTTGAACTCTGCGCGGAACAGCAGCTTTCCATTACCAACACTGTCTTCCAGCAGAAAGACAGTCTGAAGACAACCTGGATGCACCCTCGGTCAAAACGCTGGCATCTTATAGACTACATCGTAGTGCACCAGCGTGATCTAAAAGACATCTTTCACACCAGGGTAATGCTCAGCTCCAAGTGACACACAGACCACCGCCTTGTCCGCTGCAAAGTCTGCTTCCACTTTGAGCCCAAACCAAGGAAAGGTGGCACCCCAAGGAAGAAGCTCAAAGTCTGCAGCCTTCAGTCTGCCGCGGTCAAGGTGGTTTTCCAGGAGAGCCTATGATCCAGGCTATAGGAACCGAGCTGCCTAGCAGACTTGCCTCCAGCCCCAGAAGTGCTGTGGGATCGTATCAAAACCGTTGTTCTGCAAACATCTGAAGAGATCCTCGGATTCTCCATGAAGAACAACAGGGACTGGTTCGATGAGAACAACTTAGAAGTCCAAGAGCTGCTGTCAAAGAAGAGGTCAGCACACCAGGCCCACCTGGCCAACCATCCTGCCCGCACAAAAAAGCAGCCTTCCGCCTGGAATGCAGCACTTTCCAGCGCAAGCTTCAAGAGATTCAGAACGAGTGGTGGACCAACCTCGCAGTAAGAACTCAGCTTTGCGCTGATACTGGCGACTACAGGGGATTCTACGAAGCTCTAAAAGCGGTATATGGCCCCTCGTACCAAATCCTGAGCCCCTTGCGGAGTGCAGATGGGAAAGAACTGCTCACCGAAAAGGACTCTATCCTGAACCGCTGGTCTGAGCACTTCTACACCCTCTTCAATGCTAGCCGCTCAGTCCAAGAACCAGCGATTGACCGCATCCCACAGAGAAAACTGAACTGGATGTGGCACCAACATTACAAGAGACTGAGGAAGCTGTTGAACAGCTGAAGAGTGGTAAAGCTGCAGGAGTTGATGGCATCCCTCCTGAGGTATGGAAGAACGGAGGCCCAGCACTGTACACCAATCTACATGAATTCTTTGTCTGCTGCTGGGAGCAGGGTAAACTCCCTCATGACCTCAAGGACTCAGTCATCATCACCCTGTACAAGAACAAAGGGGAGAAGTCAGACTGTTCCAATTATCGCGGTATAACACTTCTGTCCGTTGCCGGCAAAATCCACGCAAGAGTACTGCTGAATAGACTGGTACCCGCGATAGCAGATCACCTCCCAGAGACACGGTGTGGCTTCAGAGCCAACCGGGGAACCACAGACATGGTGTTTGTCCTGAGACAGATTCAGGAGAAGTTCCGGGAGCAAAACAAAGCATTGTACGTCACCTTTATGGACCTGGCAATAGCGTTTGACACCGTGAGCAGGCAGGGACTTTTGAAAATCCTGGAAAAACTAGGTTGCCCACCGAAGTTCCTCACCATGATCATCCAGTTTCATGAAGACCAGCTTGGACAAGTCAGACATAGCAGCGACCTCTCGCAGCCTTTCCCTATTGCAAACGGCGTGAAACGGGGCTGTGTTCTTGCTCCCACACTGTTCACCATTTTGTTCAGCATGATGCTCCAGCAGGTCACAGAGGACCTCGACGCCACTGATGGCATATACATCCGTTTTCGTCTCGACGGGAGCGTGTTCAACCTGAGGCGTTTGCAGGCCCACACAAAGACCATGGAGAAACTGATCAGGGAGCTGCTGTTTGCTGACGATGCCGCCCTCCTTGCTCACACAGAGGCAGCTATGCAGCGAATTACGTCTTGTTTCGCAAAAACTGCTCAGATCTTCTTCAGGCTGACTTCAAGACCGAAGACTGAAGTTCTTCATCAGCCCGCACCCCATGAGGAGCACCGTCCACCAAGCATCTTCACTGAACAAACAGAACTGAAAGTTGTCCACCAGTTCAGCTACTTGGGGTGCGTGATCTCGTCTGATGCCAAGATCGACAAAGAAGTCGATAACAGGCTGGCCAAGGCAAACAGTGCATTCGGCAGACTATACAAACGTGTCTGGAACGACAGCAACCTCAAAAGAGACACGAAGGTCAGTGTCTACAAAGCTGTTGTGCTGACCGCTCTCTTGTATGGCGCTGAGTCCTGGGTCACATACCGTCGTCACCTGAGTCTCCTCAAGCGTTTTCACCAGCGCTGCCTCTGCACAATCCTCAGTATTCATTGGAGTGACTTCGTCGCCAACACTGCAGTCCTCAAGTTAGTGGAGGTCACCAGCATCGAGGCCATGGTCCTCAAGATACAGCTTTGCTGGGCAGGCCACATCACCAGAATGGAGAACCACCGCCTACCCAAGATCATGCTGTATGGGGAACTGTCCTCTGGCTACCGCGACATAAGGGAACCACGAAAGCGGTACAAAGACTCCCTGAAGAAGTCCCTCACTGCCTGTTCTATCGATCACCGTCAGTGGGCAACACAAGCAGCTGATCGCAACTCCTGGCAGCACACAGTCCACCAGGCCACCTCCTTCTTCGAAGATACCCGCAGGGCCTGTATGGAGGACAAAAGGAGAAGGAAGAAGAACCATGGCCCCTCAGCATCTATCCCGGATCAGACCTATATTTGCAGCCATTGTAGCAGGACCTGCCTGTCTCGCATAGGCCTCATCAGCCACCAGCGTGCCTGCAGAAGACGTGGATTTCCATCCTAGATCTTCATTTGCGAAGCCAAGCCATGATGATGAAGACACAGCCTATTTGTCAGAGCTGGGCTTAAATTCAGAAGCATAAGATATGATATCCCATTTTTTGGTTATCAGTAACTACAAGCCACACCACTTTGGTCCAGTGCTCTGGGGACATAATGGTCCCAAATGAGGGAGTTTGCTAGAATAGTGATGGTCAGTTCCAGCTGGCCTTTGGGCTCTCCCTGGGGACTGCCAGCTTCCTAGCCTGACTTTCCTCAGGGCTGCCAACCCCTCTTCCAGACCTAGCCACCAGGTTCCGCTGCCAGCCTTGGCTGGACTGCCTGACCCCAGCCACCAGACTGAGTTCGCTCCCAGACACCTGGCTGGGCTGTGGGCTGACAGCCCCCTAGCCATGGGACTGGCTCTGCTCCTGGCCCCTTGACTGGGCTCCTGCTCTGCTCCCAGAACTTCATCTGGGCTCCAGGCTGCTTCATCTGGGCCTCCAAGCAGGCTCTGGCCCACTGACCCCTGCACAGCCAGATTCACAGCCAGCCCCCACTCCTAGCCACCAGGGCTCTCTCATCCAGCTGGGCCATGGAGGTTGCCAAATCAGAGTGTCCTGGACTAGAGAGGTTCAACCTGGATAGTCTTTTAGCCATGTGAATGTAGAGCTGGTCAGAAATTTGTCAAAGAAACACTTTTTTTATTAAAGCCAAAACTTTTCCTGGACATATAGGCTACGTCTATACTGGCATGATTTTCCGAAAATGCTTTTAACTGAAAAGTTTTCTGTTAAAAGCATTTTCGGAAAAATCGCGTCTAGATTGGCAGGATGCTTTTCTGCAAAAGCACTTTTTGCAGAAAAGCGTCCGTGGCCAATCTAGACACGGTTTTCCGCAAAAAAGTCCCGATCGCCATTTTCGCGATTGGGGCTTTTTTGCGGAAAACAGTACTGTGCTGTCTACACTGGCCCTTTCACGCAAAAGTCTTTCGGAAAAAGACTTTTGCCTGAACGGGAGCAGAATAGTATTTCCGGAAAATCACTGACGATCTTCACTGACGATCTCATGTCTTTTCCGGAAATTCAAGCGGCCAGTGTAGACAGCTGGCAAGTTTTTCCGCAAAATCTTGCCAGTCTAGACACAGCCATATTGTTCGATAAATACTCCCTAAGGTCCAGCATGGAATTTCTGATCAAAATGAGAACAAGAGATGGTCTGCAACAGCCCAGTGGTTAGCATACTCTGCTAGCTTCAAGGTTACCTAAGTAGAAATCTGTTTTAAAGCAGGGACTTGAACTTGAGGGTGACTGCCTTAACTGCTGGGTTATTGGCTATTTGGGGATGGGAAGGCTGGTCTGTCAGTCCCTTTACAATATTTCAAAAAATCTCAACTTTGTCCTGATTAGGAAGAAACCAAATGTCAAAACCTCAAAATGTTCGCAAAATGAAATTCTTGTTTCTTGGCCAGCCCTCTGTAAATTTCCAGGGCAGAGTGTACATACTTTGTGACAAAGCCTGAGAGCTTGTTAAATCCAGTACAGCCAGCCACTACTGTGATTGACAAATAATAATAGAGCTACTCAAAGGTTA